>NC_040904.2:0-600000 GCF_004126475.2 Phyllostomus discolor | reverse complement strand
GGCTGCTGCTGGGCGGCGTGGGCCTGGTGGGCACGGTGGCGGTCACCGTCATGCCGCAGTGGAAGGTGTCCGCCTTCATCGGGGCCAACCTGGTGGTGTTCGAGAGCCTGTGGGAGGGGCTGTGGATGAGCTGCAAGAGCCAGGCCCCCTTCCGGCTGCAGTGCAAGGTCTACGACTCGCTGCTGGCCCTGCCGCCCGACCTGCAGGCGGCCCGCGGGCTGATGTGCGCGGCGGCCGTGCTGGCCGCGCTGGCCTTCGCCGCGGCCGTCCTGGGCATGAAGTGCACACGCTGTGTGGGGGACGACGACGCGGCCAAGAGCCCCCTGCTGCTGGCGGCCGGAGTCACGTTCGTCCTCGCGGGCCTGGTGGCGCTCACGCCCGTGAGCTGGGTGGCCAGCGGCGTCGTCCGGGACTTCTACAACCCCACGCTGGACGACGGCCGGAAGCGGGAGCTGGGCGAGGCGCTCTACCTGGGCTGGGCCTCGGCGCTGGCCCTGGTGGCCGCGGGGGCCGTCCTGTCCTGCGTCTCCTACGCCCGCGGGGAGAGCCGCAGCTACAGGTACTCCCTGCCCCCCCAGCGCGCGACCCCCCGGAGCGGCCCCTCGGATAAGAAGCCGCTGAGCGTGTACTCCAGGAGCCAGTACGTGTAGGCGGCGCCTGTTTGCACTCGGCCCACGGAGCCACGCGCCTGGCCCCGACGCCCGCTGCCGTCTGCACCGGGAGCCGCGGGGACATGGGTCTGTGCCTCCGCGGGGGGGACACTCCTCACACCCCTCCCAGGACGCCCCAAGACACAGCGCGGCTCTCCGGCGGCTCTCGGCAGAGCGCCAGGCCCACTGTGCGCCTCCCCTGCAGCGATTTGCTTTCTCAAGGGGTTCCTGCGTCTTCTCTCTCTCGTCGGCTTCTCCAGAATGAGGTTGCTGAAGACTGTTGTCTCACGGCTGCGGTGTCTCTGGGACGCGGCGTTGCGTGGGCAGAGGGGCGAGCGTCTCAGATGAACCAGAGAGGCTTATCTGGTTCTGTCCTGAATAAAACGCCGATCCGTTACACTGAACACACAGGATTCCACGGCTGCTTTTCCGGGGATGACATGGACGAGATGGGAGACTGTTAATGTGAATTGTTTAAGAACAGCTTAACAGTTAATGCCTGGGTTTACAATGGAGGTTTCAGAAAGTCTTTAATCAGCAAGATAAAGGAAACGAGGAAGCTCCCTGATATGCATTCCCCCCCCCACCCCTGCGCTCCCCCCCACCCCCAGGGCCTCCGGTTCTCACGCCGCATTCGCGTCTTTTAAACTGCTGGCATTCCCTCCGGAGCTCTGGTTCAGACGCCTTCCCAGGGCTGTGCTAGGACGACGATAGACAGAACTGTGATCTAAGAAACACTAAAGACTCCAGGGCAGTGAATTCTTTGCCCGTTAAATTTCTGTGCTTGCCAGGGAGGCGTCTGCATAGGGAATCGTGTGTGTGTGTGTGACTACCTGAACAGCCGCGGGGACACAGCCCTCGGGTTTTATCAGGGAGGTAAGAGGGCCGAAAGCTAAGATGTCGCAGTTGCATTTGCTCACCGAAACCACACACACAAACCCCAGAAACCACACTTGCTCCCTCTGAGCTCCCTCCTCCCCGGTGAGTGCCCAGGTCGGGAAGGTCCTTCTGTCCGTCCGTCGGGCGATTTCGTGCTTCCTGCGTGTGGGTCTGTGTTCCTGAGGCACGGGAACACGTGTTCTGTGTGTTTCTAGGAAAATGTGTCCTAGCGTTTTCCCCAACTCTGATGCTACTGATCATCTGATTTGAAAGCCTGCAGCCACACTTTTTTAAGCTTAAGTGATTGTGTGTCATTTGCTTTATTTCTTTTGTGTTCGTAAATCTGTCTTTTATATAAATTTTTCACTATTCTCCATGTTTTTCTGTTTTATTAAATTGGAATGATTTTTTGAACACCTGATGTGGTGGGCTCTCTGATTTTAAACAGAGTATCAAGGTCGTGTTTTAAAGGTGAAGGTAGGTTCGGCACTAATCCTGGAGAACAGCAAACGACACATCCGCCTCACAGCCAAGGCAGGCGCGCACCAGTGTCTGACGACCATGGCACACTCGGACTCACCGAGACAGCGCTGTGGGCCCCAGCGCCCCTGTGCACTCGCCACAGCCATGACAGCCGCCCCTGCACGCGCCCTCCCGGGCCCACACGCTCCTCCCACGAGAAGCACCCGCGGTTCGTGCTCCAGGGTTAGGGTTAGAGTCAGGACCTTCCTCCTCTGCATGAGTCATGTCCCTAAACGTTTTATGGGGTTTGTACGACGAGTTCAGCTCACAGACGAGGAGAACGGCCTTGGAACGGCCCATTGTTCCCAGGCACGTCCAGGCCAGTAGGAATTTTTATGAGTTTATTCAAACCCAACTGATGACAATCACCGGGAAGCAAAAGCTCAGCCAGCTGAGAGAACGCTCTGGAGCGTGGCAGCGTGGCAGCTCACCCCACAGGCACGGGAGGGGAGGGGAGAGGGAGGGGAGAGGAGGGCAGGGGAGGGGAGGGGAGGGGAGAGGGAGGGGAGAGGAGGGCAGGGGAGGGGAGGGGAGAGGGAGGGGAGGGGAAAGAAGAGGAGGGGGAGGGGAGGGGAGGGGAGGGGAAAGAAGAGGAGGGGGAGGGGAGGGGAGGGAGGGGCACAGGGACCCCTGGGTGGCAGACGAAGGGGGTGGGGAGAGCAAAGCAGGGAGGAATCTCCGAGATGGATGAAGAATAAAACAGAGAGACACCCACTTCCCTCCCTCGGGTGGGGCAGGGTCATTCACACGTCCCCGGGGCAGCACCTGGGGTGCTGCTGGGGAACCAAATCCGGGGGGGGGGGGGGGGGGGGCCCGGGGCCTCCAGCTCGGGTGGAGGCTGAGCCCCGCGGGTCTGGGAAGGGGCACCCCCGTGACCTGTCTGAGGTGTGTTGTCTGAGGTGCTAGGAGACGGCAGGCAGGCTCAGGGACAGCAGAGGCTGACACTGGTCAAGGAGGCCACCGGCCTCATGCATGACCCCCTGCCACGACCCGCTGCAGTCGGGGACTCCTGTGTCTGAGCCGCCTGGTCGGGGACCCTCTGTCTCCATGTGTTCAGGGCCGCCCCTCGGGGCCTCGCCCAGCCGGCCAGGGTTGGGGGGCCCCTGTTTTGTTCATGACTGGCGACCCCACACTCAGGAGGAAAAGTGAGCACCGCCTGACCTCACGGCTCCTGCCCTTTCCCTTCGGAAAAGCAGGCTTCCCTCCGCGGGGCACAGCTTGTCAGCTGCACCGTGCCCGCGGGCACACAGGCTCGGCTGCCGGCTCCGGGGCCGTTTCCGTGTCTCCCGGGGCTGGCGGCGTTGCTGAGCGCCGAGTGCCCGCCTGTCCCAGGCGGCTTTGCTCCGGGGCCAGACCGCCTGGGGAAACAGGAAGAGGGGACGGACTGCGAGCCGGGGAGGAGCACACTCAGCTCTCCAAGTGCCGGTCTGGGGCCAAACAGGGTTTCTGCCGGCAAAGCCCTTCAGAGTGTCCCAGACTCAGCTTAGCCACCCCCCCACGCCCCCACGCCCCCCAGGACAGAGCGGCAACGCTGCTCCCGTCCCGCGTGGGGCCCGCTCCCCGGGTCTCAGAGTCCTCCTCCGACCGTCCACACTCCCCGCCCTCTCCCCCTCCCCCCTCCCTCGTGGCTGAGGCCCCCTCGGAGACCCGCGTGGCTGCCCCGCCCCCTTCTCCCTGCAGCTCCCCTGGGACATCCCGTCTCCGTCCTTCACGCAGCGCGAGCCAGGCCCGCCGCTCCCGCCTGCGTCTCTCGGAAGGACACTCGGGGACCTGCAGGTCAGCCCAGACGCCCCAGCTGGCCACTGCCAGAGGCTGCTGCCTCGTCCCCCGCACAGCACGGGTGCCGGCCAGCAGTATCAGTGCCTGGCCAGCGCGACAACCGTCACAAAGGTGACGTCCAGACACGAGAACAGTGCCAACGGTCTCCCTCGGCGTCCCCCTAGGGGGCACTGGAACTGGGAAACGGTCTGACCGGCGGCCAGCTGCGTGGAGAGGGGCCTTGCCCAGCGCAGCTTGACTGCGGAGACTTGCACGGGGCAGGTGGCGGGATGAAACGACGGGGCTCCCGCCCGCACCTGGCTGCTGCCCCTCCCCTCTGGCTGCACCTCCCGCTGTCCCTGCCACGAGGACCTGCTGCCAACCCCCCCCCACCAGGACGCCGCCCCCAGGCACGGTCACGACACGCATGGCAAGTTCCGGGGACGGAGAAGGAGACAAGGCTCAGCTCCTGTGTCCAGGGTGTGCGGCGTGGCAGGGAGAGCAGAGAGAGGGACACGGGCCTGAGACTCGGGCCCCGGGCCCCTGGCCTCCACCTGGGTGCTGTCCGTCAGGCCCCTGTGCTCTCAGCGTCCCACAACCCCACACGAATCCCGGCACCCCTGGGATCCGGGGGCCTGCGCTCCCCCTCCGGCAGCATTGGCCGAGAGGGTGGCTGTGAAACCCACACCCCTTCGGACTTTGATTGAGTCTGGCTTGGAACCCGCACTCTAGCAACCCACTTCTGTCTCTAACACACACCTGTGCGGCCCAGCCTTCCCTGGCAGTCCGCCGGCCCCCAGGGCCGCGCAGGACGGTGGCCCAGCCCTGACCGGGGTCTCGGGGTCGGGACCTCTGCCGCCAAAGAGAACGCCTGGACCTGCGGCGTGTGCCAGCTCCCGAGTCCCAAGGCGGGAGGCCCCCACGGGCTGCTCTCCCACGAGGCGGGTCCTCTGGACCCGGGGACAGACCCCAGAGCTGTCCTCCACACCCTGACCTCACCGGTGACCGATCGGCTGCCGGCAGGACCCCTCCCCCTCCCCCACGGTGCCCCGTGGTTTTTGCCCCACGTGACCTGTGACGTGCACGCCGCCGTGGAGTCGGGGGTTCAGAGCATTTGCCCCCCGCCCTCCTGGCTGCACCCACTCTCGATGGAATGGCCCTCATTTCTCCACCGCAGTTCCCGGCGTCTGGCGTCTGGCTCTGCCAGCATGGGGGGGGGTGGGGGTGGCGGCTGGACTCTTTCTGTTTGGCAACGCCTGCCAGAGCCACCTTTCTGAACGGGGGTCACGTTGCCACCCCTCCCCCAAGGCCCCCCGTGTGGCTCCTGGTCACAGGCCCTTCCCCCGGCCCCGGAGTCGGCCTGGTCACCAGCCCCAGGGTCACCTTGAGGCCCCTCTCTCCACCCGCAGCCTCTGCACAGCCGGCCGCTCCCCAGGCCCCAATGCCGCTGGTCCAAAGGGCCACTCACACCCGCATCCGGAGTGAGAAGAAGCTTGTTGGTCACCAAGGTGCCCACTCAGGGAGACGGGAACTTGGAGGTTCCTCAAACCCACCTTAAAGAGCCCAGAACTCGGGCTTCTTTTGGGTCAAGGGAAGAGCCAGTGGGCGGGGCAAGAGGTGACTGACATGTAGGTGCCACCAGGGATCCCAGGGCAAGCGTGAAATCTCCGGTTCTCTGGGTTTGGGCCCATCGGCCCCTGCGGATCTGAGTCGGTCTCGAGGTCCCTGAAAATCCTTGACGAACAACCCTCATTTTTGCACGTGGTTCCCACGGCCTCAGCGGAGGCGCCTGCTGGCAAGGGGCTCTCCTGCCGAAAGCTCCCCTGCGGGCGGACTCCCTACAGTGACTGGCATTGCTGTAGCGAGAGCTGGGGGCCGGAGGCCGCGGGAAATGCCGGCGGGGACTGCTGCTGAGAGGGAGCCGGAGGGAGCCGGAGGGAGCCGGCGGGAGCCGGCACTTCGCCCGCCCACTGGCGCCCGCCACCTTCTCCCCCGGAGGGGACTGCGGGTTTCATGTTCCCACCAGGGCCTCCTCCCTGGACTCGCCAGGTCCTTCCTGGTTCAGAGAAGGTCTCGGGTGCGGCAGCCCCTCCCCCACGCCGAGGCCGGCCGGGTGCCAGGCCCGGCAGCGGCTGGGGCCCGGCCAGCACACAGCCCGCGGGGCCTTCTGCTGAGCCGCAGGCTCCACTGGATTCCAAGAGGAAAGGACGGCTCCACCCCCGGGCAGGTTTGCTGGGCTCTGGGGTCACGAGGGGCCTGGGTTCCTGGAGCAGAGGCCCCAGGCCGGGCCCGCAGTACCCCGGGGGCGGGGGCACGCACAGGGGCCCTGGGAGCGGGAGGGAGGAGAAACCGTGCCCCTCTGCAGCCTTAGGGGGACAATCTCGGGGCCGGAGGATCTGGGGACTGTCGCAGAGGTTGGGGTCCCCTTGGTCTGGGGCCTCGGGGAGCCCCGAGACTGAGTGAGAGGGTGTGGGGGGCTGGGGCCAGGCAAGTACCCCCCGAGGCTCTAGGGCAGAGGGCAGCCAGCAAGGAGGGGCCCGGCTGCCCCGGGGTCGGCTGCCACTCAGCACCCTGACCCCCCTCGCCCAGGGGGAGAGATCTGAGACCCACGTGGGAGAAGCCACTGGGGACCGACGGGCAGAAGAAGCCAGGGCGCACCGGGCCCGGGCCCCGCGGGCCCCTGGAGCGGCCGGTCTCCCGGGAACCAGAGGGCGCGTCTGGCCCAGACCAGCCCCGGTGAGAGCCGGAAGCTGACCGACTCTCGGGTCCCGGAGCTCCCGGTGCCTGAGGCAGCAGGTTTACACCTGAAACAGCCAGCAGGGGCCTGGGAATTCGGGGAGGCCTCTGCTGCCCTGGGAATGGGACGTTCGGAAGGTCAAGTGGAAGGAGAGCTCAGGACACAGAGCAAACACGGACAGAGAGGTGGTTCGTGGGGGAACATGCAGGAGGGCTGGAGATGAACTCACGTCCGGACCCCAGAGGCACATTCGGGGGAGACGGGCAGATGGGGGGGCCGCCCCTTGAAAATAACGCCCAATCTTGCAGATACAAGGGCTCATGGGGTCCTGGGGAAAGTTTAAATGAAAGTTTGTAGTCAACGTTAAATTTCAGGTACAGGATAAAATCATATTTTACCGCCAATCATAACAAATTACTTAAAAACCAACGAAAAAGTCTGCCTTCCATCAACCACGTTAAACCACAGGCCTGGAAGCTAGAAGGTGGTGAATTAGTGAGTCGAGTCCGTGAGATGACAAGGTCCCTCCCCGACAACTCTGTGCCCCCGGACAAGGTCCACCCCCTGCTAGGGAGACAGAGAGGAAGAGAGACAGAGAGGGAGGGAGGGAGGAAGAGAACAGAACAGGAAAGAGAAAACACGACAAAGTCTACTCCAGAGTCTAGCAACGACACCGCCACACAGCTGGCCGGGGGGTAGACCGAGGCTGCGGGACTCCCGGGGTGGGGGGAGGGTCAGTGCAGATGTGCGGGACCCCTGCCCAGCCGGACCCCTGCCCAGCCAGACCCCTGCCCAGCTGGACCCAGCCACGGGGAGAAGGAGCAGCTGGGCCCGAGCCAGCTGGAAGGAGGGCGTGAAGGGCTCGGGCCGCCGTCTCCTGGGACTTTCTTGGACACCACAAGGCCGGAACCTCCAGTGAACCCCGTCAAGTTCAATCTCAAGTTCAGAACGGTGGCCTTCCCGGGTCTGCAGGTCAGTGCAACACCTTCAGCACGGAACATGACGCAGAAAACACGGCCCAGAGCACCTGTGGGGTGATCTGCCGCGGGCTCCACGGTGCCACCTCCTCCGAGCCTTGTCGACCCCAGGTCGTGTCCTCGTCACCCCGGACTCCTCTGTCCCGACCTCGACCCCACAGTGCTCTCAGCGCTCCATCTGCCAGGGCCACTGGGCCTGGGCCGCTCTCACCCTGGCCCCCCGCCCCACGCACCCTGCAACAGGTCAAGCTCAGTGTCCGCTGGGGTCTGGAGTCAGTGACAGCAACGTCCCTCCCCGTGCGGCTTGGGCCCTGAGGCCTCCTGCCTGGCCCCGATGGGCCCCCTCCGCCGGCGTCTCCGGCAAGGTGGTCGGACGTCTAGCGCGGCAGCTGCAGGCGCCAAGGGTGCGAGAGAGAAGCGCCCGCCCTCCCAGGCGCTGGATGGCTGCTCTGCAGCTCGCCGCGGGTCAAAGGCGCCCCAGGGTCCCAGACGGGGAGACACCTCTCACTCTGGGGGGAGGAGCGTTAGCCCGCCGGGAGCCTCCGTTAGCACCCTGTGAGCCCCCCGGGGGGGGGCTTCTCAGAGCTTCCTGGGAAACGCTCGCCCCAGTGGGTGCCCCTCACCAAAGGAAGGCGCAGTTCAGAAGGTGCGCCTGGAGTTTCAAACGAGGGGGGGAGAAGGCGGGTTTCCTGATAAAACAGGTGCAAGGAAACGCACAGCTTCAAACGAGGGTCTTATTTCCGCTCGCTGACAACGAGGAAGAGACTCCCCCCCCCCCCCCCCCCCCCCCCCCCGTGTCCTCCGAGCGCTGGCTCTGGAGAACTTGCCGTTGTAAGTGCTCCCCCGGCCCTGTGCGAGGCACGCAAACCCTTCAGAAACCCGGCCGGCTGTTGTTAGCTGCAGGCCCGGGACTTTCTCCGGATGCGGGGGCCACCTCTCTGGAGGGTAAACTGAGGGAGACAGGGCCCCCCGGTCCCCCGTCCCGTGGGGGAGACAGGGCCCCCGACCCCCTGGGCCAAGTCGGAAAACGGTCCACAGACCGACGCTGGTTTCTCCGCGGGATGAGGCCGGCGAGCCAGCCTCCGGGCGCCCCGGTGACCGGCCCGTCTGGGGCGAATCTGGGCGTCACAGTGGTGCTGTCCAGTCCTGGCCGTCAAGGGGCCGTCGCGGTTCACCCCGAAACCGTGCTGTGAGGGGCTGGTATGCCGGGCTCTGCGGGAGGCAGGCCGGCTCCCTGGGTGGCCCCTCCGCAGCCCGCCCACGGCGCTCGCGTTCTGTTCTGGTGCCCGGCCAGCAGCAACCAACGTTTTCTTTCTCTGCTGCTCTCGCGGAAAAGGTTCGAAGGGTTTCCTTCTAGTCCTGTTTCCCCAACACGGGGCACAAGGAGAAAAAGGTGAGGAGAATGTTCGGAATCTGGAAACGTGAGCTTGGGAACAGTCGGAAGGCTCCCCGGTGTTCTGTAAGTCCGAGTTCGTCTGGACGCTGCTCCCGATGGGGGCTGGGGGGCTGAGCGCCCCGAGGGGAAAGGTCACGTGAACAGCGGCTGCCCGTCAGCCCCGTGGTGGCCCATTTCCCTGCTGTCGAGTGATCCCGACAACCTGGATACTGCTACCGAAATAATGGTACTAACGTAGAATCACAGACAGTTCAAGTAAAAGTTTTCTATCCAGTGTAGTCGTGATTAAATCTCTCTCTCACTCACACTAACACTCATGCACACACACCCCCACGCACACCTAGTCGTGATTGTTTGCTTTCAGTGTTTCATATGCACGTATTTTCGTAGTGGGAAAAGCCAATACGCTTGTGGGTATACTTTAAAGATCGGGGTGTATTAAAAACAAGAGGTAATTGCCTTAACTTTGCAAAAGATCAGAGCAGGGATGTGGAGGAGAGAGGTGAGAAAAGGTCATTACACTCCGAGGGAAATAATAAAACTATGGGGAAAGTGAAGATAAATAACAAAAAAAAAAGACTAAAAATGATAGAACACAAGAGAAGAATCGAGGGACGTTTTCAAGACCCGTGGACACGAGGCCTGTGACTGAAAGCCAGACAGTTTGCCACGGTTCGGGGAAGATTAGGGATCCACAGTGCAGGCTCAGAGCTGGTCTGATGAGAGTTTGGTATTTCAAGTTTCACTAAAGGATTCTAGAAACATCTAAATGAAAATAGAACAGCTGTCAAATCGAGTGAACAAATATGAGTTGTGTGTTTCATTTCTGCCCTTAATTAACAACACGACGGGGCCAGTAGACTGTTCACTCCGCCCTTCGGCTCTGACTTGTGCATTCAGTCTTTTCCACGGTCTTACTCCACAGAGAAAACACTTTTTTTTTTTTAGCGTGGCAACAGGTACATATAAGCGTCAAATTTTTCAAGCAGCTCATCTTCCGGCTCTCTTTATTAAATAATCCATTCCCCGTAGTTGGCCGATGCATTATTTATGGAGTGGTAAATGCATATTTATTTCACAGTCTCTTCCTGGGCTATGCATTCTGCTTCATTGATCTCTGAGCCTTTTCAGAGTAGATGATCACTAATTGATGTAAAGGCTGATGGTGTCATCAACTCTGTGGGCACTTGTCTGGAATGCTCCTCCTATTCTCCCGACACCCTAACAGAACTATATCCGCCCGCCTGGCCCCAGAGCCCTGCAGAGCGGGGGCGGGGGAGGGGAGCAGCCGCACCGGTGGTGAGGAGGCTCCAGTGACATCGGTCTCCTGCCCACCTGCCGCAGCGGCCCGGGCAGGCAGCCTCGGGCACTGTCCTGGTCCCATTCATGCCGACAAACGTCCCAACTAACCAACGGTGACAGAAGAGCAGCTTTGTCTTAGAACTCAGATGGCATTGTTCCATTGGGAAGGGCTCTTATAAATCAATATTTAATTAAAATGGAATGTATTGAATTTAAAAGATTTATTCCACCGAGAAAATCTCGCAGGCCCAGTGCAGACGATGCACCTCAGCTGGGACGCCTGGATCCCAGCCTCTCCCCAGGGCGAGCTGGACGCCGCACTGGACCCCAAATGACCCCCGAAATCCTGAATTCCAGGGGAAGGTGTCAGGTTCAAAAATGGGGATTCCGTTGTGGTTTTATCTCTGCCCCACACGGACCACCATGCCACTGTGTTCTGGAGTCAGAACCCCTCCGTGCGGTCTGACCCATGCCCACCTTCCCGCGGGGGCAGGCTGCAGACTGAACTCGGGGGCAGGCTGCCACCAGACTCCCCCCTCCCGCCCCCCCCCCGCTCCCGGACAGGTAGGTGCAAGGACCGCTGCTGCTGAGGCCACACTGCGAGCACGCCTGACGACCGGTGACGACCCTCCCGGTCTCCTCCCTCGCTCGGGTCTCCGAGGGTGTCTCCAGGCCCCTGGAGGGCGTCGGCAGTGGGGCCAAGGCTGTGAGCGACAGGAGGAGGAGGAGGCTCCCGCGGGGTCCGGCAGCCGAGGGGCAACCCAGACGGCGGTGAGAGTTCGCTACAAGCACAGTAAACCAGCAGTGGTCTGGTCTGGTCTCGGCGCGGTGGGTTTTCCAGGAACTGGTGGGCTGGGAAACTCTCCAGAAGCGTCAGGGTGTGCCGGCCAGGTCTGTGAGACGCCCCCAACACCGGGGCTGCTGGAGCCCCCCCGTCCCTGAATCCCCGTGAATGGACGAAACCCGTCTGCTGTCCCAGCTTGGAGGACCGCGGGCCCCCAGCAGGGGGCGGCACGAACTGCTCGGGAGAGGCCGGTGTGGCCAAAGGGGCCGTGGAGCCCAGCCCCCCGCCAGGAGCCCAGACCAGAGCCCGCGGCAAGGACCCTGCGACCCGCAGCCGGAAATCCATCTGCTTTTATTTTTACATTTCACACCCCAAACCGATTTGTGGGTTGCTGCTTCCAGATACAATGTTATGTGATGTAATATTTGTTGTTTGAAAATTAAACATATAGGCCCTGGCCTGCGTAGCTCAGTGGATTGAGCGCAGGCTGGGAACCAAAGCATCGCAGGTTCGGTTCCCAGTCAGGGCACATGCCTGGGTTGCAGGCCACGGCCCCCAGCAACCGCCCATTGATGTTTCTCTCTCTCTCTCTTTCTCCCTCTCTTCCCTCTTTAAAATAAATAAATAAAATCTTTTTTTAAAAATTAAACCTATAGTGAACAAAAAGATGAAATAATGAAACTCCACCGCAAAGAGATAAGCAACACTATCATTTCGGTATTTAATGTTAAATGATCGCTTTTCCCAGATCCCGCCAGCATGCAGAAAGGGAAATGAGAATGTATTTAAAACCACGGGGTTCATCTGCCGCAGACCTGCAGCAATAACTGAGCCCCGCGAGTCAGCGGGGCAGATGCGGTGCAGCGGTGCCCGCAGACAGAGCCCCGGCCCGGGCGGGGGCGGGGGCGGGGGCGTGGCAGGCGGCCCCCCCTGGGAGGTGCGGGGGGGCCCCCCGCGTGCTGGGTGAAGGGCACCCCGACGTTCCGGTATGTGGGGGATAGAGGCAGGGTGAGATTTGGGGGAGACATTCAGTATTCCGAGCTCCGACGGGAGTGAGCAGATCAGTGGCACCCCAAAATCAAAACGACGGAGCCCGGAATTCAGTGTCAGACGTCACGACCTCCAAACCTCCAGCTCGTTCCCCGGGAAACAGAAGACGCCCCCCGCCACCCCCCCACCCCCCGCCCCCAGCAGGGAATCCGAGGAGAAGCAGTGGCGTCGCCCGGGCACCAGAGGGCGCTCCGGGCCACACGGGGGAGGAACCGGCCCGGCCACCCTGGGCGCCTGGAGGGAGGGAGGGTCTCCGCGGCAGCGCG
The DNA here is from genome assembly GCF_004126475.2 of Phyllostomus discolor. Taxonomy (NCBI): domain Eukaryota; kingdom Metazoa; phylum Chordata; class Mammalia; order Chiroptera; family Phyllostomidae; genus Phyllostomus; species Phyllostomus discolor. The sequence goes on along the minus strand of NC_040904.2, from coordinate 587,679 downwards.
CTGCGCGGTCAGGGCCACGGGCGCCGCGGCTTGTGGTTAGAATTCACCACCCCGACTCCGACCTCTCCCTCTTTCCCTGCCGAACGTGGGCCGCGGGAGGGGGAGAGCGCGAGGTGCTCTCTCCACGGTAACGCGCCCCGCGCCAGGCGGTCTGTTTCAGGGACTCTCCGGAGGCTCGGCCGCTGTGAGGTCCCCGAGTCCTTCGCAGGGAAACGGGGTCGTGTCTGCAAGACGACTGGGGGAGGGGCGCGTGTCTGCGGAATCCCGGCTTCTCGGGTCGCGCTGCTTCGGTCCTCCCCGTTGGCACCGTCACCCCGCCACCCACGGGACCAGGTGGTGGGTCCACTTCCCGCCTGTGCTCACTCGTGCAGCTCCCCTCCGTGGGGCGCGGGCCGCGCGGGAGGCGCCGGGAGTGAGGGAATTTGGGAGCATCGGCTCTGACCTCGCCCACCGCCCACCACCCACCACCCATCCATCACCCACCCATCGCCCAAACTCACAGGCCGCAGATGTGCGAGGGCAGACGCGCAAGGCGCGGAGAATTCACACGGACGCTGCGCACACGGGCTCCGCCCCGCGCCCCCGCCGCCCCTGCCTGGGAAGCCCCCCCCCACCCCAGGTCCCTGCGACCAACAGCGGAGGCAGCGCCTACGGAGGCAGACTGGCCCGGAGCCTGAGCCCGGTCCCTGCTCACAGCCCGGAGGCCGATCGGCACCTTCGGCCACCGTCGGCCCCACGCGATCCAGGCGGTTTCCCTAGTTTTCATCCCTGTTCCCACCGAGGGCCGAGGGCCGACCCGAGGGAGCCAAACATGGACCCCAGCCGGTCACACGGGCCGCCCTGCTGCCAGGGAGCCTCCTCCCCCAGCGTCACCGAGCCCTCACCTGCAGCCGGCGCACACCTGAGCCCCCCCTTCCACCGTGACGCTCCTCCCCCCGTCTGCCCGACGCCCAGTCTTTGGTGACAAAACACAGGTGACAGTGGCCGACGTCCCCCCGACAGCCTGAGCTCCCCTCCTCTGGCGCCTTTGCGTGTCGGCACGTGTGTCACCGGACGGGGGGGGCACTGCTGGGGAAGCACGTCTGAGTCAAGGGCGGGGCCCTGGGGGGGAGGTTCCGTTTGTGCGGAGGGGACACCGCTGAGGCCTGAAGGCGGGGCACATGGAGCCACGTGGGCGTGCAGGGAGGGCACCTGCATGGGGAGGGGGGCACCTGCAGGGGGAGGAGGCACCTGCACAGGGAGGGGGGGCACCTGCAGGGGGAAGGGGGGCACCTGCAGGGGGAAGGGGACACCTGCAGGGGGAGGGGGGGCACCTGCAGGGGGAGGGGGGCACCTGCAGAGGGAGGAGGCACCTGCTCAGGAGAAGAGACACAGCCCCCGGCGGCAGTGCATGCCCATGGGGACCTCTGCAGCTCTCACCTCACCTGTGCAGTGCAGGTGAGGGAGTGGGTGGTCAGATGAGCACTGGGGACTAGGCCACAGTGGGAATGCCTTCCCAGGGGTGACGGGGTCTGACCGCCGTGGGGAGCAAGGGTGGGCGGGGGACACCCCACAGACAGCAGTCGTGGGTGGGGACGGGAGGGGACGGTAGCCTCAGTCAGGGGCTGGGGGAGGCGGAAGGTGGTTGTTTCTGGGTGTGTGTGAGGGCAGAGCCGACACGGGTCTGGACGGCTGGGTCCTGGGGGGACGTGGAAAGGACATGAGGTTGAGAGCAACCACAGGCTTTAGGCCGCGTGAACTGGGGAGGGAGCGGCACCCCGAGCAGGGCGGGCAGTGTGGGGGGCTCCCACCCTGCCCCATCCGAGAGGGCTGTGCGGCCCCCGGGGAAGCGACGGGGGACCAGGAGCTGCCGGCGGGGGACACGGTCCGGGAGGAGAGTGGCCGGTGACACGACGTGATGGAGGTGCCCAGCGCCTAGGGGGGGCTGGGCTTCCACGGCCCCCAACACGTGGGGACCATCCGTGTGACCGTCGGCAGACGCTTGGATAAAGAGGAGGAGGAGGAGAGACAGGCGTGTGTCTGCACACGAAAGGGAGTGCTCTCTGTCTTAAACAAAATAAAAGGGGGAGGCCACCCTGCCCTAACCCTAACCCCGCCCTCTACGACAACACGGGTAAACCTGGAGGGCGCGATGCCCGGTGAAACCGGCCAGTCACAGGAGGACACGCGGGCGTGACCTCACTTCCACGTGGGCAGCCACGTACATCCACACGGCCCAGCTCATGGTGGGAGGGACAGGACGGCGGCACCAGGGACCGGCTGCAGCATGTGGGCCGGGGTGGGGGGCGCAGCTGTGGGGTGGGCTGGGCACCGAGGGTGGAGACAGGGGACCTCGCACTGGACATTTGCCCAGAGACGGGAACCCGGGTCGGGGCCGTCCCTGCACGCAGACAGAGACCCTCCCCCACGGCAGGTGCGCCTGCCAGTCAGCTCCACCGCAGCCGGCATCTGGCGCTGCGGTGCGTTTGAAAGCATCGCACTGCGCCTCTCCAGCGCGCCCGGTGTCTCCCTGTGGACCCCGTTTGAATGAAGCGGAAACAGAGAAACGCAAAGAGCGGCTCCCGGTCCAGTGGCCGCTGCCCCGTGGGCTATCGTTTTCATCCGTTTACGTGAACGTTTTTCCCTTTTGCCGTCGCCCGCGTTACACCTAGAAAGGACACTCTTAAATTCGCCTGTTTAGCATTAAAAATGCTTCCTTCTTGTCGCAGTTTGGAGATTCTGACTTCAGAACCTGCCTTTCTGGAGATTTGTCGTCTGTTATCGCTGACCGCGGCCGTCCTCGCCGTACTTTCGTCTCCAGTGACTCGAGCCCCAGCCCGAGCCGTCCCGGGCTCCAACGCGGGCGGGTTCCCCGCTGGGCCAAGGCGCGAGGGAGAGGCAGCCAGAGGGTGAGTCTCCTTAATGTGTCTCTCTCCCCCCGCCACCCTGTTCCCTCTCACTCTGAAATAAAATGTATCCTCACGTGAGCATTTAGAACATTAGGGACGAAAGGAGCTTCGACCGAACGCACATCGGACCCCGCCCTCGACGGCACTCGCTCTGCCTTAGCCCACGACGTGGTCCTTCCGTGTCGGCTGTGAGGGTCACGTAAACACGTCTGCCAGCGGTCTGATGCGTTCAAACTCTCGTAAAGCCCATGGTCTCATTTCCTTAGTTTTTCTTAAATTCTCGTTTGCTTTGTCTTGTCTCAAACACACCCCTCATTCCTGGATGAACAGTCCCCTCTGAAGAGGAGTCTGCATCTTGTTCTGTTTTCTGTTCCTAACGACTCAAACACCCAGCGTTCGGAGGTCCAGTTCTGCCGCTTTTCCCTCCGCCGGTCCCCAGATGGGGGGCACCCCTGTGAGTTCTGGGGTGCCCGGCTGGGCCCTGGTCACCGGTGGTCTGTCTGTGGAATTCACTGAACCCCTCAAGGGGAGTCACGTTTGTTTCTGTGGGTGCTTTTCAGCACGACCGACCAGGTTGGCCTTGAATTAGCCGCCCAGCCCACAGCGTGTGGTCAGTGTGCACAGGGCCCCTCTCGGCCCACACGGGGGTGGGGGGGGGCCTTGGGCTGCGCTGACCCTGCCCTGAGGCAGACGGGGTTCCTCGCCGTCCGACATACTGTGCAAGTTTCTTCCCAGTCTGATCATTTCCCTTAGACGGTGGCCCTTCCAGAACGTTCACCTTACTCTGGGGTGTCTGGTCTGACCCAGGCTTGGCACTGCTCCCCCTCAGTGCAGCCGGGAGGTTGCCGCAGACCGGGGGCCCCAGCCCCCGAGAGGTCGCAGGTCAGGGCTCCCGGCTTCCTTCGTGCCGACCTCCTCAGAATCGAGGTTCTGCTTAATTCTTAGTGTTGAAGCGTTTCCTTATCTTCATGAAAACTTCTTGTGCATTGAAGTGATTATTTTCTTTCAAGAATTTTATATTTTTTAATGGGGAAATTGCAGAACATTAGTTTCCAATATGAACAGAGACTACTGAATATTGATGCGTGATATCACAGGAATATTCTATAACTGAAGTGAAACTTGAACAAAATATAAAACCACATTTCTCAGCTCTTAGGATTTGTCTTAACGCCTTCCTTTTCCCGTAAACAACCTGCTTAGAAAACTTTCATAATTGTCCTCAGTTTTCTGTCTCCAAAAATCTAAACCTGATTGCCCTTTAGGGCTTTTTAATATTTACCCGGATTTTGCGCCTTTACTACACGATTTGACGATAACGGGTATAAATAAAGTTCCCGTACAGAGAAGCCCGCCTCGCGCCCGCACCGACACGGACGGGTCGCGGCTGCGTGGGGCGCGTCGGTGAGAGCCGCCGGCGAGGAAGGCTGGCCGCAAGGCCGTCGGAGGACAGTCACACCACAGGGAGTTTCCTGAGCTACTGACAAACCTCCTTCGTGTCCTAAGAGCGATAAAATACGGAGAAAACCATGACATTTTACTCCCCCAAAATCCTCTCTCCAGAAAAAAAAAAACTGTCAGTCAGCACGTAATTCCACAAAGGCTGAGCCGTAGCCATTCGCAAACACCCGTAAAACAAGGGCACTGCCTCCCTGGAGTCCAGTGACGCCGAGTGGAGTCGGGTCGGGCGCGTCCCTGCCGACACCGAGGGGACGGCCACCCCCCCCCCCCCCCCCCCACTGCGCCTTGTGTCCGAGCCGCAAGCCATTCTCCTGTCATCACAGGCCTGAGGGCTGCGACAGCGGGGCCTGCCCGCCTGGCCCTCGGTCCTGCGGCCAGCGCGGGGGGCCGGCAGGGCCTGACACGCAGTCGGTCCTCCGTCGGTGCGCGGACATCGTGCGTGGCTGAGCCACGGACACAGCCCCGCTCGCCCCGACCCACGTCGCGCCTGAAGCACCACCACCCCGTCGGACCTCGCACCTCCCTTCACACAAACTGTTCGGCGACGCCCTGCAGAACATTCTGGACCGAAAGCCACAGACGGTGTGGAGAGTCACCTGGAAACACCAGCATCACGTCTTACTTACCAGGGACAGTGAAAGACAAGTAATTCAGGTAAAGCAGCACCTGCTTCGTGGTGTGGTCCAATAAGGACGCCCGCAGCGGGAGACAGAAGAAAACGCCGGGATCCGCTTCCGCACTGAACCCAGGGGCGGACGGCGGCGGCAGAGACCGCCCGGTGCGGGAGTTGGATCTGCGACTCCGGCTCCGGCGACGGTCGCCATGGGCGGCTGCGCTTTTAAAATGACGGGTGACTGAGTAGGGGGTCGGGTCCAGAGGAAACAAGACGCAGCCCCTGCTCCTCCTCCCGGTTACCGCACTCCCGGGGTCTCGCTGCGCGCTCCCGGGACCCTCCGGGCTTACACGGAGATGGGGCAGAGCTCGCCGCTCGTAAGAACCACAGGGGGGCGCTCCGGCCCGCCCGGGCCCGCTTCTGAGCCGAGTCTGCAGGCCCCGCCCGCACGGACCCTGCGCCCGCCCCGCCTGCCCCCGCCTTCCTCGGGCGGCTCGGCTCCCACGTGCGTGCGGAGGGGGCGGGCCCTCCCCGAGCTGGTTCTCCACAAGCCCCGACGTCCTGGCTGATGGGAGAGCAAGTGACCGGAGAAGGAGAGGCAGCCGCAAACCCCCGGGGCCCCGCGATCGCAGAGGGGGAACAGGACCCGAGTCGGGGACAGGGGCTGGGCGCCAGTCACAGCAGGGCGGGCGGGCCCCGAGGGGGGAGAGGGGATCCCTGAGCACCTCCGTCCTGGGGCTGAGAAAAGCCTGCTCCTGCCCAGGACACTGAGCACACAGGGCCCCGTGGCCCCCCACAGTGACCCCCCCCCCCGCCATTCCTCAGGGGGCGTCTCGCCGGCTCCGGTGGGATGGAGAAAGCATCCATCTGGCCAGACGTGGCCAGACCGTCCTGGGGGTTTCCATCCTCCAAATGCTTTCCTCGCATCAGGGTGGAAAAGAGAAAGGGGGTGTCTGCTTCCCACACAGGTGACCTCCCTATCTCTGGGCGACGGCCGGGGTGGGGTGCCGCCAGGGATGACGATGTGACTCTTGACCTTGGCCACGGGGTCGATCTCACTCCGCTGGCTTTGGGGCCTTCCAGGGGCCGCATTCCACTGTCGGCCCCGATCCCCTTCTGGAGAGAGGGTCCGGAGACATGTCCTGCCCCCCGGTGTTCACTGGGGGGATGGATGAGCTGAGCTCAGTCCATCAGAGGTTGGGCCGCCCGCCAGCCCGCCGCACACTCCGGGGGCCGCGCCCCTGCGTCCCGCACATGAGAGACAGAAGCCTGAGGACCTCAAACCCAACTCCCGCCTCTGAAAGTTTTCTTTTATCTGAATCTAACGAGCTGCACAGCTCAACCCAAGGGGCACTCTTCACGCTGCTCCACAAAAACGGACTCTGCGTTCTGGCCGTGATGAACGTGCCGTGTTTCAGGCGGCCGCTGTGCGTGGCCTACACAGCACCCGCCGGCGAGAGGGAGTAGCTTGGACGAAACCGCGACAGCCGACCGGGGACTCCGATCGGCAGAAGCCCCTCTCTCGGTGCCCCCGCTCCGGAGCTCGGGGAGAAACTCTGAAATCGGAACTTCTGGCTTGGGACTCCACCTTTATAAGTCATCACCTGTTTTCACGGAAGCTTTGAAACGAATCCCTGAACATTTCTCCACACGCAGAGCTTGTATGAAAAGCAGAGGAGATTATAAATACAGGACAGGCAAGCTGGCCGGGAGGACGGGGATGAGTCACCGGAGCCACGGCACTCTCCCATGGCCGGCACAGAGCCGCCCGGGGTTTGGTGGCGGCGGCAGCCGGGGCTGAGTGCCTGCCTTCCAGGGTTTCCAGACAGGAAGTTTCCGGCTCCGTAATTACTGTTGCACAATGGAGGCTCTGCCACTAATTACAGCGTTGCCGGGACAAACGCACCATGAGAAACACTAGCGTGGAAGGCAGGGCTTCTCCACACACCTGCGGCAGCCTTCTCGCCGGCCGGGAGCAGCTCTCCGACTGCGGGCGCTCGGAGCGGAGACAGCGGGAGCCGTGCGTGGGCAGAGGCAGCCCGCACCGACTGCAGGCCGGCCGGGCGCGGCGTGATGGGCGGTCGCCGCGGGGAACGCCGAGTGTGTCATCTGTAGACCCAGGGGCCTCCTCCGCCCGCAGACCGTGAGCAGCTTCCAGCCGGACGTCCGCAAGGTCACGGCCATGGCGTCCTACCCCCTGCCGATCGCCGGGCTGGTGCTGGGGCTCCTGGGCCTGGCCGGGGCCCTGGGGGCCACGCTGCTGCCCCAGTGGCGAGTGTCGGCCTTCGTGGGCAGCAGCATCGTCGTCTTCGAGAGGCTCTGGGAGGGGCTGTGGATGAGCTGCGTGCGGCAGGCCACGGCCACGCTGCAGTGCAAGCGCTACGGCTCCCTGCTGGCCCTGCCGCCCGCGCTCCAGGCCGCCCGGGCCCTCATGTGCGTGTCCGTGGGGCTCTCCCTGCTCGCCCTGCTGCTGGGCGCCTGCGGCCTGAGGGCCGTCCAGGGCGCCGGCTGGAGCGGGCGGGCCAAGGCCCACCTCCTGGGCGCGTCGGGCGTCCTCTTCCTCCTGGCGGGCGTCTCCGTCCTGACCCCGGTGAGCTGGACGGCCAACGCCATCATCCGGGACTTCCGCAGCCCGGCCGTGCACGCGGCTCAGAAGCGGGAGCTGGGGGCCGCCCTCTTCCTGGGCTGGGCGGCCGCCGCGGCGCTCCTCCTCGCAGGGGCGCTGCTCTGCGGGGGCTGCTGCCGCCGCCGCAGGAAGGGGCGGGGGCACCGCTGTCCGGCCCCCGGGCCCCGCCTGCCGCACGCGGACGAGCGGAGGAACCGGGCCGAGGCGCGCCGGGCCTCCACCACCTACGTCTGACCCTGCGTGGACCCCTGAGTGGACTCCGACTCGGACCGCGGTTGACACGTTTCCGGCGGCCCTGCCGGGAGCTGTGAGTACCGAGACCCGGCCCCGCGCCTGCCCCGGAGCTGAGGCCGTCACGGGCACACACCCGGCAGTGTGTCCCGGGGTGGGGGAGGGGAGAGGCTCGCGCTGGGCACTCCGACGGCCGGCAGGAAAGGCCTTCACCGGGACTGGACTCGGACACGCCCTCTTCCAGCCCGTGCGGCCCGGACTCCGGCAGGTCCACAGGCTTGGTGTCGCGAGGGGCTTTTCTGGACAGTGACATACCCCTCACGCAGCAACCCAGACGACATTGCAATGAACGGTGCGTGGCAATAAAAGATTCCAAAACGTGGCCTGGAATTTTCCCTCCGTGTTGTTTCTCGTTCTAGCAACTAAGACGATGGCTCTCTCTGTTCAAGCAACTCACCTGGGAAAGTCACAGGCATCAAGCCGGGATTTTAGTTGCGTTTATGAAAACGGGGAAAGGCCCGCGGGGCGGGAGGTTTGCCGTTCCTCCGGGAGAGAGCGTGCACCAGCAATCAGAGCGGTCAGGGGAGAGGCGCGCTCATTTATTTTAGGGCATTTCGCGAGACGGATTTCAAAGGATTTAGGTGATACAGCAGCGTTTGCTTACAGTTGCGCATTCAGGAGGAGCAGTTTGTAAACGAGAAGGGATATGCTTTCCTAGCCTGTGGTTTCCACCCTCGGGCAAACGGAGGGGCCCGCCCGGACGGGCCCGTGTGGGCGTGGGGGGGGGGCCTGCAGCCCTCGGCCTGGGCGAGAGGAGACTCGGCCCCCGCCGGAGGACCACGGGGTTGGTTGGTGTGTGTGGGGGGGGTCGGTCCCCATCCCTTGTTCTGCTCGCTCGCCCTGCAGCAGGCCCACACACGCCGCGTCTCGCGAAGACTCCAGGTCATGAGTCAGGCGATGGGTCAGGCTAGAACGAGAGCCTTCCTTCTATTCTCCAGAAAACAAGTGGGCAGGGCAGGGCGGAAGCACTTCGCTTTCTTGGGCTGTAAGCATCGATTTCCCAGCCCTCCTTCCCACGCACACGGGCCGGGTCAGGGGTCCGCGTGTGCGGCGTGGGGGGTGGGGGGGGGACACAGGGGCTGCGTCTGAGTGTCCCCGATGCGCTGTGCGCCCACCCATGTTCGCGTGCTCAGTCTCACCGCTTCGAGCATCCTGTTTGCTTCGCAACAGACTGTGTTTAACTTATAGCACATGACGGCCAGGAGCAGATTAAATGTGTTCACCACCCGTTGACCGTCCGTCCGTCCTCATCACAACCAAACGAGACAGCTGCCTGACTCCAGCCACGCGGACTGCCCCGCGGGGCCAGTTTCAGGAGGAGGGTCCGTCCCCGGAGACCTCGGGGAGACGCCGACCCCACATCAGACCTGGCCGACGGCGGGATGGCAGCCATGGAGCTGCCTCCTTCCTCCCCGTCACCGGCGGGGCCTGGCGTGGAACTGGCGGGGACCGCGTTACTGGGGCGTCGACGCCACGGCAGATGTCAGTGTCCTCGGGAGACACCGCGGCCGGCTGATCTGATGTCTCCTGAGACGGTTCCTGGAATCATTTATTCCACACGGGCACACGGCAGACGCCCACAGGTGGCACACGTGTGTCTTCCCGTGGGTCCCCCGGAGGAAGTCATGCACCCGGTGGGACGGTCCAGGGCCCAGCCAGTGGCCTCAGCGCCAAACCGGGGCGATCACAGCGTTGCCGGGGTGGCACCAGGCCCGACGGCGGGCGTCTCAGAACCTGAGGCCCTGCCGCGCGCTCTCTCGTCTGCCAGGGCGCACCTCCAGGGAAGATCATTTTCAGTTCTCCGCCCTGTCGCCGGGTTTTCCCTTTGACACCAGAAAAGGAGGTTTAATACCTTTTAACTCACTTCAAGATTCACTGTGGTTGTCAATGCCGTACCACAAACCCTGATGTGTAGGAAATACGTTGCTATTTTCTAAAATTTGGCTAAATTCAACGTCTCAGGTACCGTGGGAGGAACACCCAGCTCCCGGGTCTCACGCGGAGGTCAGTGGTGTTCAGGGCGGCAGCTCTGGGGGGCGGTCCCTGGTCCTCAGCCCACACTGGTTGCTGAGAAAACATCTATCTGTTGGAAAAGAAGATTTCACTCCCCGTGGCCCCGCCGTCCCCTCAACGGAGACAGTGGCCAGAACCCAGAGCAGCCAGGCCCGGAGGAGCCTCGGCGGGAGAACCAGGGAAGCTCTCCGAGAGCACAGACGTGTCCCTGGAGACCGAGGCCGAGACCCCCCGCCCCACCCCCGTCTCCCCAGCTCCCACGCACGAACGGGGAGGCTGGATGGCGAGGGCGGTGGATGGGGAGACGCCGCGTGGGAGGCAAGCACCCTTGGGAGGGGGACCTGGGCGCCAGGCAGAGCAGCGAGTGGGTCCCCGAGCAGAGGAGCCTCGAGGTCACCGGAGGCGGTGTCCGGAGAGGGACAACGCCGCGGTGACCTGCTGCAGCCTCGTCCCGAGGAGGCAGGGTCTTTGGAAAGACGGGGACGCTGGGAACGCAGAGGCCCCCGGACAGAGACGTAACATAAGGACGGTTTTGGGTTTGAGTCTGAAAGGCCTAAATTTTGAGGAGCTGGCAGGCGAGGCACAAAACGGCTCGGTCAGAAGCCGTTTCTTTCTGACTTTCAGGGCGAGAAGCGGTTTCTCTGGACAAGGGTAGCGCACAGACGGGCAGAGGTGGGAGGGTCAGACGTCCGGGGGTCCCGGGGGAGGACCCCGAGGAATGGGAACGGGGCCCAGGGAACGGGCAGAGCTGAGGCAGGTGTGAGCACGCCGGGGCAGACGTGACTCGTGCCCGGAGCACGGCCAGGCGGCCAGCACACCCGCCGACAGTCGTCACGGTGTGGGGGGGGCAGGGCAGCCCCTGGTGTGTCTAGTCGGACAGGCCCAGGGCCGGCAGGGCGAGGTCGCCCGCGGCCGGGGGCCGTGGGAGCAGAGCGGCGCTTCCCAGCCCACGGAGCGGGGCGCAGGGCACTCAGGGGCCGTCTCTGGGGCTCAGGGGGAGCGGCAGCCACACCCCTCGACGGCAAAGTGGGCCGCCCACGGCCCCCCTCTCAGACCTGCCCCCCCCCACTCTCCTCTGCACCCTAAGGACGGTGTACATCCCTGTGCCCCGGGAGCGGGTGCCGAGCGTGGGTGCCGGGCGCAGCCGCAGCCACCGTGAGCAGGAAGCGGCAGCTGTGTGTGCAGAGAAGGCGCTGACGCCAGGCCTGTTGCCGTCTCCCAGCTGGTCTCTGCGAACCACGTCAGGGACCGCCGGCTCCCTCCCCTGAGAAACGCGTCCCGAGCAACCTCACCGCAGTGACGGCTCGCGGGGGCAGGTAGCGGCCGGTAAACTGATGCTGGACCCAGAGACGGCGGACGCCTCCCTGGAGGACAGGTGCACAGGCAGGTGGACAACAGGTGCACAGGCAGGTGGACAACAGGTGCACAGGCAGGTAGGTCAGAGAGACGGATCACACTCAGGGATGGAGACAGTGTATATACACAGAGGGCAGGTAAAGGTGGGCGAGCAGGTAGCAGACAGACAGTCGGGTTGGTAGACGTGACAGATGGCTGGACGGACAGAGAGACGTGACAGACAGCCAGACAGACAGACAAGAGATGTTGTCTGTGCTGCCGTGCGCCCAGCGCTGGGACAGGGGGCCAGACAGACAGCTCGCTCCAGAAGGGAAGGAGGGAGGTCCCCCCGCCCCTCCTCAGGTACCGGAGGGCGTGGTCTTCGGGTCTCTGCTCCCTGGCCGCGCTGTTGTGTTTATTATTCTTATCTCCCAACAGAGCAAACCCTCCCCTCCCCGTGCAGCACCCGCGCTGCAGCAGGCCCGTCCACAGCGTCTGCACGGGGTCGCTGCCACGGAACCCGGCGGCCGGCCGCTCGCAGCGGCAGTTAGTGCAGCTCCGGCCTGCGGGGGCAGCGACGAACGAGACCCCAGCGGCAGGAGGTCACAGGACGGAGGTGACCGCGCCCAGCCCAGCGCCTGGAACCTGCCCCCCAGCAAGAGGTGCCTGACCTGGGCCCGGGGGGCCGGGCTCCCTGCGGGCGGAGCAGGGGCGTCAGCTGGGCACACGCCACCCCCAGCACTCGGGGCGCCAGGGCTGGTTCTGAACGGGGGGGGGGGGGGGGGGCGGCGGCAGACATGAACCCGTCACGGAGATTCAGAGAAGGAAGCGGGGAAGGACCCCAGGAGGCAGGGCTGTGCGTCGAGAGACGCCAGGGCGCAGCCAGGAGCCTCAGGAACGGGCGCCGGGGCCGGAGGGTCCTGAGCCTCGGCCGGGAGGGAGGCCAGGGCTTCCGCAGGCGCAGCGCGGAGGAGAGGCGGCACGCGGTCTTCCCCGGGAAGCGACTCTCAGAGCTCCGGCACTAATCGGGGACGAGTGTTCTCAGAGGCACGGCAGACGCCCCTGCTACTCACGGGCACCCCCCAGGCCCCTCCCCGAGCTGGTGTGCGGGCTGGAAAGGGTCGTGGAGGGAAGTGAGACTAGGCCAGGAGGGCCTCTGACCAGGGCCCCCCCTCACCGCGCTGCCCCCGCTCAGGGGCGCACGCCGTGGGCGGGTCTGCAGACTGGCCCCGCCCACCCAGGGCACGCCCACCCTCCGGTCCCCCTCCGCCCTGGCCCTGCCCTCTGGACCCCTCGGCACCCGGCTTCCACGCCTCCCGCGTCTCCGGCTCAGCGAGTGCCCGCGGCTCCGACTGCTCTAACGGCAGAGGCGCGCTCCTCGCGGTCGCCCAAGATCTGTGCCGGCGAGCCGCGGCTCTCTTCACACCTTTTCTGGTTTAACGAATTAATCATTGAGTACAGTTTTGTCACGGTTTCTAAACACGGACACGCACGACACGTGTCTTCCCCGGTGTGTGTCCACAGCAGCCTGCGTGGAGAGCGCAGGGCCGCGGCCGCTCCGACGCCCCGTGCGCACGCGGCGGGCGGCTCCGCAGGGAACGCGCGGGCCCCGCGGCCGGTCGGAGTCCGGGACCCGCCGCTTCCGTGCAGACTGGGCCTCGGTCTCCTCACCCACAACATGGGGAGCAGGAACAGCGTTTTTCACGTGTGACATGAACAGCACGTGTGACATGCTTATAACTAGAATCAAGGCCCATCTATTTAAATTTAATTCTTCTTATCTTTCTTTCACAGGTTGAGAAACAGGTGCACAAAGAGGTTCCATCGTCTTCCCAAGGACACACTGAGGTCACGGTGCCCCCCCAGCCCCAAATCAATGTGTCTTGAGAGACGGCACCTTCCTGCCTGGCCCCCGGCCACGCGGGGAACAGGCCCTCTCTCTCGTCTGGAAGCTGGGCGCTCGGCAGAGAAAACGAGGCAAGGCAGTGAAAGCATTCTAATCGCAGGGCATTATGCAAATGCCGCCCGTAATCACTGCTATTATCTCCCGGCAACGCAGCGCGGGCCTGGGCTCTCCTCGGAGCCTGGCTTTCTCCGCCCACGGAGCGGTTCGCTCCTGTGTCCCGTGGGCCTCAGGCTCGAGCAGAAACAATACCTGGTTGCTTCCCCAGGTTTCCCGACTCACCCACTTCCCCCCACCCTCGCGAGTGCCGGTGTGTGTCGCCTCCGAGGACGCCGGTAGCTGTCACCCACGTCATAGCCCCTGTTCTCCCAGAGTCAGACTAGCAGCGGCCTCCTTTTCCGTAAAGCGCCCCGGTGTGCGTGATGCCCCAGGCCGGGGCCCTCACCCTTGCTCACGGCGCCCCACACCTGCCCCAGCCCTGTCCCTGCTGTGCGCACATGCCCTGGCACGGACCACGGGTGGACCCGCCGCCCCTTGGAGCCCTGGCGGACCCACTGCCCCAGCCGTGCCTCCCGCACCCGGGCCTCTGCCGCTCCTGGTCCCGAACTGCACTTCCTGCGCCCCTTCCTCCCCCCCAACTCCGAGCCCCCCCACTTCACAGCCGCGGAGCACTACTCAGTGCCGCAGAACCGGGCTCCACCCCTGCCGCGCGTCAGTCATCGAAACACCTGCTGGCTCCGCACCTGGGTGCGCCCCGGGTGCCGAGGGGGGGGGGTTGCCACAGCCTGGTCCCCATCTCCACTTTGCCGACCGACAGTGCCCACCAGCCCCCCACTGTCCCCACTGAGTGCGGACGCCGGCCCCCCCGGGCCTGGGGTCAGGTCCAGCCTGGGCACTCGCACTCGGCTCCAGAGGGGACAGAGGAGACCGACCTCAGCAGGACCCAGGTCTGCACGTCCGGAGTCTCACAGTTTCTTGCCTGCCCCCGAGTGCTCCTCCCGCGTCACCTGGAAGGGGGCGAGGAGCCCCACAGCGAGACCACCTCAGCCTCTGAGCCACCACCCGTGCACTCCTGCAGCTGCAGGGGAGGTCCTGGCAGCCAGACGAGCGCCCGCCCCCCACCGAGACCTCGTGGGGCAGGCAGGGAGCCCGGCCCGGGTGGGAGCAGCCCCCGGTTGCGGCTGCACAGAATCGAGGTGTCTGAGACCCATTCAGACCAGTCTTCCCTCCTCCCCCTGGCGGGAGGAGAGATCGGTGGTAACGGAGTCGTGGCTCTCGCTTCAGAACTGGACTCCAGGTCTGCAGGTGCTGTGCCCACCGGGGCTGTCGGTGTCCCAGTCTCGCGCGTGTGCTCTGCTGAAGTTAGCGTTCACACAGACCCGGTCCCCGGGTGCTGGACATCCCGGGGCCAGGTGTCCACAAAGGTGGTGACTCTGAGTGTCCATGCGGCAGCCTCCCAGGCCCCCAGGTGTCCGGCGACCTCCCTTCTGAGTGGGTGCGTGAGGGTGTTTCTGCGTGAGAATGAGCCCCTCACAGGCGGGGTAAGAAGAGATGTAGGCAGTTCGAACCAGGGTGGGTGGTGGGCATTATGCACCCAAATGGCCCGGCTCAGATGCTCACCCGGAGCCGGGAGCCAAGCCCCGGAAACAGGACATGTCTGTGTCCTCCTCACGGCCGAGGCACGCGGGGCTGACCGTCAGAGGCCGAGGCGGCGCCAGAAGCAAACCCCTGTTTCAAACCACAATAACCTTTCGTCCTCCCTCCACGTCCAGCAGATTGTTCTGGCCACTGCATAATTCCGTGTAGTTGTAAAAGCGTTGGCCCACTTCACTGGAGTTATATGTACTTGAAAAAAGGCACGTTTTTCTCTCCATAAATCACTGAGCCTCTCTGCTCTGCAACACACTCTGAGGGTTCACTTCCTTCGGGGGGACCTGCTTCTGTGCATGAGGAGACGCCAGAGTCGGTCTGTTCCGGCCGCCGGGCGGTTCCCAGCCAGCCTGGCGGAGCCGTGCGGACTGAGGCCGTGCGGATTGGCGCGGGGGGTGCCGCCGCCCCAGACCTGTACCGAGTCTCCGCCAGCGGGGACTGCCGGTCGCGTCTGCTGCCGCCGAAGAGGCTGCAGCAGGTGCCTCCACAGACCCGGGCAGGGCCGGCACCCGTGGGTGGGCCTACCCACCCTCTGAGGAGGACTCCTGACTCCCGCGGATGGGGTGCTGCGTTGGAGACCGTCTGCATTGCCACGCTGCACTCTGGCTTTCTAAGACTTCACCGTGACTTCACTGTCTTTCTCGTGGTTTCTCAGAAGGGAGGGTTTCCTCGGGGAGACTGCTGAGCTGTGGCGCCGTGGGGTGAGTCCGTCTGCTCTGACCCCCGGAACGTGACGGGGGTGAGGACAGGTGAACTCAGGGTGTTCGGAGAGAACCGACTGCAGATGCAGCTGCCCCTGCGGGGCTCGCACCGGGTGACTCAGGAGCCACCGAGTGCAGACCCCCAGTCCCTCCGCCTCCTAAGACCCCCGCCCTGAGAGTCCCCGCGCCAACGCGAGCGGCTCTGACGAAAACCAGGTATGAGGATGGGAGCCCTGGCGACGCCAGCCCCACACGCATAGGAATGTGAAGTGGGTGCTGCGTTCCTGGGGGATGGGGGGGGGTCTGCCGGACCAAGAGTCACGGGGAGCCCAGCGTCTTTGCCGTGTGTCCAGCTCCGGTCACACTGCTGGTGGGAGGGAATGCAGCAGGCCCTCTGCGGGCCGACTGGCGCCCTGGCCACCCGGGGAAGGACGGCACGTGGCCTCACAGAGACGGGGATCCCGTGGAAGGCACCACCCAGGAGCCGCCGCGCTCTCCCAGCCGGCTGCGTGCAGACGTTTGGGGGTTTGCTCACCGTCTCCACGTTTGCCACTCGGAAATGTGTGTGCCACGGCCCGCCGCCACGTGTAAAGTTCCACCGAGTCACAAAACCGCGCTTTTTTTACAGAGACTGTATATCATTACGTTTAACTCATCGGGACTGACACGGAGACTTTGGAAGTGTTTAGTCTGTAGTGCGTGCACGTACAAATGTCCAGGTTCACAGCCGTCCACACCCTTGACCTCTGTCCCACACACACACACACAGACGTGCGAGGCTTCTACCCGAGTGACCTGCTTTTCACGGGCTTTTGCTACGTTGTCCCCAATGTTTTTACCGAAGTGTTTTAGACGACTGGGTAACTTGTAATAACTTAGAATATGACTCATTTTTATTTGAATCTTCAGTTGACAATTAGGCTAAACATTATCAATAAAACCACAGCATAGTATTTATTCACTCATTCACAAACTTTTTGACATTTTCAATCAACGACAATGATGACATATAAACCCAGTGCATGTCTGCTTTCCGAAAAAGTGGAAGAACATTAACAGCCAGCTGAAACGTCGTGCACAGCTGACCGCCGGAGGCTTCACCGCAGGCACGATGCAGTTTCAAAGAGGCGTTGGCGCGTCGCTGGGGCCAGTTTCCAGGGAGGGCGAAGGGGCTCCCGAGACCTGCCCTCTAGAATAGAGCGGGAGCCGTCACTCCTAAAACGTGACGTCGCTTAGTGACAGCCCTGACGATTCTGTCCCGGCTTTTCAGCTCTGTTACTGTGCTGTCCATGTGTCTGTCCGTGTGTCTGTCCGTGTGACTGTGTGACTGTGTGTCTGTGTGTCTGGGTGTCTGCCACTCACGCCCGGGGCTCCCACGGCCACCCAGAGCCCAGCGGACACGGCGCAGGGCCGGAGCCCCTCGGGCTGCGGGGACGGCGACGCTGCTGGGCTGAGGAGGTCGGTGCCGCGAGGGGAGACGCAGACGGTCAGTCGCAGGGACAGTGGGCCACCAGAAGGGTGTCAGGACCAGGGAAGAGTGACGCCTGTGAAAAGCACATTGTTTCGGCTGTTGACCGGACCCCTCCCTCCGGCTGCTGGACGTGCCCTTGACCCTCAGCCGCTCAGGCTCTCAGACGGGCTCTGCGTCCTTTCTCCGCCCCTACCACCCCCCGCCCAGAGCTCGGTCAGCACCCCCAGCTCTCTCCGTGGCCGGAGTCTCTCCCCTCCTCTCCGCTGGGGCCACCTGCCCGGGTCCCGGCGAGTCCCCCTGCGTGCGTGGGTCGCAGACCTCACCGCCGCCCCCTGTGCTGTGACGCTTTCGTTCCCCCCCCCCCCCGCCTTCTCTCTGGGAGACGCACCCGCACGCAACTGTGTGCCACCACGGAAAACCCCTCGGCCCCCTTCCCAGTCCACTTGTCCTTCCTGTGTGCTCAGGGTCACTCCAACTTCATCACGACACCTGTCCCCAGCCCGTCCCCTCTCACTCGAATGCTCACAGCAAACTCACTCCCCTCCCGCCACGGCGTCGGGGACTCCGGCGGGTGACAACACTCAGAGCACACCCTCCCCTCCCGTCTCTGCTGGGCGCCACCACCGGCTGCTTCCGACGGGAGCAGGCGACCGGCTCCTCCAGTGTCTCCCAGTTCTCCGAGGCCGCGGGCCTCCGGGTCACCTGCAGCCGGCTTCCCACCCTCCGGCAGCTTCTGAAGGTTAGGCTCGCCCGGATTCGGTTCTGACCCTCATTCCTGGGCATCCCAGCGCCTTCTCCGGGCCCTCCGTCCATGCGGGGTCTTTCCGATGCCCCAGGGCACTCGTGAGCCCAGAGACCTTCCCCCGGACCGCACTCTGGAGTTCGGACCGGGGTGTGCCTGCCTGCCAGGTGGCCGTCCTCCCAGCCCGTGTCCCCGATCACGGGGGACCTGCTGGACGCAGGAGCTGAGGACTGGACGGTCACTCGGCCGGGAAGGCGGCCCCCTCCCCTCGCTGCATCCGGACACCTCGGGGAGCACGCCTCGCTGCCTCCCCTCCAGCGTTGCTCCCAGATGCCGCCTTCTGCTGCCCCCCCCCCATACACACACGGTGCCGGCCCCCTCCCCCCCCCAGGGGGGCACGCCTCCCATTGTCTGCCGCATTCACCATCAAAACATTCATTGAAAGCCATCGTATCATATGCAAGTGTTCCTCCTTGTCCTTGTCCAGACACATTTTAATTAACCTAAACAGGCTCACCGGGAGGCCTTGAATGGAAGGAATGCAGGTCAGTGTGTTCTGGTTGGTGAGTCAGGAGCGTTCAGTGGGGGAGGGAGGGAGGGAGCCCCGGAAGGTTCGAGGAAACGAAACCGGAGGGTGCCGGCTCCCGAGTTCGGACGAGGCGTGTCTGCACCGGAGGGTCAGGAGTGTCCGTCTTTCCTAAGGGAGAAACAGGCTGCAAAACGCAGTTTGGTTTTCTGTCGTGTCTCAGGCTCAAAAGTGAGACCCGAGAAAGAACAGAACCCCACGAGTGTGTGTGTGTGTGTTTAAACAGACAGACAGACAGACAGATGGACACACAGGCCTTGCATCGACCATTTAAGACGTCGACCTGGTTGCCCTCTGTGCCCCCTGTCCGGCCGGCAGGCTGTCCATCCTTTGGGCCCAGCAGGGGTCCGTCCGAGTTTCCTCACCCCCCGTTCCTCCCGTTCTCGGGCGCTTCTCCCCAGGCCCGTCCTCTCTCGGGGGGGGGGGGGGTGGCCTCGCACAGTGGACATGGGCGTTCCCGAGTCCGCGCCATCCTGCAGGCCCGGCACGTGTAGCCGGTTCCGCCGTCCAGCACGGCACCGGTCAGAATGCGGTGCCCGACCATAAAAACCCGAGTTTGTCCCTGGCTGGCGTAGCTCAGTGGATTGAGCATGGGCTGCAAACCAAAGTGTCGCAGGTTCGATTCCCAGTCAGGGCACATGCCTGGGTTGCAGGCCATGGCCCCCAGCAACCACACATGGATGTTTCTCTCTCTCTCTCTTTCTCCCTCTCTTCCCTCTCTGGAAATAAACAAATTAAAAAAGAAAAACCCGTGTTGGCTGGTTCAGGCGGTCACACACGTTTGACACACTTGGTACAGGGATTCACAAAGTGCCGGAAGGGCGGGGGGAGGAGCTGGAGGGGTTTCTGGAAACAACATCCCGTTTGCCCGTCTCTCCTCCTCTGCAGCTGCCCCTTCCGTGTCCGAGGCGGAGCCCTGTGGAGCCACGCCGCTGCCCCCACCCCCCACGGCCGGAGGGTGAATCTCAGCCGCCGGACCAGCCCTCTCCGCCGTGGTCGGAGTCGCCGGGGCTGTCCCACCGAGTGTGCCTCACGCCTTGGCTCCCGCTCCAGGTCTCACGGGGCGTCTGGTGGGGGAACCGAAGTCACAGCCTGGACACCAGGGACGAGGGACGGGGGGAGGCCTTGCCAACCGGGTCGTCCGTCGCCTACACGCCGGCACGGGCTCGGGCGGGCGCTGCCTTCATGGCTTCCCACACGGCGGGCGGCCGGAGCCTGCTGTGCGGACGAGCCCTTCCACCCCTCCCCCCTCCCCGGCCACGGGCCTGTCCCCGGTCACCTTAACGACGCGTCCCAGTGCTGACACCTGACCCCCCTCGGGCCACGGCTCTCACTTCTCGCCACCTGGGCTAGCCGGGGACCCGGCACAGTGAGGTCACACTGTGTGGCCGCTCGTCCCTTTGGACTGGTGGACTGTGCTCTGGGCCGAGGGTGGTTCTCCGTGTCCAGCACCCCGCCCCCCCCCACGGGTGCCTGGCTCCGAACCCTGGGTCCCCGGAGAGGAGAAAGGATGTGTGAACACATGTGCAGAGGGAAAGGCGGGGCATGGAACTGGGTCAGGGGTGCAGGCCGTTTGGCTCCCATTTTCCAGGTGCAGGGGCGACAACGGGATTTGCTGGTGTGGGAGGAATCTGAGTGAGCCTGGGGTCAGAGGGCATGAGCCTGGGGTCAGAGGGCGTGAGGAGGGTCAGAACTCGGCGGAAGGTATTTCCAGCACCACCACCGAGTCATTAAGTCCTTTTCACGCTCCTGCACCCCACTCCCCCCCCAGGGGCAGGACCCTGAAGGCCCGGGACAGGAGCCCCCCTCCAAGGGCAGAGACCCCCTCCGAGGGCAGAGACCCCCTCCGAGGGCAGAGACACCCGCTCGCAGGACCGAGACCCCCAGCCTGGGCAGCAGAGCCGCCTCCCACCCACGTCGATGGAAGGAGGACAGCCACCTCGGAGCGAACGGCAGCTGGTGGGGGGTGGCTTGAGCGCTGGGTGCCCCCTTCCTGCTGTTTCTGGGGTCAGGAGGTGGCTGAGCGCCGAGGAGGGGGTGGGGGGGTTCCTGTCTGAGGGGTCACCACGCAGCCCAGGACCGATCTCGGCGGCCGGTCGGTTCCGTGTGCTCTCGGGGCCACGGCGGCTGTGTGTGCTGGCTGAGCCGCCGTGCAGGTGAAGATGCCGGCGCTGCGGCCGAGCAGGGCCGGTGGGCGACGTCGCCGGGTCTCCGCTGTGACGCCGTGGTCCTGTGGGACACCCGTGTGGTTACCGAGAGTGGGGTGCCAGCGCCCCCCACTCTGTAGACCGGCGTCTCATGTGTTTTCAGGGGGTTTTGCCTCACTGGTTCCGCAGCTCCGCCAACAGGAGCCCACACGGTTCGGGCTGTTACGTCTCCCTGATGAACTGACTGTTTTATGTTTGTGAAACGACTGTTTCTGGTAATGGATTCTCTTTGAGACCGCTTTGCTAGTTAGTAATGGATCGTTTCGGGTTTCTTACAGTTAGTATTTTTATGGCATATTATTTCACATTGCCACTTCTGGCCACTGTGTGTCTGTACGCAAACAGCATTATTTATTTTCTGCAAAGACCCAGGATGCAGCCCGCCTGCCCCCACAAGTCTCCCCGGATTGGTCGGGGCAGGCGGAGGGCTGCTCCTCACACTGCCTTTCCAGGGGCTGCGCTTGTTTTTCTAAGGCCACCGCCTGCCAGGGTGCATTTCTGTAGAGTTCCCTTTTTAAACAAAACTTCGATGATGAACAATAAAGAGACGTTTTCTTCATCCAGGGCCTGAGGATCCGCTTATACATGGATTTTTGTTTTCTCTTGTCGTAAGCCGTCCTAGGGAAAATCTTTTTGTTTTGGCCTGTACTTTGGTCACGACCGGGTCAATCAGTGCCCTCCAAACAGATGCCACACGACTGTGTCACGTGCCGGTCACTCGCAGCGGTGCAATGCTCCAGTTGAGCAATCAGGCGTTTTGTAAGTGGAAGTGAACTCCCCAGTTTCAGGGAAAAAAACCATCCCAGGCCCTGCTGCCCGGCCGGCTCTGCTCCACAGTTAGTTCCCCCCGCGCCCTCCCATCACGGCCCCGCCTCGGAGCCCGGGACTGCTCCTCCCGGTCAATCAGCCGCTCCCTTCCTGGGCTTTGCTCCGTGACTCAGGGTAACGCTCAGGTGCCTCCCCAAAGACCAGCCCTCCCTAGTTCCTTCTCCCTCCACCCCTGGGACCCACCCCTGGGGCCCTCCCAAGGGGGGGTTGTTAGTGCATCAGACTCGCTCCCGGGCCCAGTGCGCCCCTGCTCCCCTCCAGCCCACAACCCGGTACGTTCAGTGAAAGTTCGGGGAGGGGGGTGTTTTCTCTTCTGGTGTGAAACACAGGGTTCGGAGAAGCAACCCTGAGACCCCGGCAAAGAGACTTTACACAGACGGGGCTCACACTCTGTCCCTGTGAGCAGGGGACGCAGACGGGCCAGCACTGCCCTGGAAACAGGACTGTGTTCCCGTGGAGGCGCCGGCCATCCTCAGCGCCCAGACCAGGGGCCGAGGGCACCAAGCCCAGCCCGCCCCCGCTCACAGAGCTCCGGGTGCGAATCTCCGGGGAGCAGCTCCGGGCACATCGTGTCACCCCCCTGCGGCTCGTGGAAAACACGAGAGTGAGACCACCTGTCTCACAGGGGTGCCTTCCCCCGGGGAGAGCCGTGTGAAGTGTGCGCCCCGCGCCCGGGGCGGGGAGCAGAACCGCTCGCTGCGTCCGGGGCTCCCGGCGCGTCTGCAGGCTGGGACCGCGGCCCCGCTGGGCCGGGTGGCAGCTCCCAGGCGGGCCCCAAAGGGAGGAACCCCTCTAAGGAAAGGTGGCGGGCCCCCCGGACTTGGTCCAAAGCAGGGGCTCTGGTGCTGGAAGGCACGCTCAGCCCACCACGCGTTCCTCGGAGTAATCCTTCCCAACAACCCACGAGGGGGAAAGGTGCATCAGGAGGGGGCGGGGAGCAGACGGCTCCGCGACTCTCTGCGCCGCCGGGGCGCGCGGCTCTGGAGGTGCGCCCACGTGGGAGAGCCGCTTCAGCGTGTGGGGACCTGGGCCGCGGACTGGTCCAGGCGGGGACTGTGCACGGCGGTGGACTCAGGTGGGAGGCCTGAGGGGCCGCGGGTGAGCCGCTCTCGCTGCCCCCAGCGGGCACCAGCAGCATGCAGGCTTGCGACCCCTGGGGGCGCCGTGACGCTCCAGGTGGGGGGCTCTGCTGAGGACCCACCGCAGCACGGCCTCTGCCGGGCGTGGGGGTGCGGCTGGGGGCAGTGACAGCGCGTTTGTGAAGCGGTGGCCCAGTGGACGACAGCCCGCAGCACGCGGGGCGATGCCGGGAACGAGCTGGAGACGTCTGAGCAGCTGTCCTGCTCCCCAAACCCGTGGGGTGGAGCGGAGCCAAGGCCATACGAGCAGCGGGGCCCCGGGGAACTGCGGCAGCTCAGCGCGGAGGGACATGAGCGAACCCGGTCACGTATTCGACGTCTGGGAATTGTCCGCGGCAATCGAAAAGCAAACGGAATAATCAACAATCACATTATTGATTGCGAGAAGGGCGCACAGACAACGCAGCTACTTCTAAATTTACTGCTCCGGATTCCCAGGGAAATTAGGCCAGTAGTAACTACACATTTAAGTTGAATCTTGAGCTTGGGAAATACCGGATGCTCCCTTTTAACATTCTTACTAACTGGAAAGTCAGAGTTCAGTCTGATTTCCGAGAAACACTATTGCATGTCACAACACCGTTTACACTTACTGGATAAGGCCTGGCTTTTTTTTCAACTTACTTCAGTTAACATGACTAAATGAAACATTTCCCAGAGTTTGCCTCAATAAACAACAGTCTGAAAAATAATATTTTAAATGATTTTAACGATGAAATTAATTTGGAAAAATTCATACCTAATACTTGGTGATTTGAGGTACCCATTAGCATACCAAAATACCAAAGAACTATTTCAGTAAAGAAAACTTAATAAATCTAACCCAAATTTTTCCAAAACCCATCCACTGTGAAACTTCGTTATTTGAAATAACATCTTCCAAAAACCTGAGAAACTCACATTTGGAAAAGGCTGATACCCGTGTATTTTTTGCAACACCCCACATTACAATCAGTTGTGCTTCTGTGTCTCATTTTGTTAGTTTGTAACGAGAGCTTCCCTGTAACCGCTGGGCCACGGCTTGTGAGGCTGGTAACAGACCGGAGTGTGAGATACGCCGCACAGGGCTCGCTGGTCACTCAGTGTGCACGAGCTCCTGGGTTTAGCACGGGTGGTAACAGTGTTCAACCGAGTCAGTCGGACACTGACAATAAAAAAGACATACTTGCAGAATAATTGCTTGCAAAGTCATTTTTACTTTTACCCATAATTAAGAAGAAAAAGTATTGAGCATTGCAACTACAACCCACCTACACAGACCGAGTAACAAAAAGAAAACTCTCAAACACACTCTATTATTATTCCTCCTTTCAATGTAGGCTATATTCTAGTCAATGGTATTCTATTGCACATTCTAATTTTAAATCTGTGTCCCCAAAAAACTCATTTTTAAGTACTAGTAATTTGAAAAATTCAGTTAAAAATGTATTTAACAGCCAGAGCAAAATTATGTTTGCTAAAAATTTAAAAAGTTACCTGTGTTTACTGTGTGAACCTGGAAGTGGCAGCTGTGATGGGGGGGGGGGGGATCACGTGCCCCATCCCCGCAACCCACAGACCCTAACCCAGAAATTCACCCCAGGGGCTGCAATTTGGGGTTTGCTTCTGAAAATAAGGAGTAAAGGAATCTAATATACAGACTTGCATCAACCAAATGTATCTGAAAGACTATACCTGGTGCCTCACAGATCCTATTAGATATAAATGTCTCAATTCACATAGTATTTAGCAGAAATATGTAAACTTTATTGTATTTTTCCATTACCATTTTGTCCCCTCATAACCCCCTCCCCCCCCCCCCCCACACACAGTCACTGCACTGTGGCCCATGTCCCTGAGTCCTTCGGATCTATTCCCACAAGTGGAGTCACTGGGTCAAAGGGCAGATCCATTTTTAATTTTTGAGGTGTCTCCATAGTGTTTTCCACAGTGGCTGCCCCAGGCTGCATCCCCACCAGCAGTGCACCAGGGTCCCCTTTCTCCACATGCTCTCCAGCACCTGTTGTTTGTTCATTTATTGATGACGGCCATTCTGACAGGTGGGAGGTGATAGCTCACTGTGGTTTTCATTTGCATTTTTCTAATGATTAGTAACGTTGAACACCTTTTCATATGTCTGTTGGCCATCTGTGTGTCCTCTTTGGAGACGTGTCTGTTCAGGTCCTGTGCCCATTGTTTAACGGGGGTGTTTGTTTTTTGGAGTCGAGCTTCATTAAGTTCTTTATAGATTTTGGGTATCAGCCCCTTATCAGATGTTGCTGCCAACAGGTTTCCCCACCCTGCGGGCTGTCTCTGTATTGACTTTCAAGCTCTAACACGGCAGCCCCGCGTGCTTTGACAGTCCCCCGAGAACTCCTTCATGTATTTGTGTCACATTAGGGTTTCTGAATCCACATTCTGTACGTAGAGCCTTTATTTCTGGTCTTTGTGTTACTGGAATGAAAAGCTGCACAAAATTTTCACATGCCAAAGATGATGGTTAAATTAGCATTTTCCTCCTATTAAAAAGTCTTTGCTTGACAGATGATAAGCAATGTTTATTCATTAAAAAAAATCATACCGAATTTTCAAACAGTGTCCTAAGGATATATATATCTCAACTGGATTCCAAAGAAACAGTTACGTTCTGTGAATACTGCCCTACATTTCCTGAAAAGGAAGAAAACCCAGCAATAACAACAACAACAACAAAGCATACATCAGAGGCAAAGGATTCACATGTTCAGAGAAAAATCTATTAAATAAATGAATGCATTTTTAAAATCTCCAATTTGGGGCCGCTAAAGTGATTTATAATCTCTAATCTGCTATGCTGGCCCGTGGAGCAGGGCGCATGAATCTGCGAAGCTCGCTCAGCATTTGCAGCCGCAGAGCTGCGCCACGCTGAATACAGACTGCCTGCGCCCCGGGAGCGAGCGTGGGTGTGGCACCAGCGAGACACCGATGCGCCCCCACCCGGACGAGTGAGCGCCTCCGCTGTTCGCCGTCACCGTGGGCCCGGTGGCCGCGGTACCCCAGGGGGCGATCCAGCGGCGGGCGCCCACTCGCTCTCGGGCGCCCCCTGCCGAGCCGGGAGGCCCCCGCGCGGGCCCCCGTGGAGCGCCAGTCTGCAGCCCGCGGCACGCCGCACGGGCCCGCGCAGACGCTGGGACTCGCTGCTCGCCCGCAGCCCCAGAGAGTCGTCCTTCTCATCCAGACAAGAAGAACCACCACCACCACCAACAAAAGGCGCCCGGGATATCTGAGGGCAGAGAAGGCCGGAGCGCGAGCCCGGGAAGTCCCGTGGTCGCGATTCCTCCAGACGTCGAACGCATCCTAGACAGACGGCAACCCGCGCCCAGGTGGATGGTGGTGCAGGGACTCCCCCGCCCGGGCTCCCGGACCCTTCCTGCACCCGTGAGTCAGCACCCGGCTGCAAATAGCCCCGGACACACAGGGCGCGGTGTGTACGCGTGCCCTCCGGCTCCTCGGCAGCCCCGGGAGCGGCCTTGCGTCTCCAGGAGGCACGCGGGGACGCGGCCGGCACGTGCGTCCACGGAACTGCAGACGGGCCGGCGCGGAAATGACGGAGCCCTCGCTCGGCTTCACCCTCGTTCCCCCGGGACCGACCGCGCCCCCTGCCGTGCGGCGCGCGCACGACGCCTTCTCACCGCTGTGCTCCCACCGCGGTCCCCTGCAGCCGGGGCAGCTGGGGCGGCTGGTTTCAGTGAAACAGGCCCCCCTGCACCTCCGCGGGGCTGGGACCCCCGCGCTCAGGCGGGATGAACACCAAAGCCCGGCTTGGGTGTGAAAGGCAGTATCGCAGCCTCGTGGCTGTAATTTTTGTGATTGTGAAGTTCCAGAAAAGTCATGAACATTGATTTAATTCAAAGCTGTGCTTAAATTAAAAAATTGGAAGACCTAAGAGAGATGCTGGGGAAACTATTTCTAGACCAGGAACGTGATGACTGCGTTTAAGGAGGGAGAGGAAGAAGGTTGTTATTCAAGGAATAATTTCCACAAGAATAAGTAACGATAATTTAGTTGTTGAACTTTTTAAAAAGGGTTAAGGCTAACGAGATATTATTAAAGTATTAATAAAGCGAGAGCTAGACTAGAGAAAAATGCAATTTCGGAAAACGCTGCAGATATTTCTTTAATTAAGAAACGGCACACTTTACAGAAGAGCTTAAGAAGACTGATTTAGAATTCATGAGAAGCTTATTGTCGCTTCTAAAACAATGCCAAATTAGCATGTAATTTTTTAAAAAAATTACTGAAGACCTGGTTACCTAAAAGCACCAGTAGTCACGGATCTCCCCCAGGCCACCCGCCACGCACAGAAGAACAGTGAACCAGCAGGGAACCGTCGGTGACGACCACCCACCGTCCCTGACACCTCAGCAGCCGATGGAACAGGACAGAGACGCTGAGCCCTGCAGTGAGCTGCCCGCCTGGCCGTGGGGGAGGGAGGGGGGCCGTGCCCGTACCGCTCCTGTTCCCTGCCAGCACGTGCATGTGTGGGCGCACCACCAGGGGCCCGTCAGTCCCCGGAGAGGGGCTGAGCCGCCCCCCCAGCGCACGAGGGGTGGTTGGCTGCCAGGGAAGTGCGTCTCCCAGGGCTGGGCTTCTGCTGTGACTGAAACCGGGGAGGTGGACACCGGCGGGGCCCGCACAGGGTGTGCTCGGCTCCGCAGAGACTGTCCCCGTCACGTGGGTGGCAGCTGCGCCGGTGGGTGGCCCGTCAACTGTGTCTTCCTGCCACACCGCCTGAGCAGTTCTGGGGTTCTCAGCGTCACCTGCATTAGTGGGAAGTAGGTTTCTCTGGTGACAGGTGACAGGACCGACCCGGGAGCGTTGAGTGTGGTCCTGTCTCTGGCCGACACTCTGCTCGTCTTGCCCCGGCTCCTGCGCTCCCCTCTCCCGGCCTCGCGCAGCGCTCCCGCCGTCCCCACCCGCCCGTCCCGGAGACCACCTGCCTCGTCCCAGCAGAGGGGTCTCCGCCGGCCCGAGTCCCGGTGCGGTTCTGCGCCTGCTGGTTCACTGCCCCTTCGCCTCTGCCCTACAGCCCCCCCAACCCCCCCCCCACACACACACTCGCCCCGAACACCGAATGGGTCCTGAACCTCAGCCTCCACCAGGCAGCTGCGGAGCGCTCTCTGTCTGCGGCACAGGCTCCGGGGGAGAAGGATGCAGGAGCTCAGTGCTGGGTTTCGACGGGGCTCCGTGCACTTCTCGACAACCCTGCTCCTTCCCGGTGACCTTTCAGGCCACTCCAACCTTCATTCTTCGGCCCGTTAGTTCACACCGTCCCGTGGCCAGACCCTCGCCGAGCACACGGTCTGCTCTCCTGGCCCCACAGAGAGCGAGCGCTCCTTCCGGAACCCCCTCCCCCCTCGTGTCTTCTTCCCATTGGCGCGAGTCTGCAGGGAAGCCAGTCCTCCCGTCTGCCCTCAGCGCGCAGCCACCGGGACTCGCCCTGTGCGGCCTCGGTCTCCACAGGGACGTGGGGCAGCCCCGCCGGCTCCGGCCTCCCACCGGGGTGGACGGCAGATCGGCGCCATGCATCCCTCCAGGGGAGTGTCCCTGGGGAGAGGACTGGACAGAGGGGACGCGGTGCGTGTGCACAGTGGACACTGTGAGAAAAGGTGAGGCCCTGCCATCTGTGACACCTCAGATGGCCCTTGAGTTGATAATATCGTGCTGAGTGAAATGAGCCAGACAGAGCTAAGGACCGTGTGAGTGTGAGTTCACTCTCACGTGTGGGGAGTAAAACCGGAGCTGGTGGGCACAGACAGCAGCGTGGCGGTGACCGGGGTGGGGGGAAGCCGCGAGCAGTCAGTCACTTGTCCCCTTGGGGCTGGGCCACCGGCTGGCGCCTCCGTCCCTGCTCCCTTCATTCCCATTTGCCATCACAGTCAACTTCCCACGGCCCCTCGGGTGTCCCCCTGCCTCCCCTCTGCGCACCCCGACTTCACCGCACCCCGTGAGTGACCCACCCTCTCTCCCACGTCTGCTGCTGGCAGCGCTGCGGTCCTGCTGGCCCCAGGCGCGGAGGCCACGGGGACCCAGCTGGCCTGCACTCCGGCCCCAAGGCCGACACCCGGCCCCACGCACTCCCAGCAGCAGCCGCTCCGCCCGGGCTCTCGGAGCCCGGCTGCACGCACCCGTGTGTCCTGGATGCAGGCGGTCCCCAGGCCACCACCACGCTGGGTCCCAGGACACCCGGTTCTCACTGGATGGACCGGTGTCTTCACGGGAGTCCCGCCACCCACCCCCCGGATGGGGGTGTACACCCCACGCCCCACACCCCACTCCCCACACCCCATGGGACTCATCAAGCCTCAGGGTTCACTTCAGCTCCCTTTGCTCCTCTAGGCGCTTCTCCTCGGCGTCGTCCTCGCTGCAGACCGGCTGGTTCACGAGACATGGGACCCGTCTGTAACCCCGTCCCCAAGCCCGGGCGGCGTTCCCGTCCCGTCAGAGCTAGGGCCAGGCGTGCCCCTTCCTCAGAAGGCGCGGGGAGCTCCGGGGCGGACTTGCGCACGGCTCACCCACCGACTGGACGCGTGCGCTCACGTGAAGGGGGTCCTTCGCGGTGCACATGTGCGGCTGTGCCGTGGGTCTCTTGTTACCACGTGTCGCGTGTCTTATTACTTCAAAGAAAAGACCAGGAATAGAAAGACAGTCACGGTCACATGTTTCTGTCACCGCCTGGAACACTCCTTTGGAAGATGACAGTTATTTATTTACTAAACACTTGTTGAAAGACGTGCACGAAGTCAAAGAACTCACTGGGACAGAGTCACGGGAGCGGATTATCACTCAGAACTCCGGAGCTGTGTGGACACACGCGTGTGAGTCCTTCAGTAACGGACCCTCAGAGCTGGCCGCCCGGTGCCCCCGGGGCCACAGCCCTCTGGAACATTCTCTCCCAGCACAGAGCTGTGCTCAGGGACCGGGCCAGAAGCGCCGGGGGCGGGACGGAGAAATCCAAGCACAGAGCAAACCCCACGCTCTTTCGGGAGAAACACGGGCGCGCAGGCAGGCCAGCTCCCTGTGAAGAATGCGGACCGCTGTGTCGCTCCTGGTACTCGTCTAATTTAAGTAGTTTAAGAAATACGCGGGCGACTCAGGCACGATAAAAACCCCTTCCTGGGAAAACCTGGGTGCCCACAGAAAGCACACACCAGATTTCCGGTGTGGCGCCGAAAATTCAATCAGGCGTTCCGGTGTGACAAAATCGCCGCACTGGATCGCCGTGTGACTCCGAGACACGGAGGCCCGTGGGGTCCCTGGGGATCTGGGGAGAGGGACAGTGTTCCACCCTCGGCCCCTCCGACCTGCGTCCCCCCCGCCGCCCACGGTCTCTGGCCGTTCAGCGGGGTCTGGTCAGGCAGGTAAGTGCCTCACAGACTGTCAGCCGTTTTAGGTCCCGGGACACAGGAAACAGACCTGCCACCCGCCCGCCCCTGCAGCAGCAGCGGCAGCAGCGCCGGGCTCCACGGTGTAGCCAGGACCTCGCGGCTGGATGGCACTCGCCCAGCACGAAACTGGTGGGAACCTTCCGGCGACGTGGTTCTGGCCGCAGGAGAGCAGCTGGGGCTGCGAGTTCAGGGCCCTGCCCTGAGGGACAGGGTGCGAGGCCGGAAGCTGTCGGGTGCCCAGGTTGGGCAGACCTGGTCGGGCCACCTGGGCGGCAGCAGGCGGGCCCACAGCAGGGTGACCAGCACCCCGGGGAGGCTCCGCCGGGTGCTGCCCCTCCCGGCACCCACCCAACTTCTGCAGAGCTCGTGGCAGTCTTTCCGTCGGCTGGAAACTTCGCTGCCCCGAGACCTCTACCCACTCACGCTGCCCGGCCTCCTTTTATAAACACGATTCGGCCGTCTATGGGGCAACCTTTCAAAACTCCAAACAGCTGTCACGTTGCCCCGAAGCTTTCCACTTGTCAGATTAATGCCCTCCATCCCTCCAACTCTCCCTCTACAGAGTGTTTGCCAGAACGTTCTGTGGGTTCTTCTTCATAAGTATCCATTCAAATCGGTCAGTTATTTTTAGGCATCTTCCAACATGAACCCTAAGTCCGGCACGGGCTGTCCGCATGTGAGCTGGCCACCATCTCCTACCTCCGGCTGCTGGAAGGGGCGCCGGCTGCCCTCGTCCATCAGTGGTCAGCGGTCGGTGCTCCCCAGACGAGAGCAGGGCTGGACGGAGGAAGGAAATGCCCGACGGGTTTGATCACCCAGAAACACGCGTCTGTGAAACGGGCCCAGGTACAAAACCGTGTCTGCCCGTGAACGACCATTCTGTTTGTCGTACCAACTGTTCGCCTGCTCGTCTGTCCTTCCTAAATGTGCTCACTTTCATTGTACGGCCTTCCCCCCAGCTAGGATTCAGCACCTTGAAAATAAAGAAATGAAGTACAAAAATAACAGTCGTTGATATCTTAAGGAATTTTGCTATTTTTCTTCTCTTAAGAGCAATCCAGGAATGCATACTGGAGATGAAATAAGTTACAGAGGTCATGGATTTATTAAAGCCACTGCTTTTAGAATGTACTTTAAAAATTAAAATGAGGCCAAAGAGCAGAGCTTTTTTTTTTTGCCTTTTCAATAGAAAAATCAATATATTAATTTCAATGCTTTTTTAAAAATTAAATGAACAGATCTAGGCTTTTATATTTTGAAAATACAACTTTGACTATTTTAACCCCATATGGCACATTCTTTCATCTGATCATGAGTTTGATAAAGAAGGTTAAAACACGCCAGCGATGCAGCTGGACTATGACAGTCCCCCTGGAAGGCCGATCAAGCCCAGCAAGCAACGGGGATGGCCGGCGGGAGGACGCTGAGGCTGCTGGAAAGAAAACTGCTCCTCACAGCCGACCCTTTTGAAGTTCTGGCGATCGAGTCGGTGAGTAAACAGACACTGAACCTGTTCTCACTGTGTCAGAGACGGATTCTGAGCATCAAGAATGGATAAGGCGAAGACCACATGGCTAAATCTTCGTGACTCTGGCTTTGGCAAAGGATATTTAGAGAGGACACCAAGAGCCGGACCAACGACGTCAAAGAACAGACACACTGAGCTCCGCCCAAACTCAGAGCTGCACTCCTCCCAAGGTCACCGCCGAGGAGGTGCGAAAGCAGCCCTGGGAACGGGAGAAACTAAGTGCAAGTCACATGTCTAACAAGCGGCTTGTATCTCGGATGGACAAAGAACCCTTCCAACTCGGCAATAAAAAGACCAGTCACCCAATGAAGAAGTGGACAACGGACCTGAAGGGACATTTCTCCGAGGAAGATCTACAAAGGACCCACAAGCACACAGAACAGCTGCTCCGCATCGTTTGTCCCCAGGGGACGCAAGCGAAGACCACAGACCCCACCTCACACAGACCAGAGGGCTGGGGTAAAGGCACAGGTGGCAGCTGGTGCTGATGGGGATGTGGGGAGGGCGGGCGCTCACGCACTGCGGGCGGGAAACAGAGATGCAAACCGGCCCGGAGGTCCCCAGACAGCCGCGCGTGGGGCTGCCGACGACCCAGCAGGTCCGCCCCCGGGGGTAGACCCGAGAGACGGGGTGGGGGGGGACACCCGGGCAGAGCCTTGCACGCACACATCGGTGGCAGAATGGTCTGCAACAGCGAGAAAGACAGGAGCGATGCCAGTGCCCATGCACCAAGGAGCGGGTGGGCAAACGTGCTCAGTCCGTGCCCCGGAACGGCACTGGGTCGTCAAAAGGAACCGAACACTCCTGCACGATACGGTGTGAGTGAACCTTTCAGACACGCCGCTGAAAGGAGTCACGGAAGACCACGCACCACGTGACTGCACGCGTGTGGAACTCCAGAGCAGAGGGTCTACAGACCCAGACGGATCCGTGGCTCCTCGGGGTGCGGGGGGGGGGGGGGGGGGGGGGGGGAGATGGGGGGGAGATGGGGGGGGGCGATAGCGGGAGGGCGCCGGTTTTGGCGAGCCGATGGAAAGGTTCTAAAAGGAGAACAGCGCGCGGCTGGGGCTGCACCAGAACCCACGCAACGGTGCGATCTGAGTGGGCGAGCTGAGCGGCGTGGGAAATCTCTCAGCAAAGCTGTTAAAGGAGACGCGCGTGGAGCGGGAAAACAAGCGCCGTGAGCGGGCGCACCAGACGCGGAGACGTACGGCGGCGAGGACGGCGGACGGACAGACGGACGGACGGACGGGAAGGGACCGAGGGCGGAGAATCGGACGAACGCTTGGCCGGCGGCCGCTGCCGCACGCAGCACCGAGGGCAGCGGGCGGTCACGTCCAGGGGCCCAGCCGGGCTCGCCTGCTTTAAGGGGCTGAGACGACCCGGACACGTTCCAGACGCCCCGTGTGTCCGCCCAGGAGCCGCGCCAGGAAGGCGGCTGCGGGGGGCGGCGAAGGTTAAGTCTCGTGGAGGCGGCTGGGGCTCCGTCCGCCCGGCCGTGCGCCCCCCCACCCCCGCCCCCGCCCCGTGGGGAGCAGGGGACCCTCGCACGGCCGCGCGGGGAGCAGGCTGCTCTCTCCCTGTGCTGAGCGTTTTCCAAGTCTGCGCACGGGCGGGGTCGCGGCCAGCGGGGGTCGTCCGAGGCGCGGCGATCGCCACTCACAGTATTTTTGTGACGTTTGAAAAAGGAAATTGTTTTGAAGGACTAGGCCGCCCGTGTTCCGTTTTCTCCTTAGCTCATCTCTCCCCGGCCCCCCCTTCCTCTGCTGGAGGGGCCGCTGCCACGTAAGCCGCCCCCCGGCCCCCTGGCGTCTCTCCCCGCCGCGCCGCTGCCTGCGGACCCGCACGGTCAGCTCCGGCCTCGAGGAGCAGCGCACAGACCGGACACCGCCCGCCGACACTCCACGCCGTCGTGTTCTCATGCCCCCCCCCCCCGCCCCCCAGCACGCAGAGTGAGCGCTCTGTTCGCTCGCAAAGGGTCCTGGGCGGCGTTCCAGCAGCCCTCCTCCCCATTAAAGGGGGCCAGCCTCACGTCCCAGGTCCCCCCACGAGTGTTCCGTGGTGGCCGCCCCGGTTCACGATCCCCCCGACAGCGCACGAGGGCTCTCCCTTCCTCACGCTGGTCCGTTCTCACTGGCCTTCTCCTCGCGGCCACCCCAGCGTTCGTGAGGCGGTGACTCGTCTGTGACCCTGGGGACGGCTGTGCCCCGTGGGCCGTTGGTGTGGCTTCTGCGGGGACGTGTCTGTCCAGATCCTCTGCCCACGCTTCGGTCAGATTATCTCTGTGCCGCTGAGCGCTGTGACGGTCTTGTGTTTCTGGATGAGAGCCCTTGTAGAGGGGCGTCTGTGAATGTTTCTCTCGCTCCCTGGGTCCCCTTCCATGTCATGGGCGCTTCTCCCTGCCGTGTGGAGGCTGCGGGCTTTGACGTGGTCCCACCGTTCACTTTTCTTTTTGTGGCTTGCGTTGGCCGTTCCACTCCCCCCGCCCCCACGACCATCAAAAAAAAGTCACTGCCGAGACCGACACCGAGAAGATCCTCCCCTTCGGTTTCCCCTGGGGGCCTCAGGATCTCCGTCTTCCATTCCGGCTTTTAACCCGCTTTGCGTTCACTTTCGGGTGTGGGACGAGGCAGCTGCCCAGGGCCGTCCCCCCGCAGGTGTGTGCCCGGGTGTCCCGGCTCCGTTTCCCAGGGGACCGCCCTCCCCTCCTGTGAGGCCTGTGCTTTCGAGGCTGCCGTGTTGCAGAGACAAGAGAGGGAATCTCTGGATTTGGAGACGGCATGGTGTCAGCTGAAGGGGAAGGAGGGGACTTCGTGAACAGCTGTTGAACTTTTTAGGGAGCGTAAGACTCACCTGAGACTTGATTTCAAAGTGGAAACTAAGACCCAGGTGCCAGGACGCCCTGTGTTCTGAGCCGCACCCAGGACAGGCCACAGAGGGCGGGGCCCGGGGCCCTGGGCCCTCGGCTGCCGGAGACGGGGGGGTCGGCACCCCGGCGCTCGGGTCCGGGGAGGAGAACAAACACAGAAACATGGGGTCCGGCACAAATAAGGCCCCTTTTATCACAAAACCTTTTATTACAAGATGATACGCATGGGATTCTGGGACATAACAAGTTCACACTCAAGCACACACAACACACGCCACTATTTCAGGGGAAATGGTCAAATTAAAGCTGTAAGTTGTTACACCCAAGTTATCACCCCACCGACCACACCCAAGCCGGCCTCCCCTCTGCCGGGCCGCGCGGTCGGGAGCAAAAAACGCCCCTCGAACCCCCAAAGTCCGCATGTTCGTGCTACAAAGACCATCCGAGTCTCCCGTCTCCAAGCACAGGCTTTGGGCGGTGTTTTCAGTCGGGGGGTCCCCATGCTGTCCCCGTGGGCGGGCGGCGAAGGCGGCCGGGTCACAGTGGGCATCTCCTCACACCGTTCCCGTCCAACCGTGTGTCTGCAGGAGGAGCCGCGTCTTTGAACACGCACATCCGTGAGTCTAACCATGTTTGCGTTTTCCAAGGATACTGTTTCATCTCAGACAAGATCTACCTCCCTGGTGTCCTGCTCCTCCTGGTAAATGCATCAAACAGACGTCCCAACCCCTGAAGCACACGTCAGGACACCCATGCAGAGCCACTGCACCACAGCCTGGCTTTTCTGCATGTAAATTAAATAATCAACAGTCACAAAAAGGGGTCTGTGCAAAGCGGTCGGAGTAAACATCCCAAAAATAAACACAGGATGTTTCTGTGGAGAAGAGAATCGTTGAAATGAACGAATCTGGGGAAATCCAGGAAAAACCGAATCCGGAAGCGGCATTTGCGACGGAGAATTCATGAAGAACTATTGTGCTGCGGTTGGAAATGTCAGCGCGTGCGTCTTGCTTTCCTGCACCGACAGAGCCTCAGAAATGCCACTGCCACCTCCCGCAAATGCCACGGCCACAGGGGCTCCCGTGGGGCAGAGCGGGCTCCGAGAGGCGCCGGCCGCCGGGGAGGGGGAGGCTGCCGCGGCCGGGGCGCCCCCCGAAGCACACACGGCCCGGAGGAAGAGGGGCCGAGGTTCTCCGGCCAGTCCGAGACAGTGAGGCACACGGTTTGAAGATGCTTATTAACTCAGATACTTTTATTTTTCACTTAGGGTTGACATTCAGT
This sequence comes from Phyllostomus discolor, assembly GCF_004126475.2. NCBI lineage: Eukaryota > Metazoa > Chordata > Mammalia > Chiroptera > Phyllostomidae > Phyllostomus > Phyllostomus discolor. The sequence goes on along the minus strand of NC_040904.2, from coordinate 552,141 downwards.
ACCCTATGTTTCGGTGTACGGCACAGGATTTAGACATTTGTGAATCTTACACAGTGGCCCCCGGTACTTCCTGCGCCGGCCTGGCCCTGCACACAGCTGCCCCCCACCCCCGCCTGCCTCCTCTCCCCCCTCCCCGCCCCCTGAGCCTGCTCCCCCACCCCCGACCTGCACCTCCCCTCCCCTCCTGCTCCCTCTCAGCCGGTCCCCCCCACTCTCTGGGCCCCGCCGGTCTGCTGGTCTGTTCTCCGGGGCTGTGAGTCCTTTCCGTTCTGTTTGCTGGTTTATTTTGTTCCTTAGATCCCGCGTCTAAGTGAGATCATCTGCTATTTGCTCTCCCTGGTTTTTTTTTTTTTGAAGTGGGCAAGGAGTCCCCGAGTTCTGGCCTCCCTCTTGACGGCTTCTGCTCCCTAAATGTCAGCCATCTGCGCTGACATTCTCGCCTGGCCGCCCCGCGGAGGCAGCCCCGGGGAGGGGAGCGCATTTCACAGCGAGCAAAGCCGGTCTCCGGGTGCCAGTCGTTTGCAGACGTGGGCACTCGGTGTGGGACTCGCTGCTCTCCTGGCTGGAGGCAAAGAAACGCCGTCTGGCAACCTGGGAAGATTGGAGCCTGAGGGGAGGGCAGGTGAGGGGAGGGCAGGTGAGGGGAAGGCAGGTGTGTAGGCACCGACGAGGGCTTTGCCATGTGCCCCCCTCCTCCTGCCCCGAGCTTCCCGTGGCACCCAGCGAGGCCGAGGAAGGAGCAGGCCGCCTGAGCGCCGTGGAGGGTCTCCCGGGGAACTTTGGATGCCGAGAGGAGGGTCCCACAGCCGGAAAACAACAACCGAGTCCCACCAATGGGAGGCAGGGCTCTCCGGAGACGGCCCAGTGGGCTCCGCCACCCGGGTGCCCCGCCTGCTTCTGAGCCTCCTGCTCCTGCTCAGCCCGGGAACCACCCGCTTGGTCACTGAGAAGTGCTGGTCATCACACAGCCCGGGGGCCAGGAGCAGCAGGACCCCGGGCCTGGGGGGCAGTGGGAAGGGCAGAGCCAGGGACAGTTGAGGTGCAGGACGGGGTTGGAGCCCAGCTCTCCAAGGGGACGTTTCTGACCAAGCACTTTGGACGCCAGCCCAGGGCTGCGAAGGACAATGCTCCCTTCCGGGACAGAGCCGAGTCCAGGCCGGGCTTGCCCACCCTCGGGACCACAGTTTCGACCCCACCCCCGCATTCCCCCCCGACTTTATCTGCCTTTGGATTTACCTCGGGGCAATATGCTGCGTATTTCAGTGACTGCTTCTGCACACAGTCTGACTTCGCCAAAGCTGCACGAGGGTGGGCTTTTGCTGCTCTGGGCTGAGCACGGACCCCCGAGGCCTGGACCGGCAGCACTCACCCCTATTCGCCAACTGACCGACGACGGTGCGGATACCCTCACCCCGACACCGAAGCCTCCCTGCGCAGCGGACGCAAAACAAAGACAGCGACGAGTGCCCTTCACAAGTGCCCCGCGTTTCCACGTGAAACTTTCCCGCGGGCGCTCCGTCACTAGGGCTCGTGAAGGTGTGTGCCCGTCGAAGCCACCTGGGACACTGACCGGGGACACCTGCTCCCAGACTCCGCCCCAGACGCCCCCCCACCCCCGGGTCCCAGTCCCTTGTCTGGGGACCCAGACACCCACTCACAGCAGGTTCTCGCAAACCAGTCAGATGTAGGGCACCGCTGTGGGAGCACTGGCTGGCGGGTGCGGAATGAGAGACTCTTAGGGTTCTACGTGTTTGCTGTCCGGTTAGTTCCATGCATGTACACGTCACATTCTGTTTGTCTCGGGAACTTCAGGCTCAAGGAATACTGGACAAAATCCAGCCTAACCTTCCCTACCTTACTGTGTGGATAAGAGCGTCATCCCTATTTACCTACGGTTGAAACAGAGGACAATGAAGGCATAAAAGTTGTTTAAAAAGAGCGAAGGTCGAGGTGCCCAGTTTTGCCACAGAGACAAACAGAGCGGGAGGCAGGAATGTTTAAAATGCGCTAAAGCAGGAGCCGAGCCAAGGAGAAGCAGACAGCTCCACTGTTTCTACGAAAGAGTGCGCTCTGAAACCCACCGAGGGAGCAGGCACACGGGGAGGAAAGACGTAAAATGAAGCCGTGGAACTGACTAGTGAGCGGGGAGAAGAAGTCGTTAAGGTGAGTACGAGAGGGTCGTAAAGGCAGATTTAAGCTCTCGAGCCGAACTGAGGGCAGCCGTGTGGAACTCCGAGCCCGGGGGACAGCGACGAAAGGTTAGGGCCGTTTCTCACGGTGGCGCGTCCCGCGCCATCGAGTGACAGAGCGAGGAGAGGGGAGCGGAGGGGGGCTTGCACAGATGGGAGTCGCACTGGGCACAGCTCTCCGACTGGACCCGCATCCCGGCGTCAATGTGCGTCCCTGCGTGCTGATTAATACCCCCTATAATCTAAGCCAAATGTAAGAACATAAATCCTGGCCAACAAGAAACAAAAATAAGTGACGGGCAGATAAAAGACAGACCCTGAAGTCATGCTACTCCTTGAACTCGCTTTCATCTCCATCTTAGAATCTCTCATGTTCTTCTGCGGAGAGGAGAGAAGCCTTCAGGGCAAGCTAGTTCAAGGGCAGGCGTGCCTGTCTGAGGAGGCAGTGTGCTGCTTTGCCGGTCCGCCGGCCCAGAGGGGAAAAGGCTCCGTTTCACCGTTTCACCGTTTCACAGGGAGAGCGTGCCGGGGAGCGGGCAGGAGTGTTCTCCGTGGCTGCACTCAGGCCGCGCCTGCTCATTCATGCTCCAGCTCGGGGCTCACCTGCCGGAGCCGCGCCCCAGGCAGTGCCCCGGGTCAGGGTGACGCACGCACGTTCAGTGGGCAGCCTTTGTGCCCGACACCCCACGGGGTTTGCGTCCTCTCCGTAACGCTCTGCCCTCCAGCACCGTACGGAAGCGTGGGAGAGTGAAAGCGGGCGTGCGGGCAGTCTCGCGGGGACACCTCGGGGTGGGGGGGGGCCTGTGGGCGGGCGCAGCAGTGGCGTCCACACCGCTGGCGTTCGCCCAGGACTGGGTTTGTTTGCACGAGGGAGAGGGGGCTGGGTTCGTTACAACAGAACCATTTCAGCAAGAGGGGCCGACGCCTGGCAGGGTTTGGTTTTTCCCTTTGGAGGAACCGGGGAGGGATTCTCCCCAAAGAGTTTTGATGACTAGTGAAACCGATACACACACACACACACACACACACACACAGATCAGAAGGTCAGTGTGTGAGGTCACTTCCAGCAACAGTGAAACTCAACATCTCCACCACCTGCTGAGCCAGAGCCTCGCTCAGTCAGCGGGGGGCAGGGGGGGAGGGGCAAGCCAAAGCAAAGTCGAAACTCAAGTCTGTTCTTTTTAAGTACGGGCGGTTCCCAGTGTACAGTGGTTTGATTAAGGATTTTCCAGCTCTACGACGATGCGAAAGCAATGCACATTCAGTAGGAGCCATACTTCGAACCCTGAATTTTGACCTTCTCCTCAGCCGGCAACGTGCAGTCCAGTTCTGCCTGGCGATGCGGGGCAGGGCAGGGGACGCAGCTGCCCCCCGCCAGGCGGTCACGAGGGCCCTCAGCCCACACGCTACAGCGCCACGTCAAACGCTTTCTGGCCCCACGGCATTTCCACTCTGGGACGCACTTACCCGGACAAAACCCTGTCACCCGCCGAGGGGCACGTGTATGATGAAAGGAAAGGGCAGTGGATGGCCTGAACAAAGGTCCTCCCCTGAGGCAGTGCGAGAGCAAGTTCAAGGACTGTGGCGTCTTCAGGGGCAGATCAACGGCCAACGAAAACCCTCGGCATATGGGGAGGTTTCTTCCTTCCGCCCCGTGGGGGGCCCAGCGTCCCCTCATCGAGCCCACCTCTGTCTCCTGGCTCCCCAGGGCCTCTGTGGGCGCGAGGCTGCGGTTCTCGCCTTCCTTTACGCATGCCAACAGCACGGAACAGCGCCAACGTGCCAGCTCGTGTCTCCACTTTACACGTCCTGTTTGATGGGAAGAGGACTGGTAGTTGGTGGGCGACTTAAAACATTGGCACACATGAATACAAATTTGCATAATTACTTTACACCCCAAAGCTGGAGAGACACATCTCACACTCATTCCTCTTTCGTCTTACGGCCAGGCTTGTTCCCGCCCTCCCTCCTTCCCTCCCTCCCTCCCCCTTTCCCTCCCCCCTTCCCTCCTTCTTTCTTTCCTCTCTTTCTCTCTTTCTCTTTGAGCGTGGGTGGGAGGATTGGAGACTTTCTTTTTTTCACATAAAACATATCAATAACACGTCATCGATAATTGCCAGTAATGACTCTGTTAAAGTGAATCAAGGACTTAGGCACAATTAAAGCAATCTGCATATAAAAGTTTCCAGGGGTTTTTTTTTTTTCAATTGTTGATAGTCTCTGTCTTTAATTTCACATCCAATTCAATAATTTTTAGCAACTTGCCTCCGGGGACATTTTTGGAAACGTATATTTTGGTTATCATAAAAGGAACAGCTCTCATCCTAAGTTCCAGCGCGTCACCATGTTTAATGTATGTGACTGAACGAAGAGACTGGGGGAGGGACGCGCAGCTGACTCCGGTGAGCCGCGGCCTGGGCTGGAAGCTGCCGTCCAGTCGCTGACGAGGACCGTGTCCGCTGACCAAAGAGTGGGGTGGCCAAAAAGTTCGTTCGGTTTTAAAGTGAACAGGAAAGACGCATTTTTCGCTTTCACCAATAACTCGACCGAACAAGCTATTCGCTATATTGTCCCGCTACCTCCTGCCATCTTTCAGGACACTGCACAATTCCATCTTCTTAAAACGTTGTATCTTTTGGAGCAAAGAACTGACTGTCCCAGGTGCCGTTTGCAGTCTTCCAGGGACCTGAAGTCGCTCCCATTAGGAGAATCCTGTAAAGACCGAAGCAGATGGGAATCGGAAGGTGCAGGGTCTGGTGACCTCGGCGATGGAGTCGGAACCCCAGCCAGGCTGCGGCGGTTCCTGCCTCGTCCTCAGAGACACACGCGGTCCTGAGTCACCCTGACGGGCGGTTGTGCGTCTCCTGGGGGCTGATTCCGGACGCTTCTCGCCAAGTGCCGCCTGCAGCTGGTCTGCAGTGCTCGCTGGGGTGACCGTCTGAGTGTCTGGAAGGAGCTGCTACTACCGGATGCCCTCCCGACCCCACCACGTCCACAGCCTCACCCTCAGGAGGAAGACCGCCCTTTGCAGGGGCTGGGGTGGCTCATTTCGCTCACCCCACAATCGCTTCTGCTCCACGTTACCGTAAAGTACCCTCTTCTCACTGCCTATCACAATTTGTTTTAAAAATGGAACATTTTCAAGCTCTGGCTGGCATAGCTCAGTGGATTGAGCACAGGCTGCGAACCAAAGTGTCGCAGGTTCGATTCCCAGTCAGGGTACATGCCCGGGTTGCAGGCCACGGCCCCCAGCAACCCCACATTGAAGTTTCTCTCTCTCTCTCTCTCTATCTCCCTCCCTCCCTTCCTTCTCTAAAAAAAATTAAAAATAAAATTAAAAAATATTTTTAAAATTGGAACATTTTCCATACATTTTAGTAGAGAATCACATGTGGCAGTGTGGTCAGAAAGGTGTTTTTTTTTTTTTTTTGCTTAACTTATATGGAACCCAAACATCAAAGGGATTAACACAACCAAGCTGGTGCAAATGGTTTTCAGCGCTTGCTTTGGGTATTTGGAGCATGTCGGCCATCTCCCATGTGGTAGGGTGTTGACTATTCTCAGTTCATGTCTCAGTTTAATCACCATCAGCCTCAACGGGTCCACCTGACCATGGAGCGTCGTCCAGCGAGATACCTCCAGCACAAACCCTCACAACCATGTTTGACATGCTCAATCAGTCGCGGCACCTCCTCCACATGCCACACAAATCTTTTTTTGTGTTTCAGTGGCATTTGTACCTTTCTTGAAATAATAAAGCACAACATGCCAAAAATGTTGCGTATCTTCTTCCATCTTCCATATTAAAATGGCTGCACAAAAATCGGCCAATTTTGATAATTTTTTTTTCAATGCACACTGATACGGCAGCTGTCACAACACAATCTAACGAAACTGTTAGGAATGAAGTTAAAGATAACCGAGCGCTACTAGAGCCATCTTACCAAAAAACCCGAAACGAACATTTTGGCCAACCCGCTGCTCCTCCAGCGGTGAGCGGGCGAGCGCCTCAAGGGACCGCAGGGCGTGCCTGCAGTCGGTTGCCCGTGACGACCACCGGCAGGCGTGTTCCCGCAGAGCACACGTGAATCTAGACACGCGGGACTCTCCACTCTGCGGCGCCGACTCCCCAGCGTGGAGGTGGACGTGCCACACCCCTGATCCCCCACTGGTGGCCGCACGGACCCAGTCCCCTGGGCTCGGAGCAGGCGGAGGGAGGCGGAACCGGAGGTCAGGCCGCTCCGCCCCAGCGGGCCGCCCGCCCGGCTCCGCGGGCCCCGCCTGGACTCGGGAGACGCCCCGCTGGGCGAGCAGTTCCGAAGGGAACCGACCTCGTGGCCCGATGCCATTACTTGTTGCAACTCTGGTGAAGCACGTTTGGGATGAAGACGATGAAGCGTCTGGCTCGGATGGAGCTCCGGGAGTTTCTCAGCGGTTGCGTGTCACCCGGGGTCGGTGCCGGTGACTTTCACGGCGGTCGGAACCGACCTCCGCGCCCAGGCGGCCTCGGGACGCCCGCCCCCGCCTTCCACCGCCTCCTTGGGCGGCCGCCGCGTCTGCTGCCCCTCGGAGCTTGGAGGCAGCTGCTTCTCTCCCCGGGGAGACCCGGAGGGCCCGCAAGAGCCGGTGAAACGTCCCGATGACCCGAGGGAGACGGAGGCCCGCTCTTCCCACCGCGGTCTCCGCGGGACCCGCCCCCGCAGACCGGCCGGCCGCCGGGAGAACCAGCTTTCTCGGCGCAGCGGCGTCTTCTCAGCGCAGAACCAGGACGGGTCGGAGCGAGGACCAGTCCGCACGGGGCGCGCGGCGTCTCCAGAAAAACAGAACGGCGCGTCCCGCCGCTCCTTCGGTCCAGCGGGGTGTGGAAGACGCGGGGCGCGGCCACCGATTTAACCGGCACCACCCCCCCTCCCCGCCCGGGGATGGCCCCCGGGTCTCCCGGCCGCCGGCGACCCTCGCCCGCGCTGGGCCGGTCGCTGGAGCCGAGCTCCAGGCTGGAGCGGAGCGCGGAGCTGGGCGGCATCGGCGGCGCAGATTTAATTTACGGGTCGATTTGTGGCCCGACCAGCGATTAACTGAGGTGCGACCGTGGCTCTCTGGCGCGTCGGGAGCTCTGCGCACGGGATTTGCTCTCGCGAATAAAACATCGCCGAGCCTGTTCCAGGGTCAGTCGGGGCGGCTGAAGCAAACCGGCGCTCGCTCCCGGGAGGGGAGGAGAGGGCGCCGCGGGGCGGACACCCTCGCCCCGGGGTCTGCACGGCGCTCGGGGCCCCGCGGCCTCGAGGGCGGGACTCTCCGCGGAGGGCGTGGCTCACAGGTCACGGCAGCTGCCACGAGCCCAGAACGAAGGGTCCGTCCACCTGCTCCTTCTTTATGGAGCCACAGCGCGTGTGTAACACACACACACACACACACACGTGTCACAGAGGACACTGTTACCCAGACAGAAGAGTCACTGGACCAGAAAACCCAGAGTTTGAAATATGATTCGAGGAGACAGCAAAGAGATAAAAGCAAGCGGCATTCCAAGGGTTGGGATCGGATGGGCTTCCATTCTTTGTGTCCACAGTGACGGCCGTGGGTGAGTTTCTTCTCAAAAGTCTTTTCTCCGTTCACTGCTCTGTCCACCTGTACCAGCCAAGGTCAGGGCCCGGCCTCAGGGTCGCGGGGTCAGGCCGTGCCTCCCGCTGGGCCCCAGCCCAGGGGTGGGGGTCCTGACCCCCAGGGCCCGCCAACCCCCCTGAGGACGTGAGGTCCCGGACGACACACCCCGCCCCTGAGACTCAGGGTCAGGAGGCGGTCGAGGCACTTTTTGTGGCTTCCTTTGGTTTAATAAAATTTATTCATCTTGTACTGCATGAAGCAAAGAGCTTGCTTTTATACAGGGAACTATTCATGTATTCTGTTAAATATTCACATAACATTTACATAACCAATTAATCAAAATTCTGGCGCTGAACAAATTAATTCCCCCAGTACCTAAGGCTGATTACAAGCTGCGGTGATTAACATTTCCTCGGACATCTGCTTTGGGCTGGCTCGTGTCCCCACGGTGAGACACATGACCTCCCCGGACCAGAGAGGAGGCTTCCGCAGACGCGGCCCAGGTCCGACGGGACCCCGGGGAGCAGAGGAGGGGAGCGGCGGACGGACGCAGATGAGGGGGCGGTTCGTGGAGCGGTGGCGGCAGGGGTCGGAGGGAGGGCGGCAGGGATCAGAGAGCGGCAGGGGTCAGAGAGCGGCAGCCACAGCCGCAGAGTCCCCCGCTGCCCGACCCTGCCCCGTCCCCATGTCCCCCTCACGGGCTCCCCTGGCCGTCACCCTGTGACCCAGACGCGGCCAGGGCTTCCCCGAGTCCGTGCTGCCGGCAGCTGCTCCCTGGGGCTGCAGACGGACGCCCGCCCCCTCTCCCTCCAGCCTCTCGTTTTGGGGTCCACGGGGGTCTCGCTCGATGCTGGGGGACGTCAGAGGGGTGGGTGCCTTGGGAGACGGTGTGGCAGCTTCTTACAAAACCAAGTACCAAGCACGGTTTTGCCACGGCGGGAGCCAGTGACCAGGCCTCCTGACCTTGACTCAGGAGCGCTGGGCATTCCTGCGGACTAGGGTCTATTTGTGGCTGTCGACTGCGGGCACCTTGCTCAGTTCCGAGCTCCCGTCCCGGCCTTTGCCACCGTTATTCTTCTCTTTCACACGTAAAGCGTCAGACTTGCCCCTTCCTCGCCCTCCTCCGAGGCCGGCGCCAGCGGGTCTTTCCTACCAGAGACGGTGCTGGGCCCGCAGGGCCGTCTGGGGGGTCTGTTGGGTGTCACGGCGAATTCTGCGCACATGCTCCTTGCCTGGCGCGGTGGGGAACCACCCCCCCGCCCCACCCCGGAAAGGACCCCGGCCGGGTGAGGAGCCGTCTGCAGACCCCGGCCAGGTGAGGCGCCGTCGGCAGCTGCACGTATCCCCCAGCTCACCAGCGAAGGCCCGAGGGTTACTGAGCTGAACTGGGTTCCAGGGACCAACAGTTCTCCCATTTTATAGATTAAAAAAAAAAAGAAATCTCCCCAAATACACAATTTTCCATAAGAAGGGAAGATGTAGAAAATATGATTTGAATCTTGGAGTCTTTAGTGTTAGCATATATCAAATAGATGAATTACTTCAAAACATTTAGCTCCTAATATATTTTTATTTTTTAAGAGTCAAATGTAATTCTACAGTTTTCTAATTATTCTCGTGGAAAATGGCTACCCCATAGACTATATTTCTAAAAGATACACAAGCAATAAGTAGAAAGGGAACTTGGGGGGAGCCCTGTTGCTACAAACCGCGATCAAGGGTGACTCGGACATTGAGTCTGGGGGTCGTCAGCGGGGCTGGCTGACGAGCAGACTGGGATGACGAAGGCGGCCGTGGCTGCCAGACCCTCCCTGCTCTCGCCCCCGGGCGGCCGTGTGTGTCTCTGGCTCCTCGGGAGGAGGCTCATCGACCCAGGGAAATGGTTTGCGGATTGCGCTTTTTTTTTTTTTCTTTTTTGCAGGATGGAATCAATACTAAAATGATGATTCTAAACGCCATCGTTTTCTCACTTTATAACGCAGGACATAACCTGGCTTCCCAGATGTTTCAGGCGAATGTTGGGGACAAATCACGGGGCACGACAGTTTGAACGCCGTGACCTGCAGCTCACACGGCCTTTTCGGGCGAAGCGCACTCTGGCGTGCACACGCCTGCTTTCCTTCTTCACACGCCTGTGTTCCTGCACATGCCTGCATTCCTGCACATGCCTGCTGTCCTGCACACGCCCGCTGTCCTGCACACGCCCCTCCCGACTTCAGTAGGTGACAAAAAAGCACCACGTGGCAACTGTGCCTTCTTTGTGAGCTGCCTCCCTCACGGGAAACGAGTCCAGGATGCGGAACGTTCCGGGAACCCTCGGGGATCTAGGACCCAGGACTTGGAGAACACGGCCCCCAAGGAGACGGAGCCCACGGGGCGTCGTGCATGGGCCGGCTGCTCCGAGGAGCCCCATGTGGGAACGTGGCCGAGATGTGGCTTCCTGTCCTTACGTGACGCCGTGGGGAACCTCCGCGGGTCCTGGCATCCCCCGCTAGTCCGCCGAGGGCCAGCTGCCTTCCCTGCGTCCTGCGGCCCCGGCCCAGGGGACACGGGGGAATAATAACCGGAGTCCGGACGGTTCTGATGATCCATCGGTGACAGGGGCTGGCCAAGTCCAGCTGGCTGAACTCTGGAGCAGACACACAGAGACACCGGGCTCCTCGCGCGTTTTCAGCCGGTCCCTCTGTGACGGCATCGCAGCCTCACTCACGCCCCGGTGAGACGGTGGAGACCACAGATCACCCCGCGGCAACGCCCGACCGAGGGAGTGCCCTCTCTGCCCGCCTGCCCTCCTGCGAGCGAGGGCCCTTCCGGTGGGGTGCGGGGGGGGGGGGGGGACTCGCAGCCACACCCTCGTCCTCTGTCCCCTGGGCCGGCCCGTGTGGGAGCTGCCCACCATCAGCTCAGACCCGCGGTCCCGGTGTGCGGTCTGGACTCCGGACTGTCCCCCTGCCCCCAGACCCCTTCAGGGCGCAGGCCTAACCAACACGAGGGTCCGGATAGCACCAGAACCTTTGGTGAGACCGTCTGCACCCAGCACCGGGCGACTCCAGCGCCCACCGCCCCCCCCCGCAGCCGGGAACACCCAGTTCAGCCAACGGCGCACGTGGTTCGCTCCCGCACGTGCTGGGGAGGCGGTGAAAGTACGGCTGCGTCCACGTTTGACCCCCGAGTGTGGGCCTCTCACCGCACTGTGCGACAGACAGAACAGGGCGCTGACGGAAAGGGCCCCCCGTGGCCCGAGCTGCTGCTGCCGCTGCTGCTGAGGGGAGCCGTGTGCGATCATTGGGGTGACCAGCCGAACCCCCTGCTGTTTTCAGAGGACCCCCCCTTCTCCTCGAGTGGAAACTGACAGACGAGGGCCACGCAGACTCGGCGTTCGGGGGTGTTATGGCACAGAAAGGAACCCAGTGGGTCTGCGGCTCCGAGGACGGGCACAGGGGCCCCCAAGCGAATGAACACGTGTTTCCCAAATGGGTGATCACCAGAAAAGAAGGAAATCTCACCCCTTGCGGCAGCGTGGACAGGCCCGGAGGGTCCGGTGCTGCGTGACGGGCCCCGGGCAGAGAGGGTCGAGCGCCGTAGGATCTCACCTCTGCGTGGGGTCTAGGGAACAAAACTCGTGACAGAGAACAGGAACAGACTCACGGACCCAGAGAGCAGACGGGCAGGCCCTGGGCAGGAGGGGGCCGGGGGCTGGGCGGGGGAGGGGAAGGCCTGGGAAGCACGGCTGGGCAGGCGCAGACCGGTGGCCGGACGCCAGGCCCAGCACGGGGAGTGTGGCCAGCAATCCCGCAAGGACTGGTCACAGTGGCCTGTGGGCGGAGCCGGGTGAGCGCTGGAAATATCGGGGGCAGCGTTTGGTCCAGCACAGGATTCTCCGCCCACCAGGCTGCGCGCCTGAACCTAATCTGAAATAACACTGAACGTGAAACACAACTGAAAACAACAAAAAAAAAACTAAATTAAAAACACTTCCGAAGGATCGATGCATGCTGTTATGAAACTGTGCATGGGTAAGGAATCCACTTGCATGCAGTATAGATCCAGGGACTTGAATTTAACCAAGACCACGGAGTCCATCAATATGTTTTCCAGTCGCCCAGCACCAGCGTCAGGAAATGACCACTCGTTACGTTTTGACGACCCGTCGCAGAAGAGCGTCTGCAGCTCAGGAAAAGGCTGCTACACAGTCTCCCCTCATATTCTCCGACCGAAAGTGATACAACGTGTCAGTCTGTGAGCACCGAGCTCTCCTCTGTGACGGCGGACGGTGGACGTCCGTCCAACTTGCAGGAACACAAAACAACGCCCCTTATCAAACCAACTGTTTTTGTTTTGCAAAGCATAGCAATTCTCCATAAAATGTGTTATTTATATTAATTTAATGATAATAGCCTTATTTTTACTATTTTCGATGAACAGTTCCTGAGCACGTTTAGGGGGTGTGTTCCACTAGAGCCCTCTGGGTGCCCTGGAGGGACTGTAAGTCATTTTCCAGGATCCTAAGCGTCCCTGGGGGCGGGGGGGGGGGGGGGCGCCCTTGGTGCGAGCCGCAGGCCTTGGCCTGGCCACGCCCTTGGTCCTCGCGGCGCCTGACATTCAGAAACCGCGGACTCTGGGCCGGCACTGTTCTGGACCCTGCACAGGTGCTGCCCACTGGATCCCCCCGGCCGCCTGTCCAACCCATGGACTGCAATTGCGTTTTACAGATGAGGAGGCTGAGAGCAAATCCCTTGGTCCAGGCCACACAGCCGGGGCAGGGCGGGGCAGGGCTGGGGTTCAAAGCTAGCACCCCACCCAAGGTCCCCTCCTCCCCACCCACCTGTGTCCTTAAATGAAGTTTGGAACGAGGAGCATGGCCTGGGGTCGTGGAAGGAAACAATCGTTTAGTTTTTTGCTTGTTTGTGGCTGGTTTTCGGCAGCTCCCCCTGGACGCACAAACACCCCTCTTCTCCCGGCCTCAGAGACTGGACCCCCTGTGTGCCATCCTCCGCGTGGGCACCAGGCCGGTGGGACTCACCCCCAGCCCCAGACACCTGCACTCCCGCCGACGGTCACACTGACACCGACAGAGAAACCATTCACCATTACCACGGGGGTCCTGGGCCAGTCACCGTGGAGAGGTTGCCAACTCCGCACAGAAATTTGACTCTATAAGTATTTTTATCCCTTTATCTATTTACTTATCTATCCATCTATCTGCCTGCCTATTTATCTATCAGGGAGGAAAGGGCCTCCCTGTGAGGAGGGGACCCGTGGTTCCCATGGGGGGGTGCTCAGCCCTGCACGGCTGGGCCTCTCTGTGCCTGCTGCCCAGGGGGAGGGCGCATGGACGGGGCGCCGGGGCTAACGCCCTAGTAAACAGAACAGAGGCGGGCGAGGAGGATGGCCTGGTGGCTGGAGGGAGGCGGGAGGCGGTAAAAGACACGCTGTTGTAAAAGAGTTGAGCTGCCCTCCCCTTAAGAAACTAACTTGTGTGTCGAAGAGGAAAGCACTTGACACAAAGTAATTCAATGCCGAGTGCGCGGGTCTGTAATTTGATTTGCAGCCAGCCCGAGAAGGGGACGTCATGGAAACAGTGTCTCCCGCACTTGGTAATTGTTGCTAATACGTTGGTGCGGGCTCTTCCCGAGGCAGGGAGCGCAGGGCTTGCGGTACCTGGGGCCTCCTGCCTGCGGTTTCCCGAGCCGTCCTGGAGCTCTCGCGTGCGTGACGGTGTGCAGAGGCAGATCTGAGAACGTGCAGCTGACGACCACGGAGGTCCGGGGGTTCGTCCAGTCAATGAGGTGTCCTCTGGGCACCGATTCGGGGTGACGCTACTGCCCCCCGAGTGGGGAGGGAGCCCTCGGTGTGTCCAACACCCCAAAATGCAGGGTCTGCAGACTTCACGATGGGCTTCTGTGTTTCAGCGGAATGCACGCAGCCAGCCCACCAGCCCAGCCAGGACCCACTCCCAAGGAGCCCGCACTGGCCCCTCCGCCCCCAGGAGCCGCAGGAGACGGAGCGGAAAGCACCGACAGCAAGCAGGTGACAGGGAAACGGGTCCCCGGGAGCCGGGGAAATAGAGTGTGCTCTCTCCCGCCGCTTCCCTGCATTTTAAGGAAAGTCTAGTCAACATCGTTCATAAGGCAATCACGTGTTTCTTGTTTTTTCCTGTTTAGAAATTGACATGAAGACATTTAACAAAACTGCCCATCGCATTGCCCTAAAGGGGGGTATTGAGGGTTTTTTTTAATTAACAAAGATTAAATTTCCAAAGGCAATCTATCAAAACATAGTGACTTCTAACTCACGCCGTCATAGCGGATTTTCATCTTTCACTGTCTCTATTTAAAAAGAATCTTCTTCATCGAAACAGCAGCTGGTTATTTGAGACCTTCGTTGCTGCCAATGGTAGTGCTTGTCACCACGGGCTCAGAAGGCCGGAATCCAGGGGCTGTGGACCAAGACAGAGGCTGGAACTTGAAGAGCCCGGAACAGGAACACGAGCAAACACTCGGAAACCGCTTTCGCGCCCCCGCCCGGGCGCGGAGGTGTGGAGAGCGCACCGCCAGGCCGATCCAGGCGCCTCCAGGACCGACCTGGAACTCGGGGACGGGCCGCGGCCGCCCGGGGACATGGGGCCCTTCGGCGGGAAAGACCCTCAGCGGCCGTCCCGCGCTCTGCCCCTTCCCCTTCCCCGCCCACACAACCGGGGAAGCTGATCGCAGGGGCGCGCGCACGAGTGTCCGCTCGCGGTCGCTGCAGGCCTGGGGGGGGCGGGGATGTGCCCGGAGCCCCACGGGGTGCGCACACGTCGGCGCGCCCCCTGCTGGGCGAGGCCAGCACTGCGCGGGTGCAGAGCGCGCGGGGGTGCAGAGCGCCGGGGGCTGGGCTCCCGCCCGGGAACAGCTGGTCTGGAAAAGTCAAGAAGGCGGGAGGGGAGAAAGGGGGGGGGCGGACAGGGGGAGCGAGGAGGCTTTCGCTAAGCAACTCCCCAAAAATGAGAACGTTCGCAGCATCGACCACGGACGACGTAAACAAGAAGGCAGGGAAGACGGCTGGTCTGTAACACGCACGAGAATCCACGCCGTTTGCGCGTTATTTCGGGATTCAGGTGTCGCGTGGGCCTTCGGCCGTCTGTTCCGGAGTGAGTTCGCCCGCGGTGGCCTCCTGTGCCTGACACGGGGCCCCGCCCCGGGGGGGGTCCTCTTCCGCAAGCGCCGGGGGGTTGGGGGGGGGGGCCTTTCGGTCGAGTCGCGGCGGGAGCCTGAGGCTCCGCCCGCAGAGGGCGCTCACTGCCCCCCCCCGCCCCCCCTC
The DNA here is from genome assembly GCF_004126475.2 of Phyllostomus discolor. Classification (NCBI taxonomy): domain Eukaryota; kingdom Metazoa; phylum Chordata; class Mammalia; order Chiroptera; family Phyllostomidae; genus Phyllostomus; species Phyllostomus discolor. Next base: position 537,046 of record NC_040904.2, on the reverse strand, counting down.
CGAACAGCAGCCCCCACCACGGCCGCGCCTGCAGGTGGAGGAGGCAAACGCGCGTGTTTACACGAGCAGACGAGCGTGTGCCTTCCTCCCCGCGGGGCGCTGCTCTGGCGTGGGCGGGGCAGGAAGGGCGGGCCGGCACGCGTGCACGTGGCGCCGCGTGGAAATGCGTGTCTGCCCCACCCACCGGGCACCGTGGCTAGTGACGGGCCTGTGCTCCACGGCCTGCGTGGGCCGCGCGCGCGGGGGGGGAGGGGACAGACGAGGCCCCCAAGGTGCGATGAAGGGCAGACACGGCAGCGCACCCATTCTGAAATGATACGAAACCAGCAGAGCGTTGCCTCAAGCGTGACGAGACAGCAGCTCCAGGCCCGAGCGCGGCGCAGCCAGGAACACCCGCTGGAGAGAAACAGGCGGAGCCGCCCGAGACGACCAACATCGGCTCCGTCGGAGGCTCCAGAGGCTCCAGCTGTCTGCAGCAGCACGAGCCGCTTTTATGCAAGTGTCGCGGCTGAATGTCACACAGAACAACCGCGTCCGTCGTGGGCCTTTCGTCTGTTCCCTCCCAACCCCCTTCTCCTTCAAACGCAGGAACCTTGAAACCATGGCAACCGGGAAACACAGCAGCCCAGCTTCCCCGGCACCAGAGCGGGAAAATGCACCCCCTCCCCCGCCCCCGCCCCCGCCCCCCACCCTGGGGCCGGCCTCAGGCCCAGCAGCCGCGGAGCCTCGCTCGGGTCGGGGTCGGAAATCCCGGCTTCAGCTCGGAAGAGGCGGGCGGAGCCGCGAAGACAAGCTCCCGCGCGTCCAGACAAAACTACAAACGGAGGGGAGTGCTGCAACCCCCCCCCCCCCCACAGCGGAGCCCTGGCCTAGGCCGAGGGGCCCCCGGAGGCACTCGACCCCCGATCGGCAGTCTGGCCTGGAGACTGATGGAACCCAGAAGGACCCCCCTCCCTCCCTCCTGACCTCAGCACGCGGACCTGCCCGCTGCCGGGCGCCCCGAGGGGCCTGCCGGCTGGGGTCCCGCCGCGCTGACGCCTCCTCTCACCGAGAGATCGCGGAGGTGGCACTTGGCCGAGGCCTCCTCGCCGCCCCGCGCTTGCGCGGAGCAGGGGGGTAGAGCCGCCGGCCGGCCGGCCGGGCAGGCGCCACGGGTCCCGGGGGCAGGGCCCAGCCTGCCCATGGTGTCCCCTCGGCCGCCTGGGCTGCCCCGTGGACACTGGGGCATGTGTCCCCCCCCCGGGGGGCCTGTGTCTCACTGGGGGGAGGAGATGCCGCCGACAGTGCTCAATGCGCGTGTGCGAGGAGGCACGTTTACTGTGAAATTCTGCAGCGTGAGACGCAGATGATCAATCCATCTCCCAGCAGGTGCCCCGGCCACTCTGCCGGCGGGACAGGGCGGGGTGGGGCGTGCGGAGCGGCCTGTGAGCCGGCCCCTCCCCACGGCCGGGCGAGGGCAGGACAGAGAAGCTGAGTCTCCCTGAGAAGGAGCACGCTGCTGGCGGGGTTGAGGGGTCGTGGGGTCACAGGGTCGGTGAGCCGGCACCCTCCACCACGGCGTCTCTGCTCCCCTCCAGCCGTCCCGCACCCAGAGCGTCCGGACGAGAGGCCGGTGACGTCTGAGTCTGCACACTCTCCGTCTGACTCTCCCCACCCGACCTGCTCTGTGGTCCGAGGGACACCACAAATCCCTGACCCCCCCCCAGACAACGGCCCTGCTCCCCTGCTGAACTCTCACCTGGAACCGGATGGGCCCAGACCCGGCCCCCGGGGGACAGAACCTCCCGGACGGGGCCTCGAAAGGGTCTCCCCCTCGCTGTGGTGGACACGGAGACGTGCACCCCTGTGGCTGCGGCCGACGGCCCACGGGCAGCTGCAGCGAATGACAGGCCAGCGGCCACCTGCGGTCACCGGGGAGCGGGTGCCTCTAGGAGGTGGGACTCGGGGACCGCTCTGCCCTCCAGTGTCTCGGGGGGGGGGCACTGGGTGGGGGTCGAAGGTGGCGGGTCGGGCGGCTGCTTCTCAGTGTGCCCAGAGGGAGAGACCCTGACCGGCTCTGACTGCCCGGGCCAGGGTCCAGTCGTCAACCGTGAAGCCCCCCTGGAAGAGACCCTCCCCCCTGGAGCTGCGAGGCCAAGATGTTTCAGGATTTAAAGGTAAAGAATCCAAAGCCACACCGCACCCCCGATGGGACGTGTGGGCCATGGGAGAAGTGGGGCCATGCACAGACAGACTTGGGGGGGCACTCGGGCAGTTTCTAGTGACCGTGGGGGCCCACCCCCACTGGGGGCTGCGGTGTCTCCTCCCTGCTGAGGGGTCGGTCGGTCTCCCCTCGTCCAAACCCCCCCGCACCCCCCCGTGGGGGTTTCTGGTCGGGAAACACCTTCCTCGAGCCCCCCCCCCCCGCTCTCCAGCTGCTAACACCCTGACTGGTCCGTGTCAGTCCAGCGAGCGGGCAGACGTGCCCGGACCGGAAACCTCCATCCACTGCTGCTTCCCGTTTCTAGCCCCCGGCCACCGCCGAGGTGTAACGGTTGTCTCCTGCCTCAGGAGAGGAAGCCGCCTTTGTGCGTGCCGCCGCTGTGTCAGCGGCAGCGCGGAACGAAACCCGTTCGGGCGCTAGGCCCCGGCCAGCCCAGAGAGCGGAGCGTTGGGCTCTCAGAAACGTTCACGTGTTCAACGTGGGAATAAAATAAATACTGCAGGTAACAAGAGGAAAGGCATGAGCTACATAATTTTAAGAGTAATGAATTATTTCTGAGTTAACAAATGTATACAGAATCTAAATACAGATGTAAAACAGAAATAATAGACTAGGTATAAACATGTTCTGGTTTTATGAACTTGTTTGTTACACTGGTATTCATAATGTTGAAATAAACTTTAAAGATTTTTTTGTTTTTAAAAATATTGAATTCATTTTGGTATTTAGTACATGAATCTTTAAGAAAATGGGAAATTGTTCACACTCCATGAAGATACATTAGAAGCAGAATACAAACTTTGCTCTCCAAAGGTTTTGTAAGAAAAAAAATCCAAAACGATAAGCAAACACCACCCACAACAAATCATCTTGTGTGGATGTGCTAAAACTATAAAGAGTTTACAGAAAGGAAACATGTAGGGGAAAAACTGAGGTAGCCACATACATTTTGCCCTCACAGATTCAACTTCTGGCTTTACCAGATTTCACAAGGGTAGTTTAAAAAGAAAATCCTTTGCACTTCGAAGTTGGCGGACAGAGGCCAAAGAGTAAAACAAAGTGCTTGCCAAATGACTGCTGTCAGCCGCCAACATCCCGTCATCGAAACCTAAAGGCCGTTTCTCACGAGTCTCTAAAACTGCCGGTCGCCGAGAGCGAGCCTGCGGAGTGTCCGGGAGCCCTGCTGCCCGGCTGGGGAGCCCGCCGCAGCACCTCCCCGCACCCTCCCCTCCGCGCAGTCTGCTGGTGTCCCCACTGTGCGCTCATGCGGGTGACTGGGCCACGTCGAGGCCTTGAGACCCCGTGTCCGCGAGTGGAGCCCCCGTGGGAGGAGCGCGTGTGAAGTGCCTGCCAGGAGGATGCAGCGACAGGGCCACGCCGTGCATGGCACCACCTGCAATTCTACGTCAGCGACGTCACTGTGCTTCCTCTGTTCCCGCCCTGTGTCCCTGATTCCACAGAAGGACGGCAGGCGGACTCAGGTGCACAGGTGACGACACCTCCACTGGGGAACTGTGGACTGGCCTTTTCAGACCCAGCCTGGGCTCACCGATCTGGGTAAACGTCTATCTGCCTTCAGTGAACTTCGCTTTTAATTAGTTTAAACGATTTTACCTCAAGAACTCGCTAGACATCAAACAACTTTCTGAAGTTGGTCCTCACGCCCTTCACGCCCGTGCGCCCTTGCTGTGCGCGGAAGCTTCCGTGGGGGCTTGAGCGAGAGAAACCCCCCGTGAGGCGCACACAGGAGCCCCCCACCCCGTGTCCGCAGAGTCTGACCCCCGACAGGTCAGACCGCGGCCGGATCTGCCCGCTCTGGTCTCAAACCCTCTGGTCCTCAAAGGAGGAATCAGGGTTTCATCTCCGCGCCTCCAGCTCTTCTCAGGGGACGGATTTGCTGCGTCGCCGGGAGGAAGCGCTGACCCCCGGCTCTAACCCGACGGGACGCACCTGTTCCCAAGGTCAGACGAGCCCTTCCCCCGTCTGGGGTTTGTTGTGTGACGAACTCGGTCCTCACGCTTGCCGCCTCTCCCTTTTGATTTTATAACGATCCGGCCGTTGTTAATGGGTGGGTGGGGCTGTTGATTACTCCCTTAAATAGTCCTCCGGCAGCCTCATGAGCCACTGTCTCCAGGACTTAATGAGAGGTAAATTAGGATATTTTTACTCCTAACCCTTCCTTGGTCTGTGAGGAGGAGGAGAGGAAAACAAAAACTCCTGCTAAACGCCCCATCCTGTGTCCCCTCCTCAGGCCTTCCCCCTCCTCCTCCTTGTCCTTCCCTTCGGCCGCTCCACACCGCAGCCGTGCGGGATGCCTGGAAATGAGAATGAGGGGATGGACGGACAAGCAGGAAAAAGCCATTTGGAAGCAGATGGCACCGATTTACGGAAACGATAGGTTTTTGCGTGCCACAGAACTGTGCCCCTGCACCTACCCTGGAGAGACAGACTTAAAACTGTCTGGAGAGTTTGGCTACTTCCACCCACCCCGTAGGCGACTGGTTGTGCTCTTACCAGTGTGAGTCACTGGTCACTGTCTGCTGCACGCTCCTCACCTCTCCAGCACGCCGGTCAGTGTTTCGATGCTGCTGCCGCCGCCTTCTCTGAGGTTTTCGGAAGATCCCAGGCTGCTCGTGAGGGCCGTGAGGACCCCGTCTGTGGACCCCGGCGCTCGTCACCTGAGAGCACACGGCCAGGCTCCCTCGGGGCCCGGTGCTCTGCAGCCCTGCGGCGAGGTCTGCCGGGGTCGGGGTCCAGTGCCATCTGTTCCGGGTCGCCCACGCCCGTGTGTGCGCACGGGGGTGCGTGTGCAAAGAGGACAGCCGTTCCTCACTGTGCGGGCCTTGGTTGCTTCACACGAAATCTTCCTCTGTTATTCTGTTCTGTTTTTACGTGGCAAACACACTAGACACAGGCTCTACCGCTCAATCAGATCGATACCGACCGCGTGTCGGCGTGTGTCCTGCCGGGAAACTCGGTGACACGTGTGCCCCCCCCCCCCCCCGACTCGGGGGCCTCACTGGGAGACCCGGCTTCACTCACTCACAGCTTCGCCGAGGGGCCGAACGATGCCTGGGACAGGAGACGCGCTCACCTGTCACCTGGGTGGCAGCCGGGTTCACGGGACGCAGTGTCTGCCTGCACACCGCTGGCTGGGTGAAATGCATGCTACGGTTTTAAAATTTTCGAATGAACTCAAGCTCAGAAGATTTTGCTTAAAAAAGTCAGCTTTGCAATTTACTTGCTAAATATCAATACTGTTTCCAATTGTTCGTCTGTTTTTAATAGGAAGGTCTGGCAGCCTGAGCCCTGGGTCCCTGGGGAGCCCCGGGAGCGGGGGCTGAGCAGGCTGCCCTGAGGGCCGGCCATCTGCGGGTGACAGCGGGCCCCCCCCATCACAGCTCCCCCCCCCAGGCCACACTCACCCTGGGCGGGCCGGCCTGTCCCTTTCTGCCCTGACCACCGGAGCCATCGGGGTGGCCACTCCTGTGCAAACACGTTAAAGAGGCCTATCGGCACGGCTGCGGCAGGCAACTGAGTCTGCAAGGCAGAGGGGACCGAGCTGGTTACCGGGGGGTTTTATCGTGGGGGCTGGGCGGCCAGCCTCGTAGGAAAAGAAAAAGCAGTGCACGTGGAAAACCTCCACAGAGTGGCTGCAACTCCCGCCGCCCCCACACTGGGTGGGTGGGGGAGGAATCACCCCCGGAAGTGTTCCCAGGCTCGGCACCTGGGCGTTGGATCGGGGTGACCGTCTGCTCACCCAGAAGAAAAGGAGGGGTCCGTGGCCCGGATCAGGCCCCCGTCGCCGCCGCCGCCCACGTCAGCAACGCAAACGCGGCACCTGAGGTGCTGCACAAGCTGGAAAAAATTTCCGACGAGGAGAAGGCACGAAAACTTATTCTCAAAACAAGTCGGTGGTTAAAACACTCGGCTGTGAACCCACATGACTCCCACAAAGGTTCGGCAGCAGAAAAGGAAGGGGATGTGAGAGGAGCTCGGGAACCGAGGCCGCATCACTGAGCCGGAATTCGTTCTGGCCGTTCGCCGGTCCTGAGCGCGGCGGACACTCGCACGCTCGCGGTACCGGCGGGAGATGCCCTCGAGGCCCTAAAAGTGTGTCCGGGACAGCTGGTGCCTTCAGCATAAAGAGCAACGAGCGAAGTTCAAAGGAAGTGTAAGGGATTCCTCTCCCTAAATACACGATGGGGTCGACGCTCAGCGTCACTAGAACCTCTCGAGCTGGTGCTAGTGCACCTGCCCACTCTCCGCCCGCCCTTCGGGGCCGCGGGGGCCGCGGACACGACGCCCCGCAGGCCGGTCGCCGCCCACGGAGGAGGGTGTGAGGGCGGCTGCACGTGTGTCTTGCCGCCCGTCGGGCGTCCCCTCGTCATCGATGGCAGCTCCCCCCTCACGTGCGCGGTGTGGCGGCGGCGCTGTCGCGCCCCAGGCTGCCTGCGGGGCGGCGCTGGTGAGGGGGTGCGTCAGACTGCTCCGTCTGCCTCGGGGTCAGTCCCCACACCAGGTCCACTCTCCCCCCGGGAAGCGTGTCCGTCTCTGGTGGCACCGGAGACGCCGGAACTCGAGGGGAAACAGGTGGCCACGAGGTGGCGCCTCGGGCGCGGCTCACGGCAAGCGGCTGCATCCGGTGTCCCTGGTCGGCACGTCGGAATGGCCGAGGTCATGCCTTTCGGTGGCAGTCTGGATGCGGCGACCGTGGGAGTGTCTGCCAGCCCCCAGCCTCCTGCCCCCCCCCCCCCCCCGGGCTGTCACACCGTCTCGCTCCCCCCAGGCAGCCCCACTGCTGCGGGGGTACTGCACCCCCCCCTTCCAGAACCTTCCCCGGTGTAATCTTTTAATCTTCTTTTTTTTAAAATTTGGTTCCATCTGCAACTTTCGGTAATTCCAAAATAAGCCTAAGCAGACGATTCTGTTCAGAAGAGACTTAAGAAATTACTTTGGAAAAAGTCGATTCTCAGAAAAAGGATGAAACAGATTAAGTTACGTTAAGAGAAGCATTCCATGTTGCTTGTTTTAAAGCGTCTTAGCTATAAAAGAGAGCAGATGAATATAAATTAATCGATATCTCATTTTCATAGGAAATGCTAAAACAGGACATATTTATCAAGTTAAAATAATTAAAATCAAAATGATTTAGACCTACGCATCACATAATCTATTAAACTGCTTCGAAGTAGCCATCTTGTGACATACGGTCTTAATAATCTCCGGAAAAGTCCCCTTTTATGAAACCAGCCGAGCGAACTTGAAATACGCCCTTAGGTGCAGCTCCCGAGCGAAGGGACCCGGAGCCCCCGTGAGAGAGTTAATTCGGAAAGATGAACGTTGCAGGAGTTTGTCACGCAGCCGCAGTGAACAAAAATTCACATCACACCCCCCGACAGGGTAACAGATGCTGCTGGAACGGTTTGATTATCGTCTGAGTTTAAACGTTGAATGAAGTTTGAAATTCAATTCTTATCTCAGCCCGTAAACTGCTGTGTCGGGAAGCAGGCGATTCTCCCACACTTTTCATGTCTGGTTGCTTCAGAAATTACATCAGGTAAAACGTTTCCTGCAAGACTTGGGAAGGAAACTGCGCACAATAATTTAAAAGGGCGCCGTGGTGGCATATGGTCTTCTGCGTGAAAGCATTTCATCACAAGCGGCCTCGAGTTTGCTGGAATTAGCTCCGGGTAATGCCTACAAGCAAAGCCAGTCTGATTTGTGGCAAAAACCCCCTCAAACTGGAGGCCAACATTCCTACAGGACCTTCTTGCAGGGATACTTAAAACCCCGTAAGAAGTAAACAACAGAAAAAAAAAACAATATGTGCAATAATAAGATTGTTCTGGCCACTTTATAAACGTTTTGAATAATTATGAGCTATCATATAATGCTGTTTTAATTGTATCACTACATCTAGGAAATGTGGAGAATTTTAAAAGGATACTGATTATTTAGGTTTTCAAAACTACACTGTTTGGTTTTGCTCTTTAACTTAATTTGGTAAGATATTCACTTTGGTTTTCTATTTTTGGTCCGACAGCCTTATTTTCTTTTTGGTGTCATTCCTCCTTAAAATAAGTGCCGCACTCCATCCCAGGCCGTTTTTTAAAGAAATACAATTTTCTAACATTTATCCAATTCCTCAACAGGCCCATAAAAAGAATGCCGTGTAGGGCAACCGGCAAGCATTTCGATGGGGCTGTGGACGGGCCTCCTCTCCACGGGCGGGAAGGTGTGACAGATAGTGTCATCGATCGGCTGTGCAGCACCAACAGCCCACGAAGACTTGGGGGGGTCACCCCACTTCCGAGAGACCGTGTGTGGCTGTCAGCCAGTGTGCTGTGGGGGCGGGAGGGTGGACAGCAGCAACGACAACAACAACAACAAAAATCAGGATAAAGGAAGATACAACAGTGTAGCCCTACCAGGAGAGAGGAAAATAATAAAGAATAAGTCAAAAAAGAGAAAGGATTAAAAGAGAAAAAAGAAATAAGTGATACCCTTTACATAATGAAAATGAGTCACTAAGGAATAGAAGTCAGGATAGTTCTAATATCTAAAATCTAATGTCTAAAAATAACCCAATACCTCAAAGAGGGTGACAGAACATGAGAAAAAAAGCAATGAAAGGAGCACTAGAGAAAAAAGAGAGAAGTAATGTGGGATTTGGGGGAAAAAAAACTGTGCGAGGGTGTGTGTGTCCACGAGAGGGGAGAGCAAGGATGTCCGAGGAGCACGTGCAAGATCCACAACCAAACTTGCCAGGGGAGCTCTGCCCGGCACGGTCGGGAAAGCCTGGGGCGCGAGCGCCGGGCTGAGACGGGAACACCTGGCCACTGGCCGACCCTGTGACCCGCTCGGCCGTCGGGTGCGAACCCAGAAGGAAGCACCGAGAGCGAGGAGAAGGAACGTTCACGTGACAGAGAGTCACAGGCTCCTGGAAAAAAACGAGAGTCACCCCTGGACCCGCGGACGAGGGCGGTCGCGTAGGGGGCTGAGGGAGGCAGGCTGCACGCCAGGGCGTCCGAACAGGCAGTGGTTACGTGTGTGTGTGGCTCACGTGGCGCCCTCCTGCGTGGGGGCCCGTGGTTCTGGGCCACCGCGCTCCATGGACAACAGAAAGCACGTTTTTGCTTGGGAACACAGCTGTGTTCAAATGTCCAGGGAACCGAATACCCTCACGGATTCAGGGCACCCTAACTAATGTACCGCCTCTCCCTCTAGAGCCCCCGGGGCAGTCATCAGCAAAAGAGTTTCTTTTCGAAAATAATCCCTCTCATAAATGTTAACTGCAGAGCCTGTTACGGAGGCCGCTCCATCGGAAAGTCTCTGAGCGCACCATGTGGGGAACTTAACTACTCTGTACAAATCTGCATCTCAGATCTGCCCAAAATCCAATGAGTGTGATCGTCTCTAAAACGCTCCAGTCGGCCCCCGCTGCTTTGCATAATCAGTCCCGTGGAAACCCTCTGTACTCGTCACAGGCGGCACAGCTTGGAGAGCCAGCCTAGGAAGTGTGGGTGGGGCCGGGGGTGTGCTCACTGAGAAGTGACTTGTTACCTGTCCAAGTTCAACGTGCTCACCTTGACCTCCTTCCAGCTGCCCACATGCCGACACTGGACACGGCCTTGAGGGGAGCGAGCCCAGCATAGAGCTAGCTCAGTCTTCTACTTTCCGAGTTTTTTAAAAATCGGACCCTGCTCCCGGAAAGCAGGGGCCTGACTGGCCTTCTTGACCTTGGGGGACGGCGTGGGTCCTGGGGAGCGTGTCCGCCCCCCGCCCTGTGCATGGGCTTCACGTCGATGACGTTACCTGAGGGGTCGGGTCAGAACAGGCGGTGTTTGCCGAAAGGCGTTCAGCGTTCCGAGGTGCTGGGCGGAGAGCTGAACTTCAAACACCGACAGACGTGACCCTTGCTCTTTGTTTTCGATTCCCGCGGAGCTTCCCTTTGATCTGCACGGGTCGTGCTCATCATAGATATGGGGCGTGCGTGGCGTTTCATAAATATTCAGCTAAACTGAATATTTTACGATGCGCGGGCTCAGTTCCACGGGCCGCAGGGGACTGCCTCAGAACGACAAAGGTTGCGATGAGCTTGTTACGGTTCCTTGAAACACAGAGTCGACTGCAGCGCTCCTTCGGCAGCAGCAGCACCACTTGGGCTGACACCAGGACGGTTTAACCTCCCCGTGTGTGTGCAAACGGGAACAAGGAAGGTGACAGTGATAAAGGTATTGGTACACGCGTGGGGTGGCTTCTTGGAAGTCAAAACTGTGAGGGCGACTTGAATGAACCCTTGCCAGGACGGCTGGGCAGGCCACGGTTCCCGCCGTGGACACGTGAGACTCTCGTGCAGAAGTGGGTCTCGTCACCATTTCCTCTCTATCTAAGTGGGAACGACTGAAGCATCGGACGACGCGGCCATCACCGTGACTTCAGATCATCCAAGTAGTAAAAAGTGAAATCTTTCACCATCGCACTACTGTGTGCGTTACACACTTCACACCCCGCGGGAAAGGCTGGCGGTGTGCTCTGCGGCTGGCGATGACAGGTGCTCTTGACAAAGGACGGTTCCAACCGTTAGGAGCCACGGGGCACGGACAAAACGCTGTGTCGTGCTGACGCCGGAACGCCAGCCAGCGCCACCCCCCGGGGGCTCGTGGCGTACCCCGAGTGAACGAAGAAGCAGCCCAGTCCGGGCCGCTGTCCACCGCAGGTGACCGGCGCCCACTGCCCGCCACCTCTGGGGCAGGGCTGAGGCTCTGAGGAGACGGGAGCCAGGGGCCACCCCCGAGCCACCCGGCCGCGTCAGCGCGCCTGGTTTTCAGACAAGGGAAGACAGGCTGGTGGCCGTGGGCGTGGGAGGGTCGTCGCCCCAGCTCCGGGAAAACCCCGGTGGGGTTCAGTGGGACCCGGGTTAAACCTACACACGCGTGTGGGGTCTCCTGCCGTTTTCACCCACAGCTCGTCTTCCCCCCACGATGCGTGCCACCCTCTTCCCCACCTCCCAGCGCTGCCGGGCGGCCAGGTCTGCGGACTCCTGTTTTCTTCAGTTCAAAAATTAAAAAAAAAAAACTGTTCTCTGTCTCTTTTTTTAATTTTCAAGCCATTCCCTTCATTCCATTTTTCTCACTTTTTCTGGGATTTGTCTTGGTACATCTTGGAAACGCTGACTTTATTCTCCACGTTGTTTTGATTCTTCGACGTCTTTTCCACTTTAGTGTCATTTTAACTGGATTCTTTTTTATGTTGACGTGTGTCTATTTGCTTATTCACACGTCCTTTACATGTTCTTGATCACGTGTAACACACACACTTTCTCCTTCATCAAGCACCTGAGACGAATTGGAAGGTTTACATCAAACAGTTTCCGGAAACTTACTCATCCGAAGGGGGCTGAGGTTCCCGAGTCCTCCCGGTGCTGGCCACCGCTCTCGGCAATGGGTGTCTGAGGCCTCCGAGGTTGTTTGGGGCAGGTCCAGAGCCTGCTGCCCCTTTTCCAGGGCGCTCCTGGACGTTGAGTGTGCCCCCAGTTCTGCTGACGTCGGTGGTCACTGCACTGTGGGGGGGCCTTCTCTGTCCTCCCTCTTTCCGAAGCTCAGCATCCTCTGAGCACCCCCCCCCCGGCCCACAGGAGCCTCCATTGTCCTTCAGGCAGCAGAGAACTTTCCGGAGCCTCGCCTCAGGCAGTGGTCCTCTTGCCCCCGTCTCGCATGGAATTCCTCCAAGGGACACTCACGGCGGACTTTGGGCTCTCTGCCTGTGACCTTGGAGCACACCAAGTCTGGGGGTTCCCTCAGCCTTATTTCTGTGCGTCTCACGGAGACATCGAGAGGCGCCTTCCCCTGGATGCCCAGAGTTCTCTCTTGTTCTGGTCTACGGTTCCTGGGTCCCGACTCAGAAGTACAAGTGCCTCGCTGCATCTCTTCGCAAGCTCACCAATCATCACGCCACGGGGAGATTTGCCCACGCCGATGCTGTCCAGCGGCACTCCCCACTCTCGCTTTCACGTGCGGACCTGCCCTCTTCCCTCCCGCTGTCTCTGAAGTTTCTCTCTCGTGAATGCACGCAGCTGGCACGGTCTCTGGCGTAGCGGCGTGTAGATCTACAGCCTCAGAAGCCGGGGTCGACGTCCCTTTCCTGTCCCCTCCCAGGGATAGGCCTTGCCCTCCCAGCGGTGCCGTCTCCTGCTGCTGCCACTGACCTCCCCCTCCTGACGCCCGACCCGTCTCTGGCCCAGGCAGTGCCTGGAGCAGCTGTCTCCGTGTCTGAAGGAAGGTGCTGTGGCGACTGCACAGGTGACCCCGCGACGCAGTCATGGGCCCACTCCACCTCGGCAGAGAGACCACGCGGGAGACAAGGGTGGGTGGGGCCCGTGTTCCTGCTGTGCGCCCACTGGAGTTACTCCCAGCAGAGCCCTCCACTGTCCTTGAGTTCACGGAAGTTGCCCCAAAACCCTGCCATGGGCTGACTCACAACCTGCTCCGGGGGGTTGTCTGGCAAATGAGGAGAGCTCTGCGTGTATGTCTTGAGACGAAGCTGGGATAGAAGTCGCTACTCGTGACCTCGAGACGAAAGAGCCCACGGGCTGAAAGCAGGGATGGAGCAGGCCCGGCCCACAGAGACGCGGGGCTGAGCCAGCCGGCGGGCGGGGCGCACGCCCAAGGTGCCAGGGGCCAGGCCGGCTTCCCTGAGCACTGCCAGGCATGCTCTTGCTTCCGCTGCTCTGAGGGTCGTGGGGGTTTCCTTCCTAACTGAATTTCCATTGAGCGGCTGTGAGTGCTGCTTCCGACAGCTTGTCGCCTAAGCTCTGTGGTGGGTCCTGGAAAAAAAAAACCTGCTACAGGATTTCAGGTCCGTGTGTTTCCGTGCGTGGGCCTCTCGCAGAGGTTTGGCTGAACTGCCCGCCTTCCACATTAGTTCCGTCGCTGGGCCCTCTGTCCCCCGAGTCAGAGCCCGGGTGAATGCACGGCGTCTGTACGGAGTTGCCGGTGCTCTGTCAGTGGCCTTTTCAGCCGTGTCTTTCCTCCTCTCTGACCTTTTAATTAAACTTAAAATTCTGTGTTCTGCCCCAGAATGTAACTGCCTCCCTTACTACATTTTTTAAAATGTTATTTCCATTCCTGACATTGGTGCAGGAGAAGCAATTTGCCCCATTTCATCGAGAGCGCACACGTCTTTATTTTGGCACCGGCTCAGGCGAGGGTCTGTGGGGCTGATGGAATCACCAGGTCCAGGCAAGGCTGTGATTTTGGCAGTAACCCAAACCTCTGGGGTCGCGGGGAGGAAAAGCATCAGTCTTTCTGGCTGTTTTCTTTCCTCGCACTTTTACGCTTTCTGAAAGATCTTCTAAGTCCCCTCAAGCCCAGCTGCCCTGCGCAATATCTTACACAGACCTAGAAAGTTAGCTTTGAGTGATGGTGTTTTCTTTTTTAATTGAAGTTATTAAAAAAAGGGTTTTTTTTCCTTGAAATATTTTCCATATGTTGGAACTCATTGAAAATTTGAAGATGTGATGTGACCTAGTGAGCGAAAACAGGCACAAGGGAACAAGTGGCCCATGGGGGTGGGGGTGGGCGGGGGGCGTCAGGGACACAGCGGAGCGGGGGACCTGGAGTGGGAATAAATGATGAGGTGGCAACAAGGTGCCTCAGATGCCAACTGGGCAAGTTCAGTTCATTAATCCGAGTGTGTGGAGGGTGATCTTTTATTGTTTCTCACTGTTATTTGTGTTACTTCCCACTGTGAGAATTTAGCGTTTAAGCTCATTTTAAGAGTCTCCACCTTACCTATGGTTCAGTGACTGCATCCCTTCCTACAAATGCTGTCAAGGAACGACCTGTTGGGGAGGCACAGGACGCATCTTCCTACTCTCACTGTGTCAAGTCCCCTTTGCCTGCACTACCTACTATCTACCTGGAGCCAGGTGCTCAAGCGATGTGGGTGGCAGGCTGGGGCGGGGAGTGAGAGTGGACTCTCCACCCCACCCCCAGAGGCTTAGTGCCACTACCCTGCCTGGGTTTCTGTATCCATCCCCCTCCCTGCAGCCTGACACACAGAGCAGCACCTAGAATCTAGTTTTCTACTAAAACATAAAATATCTTTAGAATATCCCTGAAGTGTCACTTTCAATTGCACTCAGTTTTGTCCCCAACAGCTTTGTGAGGAGGGACAGAGAGACAGAAAAGCAGAAGAGAAGGAAAAGAACATATTTATGTTCATAGGAATTGTAGTCAAGTCCCATGTAAATCCTCATGGGACCTGCTGCACTTCTTCAGGATCTAGCATGCAGAAATCCATGAGACCGTCTCTCTTCCATAAGAAACCAAGTGAAGAATGAATTCATGGCTCACTGGGTCCACACTGGAGGCCTTTGGAAGTTCAAGGAACAGAAGAAGAGAGAGAGAGAGAGAGAGAGAGCTGGAGAGAGACAGAGAATGAGGGAGAACGAAGGGGGAAGGACCTCTGATGTTTGTTATCTGTGCAGGCAAAGGACTGAACTTCCAGCGCTTCGAACCCGTCTCATTCTCTGGAGATTACAGGTACCAGAAAACACACAGAATACTCAGATAACATTTGAATTTTAGGTCAAGAGCAATTTTTTTCCATCTAAGTGTTTCCTCAATATTTTGGGGACATAGTTACACCAAAAAAGTATGGATTGTTTGTCAGGAATTCAAGATGAACTGGGCATCCTGTTCTGGACTCACTAAATCCGCCCCCAGGGGCCCGAGCCCCCAGCTAAGCCCTCGGCTCAACGGGACTGGCCGCTCAGTAGGTCCAGCCGCAGCGCTGAGCGTTCGAGGGGGTGTGCATCATGGTCCGTCTTCTGAGCCTCCGTCAGCTCGGAACAGGCTCACGGGAACCTGTGGAGGTGGGAGAGGAATCTACCTACAGGTCCAGAGGTGGGTATGTAGATGTCGAATCTTGGGTGTTTTTGTTCTCTGTCCTTTCCTTTGGTTAAAAAATGCCACCTCAGGTTACAAAGAAGATCAAAGTTGTAGAGAGTCTTGGCTTCCAACACCCTGAAGGACTCAGGGATTAAACAACTCTTCGAGAAAACACAGATAAAAAGTAATGATTTGAGTGGCTGAAGCCAAGCCCAGGGAAAGATGACCTTCATGTGCCGGTGGCCCCCGGGGCGTCTCCGCACCTGCCCTCCCCCCAGCAAACGGATGGAACCTCGGGGGGGAATGCGCCCAAAGGTGTGACTTGCTGGTGTCACTCAGCTCTCGGCCAGCCATCACAGCCTGGAGGAGTCAGAACGCCGAAGAATGAACAGCGGCCGCTCCGGGAAGAGCTCTGACCAGGATTTCCCACACGACCTGTTACAACACTCGTGTCCTCGTAAGTAAACTTTCCTCACGAATTAGAGACTTCATTACTTGGTTGAACAACATTTGCATGTTTTAGACTCTGCGAAGCTCCCTTCAGAGCCACTTACATTAACAGTAGCTGCCGGTCGTGCGAGGGAGAGCAATAAAAGTGCACCGTTTGTATACGATCGTTTTCAGCCTTTCCTATCTCTAGACGAGTGACAAGCATTTACTCCTCCTAAAAGCCCACGCGGGGGAATCATGTTCTGCCGGGGTGCACATCGGCGCGCTCAGGGGCTCGGGGGTGTGTTCGTGTTGGCTCCCCGTGGTGCCTGGTGTCCTCGCCGGACGGACGGGAGTCACGGCAACCGGCGGTCTCCCAGGGACGTTTCAGGGCACGGAGGCCTCTGGAGGGACTCGGCCCCACGGCGGCCCACCCCCACGGAGGCTTGCAGCGACGCCGCGGCAAGGCACGGATGAGGCCGCGGGAGCCCCGACCGGGAGGGGCGGACGCAGGGCCACGCGGCCGGTCCTGAGTGAATGCGCCGTCGGGTCCAGGCGCCACCTCTGACCGGCACGCCGGCCACCAAGGCAACCGCAGAGCCACCGGACTTCAGGCAACGGTGGCACGCCGCTGCCGGGGACCCGCCATCAGTCCCATCTCGAACCCGTGTCGGGCCCAAGCGTCCCCGGCCCCCAGTGTCACGGGGACCGCACGGGAAGGACACGAAGCACGCGTGTGCTTGTCATGGGTCCTTCACACGCCGGCTGGTGGCCGGGCTAAGTCAGGTTCCTGCCTGGTGCATGTCACCTCCCCGTGGGAGGCGGGCCCACGCAGCGGCACCACTGGGCCCGTGTGAGAGCACGGGGCGGGGTGCCAGTTCTGGGCTGCGCAGGGACCCTGCAGGCCGCCCCACCCCTGCCCAAGACCCAGGGGCCTGGCCACTCCTGTGCCGGCCCCCCAACCCCAGCCACGCCGGTGAGAGGGAGCCGGGTCCTTTCCAGGCCAGAGCTGCCTCTTCTTTCGAGGAGAACCGAGTGTGTCATCTGCTGAGGCCAAAGAACTTCGGAAATCCACGGTGAGAGGAGGCGGCGTTTTTGTCCTTCTGTGGCTGAGGGGCGACGCCGGTGGCTGCCGTCTACCGTCCCGCTGCAGCCGGGGTCTCCGTGGCGGCCTGTCCGCTGCAGAGGCGGCCGCCCCGCGTCCAGGGCCTTGCGATCCACAGAGCCAGTGAGAACCGGCCGAGTCGAGAGTCACGTCCCCTCCTTCCTGTCCCGGTGCCGCTGCTCAGCAGGTGCAGGTGCCGCACCTGAAACTGTAAACCTGGGCGGACCACGCCGCCCCGCCCCGGTGACTGCACTTCCCGGGCTCCAGCGGCCACACGGTCGTGCGGGCGGGAAACCCCCAGAACCTGGGGGGGCGGGAGACGGAGCTCTGTGTAGTAACAGCGCGCCTTCGGGGCCGGAACGGGCACGTTCGTTATCACACGTTAGTCGTCTGCGGCGGCCGGTGCGGCGCTGCGTGATTGGCCCCGGCGCCGCCGCGCGTGTTCCGGAGGGGCTCGGGGGCTCCTCATCCGGGGACGCTCTCTGCGTCCGGCGGGCTGCAGTCCCCAACCACCGCGGTCCGTCTCCGCCCGCACCTTCCTCCCCCCCCGAGGGACGCGGGGAAACACGGATGTCAGAGCAGTCCCACGATCGCATCACGCACAGGAAACACAGGAACCTCTAGAAGGTTAAGGAAAGGGGGAGGGGGTCGGTGTGTGATGGCCAGCTGCTCCGAGACCACGTCCTCGTGAGTGCGGCGGCCTCTGTGCACCTGTGTCAGCAGCCCCGCACACCCCGCACGCTCCCCGCCCCCCAGCTGGAGGAATCCCGGGCTAAAGAGGGCGGACAGAGGCCAGCCCCCCCCCCCCCCGCCGGTCAGCAGCGCCCTCAGCCGGGCCTGCCGCACACCGCTCCGCAGCTCCTTCCCGGGACATCAGCCGTCTGCCTGGGCACAGGTTCTGCCACGGAGAGAGGCCCCTCACACCCTCAGACCCTAAAGCCCAGAACGAGTGTCAAGAGCAGAGGGAGTGAGAGCCGCACCGTCTGGTGGGGGCGCCTGCAGCCCCCCCCGGGCCTCAGGAGCCGGTTACAGCGGCAGTGGCAGCGGCCGGCGTCTCCCGACCAAGCAGCCCAGGCAGCCCCGCCACCACCTGACGCCTCCCCCCGAGGGCCGACCCTGAGTCTCCGCTGTTGCTGATTCGGGCACGGCACCAGGGGAGGAGTGAGACGCAAAGCCACGAGAGGCCCCTTCGGTTGGACCGCTGATTAGTCACGGGCCACGTCAGCAGTAACCCCAGCCTCAGGGGCAAACGCGTGGGCGGCTCGGTGTGGGAGGTGGTGGAGCCGGGGCTGGGCGCTGTCCTCCAGCGTGAGGAGACGGTTTGAGCCGACTCAACACTCTCCTCGTGATGAGCGACTCGAGAGACAAGGAGTGACTGATTTCTTTTCAAAAACAGAAATTGGAAATGAGTAAAATTAAAACGTTCGCTTGATGTTCTCCCAGAGACCGACACAGAGATTTGGATAATACCAGCATCGCAGAATATAAAAAAATAATCCACATTTAGGTGTGAGGTGTGTTCTATAACATGTGTTTTTCAGCCAACTACCTTTCACGTTGCTCTGAACGCCTGAAATGCGAACTTTAAGACCAGCTGGACCTTCCGTCGCTGAAGGAAGTGCACTCGTGAGCAGGGAGCCGGCAGCGCTTCCCGCGTGTGCTTGCCCCCGTGCCGCGGCACGGAGGAGGGCCTCGGGGTGTCGGGGCTCGGGGCTGCGGGCCGTGAGAGGGACGACCGCCACCCAGGCTGCCCCCTGCCTCCAGCCCCCTCAACCACAGCTCCGGAAGCCGTCCGGCAGCCAAGGACCCAGTGCGTCACCGCGGCGACGGGAGCCCACGCGGGGAGCTTCTTGGGGCTGCGTCAGAGGTCAGAGGTGAGCTCCTCCGGAGGCGTCCGGCAGCCTGTGGTCCTCGGCCCTGAAGCCCTGCAGTGACCGTCCCCCCCCCCCCCACCCAGGAGGGCAGCACAGTGGCCGCCGGGCCTCCTCCCCTCGGGGACGGTCCAGGACGGCGCCACCCCCCTGTGGGCCTCTCAGCCCTGAATAGGGGGTCCGGTGGGGGGGATGTGGGTGTCCAGACGCACCCAGCACAGGGAGACGGGGCTTTGTGGCAGAGAGGCAGGAGGGTGGTTCTGCGGGTCCAGGAACAGAGGGGGCACCCTCGCGTGGATGGCCAGGCGCTCGGCAGCGACACACGGAGTGGACGGAGGAGTGGGCACGGGGCTGCAGTCGCGGCCGACGGAGCAGAAGAGCCGCCGGCCCAGGGCGGGGGTTGCACCCAGACCTCCGTGCCCACGGCCCGGCCCCCCGAGGAGGTGCCGCAGCGGCGGGTGCGGGACCACAGTGCAGGGTGTGACGGTGCCCCCGGGGGGGACGCCGTCCCCCGCCCACCCCCGCAGCACGTGGTTTCCGAGTGGACGCTGAGCCCGCGGAGAGCATCCCCCCCGGGGTGGCTGGGGACACCCGCTGAACCCGTGACTCACTGGGAAGGGAGGCTGCAGCAGGTGCCGCTGGTCAGCGCAGCCGGCGTGGGGGGCGGGGCAGCCTGGGGGACCTGCCACCGCCTTGCTCAGGAGAAGGAAGACGTCTCTACACTGTGTGTGTGTGTGTGGTTTCGTTCCCCTTCACTCTCCACGGCCTCACGCCCACGCAGCCACCGTGCGTCGGCGTCCCACACGTGCCGAGACCTTTGCGGGGGTTCAGGTGGGAGAGACCCCTCCCGCCGGGCGTTTCGGAGAGCTCGGCGAGGAGGTGGGGTCACGTCCCTGCTCTCGCGGTCACCGCACCTCGGGGACACCGGCGGACAGGAGACGCACAGAGGACACGGGAAAAAGGCAAAGCCGGTGCAGCGTGAACCCGGACCCTCCCTCCCGCGCCGCCTCCCCGGCCTCGGGCTGGAAACTGGAGCCGTGAGCGAGACAGGCCCGGGTTTCCTACGTTTTTTTTCCCCTTTGTTTCCCAGACCTTCGCCGCAGTGAATGAGGTCGCCTTCTCTTTCACGTGAAGGAACTCACGTCCACGTAACAAAGCCCTTTGCAAAGCCGGCAGGTCAGGCAGCTGTTGAGTCGCGTTGGAGCAGGAGCCGAGGTCACGAGAACGTCACCCCGAGCGCGGGAGTGAGCGGCGGTGTGCTCCGTGTCCAGGATAAAGACACCCCGCCCGGGCGACGCACCTCGCGGAGACTCCGTGGGCGTGGCTGCGGAGGCACCTCCCCGTGGAGGCTCCCAGCCCACGGTCAGAACCCCCCCCCAGCCCCGAGGAAAGCAGGGTCTGCACAGGTCTTCACTGACCCCCGAGAATGACGCTGTTCTGGGGAACGGAGACAACAGATGGAGACCTCGTCCCCCAGAGCACCTACGGAGAAACCACTCAGGCCACGACAGGAGGACGAGGAGTGGCCGGGTGCCATCCCCGGAAACCAGGAAGATGGAAACCTGCTGACACTGGGTTCAATGCCAGGAGACCCTCTCGAGCCGTCGGGGATGGCTTCACCTGGAGATCGGCCTGAGGGGCGTCGGGGAGCAGCACGAGCCCTCTGGCCTGTCCCAGCTGCACTTTGGGGCTGTGGCGGCCTCACCGTCTGCCCACATGACCCTGACCCCACGGGCAGGTCCCTCCAAAGGGCTCCCTGGAGGGGCTCCCTTCGTCCAGGTGGACGCACTGCGGAGCGTCCCAGACATTTGTTGGTTTTTGTGTGTTTTTTGGCTGATTCAGCCGCCGGAGCCATTTCCGGAAGAGAAGGCAGCTGCAGGCAGAGTTCACTGAACTGACAGCAAAAAGCCTTTTAGCGTCTGACACGTTCCTGCTCCTCTCTTAAAATAAAGACGAGACCGCTTTAAACTCCAGTCACGTACTGCAATTATTTTCCGTGTGTGCAGATTCGTCAGACTTTTTAGTTCTCTTCGATGCGGTAAGAAGAACTAAAACACGACCCCCCCAAACCCCCCCCCCCGTCCCCGACGGGAGCCCTGGCTTTCGTCCTGGAAAAGTGAGTCCCTGCCTCCAGTGTCACGGGGTGACCAGCGTCTGCAGTAAAAGGGAGTGTGGGTGGCCGAGCCCCAGGTCCCCTGGAACTCGACCTTCCTGGGAACAGGGACACTGAAGGGGGAGGTGGTGAGTGCGAGATGGGCCACGCTGGAGTGGGGTGCCCCATCGGACAGGACAGGCGTCCGGGTAAGAGGAGGGGAGACTCGGGGTGGGGGGGGGGAGACACAGAGGGAGGTCGGCCCTGTAGGGAAGTGGGGGGAGGAGCAGGTGGACCCACAGACACGCCAGACTCGGGGCAGAGCCGCAGGACCTCCGGAGCGGGGGGCACCCGGTCCCGCCTGAGCTGCTGTGTGGAGCCATCGGTTTGAGACCGTCTGGACAGTAAACCTAGGAAACGGACGTAAGGAGTCCGACGGGCTTCCCACGGAGTGAGACGGCCCCCGGGTGCGATTCCTTGAGGCTGGAGCCTCACCCAGGTGTGCCTCCCTCCCCTCCCCTCCCCTCCCCGGCCCCTCCCTTCCTCAGGGGGCGCGCAGCTGGGGCCTCCCTCCCCCAAACCCCGGAGCTCCACCCACTCACACTGCTTCCCTTTTGCTTCAGAGGTGATCGCGCCCGATTTCCTATTTCTTCTTCTTCATTTGCCTCTCCCTGTGCTTTTCTTCCCTACCTGCCCTCTCGGGGGGGCAGCCACCGCAGCACTCGGGTGTTATCTCTGCCAACCCTGTGCCAGACGCACCACCCAGACTGGGACCTTGAGTGGGCATCACGGCAGGTGGACACTGGCTCCCCACCCCGGCCACCAGAGCGTCCGCAGGGGAGCCTGGTCGGCGGGCAAACGATGTTAGTGTCGTCATTGCGCTGCTTCACTCCTGAGATTTGAGGGGCATCTTTTTTTTAAGATTTTATTTATTATTTTAGGGAGGGAAGGGAGGGAGAGACAGAGGAAGAGAGAGAAACATCAATGTGCGGTTGCTGGGGGCCGTGGCCTGCAACCCAGGCATGTGCCCTGACTGGGAATCGAACCTGCGACACTTTGGTTCGCAGCCCGAGCTCCATCCACTGAGCTAACGCCAGCCAGGGCTGAAGGGCATCTTAACTTACTTTTAAATCAGTAAGATTTTCTGTTTGGTAACAAAATAATAATAATAATAAGTTACTGCTGTTTTTTTAACCATCTGGCAGCAAAGTCGAACATCGCACTCAGTGAGCTGTCCCAGCAGCGCGCCCCGGTGGGAAGCTCCCGTTGACCGGCTCTGGGCCGTCCCTGCGGCCTGGGCGCGGAGGAGAAGAGGGGCATCTCTCGGAGGGAGGGAGGCGGTGCGCTCCAGGGGTGGCTGCCCCTGCCAATCGAGGGGCGCAGAGGCCGGGGCGCAGACCCAGCCTCTCTGACAAAGGGGCCCCAGAACACAGGATTAGACGACAGCAGCTTCTCCCTCCCACCCCTCACGTCCGCCGTGAGCAGCGCGGGAGAACCCGGGTGCCGGCTTCCGAGACTCAGAGCCAGGACTCGCACTCGTCTCTTCCAGTCGGGTCGCAGGCCCTGGCAGGGGCTCGGTGACGTGGCCTCAGGAACTAAGGGAGGCCCAAGGGGAGTGAGAGACAGCCCCCCCACCGTGCCGCAGAGCGAGGGGAACCTCACTGTGGAGCAAGACTCTGAGCGAGCCCTTCCTTCAGTGGACAGCAGCGGCTCCTCCCAAGGTCACGTGTCAACATGAGCCCCAGCACCTGTCTGCCCCCCGGAACGTGAGGACTCAGCACCCCCCCAGGGCACAGCCAACATTCACACCACGGCCATGCCTAACGATACCGGCACGAAAGGTGCCGTGTCACCCTTTGTCAGTGAGATGTATTTGGGCACTTTCTGCGCATTTTCAAAACGAATTTCATATCCGGCTTTGAGAGTCGGTCAGCTCCCATTTGGAAAGACCCTAAAGAAAACGGCACGGCAAATACGTGAGGTATCGTGTCACAGACTCGCTGGAGGAGCGAAGCAGCAAATATGCGGGGACGGCCGTGGACCTGTCCATGGGGCACCTCCAGGGTTGTAGGAGAGAGAAGCTTCCGGAATAGTCATCTTCTCGCCCCACGCTGACTGAGAGAGAAAGAAACGGGAGAGAAAAGGCAGGAGTGTGGGGAGGGGGTGGGGACAGACAGACAGACAGACCGATGGACAGGAACCTCACACGACAACGGCAACTTCCGGACGGCGGAGAGCTGCGGAAGCTACGGTGACTCGGGTTTGCCTGAGGAACAGACCTGGGGTCACGGGACGGCCCGGTTCTGGTGGCCGCGACGCCGGTACTCCCTCCCCCTCCCCCACTGGGCGAGCCCCTTCCCCGGCTCTGGAAACCACCGCCTCGGGCTCCTTCCAGCTGTTCCCACGCCCCGTCTCCCGTTCTCTCTCTCTCGGAGAACAGAGCAGCCAGGAGCCAGCCTCACAGATTACAGCGCCTGTTATTTTGTTTTTTTTCTAACGAAATAGACGACTTCCTAAATGTGTCTCACGCAACATCTACGTTTTGAAAATCAAATGAAATTGGTATTGATTCAGAACCGTGTCAGCTGTTGATTTGGTGGGTTTTACTCCCCTGGGGGACTGATGAGGTTCCCAGGGGTGCTCCGGGCTGTCCCACACTGGGGCCGACACCACCCGAGGCTCGGAGCGGACTGGAACCGCAGCCAGCTGGGTGCCCTTCCCGGGCCCCGTGTGGAGACAGGCCAGCCCGGCGTCCAGACCCCCGAGCCCCGCCCTTGCACCTGCTGGGCTTTGTCATGGGGCGGGGGAGGGGGAGGAGTTCTCCGAGGCAGGAAGGTTAAAGCACCCGAACTTCGGTCACAACACGGCACCGAGGGGCAGCGAGACCCCAAACAAGAGGAGCCCCGACTGTGTGTCCCTGACCCTCGGTCCGCCAGGCCGCCAGGGCGGAGCAGGAGGCGGACACCGGTGCGGTGGGCTCTGGGCGACACGGGCTCCGGACGCGGTTGCGCCGACCGGACTCTGGCTCAGGTCGTGTGGGCTGAGTGACCCGGCCGACTCGCTTAACCTTTTTGCGTTCCCAAACGCTCCTCTGAGAGACGGGCAGGGGTGACGGAGGGGCCGGGGGACCCCCGAGAGGACGGCAGAGACGGTGCCGGCGAGGGAAGTGGCACACACTCAGCTGCACAGACACCGGTTCCCGTGGTTATCGGCGTCGGCGAAGCGGCCGCCGCGGAGAAGACTCGAGGCCCGCACCCCCCACCCACACCCCCATCCCGCCCCACACGCCCCCGGGGGTGGGGACCCAGCGGCCCCCCCATCTAAGGCGCAACGCCCGCAGCAAACGAAACCCCTTCTTCCCATCGGCTCGCTGACCAATCAGTTCTCCACAACCGTGTTTTCCCCATGTCACGCGTGATACGATGCCATGTGTCGCACGCCAACTCCCGTTCTGACTCGGAGCAAATAACTCGTTCACGTGTGTTTTCTCTGCCCAGAGGACGGAGCGCCTCGCCCTACGCGCCTGCCGAGTGGGGGGCTCAGAGCGGGGACCCCGACGCCCTGCACCAAGAGGCCCAGCTCCCCCTCCGGACGCACCGGGCGGGTCCCGGATGCGCTCGGATGCACTCGCACGAAGGCAAACCCTCCTCCCCCTCCTCCCCCCCCTCCCCTCCTCCTCCGGTGAGAACGCCCAGCGGCAGACGCAGACACAGCGAAGCCGAGACTCGCCGACCTCCCCTCCCGCCCTGGGCCCCGGGGCCTCTGGCTCACCCCGTGCCCGAGGTTCCCACACTCACCTCAGACGTGAAGGTGCCACCTTTGAAACCCAACCTGACGCTGGGAACACACCCCCCCCCCCGACAGGAGCCGCCGTCGAGACAAGGGAGGTGCCAAGTGCCCCCTCACACACACCTGTCCTCCTCTCCCTCAGTTAGAAGGGGCTCCGGGGGACATAACAGTAAAACCATCGACTGGCCCGGAACGAACAGACCCTCACTGCGTTTCCTTCGAGAGATGGAGCACGAGTCTCGTTAAATAATGATTTTCCATTTTTAATTACATTAAACTCTGCCTGCCCGCCTGCTGTCGCCGTAATCAAAGGGACGGTTCTCATCTTCCGTGCAGAAGGTCTGTCCGCTGCCGGCGCAGTGAACCAGCTCCACGAAATTCCCCAGAGCCGTGTTACATGTTCACGTTGGCGGGGTCTTTCTCCTCTGGAAGATGAATGAGATGCTTACCCTTCCTTGCAGGTGGCGGGTAAGACCAGACAACGACGGCCCCAGCCCTCGGCCCGCCAGAGAGAACCCTCAGATGCGTGCGTTGCTAAAAAATAAAGATGTCGGCCAGTGCACCCGAGCATTAATATCTCAGACACCCCTCGTGAGCAAACAGAAAACTGCACACTGTTCACACCGTTCTTGAGGACCCACGACACCCGGTGGGACGAGGCCCGCCCTCCCGCGGCAGGGGGTCACAGGTTCTGCCCACTTACTGGGGGGCTTGCTGTGCCGTGTGAGGGTGAGATGCTGCGGGAGGCAGATGGGCCGTCCCCGGGGACCGTGCGGGTGCATGATTTCACTGAATGAGCGCGCTTCAAGCAACCAGCACTAGCGACACGAGCAAGTAGGACATGGAGTAGAGGAGCGTGCGCTAGCGGAGGAAAGAGCCCCGTTCTCCAGCCAGAGGAGACGGACTGGCGGGCACGGCCGGGGGAGCGGCAGGCACGGAGGTGGTGGCACGGAGGTGGTGGCACGGGGACCGACGCAGGCCCCCGGCGGGGACACGCGTGAGCCTGGGCACCGGGGGCGTGTTCCTTCCTCCGGGCCGTCTCACGGGCACGTAACGCTCTCCCCAGCCGGACCGTCGGGTCCCTGTGGGTGACACAGAAACCGACACAGCCCAGCAGACGTGGGGCGCATACGAGGCCACCGGAACCCGGGGCAGCCGGCAGGTGGGCAGGGGACGTTCAACGCCAGAGCAGACCTGCTCTGGGGGGGCTGTCCAGGACAGTCCCTTCACACTGGGAGGTCCAAGAAAGCTCCACAAAAAGTAGAGTTTGAAAAATAACTAGCTAATGCCTAAGTATAATTCCTTTCCTCCCCCTCCCCCCCACTACATACGTATGCATTTCCATCTCATATAAATTTAACCGAAGTTCTGGCATTATATTTAAAAATAAAAACACACTAACCATGTCCCCACAGGCCCCACGTCCAGTAAAGGAACAGGGGAGACACGCACTCACGGGAGTGTGGCGTGCTGAGGGATAACACATGGACACGCGTGAGGTGTGTGTGGGCGGGGGCCATGAAGCTCGCCTAGCCAGGGCTGGCTCCCCAGAGCCACGTGTGAGGGAGGGAAGCAGCAGACTCCCGTCATTTCGGAGGATGAAGGTTGGAGGAAAAGAAAGTTTCTATGAGAGAGAGAGAGAGAGACAGAGAGAGAGATCGGAAATGTCGGGAGCAGCTAAGGCCCAGAGCAAGGGCCCTGCGCCAGGGTGGTTGAAGGAAATGTTAACACACAACAGGCCGTGTGGGGTCAGTCCCGTCTTCCAGCGAAACCCCATAACCATCACCCTGATGTTCAAGGTCCTTCCGGATCTGATTTTCTCCCAGGAGCTGGAAGCCGGGCCCCGCGGTGAGAGGGGCTGGGCGGAGGCGGGGCCCTCGACTGGGCGGCACCCGTCGGGGGAAGGTGTCCGGCATCTCCCCATGCACGAACTTTTCTCTCCGCCCCCAGAGCCCCGAGCTTGCTGGGGCCCCACGTCCGGGAAGGGCGCCAACACCCCGAACAGCGTCCCCAGACCAGAGGCCTCCCCTCCTTCTCCGCACTCCGCGGTCCCCAGGGGCGGAGCTGCTTCCCGACAGCTTAACACCATGTGCGTCCCCCACCCTGCTCCGTCCACCCGTGTCTGCCCCACGTGGGGAGGTCCGACCCCTCAGCTCCTCAAGCACCGCCCCAGCCCACGTGCCCCCGGGCTGTTTCCCACGCCGCGGCCACAGCGACGCGGCGGAAACACAAGCTTGACCGCGTTAGATTGTGAACAGCTGGTGAAGA
The DNA here is from genome assembly GCF_004126475.2 of Phyllostomus discolor. NCBI lineage: Eukaryota > Metazoa > Chordata > Mammalia > Chiroptera > Phyllostomidae > Phyllostomus > Phyllostomus discolor. Next base: position 510,393 of record NC_040904.2, on the reverse strand, counting down.
CACGCGAGAACCCGCAAGGCAGGAGCACCTGGCGGCCGGCAGCAGGGGAGGGAGGAGCAGCGGCTCCTGAAAACACCGTCGACAGAGAAACAGCCGGCTCGTCATCGGGCCGCACGTGGCCACCAGCGGCTGGTGACCTCTGACCGCAGGGCGACACGGGAGGCAGACGCAGAAAACTTGAACTTCGCACCGACCACACTGACTGCCCCGCTCCGAGCTGCTGCGCTCCCCGTCGGCCTTGGGGTGGACGCTGGGACGAAGAACCGCACAAAACTCGGGGTTCACCGTGTCTCACCACGAACGTCACCTCCCTGCGGAGGGGGGCACCAGGCACAAACTCAGCCAACGGCCAGAGAATGGCAGGCAATGGCCACAGAGCCCCTTAATTATTTTTTTTAAAAAGCACCACATTTCACGTTTCAGACTGAGTGGCGAAGCCGCAGGAAAATGCCCCCAGTGCCATGAAACCCAGAGAGAGAGCCAGGTGCCGAGAGAAACGCACTTCCTTCCAAACCGTTCCTTTCGCAGCACTACTCCCCTCCTTCCTGCAGCTGCGCTGTGCCGCCGGTCACAGACTGGAAGCAGAGACGGCAGGCGAGTGACGGGAAATGCAACAGACCAGACCAGGCCCAGCAACAACACACTGGAAACTACGGCGACGCCGGCGCGCGGGCCAGCGCAGACCCCCACACCCGGCCCAGGGCAAGGCGGATGCGAGCGGAGCACCCCACACCCCACGCCCAAACAGCACTCCTCGTGTAACCTTGCCCAGCACGCCACGCGTATGTCAAAGCAAAGCACACAAAAAACACGCCAATCACACGGAGAAAACGGGCCTTTGTTCGGGACATTCCCTGGTCCCCCGCTGGAAAGGCTGAACAACCGCAAAACCCTGAACACTGACTCTGACCGTAGCCAGCGCTGGACACACCACGTGTGGAAGAACTGAACTGCCCTCGCGATGCCCGATTTAATCCCCGTTGCTGGAGAGACAAACGACCGCGAACTCAGCCGCGGAAACGAACGTGGCTTCGGTGTCTTACGGTTCCGGAGGCCAGGCGCCCACGGTGGGGCTCGCGGGGGGGAAACCGAGGCATGCAAGCAGCTGCGCGTCCTGCCCTGGGAGTTCTGGGCGGGAGTCTGCGCGCCTGCCTGCTCCGGTGGGCGGGCGGCAGGGCTGGGTTCTTCCCTCCAGAGGGGGTTCCCCGGGAGAACACGGAGACAGAGGCTCTCTCGCCGTCTCCCGCGTGCAGCCGCAGGCCTGCGCGCTTTCCTGGGGGCTCGGAGGAAAAATCTGTTTTCTTACCTTTTTAGCTTCTAGACGCCACCGGCTCCTCCAGCTTCCAGGCCAGCAAGGGGTCGGCGGGCCCCTCCCACAATGCATCGCTGCCCCCTCGCCTGCCCACCTGCGCCCCCGCCTCCCCCTCCCCCGGCCCCGGCCGCACTGGGCTCCCTGCACTGGGCTCCTTGGCTGGCCCAAATGCCCATGGACTAGGACCTGCCATTCCACCCCCTCGCTGGCCGCCCCCGCCGCCGCCAGCAGCTCGTTCCCGCTGCCCTGGGGAGGGGGGGGTGAGAGGGTCAGCACATGTGAGGCCCCTTTCTGTCACAACACGTGCGCTGGACGTCGAGCAGCTCATTTTGGAAACCAGGGGCAACCGCCCGAGAACCCCGAGGGGTGTCGGGAACGGCTGTGCCTGCGGGGGGGGGGGGGGGCGCGGGTGGTGAGGCGCGAGGCACCGGGAGTCGCCCCGAGACTTGTGACCCTGCTGGCCCGGGGAAACCACGCACAGGCACGGCCTTCGTAAATTAAAACACAGAGAAATATTCATTTTTTAGAAAAGAGAAACGTGATTTCCCACAAAGCAAAGGGAGAGTTTTGTCCTTTGTTTTCCAGAGGCCCCCCCCCCCCCCCCAGAGGCCGGAGCCGCAGTCCGGCTGCACCCGACCGGCTCCCGCGTCCGTGGCTGCTGTCGGGCTGTTGGGTTTGCTGCGAGAGTCGCCGGTCCCCCCAGGCCCCCGCGGCTGCCGACAACACAGCACCGAAACGCCGCCGCGGCGGCGGGGCTGCGGCCACGCTCCTCCCGTGAGCTCCCGTCCAGCCTTCCCGCCGGTCCTGCTCCGGCTCCCCCGCCCCCGGGTCCAGCGCGGAGAAGGGGGGGAAGGGCACAGTCAGGCCCACGCTGAGCCCAACCCCACCGACCAGCGACACCCCGCACGCCGCCCCCGTGACAGAACCCGGAGTTCTCGTCCCTGTTGGCTCTGGGCACGACCACGGCTGGCGCTACACAGGGAACCCGCACTCGACACGTCCGTGGCCGAACCCCACACGTTGTGTGCTGGGCGCAGGGGAGCGCGGGGGGAGGAAGGCGGACGCCGCAGTCCGGGGAGGGTGGGGAGTGACCCCGGCAAACGGTGGAAAGTGGGTCAAAAGGCCGTTGGCGTCTGCGCACAACGGGAGACCCAGAGGGATGGAGATCAGACAAACGGGACAGACGTTCAGAAAAAAATAAATAAATAAACTGGAACAGCCCTGGCTGGCGTAGCTCAGTGGACTGAGCGCGGGCTGCGAACCAGAGCATCGCAGGTTCGATTCCTAGTCAGGGCACGTGCCTGGGTTGCAGGCCATGGCCCCCGCAACCGCACATGGATGTTTCTCTCTCTCTCTCTCTCTTTCTCCCTCCCTTCCCTCTCTAAAAATAAATAAATAAAATCTTTAAAAATAAACTGGAGCAGGAGGAGCACGCTGCCGCAGAGGCCCTAGCGCACCTGCGCCCAGAGCGGCGGGCGGGACTGGTGGGGCCCGGAATCCCGGCGTGAAGAGGCGCAGCAAGGGCGGCGACCGGAGGGTGGCTGTGAGAGCGGAAACCTCCCCACGCGACAGGGCGACGGTGACCCGCAAAGGGACCCCGGCGAGAGCGGTGGGTGGGCGTCCGGTAGAACCGAGTGCGCAGGGCCGCGCGGCAGCTGACGGGGGAGGGGGAAGGGGCCGGGCTGGGGGCGGGGCGGGGGCTGAGCTGTGTTTCCCTGAGCGCTAGCGGACTTCCCCAGTTATGTGCTTTGCTCTCATAAATTTTTTAAGAAATCGTTTAAAAAATACATGACACTTCCAGTAAGAGCTTGGGGGAAAAGAAATTAAACCAAGATGTAATAATTGGAAGTGTGGTTTAATTTATATGATTTACACACAAAGGAGCCGCGTGCGCTTTACGCGGAGACGTGAACTGCGAGCCCGCGTGGCTGAACGAGAATCACGGCCACGCGCTCCAGTTTAACCTGCGGACGGCGGACACCGGGTCTCGGTGCGCGCCCTTCGCGGGTCCGGGGCGCCTAGTCACGCGTCCTAAGGCCAAAGCAACTTCCACGGACGTGATCGCGGGGAACCTCGGTCGTTAAAGCCCTGAGGGAGGGGAGAAAACGTTGGGCGGACGACACCCCCTTCCCGAACCCAGACTCCGGGTCCCTCTGGGAGCTCGCGGCCTCCCACGCACAGCGGCCTGGGCAGTGGGCCTGTGTCCGCAGTCTGGGAGGGCGCGTTGGCCTTGACCTGGAGCAGCGGGGAACTGCGTTGTGGGCACAGGCCCTGCCCACCCCGGAGCCGGATGGGGAGGAAACCCTGGAGAGCGAGAATCCCTCCGCCAGGGGCTGGGATGAAGTATGGCCACCCGGGGAGCGGCGTGGGCGTGAGCGGCCCCTGGACGCGAGCACGGGTAACCCTTCGTCGGAGAAGGCGTGGGGACAGGAGTCCGGCGCTGGGCGCAACAGCGGAGCGTCCCCAGACGGGGGCGTGGGGAGTGATGGAGGACGGAGGGACAGGGTCCCGGTGCGCAGGAAGAGAGGCCCAGCGGGGGGGGGGGGGGGGGGGGGGGGGGCCCGGGCTGGCCCCGCAGGGGCAGGCACGGGGGAAACGGAGGCCGCGGGCCCAGCGGGAAGGGCCGGAGTCGCGTTGCCCAGAACCGTGGCGCGGGCACGCGGCTTCGGGACTCAGCGCTCGCGCCGCCTTCGGCAGGGCCAGGCCCCGCTCCTGCCCGGCTCCCAGCCGCTGGAAGTCCTTTCGGAAATACGCCAGGGGGCGAGGAGCCTGCCACCGCCGAGCCCTGGCCTTGTGGGGGCTGTCCCTGGTCACCAGCCCCTCCAGGGCGGAGGGTGAAGGCTCAGCCTGGGGGGGGGGGGGGGTTGTCCGCACCCACGCAGAGCAGAGCGCGGCGGCATTTCACAGCTACTGCACCCTCTGCTGGTCGCCGTCTCTGCGCCCCGGGTGCCGTCCTGGGGGCCGGGTAACAACATCAGTGAGCCCCTGGGAGGGCCAGGGCAGGGGATGAGCGCCCCTCAGACTGTGGCCTGTGGGAGGGGTCGGCAAACATTCTGGAATTTGAAAGGAGGGGGGGGCAGAGGGATGTGTAGCGTGCGGGGCTGGCGGACGAGCCCGTGCAGTTGACGCAGTTCTCATTCTCACCGATACCTGTAGTGACTTGGATGTCTGGGGCGCGTCGGCCGTCTCCTGAGCCGTGCGGCATCGACTGTTCTCAGTTCGTGTCTCAGCGGGATCGCTGCCAGCCTCGGCCGTCAGCCCCACGGCGAGGGCTCTGCAGCGGGGGACTCCGCGAGCCCCTTCTGACACGTTGGGTCAGTCACGGCACCTCATCCGCACACGGCACGGATCTTTCTCGTGTGTCTCAGCGGCGCTTTCACCTTCCTTGAAACAATAAAGCGTAACGTGCAGAAAACGTTGCTTTCCTCCGTCTTCAGTACTAAAATGGCTGCACAAAGATTCACCACTTTTCAAGTTTGTTTTCAAATGCACACGGATATGACAGCTGTGACAACGCAACCTCACAAAGTTGTTTTGAATGAGTCCAAGGACAACGGGTGCTGCTAGAGCCGTCGTCGTACAGAAGGAAACGAGACAGGCTTTGCGGCCGACCCAGCATCACTCAGGCGGAGTCTCCGGGCCGGCGGAACTCGCCCTGCTGTCGAAAGCCAGGCTCGCGGTGATGCCTGGGGACGGGGGGCAGGGGAGGGGGTGGCTGAGAGGGGCCTCGGGAGGTGGCCCTGCTCCACCCCTGGCCCGGGGTGGGGGGGGGCCACGAGGCTGCTCACTTCGTGACAGTTCGTCACGGAGCTCCACACTCGGGGTTTGTACACGTCGCACGTTAAAACTTACAGCAGTCAGCTGTGGTCGCCGCGCACGTAACCTGTGGTCGCAGGCGTGTTTGCAGAACTCCTGGCCTGGTTCCAGGTTCTGCAAGGACAAGTGCCGGGCCTGCTGGCCGTGGGCGCAGCGCTCCTGCAGTCCCCGAGACAGGACCCAGCACAGGCCCGGCCGGGCCTCCTTTATACCCGCCCGTCGGGGACCCCACTGCCCCCAGAGCAACAGGGCAGTCCTCCCAGCACCCGAGTCCTGGCTGGTGGCACAGTGGCTCTCCCGCGGCGGCCACGCTCAGCACCTCCCCGAACCGCTCACCTCCAGACGGTCAGTGTGGCCACCGTGTGCCCATCTCCCCTCCGCTGTGCGAGAGTGGAGGCTCTGCGGCCAGACCTGGCTCACACCTGGGGTCTGCCACTCAGCTGTGCCCTGTCCGACAGGTCGCTGCCCTCCTCTGCCTCAGTTTCCTCCTCGGCAACATTTGCGTGAGAGCGCTCACCCCCCGAGGTTCCATCGGCACCGGGCACGTGGGTGCACGCGAGTGTGAGCTGAAGGCCCTCTCCCCACATCCGTGGAACCACCACAGGGGGCCGAGCTGAGCGGGGCCGTCCCTGACGAGAACAGGGTCCCACCTGGAAGGGGACGTCGAGACGGCCGTCCCTGCGAAGTCGCAGGGCAGCCCCTCCAGGCCTCAGAGGCTCCGGGTCGGGGACCCGGTCGTGGTGGGGGCCGGGTCTCCCCACGCCCTGGAGTCCCGCCTGCACCTCTTCTTCTCCGCTCTCGGAGGGGCCCCTCATGTCCGGAGGGGGCCGCATGCCAACCCGGTCAAGGCCTTTCCTGTCACCTTTCATGTGACCTTGTACGCAAGTTTCTCTGCACACCCAGTGAGTGTGAAGTGTCCCACAGGGAGGACGCTGTTCCCCTTCCCAGGAGCCCTCGCTCGGGGTGCGCTCCGCGGGGCCGTGCAGATGGGCCGGCGCGAGTCCGGACCCCAGTGTGAACTCGTCCAGGCTTCATGGCCGCCCGGCGCTGCAAAGGAGGTGCCCCCCCTCCACACAGAGCACAGAGCCCCCCCCAGCTCGGAGGAAACACGGGCACGGTTAGGGGGCACGGCGAGACCCCCACGCAGGGCCCTGCATGGTGCCCGGAGCATGACACGACGCGCCGCCCGTCCAGGTCGGAGCTCCTGTGAAATCAGAGGAGACGTCGGGCGCGTTGGTGGGTTCGGGCTCGCCCTGCGCACTGCTGAGCTCCAGGCTGCGCGGCTCATGGCCGGTCCCCTTGGCCCACTCTCACGAGCGCCCCGAGTGCCCGACGCGGAGGTTGGGGGCTAACCCTGCCCCCCCCCCCACCGTCCAGCACCAGCGAGTCTGCAGCCGAGCAACCGCACAGGGAGGGAGGGGCTGCTCACCACGGGGGGGGGGGGGGGAAGGGGAGACGCTGATGGGAACGGCGGGCAGCTCGCGTAGATGGAGGCGGGGCAGGATGGGTGTGAAGGGACACGTGGCAAAAACTAAGACTCCGTTGGACTAGAGCAGACGGAAGGTCAGGGAGACGCCGGCCAGAGCGAGGGTCTCAAACTGTCGCTTTTGTCCTTCCCAGGCGGGGGGAGGGGGGTCTGTGGACCGGGGTTGGCTGGTGCGCCCGGGAGGAGGGCACTGGCGCCATCTAGTGGACAGAGTCGGCGGACGGCGCTGATGCCGTGAGAACCGCGTGCGCGCAGCTAACTTCTGGGCAGGTGTCAGGCGTTTGGAGGCCGAGAACCCGCAAGTCAGTGTGACTGCCGCGGAGCTACAGGCAAGGAGAGGGAAGACACGTTTGGGATACAAAACCGAGAGAGGTGGAGAGAAAGTGCGGGGAAAGTTGAAAAGGGTGTGCTGGGCTCTCCCCTCGGGTAGCTGGGTGGGAGGAGGAGGCCGGCCGGCAGGGAGGGGACCTGGAAGGGGACCTGGGAGGGGACCACGAGGCGGCACGGAATCAGGAGTGTGACGCGTGTTGTGTCCAAGGCAGTACACAGAATCGGCTTTGTGAGGCTGCAGTTCAGAGACAAGGAGGTCTCAGCCAAAGAGGAAATCGGGGGTCCCCGCCTGAAAGGTGTTTGTTGGACACCTCAGAAACAGGCCGCAGCACCTGGGGGAGAAAAGACAGACGCATCAGCAGCCCGGAGAGGAGGCCTCTGATCCTAAATCTGTCCCCGTGGCCGGGAGGCGCTGGAGCCACCTGGCCTGGCTGGCCGGGGACGCACGGGCCTTCACCACATTTTGAGGGCCCAGCTACACTGTTTGGACCCCTTACTTCATTCTAAGGTACTTTTCTTGCATCTAATTATCATCTGGAAATCAGGTCAATTTTGAATGGATTAGGGTCTAAGTGACACCCCGCCCCCCAGGAAGCTCGTGGCTGCGGGCGCCGGCCCTCACCACCAGCACCGAGCACCGGCGTGAGTGTGAGCCACGGGACGGGAGAAGGCGGCCTGCGTTCAGCCGACATGTTTGTTCTCAGGAAGGCACTATGAAAACCGTGACTCGGGGTGGTGAACACAGGCGTTCTGGGCAAAAAAAAATGACTCGATGCACACATGTACGCATATGTATATTTATATATGCACTATACACACACACACACACACACACACACAGTTCTTGTCAGGAGCAGGAAACAAATGAACAGCAGCTGCTGATCACTCGTGAGCAGCTCAGCTCTGCAAGCCTCTGCGCATGAGCAGCAGACGGAAGCATTTTAACAAGGAAATACATTTTAGTTTTCGGCTCTGCAGAGTCTCGCAGATGATACAGAAGAGAAACTTGAGTGCGCCGGTGCATTCCTTATGAAACCCTCTGCAGGAGACGCAACCGTTCTATTATCTCTGACAACCCCGGGGAACTGTTGCCTCCCAGGCCGAAGGTGATACATACGGGTACAAGGTAGCAACATTTCCCTAGACGATACCGGACCGTTACTCTGCAATTACTGGAACCAGCATTCTTGACTCCTTCCCGTGAGAGGAGTTACGTCAGTCTCTGCCATCGGAGGGGAACAGTTAAGCTAGAAACGCATGTATAGATTCTTTCAACCAAAAAAGTAATTGCCAAATGAACAAACACACGCTGAGTAATGAGGGCTTTGGAGAACTCTTCGCACTTTTCGTGGAAAGCACTTTTCCGTGGTGGGCTCGTACGGTCCGCCGGCGGCCTTGCTGCGCCGTTCCTACTCTCATTCACGGAGGAGAATGTCAGGTCTCCCAGAGCTTACCAGTCAGCGCGGAGTAGGTTGCGCCGCAGTAACAAACACACCTCAAAACCTTCACGGATCAAACACAAACCGGACGAGCCACTGACTCGTCACCCCTCTGTGGCCTGAGAACCGTTCGGAGCGGCTCCTCTCCCAAAGGCGAGGCAGGGGTCTGGGCTCCCTCGGCCCTGGGCCTGTGCCTTTCAGGGTTGCTCTGGCAGGAGCCGGAGGAGGGAGTCCTGGGAGGGGGGCCGTTTGGGGGGGGGGCACATGAAATCTCGTTTGTGACTGCCTTCTTGATCATCCAGGAAGGGCGCGCACCTGTCCGCTCACATGCTGTTGGCCAGAGCAGTCGCACGGGTCCACCGAACCAGAAAGGGACAAGCTCCCGTGTGTCTGGGAGGAGGAGAACAGGGCGGAGGTTTCCCCAGCTCTCCTCCCAGGGCACCTGGGGCCAGGTGGAGCGAGCCCCCGGCCTCCAAGCGGCACAGTCAGTGCCTCTCGCAGGACACACGGCGCATCTCCCCACTGCTGAGTCCTTCGTGAAAAGCACCTGTCTGGTGCGGCACAGGCCTCGGCCAGATGAGCGAAGGAGTGAATGGGCAAACGGTTGCGTCTCAGATTTATTTTGTCGCTGGTTCTTCTCCTAGGCTCAACGTGTACGGGCATGTCTTGCAGATCCACTGACTCGATTTTGGTCATTTCTGCAAAACCCTTCCTTAGAAAAACAGGAATCTCTGAATGCCAGTGCGGAACCAGCCACCAGTTAGTTCGATGTGGAACACTCCGCGCAAAGCTCAAAGGAAATTAAGCCAAAATGATCAAACGCTGGTGATTTCCCCGGGGAGGTGTCCTTGTCCTTCTACGCAGGAGCAGTCTGGGAACCTGCGTTGCTGAAATAGCTCGCCTTTCCCGTCGGAGCCCGACAGGGAAGGAAGGGGGGCGGGGAAGGAGCCAGGGCGCGCTGCTGCCCATTTCCCCGGCCGGCCTGCACGTGTCCGCGGACGCGGTCTGCAGGAGGTGAGGGGTCCGAGCGGACAGATGCGCTCTGACGCTGGAATCAAGGTTTCTCGGCCTCCCTCCTGCTCTTGGTCCTCTCGGAGTTAAATCGGGGGCGTCCAAGCGGGCCGTTCCCCACCGAGTGACGGGGCGCGTCCTTAGTTGGGGTGCCCACGACCCTCCACGGGAGCGCAGGGACATCACCGAGGAGCCCCGCCCCTCGCCACTCGGCCGAGTTCCCCCCCCCCCAGGCGCGGCGCGAACTTGAGGGGCGGGAGGCTGTGCGCGCGCGTGTGCGCGGAGGGGGGGGTGTCTCCGCGGGGCCGGGCGGGCGGGACAGGGAGGGCCGGGCAGGCGGGGAGGAGCCGGAGCGCGGCGCGATCCCCGCTCACCTGCAGGCAGGCAGGAGCCCTGCGTCCACCCAGTCCCCAGCGCCCCTCTCCGCCCCGCCCTCCTCCGTCGCCCGCCCTCCACCCGCCGCCACTTCGCGTCGGATCGCAGGAAGAACGGGGAAGACGGCCCCGCACAGCGGCCGCAACTTTCCGCCTGGCTCCGGGCTCTGGGAGCGGACAGCGGGGACCCGCGGTCCGGACGCGGAGCGGTGGGGCGATGGGCTAGCGCGGAGCCAGAGCCCCGCACAGCCCGCTGCGTTCCACGCGTCCCCACGCGCGTGCTCTCGGTCTGTCCGCGGGCAGCGCGCAGGGCGCAGACGCCGAGCGTCCTCGGAGCATGAGGCGCGACCCAGCCCGGGGAAGGCTGCGTGTGGAGCGCGTGCATTGAGCCGCTCGGAAGATGAGGCGCCGCGCGGTCCTGCGCCAGCCGGGTCTCCGGACCGGAGACACCGGTCGCGCGCTCTTCTGTGTCCTCTGCTGCGTCCTCCCGCAGGCCGCCCCGCAAGTGCTCAGGATCGGTGAGTGAGCCGGGACGCTCCGGGCCGCCGGCTCGCGGGCAGCAGCTGGGTGTTGGGGCGCGAGGGTGATCGGTGCGCGCGCAGGACTCGGGGAAGAGGCAGCCGCGTCCCCGCGTCCCCGCCAGGCACGGTTGGCGGGCTTTTCCATCTGGGCTCCAGCAGGGTCCCGGTCGCCCTGCGGGCTGCCCGCTGCGGCTGCAGGGTCGCGCGGCTGCAGCCTGGGGCGCAGAGATGCGCTCTCCCGACCCGAGCATCTGGGGGATGTCGGGCGCTCCACATGCGCAGCCCTGGTCCGTGGCCACCGGGCTCTGGGTCTCGCTGGCATACCGGGTCTCCGGTAGAATTAGGGGACCGCGAGGGCCGGGGGCGGGGGCCGGCCTCCAAGTTTTCATCCCTGAGACGGGTTCCTCCGCACGGAGTCTCCAAAGTCCGGAGGGCTCCCCGCAGGGTGCGGGCGGCATGCGCCCTCCGGCTGGGGGTCGAGGACTGGGGAGCGTGCTCAGTCGGCTCCATGAGCTCGCGCCCGAGTGCCCGCTTGCTCCCCACTCTGCCCGCCTGGCACTGAGCGCGACCCAGTCCTCAGGGGAGGCGGCCTCCGGAAAGAGTGTGGACTTCCCCCGCAGGGGTTATAAAAGGGGCTGGAAGCTGCCGGCGGGGGTCCCGGAGCCCTGACGGGGCAAAGAGGAGGGGGGGTGCCCGTGTGGGCGCAGGTGCCGGAATGCACAGGGCAGACCGCCAGCGTCGGGGTGCAGAGGTGCCGGGCGGCTTCGGGGAGGCGGGTGGGGCCGGCGAGCTCTTCAACTCCGGTAACGCGCTCCCGCCCCAGCAGCAGCCAGAGCCCCTTCCCCGGTCTCAGGTGTCCACCTCCCCCAGCATGCCGCTGTGCCCCGCAGAGGCTGTCGGAGAGCCACAGGTGAGGGGCGACCCCGGGGTCTCGCAGCTGCTCCAGGCTCCCGCCGGAGGGTCAGACCGGGACCCAGGGATGTGCCAGGGACCCTGACGGGCGCCCTCCCTCCATCCCCACTCACACCCCCGGCCGCTGCCCTGGGTCTGGCCTGCGAGGGGCCAGCTCTTTGCAGAGATCCAGCTCCCGGTTCCCCTCCCTGATCGTGCCCGCTTTTTACAAAAAAAAAAAAAAAAAAGGAAGTTGACTTCTTTGACAGGAGCTTCCTCTGGGCGTGCGAGATCTAGTTTTCGAGGAAAGACCCTGAGCGCTGACTTTACGAAAGACACACGTCTCCGGGCTGTGGGTGATGACACTGTGCACCCTCAGGTAACTCAGACCGAGTGGGGAGAGTCCCGGGGTTTTCCTTTCACGAAGCAGAAACTCCACCCGTAGCCAAGGCAGCCCCAGCGCCCTCCTCCGCTGCCTCGAGCGCAGGGCACCACACGCAGGTCGTGCCCCGGGCCCAGCGTCCCCGGACCCGGCCGGCGCCTCCCTGACCCGTGTACGGTTTGAAGGGACCGTTCTGGTCGTGGGGGGTGGGCCCGCCAGCAGCCCCACCTGCCTGCGAACGAACCTAAGGAAGCACCCCCTGCCACCCCCCCTCCCCCAGGTCCGCAGGAGTTCCAGGAGGCGGCGGAGACCAGGGTCTAAGATGTGTCTGTTCTCGCGTCTGGGTCCACGTCCAGGCTCCAAGCAATCGCACTCATCCGTCCAGAAACAGTTTCCAAAGTGAAAACAACACGATTCACTGGCCTTAAAGTGCGTGTTGCAAGACAATGAGGTTCCCTTTTCTAAGTGAGAGCCGGCGGCAGCACATGAAACCGCAGGGCCTGGGGGCGGCCGTGTGCAGGGTGGATGGCTCACCCGTGGCCCCACGTGGCCCGTGGTGGCACCGGCACCGTGGCTCTGGCTCACGCTGGGGACCTGCTTACCCCTGAGTGGGCGTCTCGGCAGCGGGGAAGGAGCTTGGGGTCCGGCAGTTTCTCTGGTCTGTTCAGTCCGACACAGGACATAAAGGGTTAAATGAGTTGGGGATCCAAACGCCTGTGAGTGTGAGAGAGAGCGTGAGTGTGTACGTGTGTGAGTGTGTGACTGTGAGCGGGTGTGAGTGTGTGCAGGGCAGGAAGGAGAAGAGTTAACGTGCATCTTCCTCACCTCCCGTCTCTCTCCGACGCACCAGCCGCCCCCCGACCCCGAGGGAAAGGCCCTTGGTCGCTAGTCGGAGCGTCCCGAGGGCGCGGGTGCTGTGCTCCGTGCGCCGTGCTCTCGCAGAAAAGGCACCTGAATGCTCGGGGGACTGCCTGCTTGTGCACTCTCCTTGCCGGAGCGTCTGCTCACACTCACCCTCACACTCACACTCACACTGCGGCTGCTGAGGGGCGTGAACGGAGGTGTAACGTGAGGGTGAAGTGCTCGGACATCGGGGTGCACACCCACCCCCGTTCCCACACACACACGAATGTGGGGGGCGTTCACAGTCGGGAGTCCGGGGGCGGGAAGAGGGTCCTGCGGGTTGGAGGCGCACTAGCATGACGCCCACCCCCCAGAGGGCCCCTGGCAGCCTGCGGGGGTGGGGGGAGGTGCGGCCCCTCCTGGGGCTTCTCCCTGGGGCGCCCAGGCCTTTCCCACCTCTCCCCGTCCCCCCAAGACATGCGACCAGCCAGCAAAGGTCACACACACACCTGAGCGTCACGGCCACAGACACCCCCTCCCGTGGCCGCACAGCCTTCCCCCGACAGAGCGGGGTCTCAGCAGCCTCAGCCAACGGTGGCCCCGCCACCATCGGTGGGTGGGGAGAGAAAGTCCCCAGTGCGAGGCAATTCCTGGCCCCGACACAGCGCGTTTCTACCAGCAACAGCAGCAGGAGGGCGTGCTGACGCAACGCACGTCCCGCGGCACCTCAGCTCGGCCCCGGGGGGAGGGCGCCGTCTGCAGCGTGAGTGGCGGGGGCCGGGTTTGGACACGGCTGTGGCCTAGCGGCCCCTCGTGCTGCGGGACGTGCTGGGGGGGTGCAGTTGCCCCCCGAACCACGTGGGCCTGAACCGCACGGGGCCGCTGACTCGGGTTTTTCCGTGAACACCCGCCCGGTTGTTGTGACCAGCAGTGGGAGTCCGTGGACGCGGCGGGCTGGCGGAGGGCACTGCTGACTCACCCACACGGGCACTTGGGCTGCCTGGGGTTTGGGGGGCACGGTGCCTGGGTGCAATCCTCTGTGGGTACGAAGGGGCAACTGAGTTTTGGGGGGGTCAGAAGAAGCTAGTCACAGATTTGTGAGGCGCACGGCGGCCATCGCCCCTGAACCCGTACCTCTGTTCCAGAGTCGCCTGTAGTTGTGCTGTTGCTGCTGTTTTGTTGTTACTTTTTAAAAGTTACCGATACATTCTGTCTGGTCGGGGACTCAGGAGCTGCCGCGGCGTGGTTTCACCAGGCATCCGACGCGGCTGGGCTGGGGGCTCCCCATCTGTGACAGCGGCAGCCGGGGCACCTGCTCCTGCCGGTCCCGGGGAGTGTCGGTCCCGGGGAGGGTCGGGCCGCCCACCCCTGTGTCCGATGTAAACCTGGGAACAGACACAGCACATTGCCCTCACGTACGTGCACACAGCACGTCGAGAGGGACAGTGTGGAAATTGACACCAACCGTGGGGAAAGGTAAATGACAATACAATTGTCCAAACGCTTTTACTTCCTCAAGAGAGGCCCAGACGCCTCCCGCCTCGACGGTTCAGTTCGCCGCGGCACCGTTCTCCAGCGTCTACCCCCGAGGACCCCCGGCTCCGAGCAGCAGCGTCTACCACCTGTGTGCTTCTGCCTGTCGCTGGAGCCACGACCTCAGTCCCTGAACCCCTTCATCTCGTTAGCTCTTCGGTCGACAACCACCGGCCCACCCGCCTGCCCGGAGCCAGCCGCTGCGGGGTGGAGGGTGAGGCGCAGGTCAGAGGGCAGCAGCTGCCTGCCCCGGGGGCCGGTTCCAGGGGATTTACAACCCTCGTCAGGACGAGAATTCTTCCCCAGGCCTTCCCTGCGGGCGGTTTTTACTTTTTACTCCAAATACGGTTCTTGGAGGGTTTCCAGCTCATCTTCTGCCGTTGTTTGTTACGTCGCCGGCACCGTCGGAGACAACCGGTTCCAGCCCCCCCGAGGCCTGGGGGACGGGCAGGGTGGGTCTGGGGACGCTGGGCAGGGGCTCCGACCTCGGCCCAGAAAGATCCCTCCGGCCTGAGGGGCCGTCACCCCGAGAGAGCGAGAGGGCGTGCTGGTCGGGACCCCTGCCGGCAACCCGGGGAGGGGGCTCGGCCACTTGATGGGGGCCCGGGGTGTCGGGCCAGCGATGCCGGGTTTCTCCCAGTGAGCAGACTCCTGGCCTTCCTGTTTGTCTGCATAGCTCACCTTCTTCTAGGCAGTGACTGTACAGGCCTGGTGCTCACACGGTGTCGACCTGTGCCGACCCTGTTTCCTGCATGGCTGCTGACCCACACCTTTCACCGAGAAGACCGTCAGGGGCGTGGTGGCTGTGCCTAGGTGCAGGTGCTCGGTCGCAGGTGCTCGGTCGCAGGTGCGGGGCGCTGAGGCCGGCTGCTGTCCCCTCTGGCCTCCGCCTCCTGGCCCGGAGCGGGCTGTGCCCAGTGCGGCCCTGTGAGTGCCCCTCCTCAACTGACTGCTCCCCGAAGCTGCCCCCGGCGTGAGAGACACGAGGGCTGCTCCTCGTCATGCGGGGAAAACCGCGCCCCAGGCAGGTGGAGGGGTTTGGGTCCGAGCGGACCTCAGGCGGGGGGCAGAGGGGACAGTGGATGTTGTTATTGCTGGACCCCCCCCCCAAGTTTCTCACACGGGGTCAGGCAAGGCACTCCCCTGGGGGGTAGGGGGAGCGGGGTTCTGCCGGCTGGCAGGTTCACTGGGGACGGCTGTGAGGGGCGCTCGGGGACACGGCAGCCCGGGTGGCCAGTGTCCGCGGCCTCCGAGTCCTCTTCCGCTGGGTCACTGCTGGGCCCGCCCACCGCGCAGAGAACGGTCTCTCCACCCACGCGTGTTCCGAACACGTTATTTCAGCCGGGAGAAAGCGTGATGGGAGTGGCAGGTGGAGAGCATCCACTGCCCGCCTTTTCCTGGGGGGCTGACCGTGAGAGTGTGTGTGAGCGCGCGTGTGTGTGTGCGTGCATGTGCGTGTGTGCACACGTGTGTGTGCGTGACGCTGGCTGCAGAGAGGCGGCGCAGAGCCGGGACGTGGCGTCCAGCGCGGCAGGCGCGGCGGGGGGCGGAGCCGAGGGAGGGACGCCCCCTTCTCTCTGGCAGCGACCGGGGGCGGCTCCGCGCCTGACCCCGGGCTAGGTCTCCGGGCAGGTCAGTGCGGGCACCGCCGTCCGTCAGCGACCGGGGCAGGCGCGCCCCCTAGAGGCTGGCTGCGGCTCTGCAGCTCCCTGTGACTCGCTGTGACTCCGCGTGAAGGCCCGGCTTCTCCGGTTCAAGCCCCTGTCGCCCAGGTCGTAGTGACCCGAGGACCGTCACTCGAGTCACAACGGTTAAAGCCCCCTGAACTCATGCCCCCCCTCCCCCCCCCGACTCCGCGACAAACCGGAGGAAACTGGCCAACGAAACAAAACTCCCGCCGCCGCCCCCCCCCCCCCGCCCCCGCGTCTCAGCCTCACTCAGAAGGTGCCCCCCCCACCCCCCCCAGAACGTCTGGGCCGAAAGCTCTACGAGTCGGTGTAAATGTTTGGGTGTTTTAGTGTTCTCTCGTGGGCAGGAAATAGTTTTGAAAACCCACAACCTGTGCTGAAACTGCATCGTTTTTATTGGCTTAAAACGTGATATAGGGCCATTTTCCCTGATTATTTTTCCCACTAGACTCACATTTTAACGTTGTTTTTAGGGGGAAAACTGTATTAGACTCACAGCACATTTTTCAGGGATATAATTTGTAGTCAGTTAACAGTCTACATTTAAAAGTTAAACCTACTCGTTTATTCTTAAGTGCATGTCTGATTTTAGTGATAAATGTTCACAGAGAAATGGGGAGATATTTAAACTAGAAGGACTGTGCACCAGCTACCTAAACTTCACACGTGTCCTGTCTTGATTTACTAGAGATGAAGTTATCACACCGAATTGCAAAGAACCACCGTTTTATTGCACCAACACGACACCATTAGTAATAATACGTCAATCGGAAAGACCGTCTATTCTGGAGGGAAGACCAGAACAGTAAAGACAGGAAAATATTTGATTTTGTATTTACGTTATTTGTGAACTACGAAAAAAATCAAAACGTTTTAGAATAACTTCTCCAAGTCACTTGGACGCTGTTTCACTCTCTCTTTGTCCTTGTTGGAGGGCAAAGGTTATCCTAGGCGCGTGCTTTGGGGTAAGGCTGTCAGCACAGGCACCCCACGCGGGGAGACGAGTCCCTCAGGGCCTGGAGGAGGCGGCGGCAGCGGGGACCTGGGGAGTCAGCCCGTCGCCCGCACACCCACTCACGGAGGGACCAGTGCTCACACTTCCCAGCTCTCCACACCTTTGACGTTCTGTGTGGTCCGCTGGGGGCTACAGACCCTTGAATGCACGCCCGTCCTACGTCTTTGACGAATGACTGGGTCACCGACCGACCACCGTCCTGCCCGGGGGGGGGGGGGGGGGAGGGGGAGCAAAGCAAAACGAAACGGCACACAGGAGCCTGCCGACGCTCTAAATCCCTACTGAACGGCGCTCTGAAGGGAGCGCAAACGTGCTGACTTTTTACGCCGGAGCCGTGTGCGCCTGCACTTGCTTCACAGAAGTGCCATGACTCACTATTACGATTGTCATCGGTGATCAGTCCTGAGGCCGCAGGTCATTGCCATCGACTCTGTTCCTCAAAAAAGAAACATTAAAATCCGTTGTTTGTTGCACCGAGCAAGTTCAAAGTTATGGACCGTGTTTGCTGAAGCGAAACGCCTGTTTTATCTGATGGATCTAAGCTCAGCCCCTAAAGGGGTCACTGCACGTATCTGCCCCCCAGATGCCGGCGGGAAGGGCGGGGAGGCCCAGGCCCAGGGCGAAGCGCACGCTCAGGCACCGGGTGTCCTCAGCGAGGCGGACAGTGTGGGGACCAGAGGAGGCCGTCGGCAGGACGATCCTGGAGCGCCGTCCTTTCCTTGCAGAAGAGTAGGAGGCGCTCAAAACCCCTCACCGACGGGCACGTGTTGGAGAGGTGCGGGCACCCGTGTTCCCCGCGGGCACAGCCGGCGTTGCTCCGGCAGTAACGGCGTGGGAGGTGGACGGTGAACCAAAGCACCACCAGGGATTTGAGCCGATGCATGGATACGTGGTCGAATCAGTCCGGAAGCAATCAGGTGCCCAGACGGGGAGGAGAGGCAGAGACAGGCGGGGGTGGGCCCACCAGGGCCCTCCTGCGGGTGGCGTCACCCTCCTGCGCTGGGATGGATGCCGGTGGCACCCCCACCTGTTCGGTTCTTCTTCCCGAGACCCAGATCCCCCTCCGGTCTCGGGGGCGGGGGGGGGGACATGCCGAGTGCGGATGGGCGGCCCTCCGCACAGCGCTCGGCCAGCGCCCTCCCGCCCCGAGAAGGCTGGAGAAATAAGGAGGTCCGAGGGGCGGCCACAGGCACGGGCGGCCACGCAACCGTGAGGAACCCGTGTGACGAACACGTGTGACAAACACGTGTGATGCGTGCTGACCGGGCTCTTGCAACCGAGACGGGACTTGGAATAAAGATGGATATTACCTGATAGCAGTGCATGTGCGTGTTGGCGTGTTCACCTGCACCCAGGCCCCACGACGGAGAAGTCAGAGGCGGAGCGTGCGAGCACCCCCCGTTCCGCCTCCCCTCCTGGCCTGCAGACCCCACGCGCCTCTGGAGAGCGAAGAAACAAAGTCCGTTAGAGGAAACCCGCCCCATCCCGAGGTTCCCTCTGCGATGGGGGTCCCCCCTGCTCGGCGGTGCACTCGGATTGGCGACCGACGGCACCGAGGGAAACGGACCAGCCAGTCCCAGCCCCCCGAGGTACGCCCCGTGGAGGGCTTCCTAGAGCACCATTAACCTGACAACAACAGCGCATCAGTCAGAAAAACCATCATAGAGATGAACTTGGTATAAAACTCGCTGCTGATGGGAGGTGAGCGTTGTGGGTCTCCTGGAGAGTCCTGTAACGAGCCCCCAGGAACTGGGGATCAGGCGCCCCTGTCGGCAGCACAGAGGGTTTCAGCCGGATGTGCTTTCTGGGCCTCCTTACAGATCCACTGACTCTGAACACCGGTCCGGGCGTGGGGGCCCGTCTGGCAGGGCCACGGAGGGCGGATGTGTTTGAGAGAGCCACTGGTACCCACAGTCCCTGTTCTGAGCGAAATTGTCCAAATACGTCTTTAAAAAGTCAATAGCTAATTCCCAGAGCCAGAAAGGACGTTGTAATTCAAATGGGGAAGGGATGGTGAAAATCAGCCGGTTATTTTATTTAGCTGTGAAGACTCAGTCACAACTTTTAAGAGTTATCCTTTCTCCTTGGTAAAACTTGAAGCTTCCAAGATGTGGAATTCCACACTGTGGCCACCCACGAGCAGGGGTCTCCCTCCGACGACCCACCCGCGTCTGCACCGTGTGCGGCGGGACTGAGCACCCCCTGCTAACCACCGGAGAGCCCGGCAGAGCGCCGGCGGCAACCGGAGGCCATGTTCGCCTTTAGAACTCCGGGAGGCTCGCGTTTCTTTTGTTCTCGGGATGCATCCGACCCCCGAGGTGGTTTCCATGGGTGGCCACTGAACCGGCAAGAGCCGCTGTCACCGATTGTGCGGCACCTCCAGGTTGGGGTGGGGGGCGGTGCTTAGGAAAACGCCACACAGACTCAGGAGAGAGAGGCCTCTCATCGGATCCGCACGATGAGACTCTGAGCTAAACCAGAAAATGACACGAAAGAGCACGTGGCCGCACTCCCCTTGGGTGGACAGGAAGCGCACGCAGACTCTGGCTTGGAGGCCAGGCTCCCCCTCAGGGCGAAGGAACGTGGAGCTGGAAGCCCATCTGTGAGGCTCCAGCCGAGGAACCGCGGGTGAAATTTGTCTTTTCTGATTCCCTAGCAGGGTTCTTCGCCCCACGTAAAAGCGGCTGGTTACGGTAGCCACTCTGGGGTTTCCGGATTGCTCCGGCCACCCTGTCCCTGCCGCCAGGCCGAGGGGAGGTGAGCTGAAGAAAGGGTGCTCCCCGCGCTGGCGGCCCGAGGCCCCGGCCGCGTCCCCGGCTGGGCTGTCCTGAGCCGGTGGGGGGGGTGCGGGCGGGGGGGGGGGACTGCAGACCTGGGAGGCGGGAGAAGCCCCTGTGTGGGATTACGAGCCCCGAACGAGACGCCCTCCGGAGCGGAAGCCCACCCCACTTCCGTGCGGGGGGAACTCTCGGGAGTGGGCCCACATCCTGCTCTGAAAACCCTCCCGAGTTTCTCACGTTACGTGCACAAGCGAGTGACACGCGTTTGTCCACGACGGGGAACGAGCCTGCGACCGTTGCCCAGTGATGGCCCGAGCAGTTACAGGGGCGACACGAGAGGAAAAGGAAACAGTAAACTCTCCGGGACGCCACGCTTCAGTAAGGGCCTTTCAGGGAGATGCTGAGACAGACCAGTCGGAACCCTCCCCCCCCGACCCCCCGCCCTCCTCTCAGACCTGAAGCTCCTCACGCCTCCCCACGCGCCACGGGACTGATTCTGAAGACGGCTGTTCCGGGGAGGACCCTCGGCCCTCGTTCCTCGGCCGTAAGGAACTCTCCGATCACACTCACAGACCAGCGGCGGTTAACCACGGCCCGTGTCCTGGCCTGCCGTCGCCTGGCCGCGCCGATTCCCAGCCCCGTGAACCTGCTCTGTGGTTCGGGTTCTTCCCACGCTGCGAGCAGCAGCCGCGGTCACGGCCACCGCCACACAGGGTCGGGGTGGGGCGGGGGCTCGGCGAGTCAGGACCTACGACGCACGGGGAGCCGCCCTTGACACGGAGAGAGCCCCTCCGAGTTCATTGCCGGTGTCGTCGAGATGGACGCCGAGTGTTCACCCAATACAGTGCCCCAGTGAGACTCCAAAGGGTGCCAAGGCCACCCGAATCTGGGATGGGAGGTGGCTGGGGTTCTGCCAGTGTCAGCTCCTGGTGAGGGCTACTTCCAACCAACAAAACTGCTCTAACACAAAGAAAAGTAGCTGGCTTCTTCATCCATGCTGCTCCAGGAGGCAGGAGAAAGGCCGTGTTCCTTACAGTCACGCGCTGTCAGGACGAGCAGGGCTGCAAAAATCACAGCTCCCGGCGAAAAACTCCACCTGGCAGTGGGTGCAGGACGTAGCACGGCCCGGCCTGTAACGGCTGCGAAGAGCCCCCCGCCCCATCCACCAGGCTGCTGCACGTCCTAGAGAGGGCTGCTGCCCGGGGAACGGAACTTCTGCTGCATTAAGTCCTTCTTTGCGCTCAGCTGTGCAGGCGGGAACTTCCTCTGACTGACCCCAACTCTGTGAGCCTCGTCACCCAGGGACGCGGTGCCGGAGAGGTCCGCCGGCACCTTGTGTGATGAGGGAGGGCACCAGCCACCCCCCCCCACCCCCCCTGTCAGCCGAGGGACACGTGGTGCACGCTGGCCACTTGTGCCCTCTGCAGACCCCCGGGCGGACGGACGGACGGAAGTCAACTTAGGGTTGTTCCCGCTGAGGGAGCCCGGTTTTCATCGACGTGAGAGGAGGCCGGGCCAGGTAGAGGGGCGCCCAGGTGTTCAGGCAAATCCGGTGGGAAACCCGAGTCTGCTCCACGTCGTGGGCGTTCGCTGCAGCTTCCGAGAGCCCCACTCCTGCGCCTTTTAAGCAGTGGGTCTGACGTGTCGTCCTTTATTGAAAAGGTATCCCTTTGGGGTGATTTTGGACAGGTGTGCAGCCCCCTACGTTACATGAGCACATCCCCCAAGGGCCTGGAAACTAAAGGTGGGTTGGGCGACATCCCCCAAGGGCCTGGAAACTAAAGGTGGGTTGGGCACGCTTCCTCCCTGAGTCCTCTGACGGATGAGATTACGACAGGAGGTCACGATCCACAACTATTTCCACAGAGATATTTCCACGGTGGCTCCACCTTGCTGTCTCCCCGTCACTCGGGGCCTCGTGCTTCTTCTCTGTGGCTCCCTGAGCAGAAAAAATGAACGCCCTGTGCCGGCTGCGCCCCCCCCCCAACTGCCCCCCGCCAGCTGCCCAGGACGTGTAGGCCCAGAGAGCTGGACCGCCTGCAGTCTAACAAGGTCGCTGTCCATTCGTGGTTTTCCAACCGTTGTCGCTTCCGCTGGGTCTGAACGAGCCAAAGGGAGGCTGTTTGGACTGGAATGTGCCGACCTGGGTAACGGCGAACCTGTGTCCGTGTGCACGCACACGGCTCCCCCTGCCTCGCAGGCCGGTTCCAGCCGCGTGATCGCGCATTGATGGCCATCGATCTGTCAGGAAATGTGCTTCTGTTTCTGTTGCAATAACCATTATGAAATCTGACAGAAGAGTCAATAATTTAATTAAATATTTTATAAAGCAATAAAGAAAAAATGAGATGGCGCAGCCAATAAAGTTATTTGTTAACATCTTGAAGCCTTTAAACGTCTTTGCAACACTTAAAGATCACAGCTAAACATTACATTTGCCGTTTTAGCAGAGTTTGATTCAAAAAATCGATAGCTTAGCATGCAACAGTAGAAACAAACTCTTGTTAGAGCTGGATTGTTTTTGAAAAAACACTTCTCTGAAAACGGGTACACGATGTGAAGCAGATTCAGACGAGGGTTTTTTAATGAGATTTAATTTTATTTTAAAAATTAAGCATTTTTAAAGTATTTTCATAAAGATGTTTCTGTACTTACAATGGAAAGCTTATGTAATGTGTACATCTGCAGGTAAAAATTCATCTACCAATGGTGTTTTTCAGAGGAAAATCTTTTCGAGATCTTATTTATTTGTTTATTTTTAGAGAGAGGGGAAGGGGAAGGGAGGGAGAGACAGTGACTGTTGCCTCTTGCGCGCCCCCTACTGGGGACCCTTGGATTCGCAGGCCGGCGCTCAGCCCACTGAGCCGCACCAGCCAGGGCGCAGGGGGAGCCTTGAGACGCGTTCACCACGCGGGTGAGTGACCTGTGAGCGAGACCACGTCTGTCTGCGTCGGCCACGTGGACTACAGAGTCGACCCGGAGGCCGCAGGCCCCGACTGGGGGCCGGAGCGACTGGAGGATGGAGACACTGGACTGTGACTGTCTGTCTCTACTGAAGGAGTGGGGGACTCACACCGGTCGCTCGGTTCCTGGCAACGCCCCAGAAACACGTGAACTGTGAATTATAAATCATCACAGAATTATAAATCATCGCCCGGCACAAACGCCACAGCGCACAGTGGCCTGGCAGGCGACCCTGCTCGGTTGGGAGGCGGCGGCGGGGCCACACAGGCTCGCGGGGAAGCCGGCGGTGGAGAACGGGCTGCGGCGTCTCACCGCCTCCTGCGGAAGGAGCGGGCGGGCGGTGCGGGCTCCTCCCCGATCGGTGCGGGCTGGGCGGCCCGGGAGGGCCCCAGCGGGAGCAGGCCCGCCGCCTCGGCCACCAGACGTGGGACGAGAGGCAGGAGGCCCTGAGGGGCGGGGCCCGGGGGTGCAGTGGGGGGGGAGGAAGAGCGAGAGGTCCGGACCGAATCGGAAGGCGGTGCGAAGGCAGGTCGGTGTCCAGGACATGCAGTGGTTTCAGGGAAATAGCGGCTGGTTGTTCTGGCTGCGTCTTTATTTTAGTCAGATTATAAACGAGCAAAATCTGCACAAACCCGTGGAACGGGGACTGTTTTCTCCCTCTTCTCTCTGGAGGGTCTGTCTGTGCACACTCGGTCCGTGCGCAGGGGTGCTTCGTCAGCCGACGTGGACGCTGAGGACAGCGCCTGCTGTGTTGTGAGTGCCCGGGACGTGGTATATATATGATATATATACATTATATTTTATATATGTGTTTCCCCCCCCAGAATGCGCGTCCGTGAGGCCGGGGGCATCTCTGGCAGGAAACGTGTCCCGCTGACCCTTGCGTCCCCGGCACCCAGCGGGGTGCCCCCCACAGGGCGGTGCAGGGATGCTTGCTAAGCCCTGGCACACGTGTGCTCCTGGGCCCAGACGTGACCCAGGCGTGTGACTGGGGAGGCAGCTCTCCCTCTCGGGGTGCCGCTCCCTGTACTTCAGACGGGGCACACCTCACGTCCCCGAACAGTCCCCCTCCTCCTGCCTGAATGTGCAGCACCTACAACACGCCTCCCCCAGGTGGTCCCCCGAGATTTCATCCTAAGAGAGTAAACACTGTCCGGCTGCGCCTGCCCTGGGGGTCATGTGTAAACACGCCAACACAGCACAGAACACACGTGCCCCTTCGCTTGGACAGACGTGGTGCCTCCTCCAGCGGCGCGGCCCCTGACCACGAGCCGGGGCGGCCTCGGGAGTGAAAGGTGTACGGAGAACCGGGTGGGAAAGGAAACGGGGCCCTGAGGCCGGCCGCACAGGAAGCTGAGGAGGGGCCGGCGAGGAGCAACTGTCGTACCAAGAGCCCCAGGAAACCCCGGCGCTCCAGGCCTGCAGTCGGAATGTCAGCCAAGGTTTCCCGGCCTTAAATAAATAAATAAATAAATAACACAAAGCTGTGATTCTCCCCCAAACCTCACCACGAACTTAGGTGTTATTGACCAGTCCTCCGGAGTCCTGTCCGAGCGTTCAGAGCACCAGGTCCTGCGTCCCGCTGACGGCAGCACTCAACGCCCGTTGGAAGCAGGTGAATTATTCCGCAGAGGGTTAGTCAGCCTGCAGCTCCGGTTCCGGCCAACTTTCCCACCCAACCAGCTCTTGCGATCGTCCCTCTTCTGCGTCTCCAGCCCCGAACACCGTCCCACCCCTACGGAGTCGTCGAAGGAGAACACTCGCCCCGACTGAATCCGTGCTTTGTCGCCTCAACCCCCCCCCCCCCCCCCCCCCCGGGGTCTGGCTCCTGACCTGCCCAGACTCTGGGCCCCAGGAGGGGCAGGGGGGCCGCAGGGCCATGTCCTCGGTCTGCGGGGCTGGTCGCCTTGGCCCCTGCGTGGCCCCTGAGCAGCGCGAGAGGAGCTGCCGCGCCGTCCCCGCACGCACCCACGTGACCTTCCTCTGCGGCGATCGCGGCGCCCCACGCTCCGCGGGCGTCCGCCGGCCCCGACAGCTGCAGCCGCGCTGCGCCCACCCCGGGGCCTGGGCTGGGGGGCGGCCTGGGGGTGCGCCCTTCGGGGCCGCATTTCCCGCTCGGGAGTTGAGCTGGGCGGGAGCCCACACGTCCGGCTCCAGCGCGTGCACCATGAACCCCCCCCCCCCGCAGCACCCCGAAGAACAGCGTTTCGCTCTGACTGTGAGATGATCGCGCCCCATTGATCATCCTTTTGTGGACGGAGGAGCCGAGACCACCCGATGACTCCCCTAAATGACCCAGACCTCAAGTCTGTGACGAAGCTGACTCCGGAGCTTGTATTAAATTAATGGATGAAATCACCCTTGTCTTACAAAAAATAAATAACAATGAAACAGCCAAACAAGAGAATCTTTCGATTTCCCTCCAGTTCCAGGAAGCGCGTGGTATTATTTTATTTTTTTTTAAATCACCCAGACGCTTGTTTGGCTTTGCAGGTGCGTCTGTGAGAAAGCTGATTATTTCGTTTCCGTTCACGCACACACTCATGGACTAGGACGATGATGCTGGAAGATCAGGCTTGGGGGGCGGGGGGGGGGGGGAGACGGAGTGAGGCACCGCCCCGTGGGCGGGGCTTCCTGCAGGGCAGAGGGGAGGGGCCCGGGGGCCACGGGCGCCGCTGGTTCCGTCTCAACAGCGTGTTTCTCGGTGTTGGCTTCGTCCGGCCACCGCCCGCCGGGCTGGGAGGGGCCCGCTGAGCTGGCAGCCTGTGCCTCACCCTGCACCCCGCCGCGGGCTCCCCCGCTGCCGCTGGTCCGGTCACACTGGTCACTCCCCCTGGGTCTGCTGCGCCAGCTCCCAGCTCCCAGCTCCCAGTGACTGGGGCCCAATCTCTCCACCGGCCCTCCCCCGTGCACGGAAACCAAGACACGCTACCCGCGCCTGCGCCTGCTCGGGCCGCGGGGCCCGTCCTCCCCACAATTCCTGCGGCCTCCCCCCCTTCACCCCAGATTACCCGGCCGGTGGCTCCTGCTTCGAAAACTACTCACAGTCACTTCCTCCGGACGGTTTTCCCAGCCCAATATCGCCCCCCCCACCCCACCCCCGGCTTCGGTGTTTCCGCTCTCCCTCGTGTCCACTGAGGGGTCGCTACCTGAGGAATCAGGTCCCAGACCGAGCTGCTCCCCCGTCCAGGGAAACCGCGTGTCTGCAAATCACTTGAGCCTCCGGCTTCCTCGTCTGTGACGTGGAAACACGGTCACGACCCGCCCCCCCCATGGCACAACACCCCCCCCCCCCATGGAGCTTAATCACACCTGGGTCTGTTCAGCACCTGCGCGCTGAGACCCACCCTGTGCAGACGCTGCCCCCGGAATAACATGGTCACTCGGTGAATGATGACAGATCTTCACGTGTGGGGATCGAAGGCAGGCCTTCGTGGTTTTCCCGTTTAACGCCAGATGTTCGATATTAATCACCGTCTTTAACGCTCAGTCCCACAGAGGATGGATGAATATTCATCAACTGAAAACACGAATTCATTTACTCCATATTTTCCAGTTTAAAAGAAAGTGTGAACCCCCCCTTCCCCAGGGCCAACCCCCCACCCCCACTCCGCCGTCCGGGGGTTCGGGTTGGTAGAACCAAACAAGTGTTCGGACTTCTGAACAAGCGCGACGACGGAACATTCTGCCCAAACCCGTGGTTTTGCAATAAGCCCAGATGGTCGCTGGTGAGCGTGGCCTCGGCTGCGGGTGAGGCTGGAACAGACCGGCACCAGGGCAGAGCGGGGGAGGGGCTCGTAGACTCGTAGACAGCACCCCCCCCCCCCCCCCCCCGCCCCCCGAGATGCAGGATGTGGTGTGTGCCCCACAGGCTCCCATTGTGACGGTAATGTTCGGAATGAAACCCAGATTGTAAAGGGAGCGGAGGGGGCGCCGGCCGCCGGCCTGCGCTGAGCTCAGACTCACCCCCCCCCCACCAGACCCCTCAAATGAAAATATTTCACGTGAGACGTGCGTGGGAGGCTCTCCAGGCCGCTGAGCGCTGCTGCTCCTTCCGGAGATGTTTCACTTTTTACGACCGACTCAAGTGCCTGACGTTTTCTCGTGCTTTTCCACAAGAGATGATTGAAGGGACTCAGAGAAGGACCGCTCTTACCAAGTGATGTAAAGTGATTAGTCTCATTCTGACAGACGCTATTACCGTATCACACAGTTCACTGAGGCGTGGAATCTAAGTTAATGTTAGAATTAAATGTCAAAAGAGATGTTACATCAGGAACTTCGTGGGGATCGGTGGAAAATCGTCTGGTCACCTGATACGGAGGCGTCTGCACTCGGGGGGACCCCACGGTCGCTGGAGGAGGCAGGTGGGCCGCAGGCGGAGCCGAGGGGCCGGGAGCCGGTGCCCTCCGACTGACCCCCGCCCCACCCTGAGCGGACACGGGGGGGGGGGCACTCTTCACCCCGACTCTTTCCTGCCGCTCGTGTCGCACGGGTGCCTGCTCCCAGCTGTTTTTTCACGAGTGTGTGTGTGTGTGTGTGCATGCACGCGGCACTCCTGGGCAGCGGGCCAGCTGCAGCCTCGGCGGCGGTCCCCGGAGAACCGGGCCACTGCCACCAGATTGTCAAAATCGCTGCGTGTTGGAACTCGGACACCTCAACTCCGACTTCCCAGAGACGTTTCGTCTCGGACGTCCCCGTCCTGGTGCCACACAACACGTGTTGTCGGGGTTTCTGGATGAAACGCAGGTCTCCAGCGGAGCGCAGAGCGCCCCGGCGTTGGGGGCCGCGGGCCTGGTCTCCGCCTCGGGGCGGTGGTACCTCGGGGCGCCCCGGCTCCCCCACCCTCCGGAGGCCTGAAAGGAAGTTCCTGGTGGAAACCCTTCACAAGCGCGTCAGAGATCCAGGGGCTTCCCACGCCGGCTCCCCGCACCAGGTGGTTTCCACGTGCACCACACAGGGTCCCCCTCTGTTCACCCAGAACCCGCCGCTCGTTTGGGAAAAAGACAATTGAGAGGAGAGTCAGAATATTTTGTGAATTCTGCATTCTAATTGGAGGGATGAGGACTACGTGAAAACATTTATGGTACTAGAAATTAAACTGTAGTCCAGACGAGAGGGTCACGTGGTTCGCTGTCAAACGAAAGGCAAACCCTGGATTCACAGGTGGACACAGCGTCTGGCCCAGGAGGCACCAACAGTTTCACAGGTGAGAGAGGACTTGTGTTGGTGTTAAAAAAAAACAAACAACAACCTGTGAAATGGACATAGTTTTCCAAAACATATATTGTTAATTTTTATAATTACGATTTTCATGTTTATGGACTTATGTGTTGAGTGTTTATCTTTCTTCTTTGGTAATAATTCTGTCTGAGTGTGTTTGGAAATTACCTAAAAATGGGACATCAAATGTAAAGTCAATCAGTCTTTAACTGACTCCTCTTGCCTGCTCTCGGGTGGAGCACACTCCTTCAAATTCGGCAAGGAGAGGCTGCACGGCCACAGCCGTGGAAATGGGAGGAGTCTCCCAAAACAAGGAGCGATTTTCCTCACTCGGGTTAATGCAGACGGCGTCCATTGTGAAGTCCTCGTGACTGATAAAGGGCTTACAGGGCACGGCACCACCTGACGCCCGCGGTGGGATGCCTGGTGTCCAGCAGGGCGTGTCCCGGAACAGGAGGAGGAGGAGGGGTGGGGGTGGTAAGAACCAGGGAGAGCGCGGGTTTCGGGAACCGGGAGGTTCTGTGGAAAGACGCCGGCGGTCTGAGCACCAGGGTCCGCCCCACCGGAGGGGGCCACGCGGGCGAGCACCCTCCGTTCGCAAACACGGGTTCTCTCCATGTTGTAGGAGAATGTTTAAAAGGAAAAAGGAGTAAATACCTCTTGCATCTTTTTAAAGTTAAAAACACATACGAACAGATTCTTAAGGGAAAATATTTCAAACAAAAAACATTACTCTCGTTGTGTCATCAATTTTCTTTTTGTTACCCCCTCCACATCTGTGTATGCACATAAGTGCACCCCCTCCACATATATATTGCCCCCCCCCCCGTGGTCCTGATGCGGAGGTAGGGGAGACCCGACGGCCGACAGGCAGCGGTGGGACGGTCGGGCTCGGGCTTCCCTGTTACAGATTCGGGTAATCCGCGAGTCCAGACAGGTGACAGCGCTCAGTGCTTCTGATTGATCCCGGCGGCGCGGCCGCCTGCCGCGGTTGATCGCCTCCTGGGAGACGGCGCAGCGGGCTCCCCGGCACCGAGGCGCTGGCGGCAACGGGGCGGGGGGGGGGGGGCAGGACCCCACCGGCGCACGCCGGGCCCCACGCTCGCCGAGGACACCGCAGAGGTCCCCCCTGCCCGCCCTTCGCCCGACCTTCCCGCCGGCATCCTCTGCGAAACGAGTCCCGTCGGGCAGCGCGTTGGCCCCCGGAAACCCCGAATGGAAAACAGGCGCCGCCCTTCGCCCAGGCCCGAGTCCTCGCCGCCCCCGCCCGCCGCACCCCCGCAGCCCCGCTCGGCGGGAGGGGGCTCGGGCTCCACGGACACGTGAGAAACCGACAGGGAACGTGCCTGCGAACACGGGCGCACCCGCCGGGCAGAGCGCGGAGCTGAGAAGTCCCGGTCTCCGTCTGAACCCCACGGCGCCCGCCGCCCGGGGTCCGCCTCGGCGCGTCCTCGCCAGCGCAGCCCAGGACGGGGGGCGGGGGGCAGGGGGCTCCCCCAGTTACTTCCATGGCGCCCAGACGCTTGCACAGCTCCACGGGCGCAGCGGGAGGAGGCGTGCAGAGCCGGGGGTCCGGTGCCCCGCCGAGGCCGCCACGCCCCAGGTTCCTCGCCTGTAACGGGCGTCATCACCCCACGACCCCTCTCCTTCCCCGCCTGACCGTCCGGCTGCACCAGCGCCGGGCACGCGCGCTCCTCCCTGAAACGGGCTTTGCTGCCGCCCACCACGCAGCTCCCCTCCGACCCTGACAACGCGCCCGGTCGAAGCGGTCGCTGCCAAGGCAGCGCGGCCCAGGGGACCCGAGTGAGCGGCTCCCGAGGGCACAGGCGGGGTCGGCTGGGTGAGAAGCATGGGCCTGTCCTCAGGTTTTCCCACCTGCCCTGTCATGCCACGGCGGACGGCGAGGAGAGCGGCTGTCCGGTGACGCTCTCCGACCCTGTCACCGGTCCCCCCCCCCCCTTCTCTGGCCACAGCAGTCAGGGTCTGGGGCGGGGCCCAAACCGGCCCACCCCTCAGGAGAGACCCGCCCACCACTGCGGCCTGGCTGCGGGTGCAGAGAAGAGCTGACCGCTTCAGGCAGGCCCGCTCCCCCCGAAAGCCTCTGCGTGAGACGGTGGAAGGGGGGGGGGGGGTCCTCTCCAAGGCGTCCCGGAGAGGAAGGGCCTGTTGTGATGGACACACGTGGGTGTTCGGGTGACGACACCCCCGTGCTGGGCTCCAGCCTGGCTGGACGCACGGCTGTCCGGGAACTCGCTCACTTCCGCCAGAAATAGCGCCTCCCACTCACGCGGCTCGCCGGGAGCCCCGCGGACAGATACCCGACCACGCCTGCCGGAGCGAACCCCGTGAACAGCGGGGAGCCCTGCTGCCCCCTTGAACTTGGGAAGCTCCGTGCCCCCTTGCGGGGCGGGGCGGGGCGGGCCTGAGGAGGCCTGCTGCGGCCGTGGGGCGTGTTTTGACCGGCGTCATGGGGCTGGGCAGTGTCTCCGTGATCGCTCTGTGGCTCCCCTGGTACTACTCGGGGCGGCATTTGGCTGTTCTCGGTGGAGGGCCTTTGAAATGTGTCTGTGCTGACTTTCTGTAATGAGGAGGAAAAACACACATTCTAATACACGTTTAAATCATGGTGAGCCCAAGCCTTAGAATCCCGCGCAGCGTCCCCCAGGGTTACACTGTGATTCCTGTACAGCCCGGGAGCTGCTCCCGCTAACCCCTCCCCCCCGCCCCCGGGGAGCGCGTGTGGACACAGCAAGGCGCGGGTCAGCAGTCAGAGCGGCGTTCGCGCTTCACTTTGCGTTCCTCCCGTTGGAGGGCAGCGGCGAGCTCCTGCCCTGGGGCCGGTCTGGGGCCCGCGTCGGGGCCCGCGTGACGCCCCCGGGTGTGGCTTTCTCTCCGGGCCCGCGTCCGAGCCGAGGCTGAGTAGCTGGTGACGCAGAACCGGGCTCACTCCCCGAGGAGGCCGTGTTGGCCCAAGGTCACGTGTGTGACACTGTTGTTCCACTTCAGTCAGCAGGTTTCTGTTTCAATTATTTCATTTTCTTTTCTAAAATATACTTTATTGGTCCTGGCTGGCGTGGCTCAGTGGATTGAGCGTGGGCTGTGAACCAAAGCATCGCAGGTTCGATTCCCAGTCAGGGCACATGGCTGGGTTGCAGGCCACAGCCCCCAGCAACAGCTCATTGATGTTTCTCTCTCTCTCTCTCTTTCTCCCTCCCTTCCTTCTCTAAAGATAAATAAATAAAATCTTAAAAATATATATATACTTTATTGATTATGCTATTACAGTTGTCCCAATTTTTCAACCTTCGCCCCCTCTACCCAGTGCCCCCCATTCCCTCCAGCAACCCCCCCTTCGGTTCGTGTCCATGGGGCGGGCATGTGAGTTCTTCGGCTTCCCCCTCTCCTGTGCCGTTCTCCTGTGCTGGTCTGAACTGGCCCCTCCTGTCCTGTGCCCACCAGTCCGTGCTTCTCTCTCACACCGTCTCCTGGAACCTCGGGGGTCCGGAGTAGAACTGGCTGCTGAAAGTTGGGTCAGCGGAACCACTTTCCAAATACGCGAACATGTTTGTCTGCCCTCCTGAGGACTTGAGAACCACTCGGGGGTCCGGCTGCCTCCCGCAGGCACTGGAAGCTGCTTCCAGGGGGGCCCGGCGCCATGGGACTCCCACGTCAGCGGGCCCCTGGGCGTTAGTGACAGGCGGGCAGGGGGTTCACCAGCCCAGCTCCACGTGGGAGCCACGCGGGGGAGGGCGGGCTCCTGCCTCCGAGGGCGGGGGAGCCGGCTGGGGAGCAGACCTCACCCACACGGGAGTCCGAGCTCAAGAGCTGGTCCTCTCCGGTGGGTCCCCATCTGTCGGGAAAGCAGACGAGGAGACCAGCGGAGAGAGGGTCTCCCTGGCGGTGGACAGGGTGTGCTTCTCTGAGAGGCCAGATCTCACTCGGGTCTCAAAGGTCGGACGCGAGTCTCGTGGGTGCGGGAGCGGAGACCTGGCAGGTGCGTTCCGTGACTCCGGCATGGTGGCCTGGCCCAGCGGCGAGCCAGGGAGCATGCACGGGGGTCCTTCTGGGCCCTCATTGTGGCTCCATGAGCGGGGAAGCCCTTTCCCGTCACAAACTCTTCACACAGGCCTCCCCGGCGACCTGGCCCAGTCACCCCCGCCTGCCCCACGCTCCAGGGCTCGAAACCAACTGGCCAACCGAGAACCCTCGAGCACTCTCCCTCCTGACTCCGCGGGTCTCCGAGCTCAGCCCAAGTGCGCGGAAGCAGAAGCGGGGTCCCACTGAGTCACCCCCACACCCCACTGGCCGAAGCCAATCCCAGCCAGGCCAAGAGCTCCAGGGAGCAGAGGCCGCCGGCTCCATCCCACGCTGTCATGGGAAGGGCCTGCTGTGGGCCTTCCCATGGCCGGCCCCTTCATCGCCCAGACCAGAGCCGCCCTGCGAGATCTCTGGGCCCCCGGTGTCCAGTCCACCGCCCTCCCCCCCCAGGGAGCAAACACACCCTCTCTGTTACTGCCCCCCCTGGGTTTGGTCATCGCTCCTGACACATTGGGCTGTGTTACCATGTTCAGGTTTTTGTAACTTGAGCTACACAGAGCGGGAATTTCGTCTGCACCGTTGGCCGATCTCTCACCGCTCTCTCTTCACACGAAGAAGAGCAGTTGTCACACTGTAGATCCTCACGAAACGTGTGTTTGGTGATGCCTTGAGAGACGAAGATGAGAACAAAACCAGCTCCTGCATCTGGAGCGAAACGCCAGGGTGCATCGCACTCTGTGAGACCACCGTGGACTCGAGGGGTGCACCCCTGCCGTGCTGCGTGGGCGGGAGGGGGGTCGGTCAGTTCCCACCCGGCAGCGGGAGCAGGCTCTCCTGGAGGGCGCGTCGCCCGGGGCCTGACCTGGGCCTTCCGGTCTCAGGGTCAGAGGACTTTCCAGGTGTGCTGACAGCTGGAGGCAGGACAGGACAGGGCTGCGGGAACCAGTGCCCACGGCGGACCCTCGAGCTCCTGAGCAGACCGTGTGCCACAGCTCCCGATGCACCACCCACAGGGCGACACCCCTCCTTCCCAGTAAGTAAACCCTCCTGAATTCCCGGCCTCTTTTTAAGTCGCCTCCTCCGCCTGCCAGAGCTGGTAATTCCACTGCTTACCGTCCTGCTGCTGGTGGACCTCACCTCTCCGCCCACCTCGGAAGGCCCTGCCCCCCTGAGATCGCCGGCGTCTCTCCTCCGTCAACCCCGTGGCGCCGAGGGCTAAGTTCACGGATTTTTGAATCCCCGAGACCTGGCATGCGGGGCCCCGTGGGGGCTCCACAAACAGACCAAAGCGCTAAATGAGCGGGTGGCGGCCCCGAGAAAACGGGAGCTGTGCCACCTACGGAGCGTAGAGTGGTTTCTCTTCTGTTTTCCAGTTGAATTAAAAATCGCACAGGTTTTTCTACTACCGCGTGGGGAGACACTCGGCAACCAAAGCAAACAAGCGTGCAGTCCTGTGTGTCCCGGGGCGACCGGAACTCTCGGGGGAGAGGCTTGAGGTCCCCTCTGCCCCGGGGGGTCACGTAGGACGCAGCAGGAGAGGGCGGGGAGGAGACCGGTGGCCGAGACTTCCGCCCCGTCCTCTTCCTGCTGACCGCCCGACCCACCGCCTTCCTCTCGGGCCTGCGGCCGGCCGGGCAGCGGCCCCCCGGTCTGCCCCGGGAGGAACCCAGGGATGGCTCAGCGAGGCGTTTACATGTCTTCTCTCTAACAGAGGTCAGATGCGTGTGGGAAGAGCCTCACCCCCGTGGAGTGAGCCACCCACTCCCTCTGGGCCCGAGTCTTCCGCTGGAAACGGAGCGCCCTAACCTTTGAGGCCGCTTTTCCATCAGTCCTGCCCGCGGTGGAAGCTCTAGGAAAATCAAGGACGATTTTAATGCAGTTAGCTCAGCCTCCTAACGGTCACAAATACATACACACCCACGAGCGTTTTGAGACGAGTGAGAGGCCCCTAGCAGAGCTGCGGGGCGTCGGACCGAGGCGGCCCACACGCAGCCGCACGAGGGGCGGGGCGGCCGAGGCACAGCCGGTCCAGGCCCCGATGCCCTGCGGCTCCTCCCCGCTCTGTGGGCGCTCACGAGGCGCGCGGGGTCCAGGGTTCACGCAGCTCACGGAGGCGAACCCGCTCAGACCGTCCTGTCCGATGGAAGTTCGGCCTTCGGGCTGGGCCGCCGGGTGCTGCGCAGAGCGAATCACGTGGTGCTGCCCAGCTGCCCCCGCAGGACTCCGCCCCCCCCCCCCCAGGGCCTGGACCTCCTCCTCCAGCCGGCCTTCCTGGACTTTCCCCTGCCCAGTTCTCAAAGAGCCACAGTCGCTCGCATTGGCCGTGTCGCGCGCTCACAGGCGGCCCCTTGGCCCGCTGGGAAGACCGCTGTGCGCCCGCGGAGCCCCCCGGCGCCGCCCCGACCCCCACAAATCAGCGTGACATCAGGTGCTCGTCGCATCCCAACGCCGCGCCGCCTGCGGCTCTCGCCACTGTGCAGGGTCGGCGCGCACAACAGGCCGCTCTGCAGTCTGGACGGTTCGCAGCCGATGCGGGGACTCGGCGGCCTCCAGGAGTGGAGCGGGGCCCGGGGCCCGGCGGTCAGGGCCTGCTGCTCCCCGGAACCGCGCCGGCCCCGCGGGAGGGTGCAGAGCCAGGCAGACTCCGACCAAACGGCACCCCTGAACTTCCCCCGTGAGCAGGAAGGCAGAGGGTAAGGTAATGGGGTTCTCGGATTGTAGGAAACTGGGATTTGCCGTCTTGCTGGGCCATTGTTCTCAGGGCGCAGACGCAGGCGGGCGAGGCCTCGGCGGAGAATGGGGTCCTCCCGACGCAGAGTAACGCGGGGTGACTCGGTGAAGATTCCCCTAATGACGGCATCGTCCTGTGTTGGGGTGGTTTTTTGTAGCAAATACATGATAAATCTCCACTGCCTGCCGATGCTTACGGAATACGAACCTGCACTTAATAATATAAAGTGAGTAACTGTACGTAGCCCCTCGATAACCGATCACATCAGCGGCGGACCAGTGCGATGTTTAAACTACGGGGGGACGTGATTTGTTTGCTGGTTGGAGCTACCATAAAAGTTGCACTTTGAAAATCCGTAGCGCTGCCGTAATATCTAGCCCCCCCCCCCCCCAGAGATTCGGGAAATTATCATTGTGACAGTTGCACGTATAAACTTTTTTCACAAAAAAAAAGATGTTAAGAGGGTAAATGCTCATTGGCTTTGGGGTTGTTTGCTCCAGGTTCCCTCCGTCTCCCGTCTGATTTCGAGCGTTTGTTCTAAAAACACACACAGACCCGGGGGGGGGGGGCTGCGCGAAGGGGCTGCGACTGCCCCCAACTGCGGGAGATGAGTCGGAGACAGCTGCACAACCGCCTGCCGTTATTACCCCGTTTCCTTGGAATAAAACCAGTCTCTAGTGAGCGACGTTCCCCGGAAAGGCCTCCAGACGGGAGGAGGGCGGAGAAGGGTCCTGCAACGTCGGGGGCCCGAGGGGGGGGAGGCCGGTCTAGCCCAGGAAGCCGAGCCAGCGGCGCCCCCGGCCGGTTCCATGACGAGCGGGACTGGAGTTGGCCCCAAACCCACGGGTCCGGGAGTCCAGGAGCAGGGCGGGGAGGAGGCTCCCCCCCGTGGTTGCTGGCCCGGCGAGATCCATCCGCGCTCCGGCTGTCTGGGGGTTTTCCACGGCCTGACCCGTGCACCCGCGCTCCTGGGTGACGCCGTGGCTTCCTGCCTGCCCCCCGCAGCCTTCGCTGGGCACCCCGGCCCCGCCCTCTCCCTGGGTCAGTGGCGCACACGGGGGCCCGGTCCCTGACGTCCCGAGAACGGCAGACTGCGACCCCGGGGAGTAGGTCTGAGAACCTACCACAGACAGGTTCTCCTCGATCGTTTCCACCCTGAGACGCCCCGGCTGCGTCCTCTGGCTCCACGCGGAGTTGCCCCTTCTGCTCGCGGCGCCGGCCCCTCCCCGCATGTCAGAGCAGGGACTTCAGCGTCCCCCCCCACCCGCAGCCCTTTCCTGCCCTTCCCTTGGCCCCTCAGAGGCCGAACCCGTGGCTTCCCCCTGAAGTCACAGAGTCCGTTCCCTTCTCTGACACCGCCCCCCCTGCCTGCCGCCCCACCCCCTGGAGGCACCCGGGGCCCCAGCCACCCCAGCCCCGGCCCGCTGCAGCGTCACCTCCTCACCCACCTGGGGGCATGGCCCGGCACCCAGCGGGCTCCCTGTGTGCAAACCTTCCAGCCGCCGCCGCCTGTGCACTTGCTGAGGCTGCGGCGGGCCCCTCTGGCCTGCTGCCCCTCAGCCACAGGCCGGGCAAACGCGGGCACGCGGTCGCTGGTTGGACACTGGCCCCATTCTCCCCCAGCGCTGCTCCCTAAGTTGTGCTTTCCCGGGTCTCTGACCGCTGCCCGTCCCCCCCACGCCTTCCCTGCTCCGGCACCCTGCTCCTGCGTTTGCCGGAAAAGCCACCCCAGGGCCCCTCCGAGACAGGCCTGAGGCCACCGCCTTCCGCCCGCACCCAGAAGCACCTCCCTGCTTCCTTCCTCCATCTCTAATTGTCCTTCCGCTCCGGCCGTTTGCCAGCCTGGATCTGCCTTCTCGGCTCCTGGAGGCACGAAAGGCGACTTCCTCATCTCTGTGTCTCTCCCACGCCTTCTGCGTGCCGAGTGCTTTGGGCCGAGCCGGCGACTCTTGGGCGCGACTCACGAGTCTCAGCTCACGGGGACACCGCCGCAGAATCACCGCTTCACGTCGGGCTGCACCCGTCACTCCAACACTCTCGGCACGCAGACCAGCGCCGACCACGTGACATGGTAGCAGGAGACAGGTCCACCGCCAGTGTGACTCCTGGGGAAGCTCTGAAGACATCCGGTTCGCAGCCCACACCCCGGTGTGAAGTGTCCTTTGGGCACCGGGTGCCGCTGAGTCCTCACCCGACGCTCGGCGAGCTCTGGTTCATCCTGCAAGATGTGGTCGGGGGTGACTCGACCCTGTGGCTTTCTCCTGGTGAGCAACAGCAGCACCGTCTCTCTCATTTTATCCAATGCCTATTATTTGAGGTTTGGAGAATTAATGAGGGTCTGCTTTGAAATATTTTCTCACTAATCCTCAAAAGACCCATCTGTGGTAGGTTTGCAGATTAATTAGGGACTCAGGTCCCTCCAGAAGGGAGGCCACAGGCCTGCACCGCTCCCCCGCCGGCCGCAGGGACATGTGAAAGGTACACAGTGTAAGGGGGCTGGGAAGCGTTTTGTTTCCGCAGCTTTGGGAGGACGAGCTGACAGCTTGTGTTGCAAACGCAAAAACAAATACAGATCTTTGCACACGGAGGCGCGGATTTCTGAGGTACACTGTAGGAATGTTTTGGCAAGTTTCTGTTCTGAATATAATTGCAAGTACACTTTTGACACGTATCTTCTGAGAAGGCGTCGTTTTGCGTTAGGTGAGCTTTATTTTCAGAGCCCGTTGATTCGCATTCCTGGGAGCTAACGCTTCTTAATTTGCAGGTTATTAAATAGATTGTAATTTGTCACGCGGAGCACATTCTCGGTTCAATGATTCTTCTAGGAAGCATCGTTGATGAACCATAATTATTTTCCAAAAGCTCCAGGAATGATGCAACTTCGGCTACTGAATTCATGAGTGTGGTGCAGCGACGAGTTTTCCAAACGTTATACATTTCTTAAAAAGTACACCGTGCTCACGTACGTCACCTTTCAAGTCCGATGCCGAGCGAACTCCAAAGACGATCGCAGCTACGACCTGACCCTTGGGGGCGACCTTGTGCAACCCTGCGCACCGCGCTCCCGGGGCGAAGCGCGCGCACGCGACGCGATGTGCGCAGGCGCGACCGCACAGACCCGGGACGCGGGTGGGCGGGGCACCGTCTCACAAAGAGGGTGAACTAACCACCGTGCACGCGGGGCCGGTGGGGGGTGGGGGGCAGACTCACGTCAGAGCCTCTGTGGGACCCAGATGGTCGCCGCGTTCAGCGCTGGGGACGGCGAGGCCCAGGCCTGTCGCTGCTGCTTCGGGGGAAATCACGGGTTTGCCCTAAGACAAAGAGGGAAGGAGGGATCGCGACCAGCGGCCGGTTCCTCGGGCACCCGGGTGCCCCGCCGAGGACGCTGCACACGCTGTGTCAGGAAACGCCCGGTGGTCTCTGAGGTCAGTATCATTAACAATATTTTGACGCATGAAACAGTGAATCCAATGTCTGTAAGAGGCGCTCACACACTCGCAGCTAGCAGCTGCGGGGACACACACGCTCGCACCCATAAATGCAGCATCTGTATCCGTGTCTCCTCCCTGAGTGTGTCACCTTGTGCACACTGCACATGTGCACCCGGCGGGGCTGAGGGAGGGCCAGGCAGCCGGCAGCTGGCACTCCAGGTGTGGTGTGAGGGGCTCCCAGCCGAGATCAAGGGTCGACTGGGGAGGCTGAGTGAAGCTCGGTCCTCGCTCACAGGGGCGTCACCAGCCCACCAGGGGCCGGGATGGGGCAGTGGCCGGTTCTCTGGCTCCTGGAGCTGGAGGTCCACCCTCTCTGGCCTTGGACATCGGAGCTGCTGGCCCTGGGCGTTGGGACTCCGGGACCCACACCAGAGGGCCCAGGCTCTGCAGGTCTGGGCTTGGGCTGAACCTCACCAGGGGCCCTCCTGGGCCTCCAGCTCCCAGAAGGCAACCGTGGGACCCCCAGCTCCCATCGCCATGGGAGCTGTTCTTGTAATGAGCCTCCTCCTCCATCTGCATCTGTCTCCATGTGCAGGGAACCTGACCAGTCCCCTGTGGGGAGATTTATATCTGCATCCACCCGCTGGGGACTGTGCAACAGGAAAACAGACAAGCCCCTCCCGGGTGACCAGCTGGCCGAGGTGCCAGCGCAGGGGCCTCTGGCTGTCACAGGCTCCGAGGCAGCTGCCCGGCGTGGCCAGCCAGGAGAGCCCCCAGCTCTGAGCAGCTGACCGTGAGCATTAGAGTCAGCCAGGCTCCCGAATCCCACTGGAGACTTGAGAGGTTTTTCTCTCATCTCCAAAACGGACAGAGCGACTCCGGCCTCCCAGGGTGCAGGCGGATTGAACCGAGACAGACACGGGAGCGGCCCCACACCCAGCGGGGTCACACAAGCTCCGACCCTCTGGTGGCTTAAAACACTGCAGGGGAGAGGGGGGAAGAACAGAGAAGGAAGAGGAGGACTAGGGGGAGGAGAGGAGGAGGAGAAGAAATGCCGGGAGTCGCTGTTCTAGAAGCTTCTCTAGTGGAAGCCTGTCATGCAACCTGACAGACGTCACCATGGGTGCCGCAGCCCAGAGGACGCGGCGCTGTGGCCGAGTACAGAGGGCGTTGGGCACCTGCCGGCCGGGGTCCTCGAACCGGCGCCCCGGGAGCAGCAGGAGGGGAGTCCAGCCCAGGCTGCCTCCGGTCCTGGGGCGAGAGTCTCCCGGCACCCGGGAATGTGTGGTCGTTACTGACCTCACTCATCACTGAGAGAGGAGACAGAGAGGTCATTTCCACCAGGAAGCCTGGTGGAAACGAGGCCCCAGGCTCACAGCGCTTTTCCTGAGCCAATTACAGAGGCCCCCGCAGCAGCAGCCTGGTCCTCAGGCGCCCGGGAAACAGGCTGCAGCCAGAGGCCGGACCGATGGCCTGGCCGGGAGGCAGAGGCCCCCACCCTCCGCAGCCCTCGTTGCTCCGAAGGAGACAGAGAGAGTGAACCGGCCGGACACACAGGCTCTCTCTCTCCACTGGAAAACTGGAACTGTTACACACAAACTGATAGGGAAAACACCAAAATCAATACCGTGCCTGTCCTTCGTGAACAGCACTTCTGGAAACCGTATTTGAAACTCCGAAGTGGCGGCTTTTACGAAGCAGCACAAACCCCCACAGGCGCCGTTTCACCTGTCGCAAGCCTTTCCCTGGCTGCCCACGCTGCGTGGGGTGGTGCCCTCAGTTCCTCCGGGCAGAGGGCGTCTGGAGTGTCTTCAGACACAGAAGTCACGCTGCACGAGCGACACGCGGGGTGCGGCCAGCAGCCCTGGCCCCTCGTCCCGTCCTGTGGGCAGACCCTGGGTGGACGCTGGGAGCCGCCATGCGAACCCGGCGTCCCCGCCACACGTCTCCCTGGACGCCCGGCGGCGTCGCACCCTCGGTCTCGCTCCTGCCCTGTGCTGACAGCTTCTCCGTGGCAGAGACCTGCCGGCTTCCCCTCCCTGACCCACTTACACGGGGTCTGTCCGGAAGGTGTCCTGCCCTGAACTGTGAAAAATGGGGACGTTTATTGAAGAAGATACAAGACACACTGCACACAGGACAATGACGCCTCAGTCCCCTTCAAAGCAGGCGCCTGGGGACCTCACACAGTTCTCCCAGGCACCATCAGCCGCCCTGTCCTATTTTCCTGAATCTCATCAACGGTCTGAAATCCCTTCCCTTCCGAAGGTGATTGTAGTTTGGGGAAAAGCCAGAAGTCTCAGGGCACGAATTCTGGGCTGTAAGGGGGGCCGAGTCACCTGGGTGATTTGATCTTTCGCCAGAAAACTCTGCACAAGATGCAACGCATGAGCAGGCACATTGTCATGATGGAGCTGCCAATCACCAGCTGCCTAGAGCGGTAGCCTTCTGAATCATTCAAATAATTTCCCGAGGAATATTCAGGCTTAATGCAAAATTGGAAGCAGATTTGTTGCTCTGCTTGCTCAGTCATTTTGAGTGTGACGGCCACACAGCACACACGCTCACTCCGTGGCGTCTCCCGCCCCCACTGACCGGTGCAGTGAGGTCGTCACTGTTCACGCGTGTGCGTTCCAGTCCGGTGTCCCCGGCTGCCCGGTCACCGATGCGGCACAAACTGTTCTCGTTACCCTCACAGAGGCCGGACGTTTCCCGGACAGACCCCGGACGGCGGGAGCATTGGGCTGAAGCTCAGCTCACCAGCTCGTCCGCGTACTGGCCGTGTCCTTGAACAAGGGCTCCCCCCCCCCCCCGGGACTCAGCCCCGTCCCCTGTGAAGGGCGCGGAGGTGGTAACTCTCGCTAACGCGTTGGAGTTGTGTAAAAATGAAATGAGCTGACGCAGAGCCGGGCACTCTGCGGTCTCTGAAACTCGGACTTATCGTCGGTGCTGGTGCTGGGAACCACTTACCTTCCGAGTCCCAGGTGTTTAGAGGACCGCCGGACCCTTGGACCCGGCGCAGCCCCTGCCCCCAGGGAGCTGGTGTCAAGTGAGAGAGAGTGTGAGTGGGGGGGTGGGGGCAGGGAGGCCGGCCCTGCCAGGGAGAGCCGCCACAGGGCAGGCGGCGACCGGCCCAGCCCAGAGGACAACTGAGAGGCGAGGGCCGGGCACACGGGGGCGGGGTATGTCCCCTGGCCTGGGCACTGGGGGACCTGAACTTCGTCCAGGTGACCAGCACCTGGAGTGTGATGGGCAGGAGGCGAGCTGGAAACCCAGACAGCCAGGACGGAAACTCTTCCGTGTGTTAAAGGCACTGGCACTTGACACCCCCTGGGGGGGGAGGGGCAGGGGGCAGGTCACTGCAGGTGCCTTTAGAGCAGAGGGAAGCGTGACCAGGTGTGGTTCTGTACACGTGGTTCTGGCGCGTGGCGGGGGAGGCTGGGCCGGGGGAAGAGGTTCCGAGCAGGGACATGGGGCCGAGTTCGCTGCTGCACCAGGGCCGCCTGGGTCTGCCCGGCTGTGGGGCAGTTTACCAGAGATTTCAAAACGTGGGCTGTGAGACCGTGCATCTCAACATAAGGTTCTTTCATTAATATATTTTATTTAGTGTAAAGTAAATGTGCTATTATTCACCTAAACTGGCGAGGAATGTAAAAAGTAATTATAATGCTGGCAAAAGGAAGAGGGAAGCAAATACAAGTTGGCAATTGCTCTGATGGATGGAAAAGCTTGTTCTTGCCCCTGGGCCGAATAATTTCATCTCCAGCCATCTCTTCTGAGGAATAATGCGGCATGCGATGCTTATCAGAATAAAAAATTGAAAATATGTATTTCCAACAAAAAGGGAATGGATAAATACTCCGCGATGATATTTCACTGTTATCCAATACTTTGAAGACATTGAAAGTTACAATCACTCTGTGTTTTGAATGGGATCGCCAGATTAAACACAGGGGTTTCAGCTGCATTTGAATTTGAGAGACAGTGAATAATTTGTGCAGCACATGCATGCCCCGAGTATTTCACAAGACATAAACTATGGAGTTATTCATTGTTTATTTGAAATTTAAATGGGTCTGGGTATTTTGTACTTTTGTTTGCTGAACCTGAGAACCCTAGCCTTAAAGGGCCTACAGACGTGCGGCTGGTAGCACCGAGCATCTGTAAGATAATGTATACGTGTGTGTTCGTACACACACATAAAGTGTGCTCATTCAGGGAGGGTGGAGGCACGCCCGGGAAAGACCGTTAGGAGACACACTGAGATGAAATGGGTGGTCGCTGGTCGTGGGATTCGATCGCAGGTTTGTTTGTTTGTTTGTTTATCATCTTTGTGTCGTTCTCTTTCCTACGATGAGCATGGGTTCTCCGTACCAGCAGAAAAGCGTGTGCACGCAGGGTGGGCCAGAGGGGGCTCCGGCAGCGAGAGCATGGAGTGGAATTTAACCCTGCGTCATCGACGCACCGTGACACAGGAATGGAGGGTCACGTAGCGTGTTTGAGTGGGGCCGCCACAGTAAACACAGAAGGTGCGACCCCTTCCGAGCACTTTCTGCACGAGCTGCGCCCCTGCTCTGCCCACCCCGTGCACCTCAGTGTTTACGTGTGATTGATGCTGCGTTTGTAGACGAAGTGGTGTGGGGGAGGGTGTCCCGCGGTCCTCGAGGGACGGTCCCCCACAAAGCCCCCTCCGGCGGCCCCCGAGGAGCGAGGCCAGCACCGTGCCTCATTCTCAGCCCACCATCACCGCACCCGGCACTACGGCACCCCCCCCCCCCCCCGCCTCCATCAGTCACCCACCCTCCCCCCAGGCCAGCCCAGACGCTCGCCCTCCTCCTCCCACTGGGCTTCCCTGCCTCTTCGTTGGGAACCAGAGGAAACCGCGGGAGAGGGGGAAGACGGGACAGCACGCGGCACATCCCACCGGGCCCAGCCCCACGACCGCGTGGCCCCCCAGGGTCGCTCGGGCAGAGGCCAGGGCAGCGGTCTGCGACAGCAGCCCCAAGAACACGGACAGAGAGGAAAACACAGACCGGTAAGAGGTACGTTTGCAGAGAAACTTCAGTGGACCCAGGAGTCCGGAAAGACCTCCGGAAACAACAGAAGCGGAAGAGAAGGTCCCAGATGCCGCACAGCGGCCAGGTCTCGTTCCCAAGGGGCCGCCCGTGCCCGGCCCGTGGGGGGGCCACACGGAGGACGCGGCCGTGTCCCGGCTGCTGTCCCTTCACACAGACGGGCCTCTCCCTCGAACGTTTCCCGTGTGTCTCGCACTCCCGCAGAGACGAGCGTGGCACCGACAAACCGCAGACAGTCGGGACCGGCGAGCTTTCCAGCCCGACTCCGAGCAGGACTCTGGGGAGCCCGTGGCGAAGCAGGTGGGGCGTGGGGGCCCCTCGGGGGCTCCGTCCCCACACACCCCGGTGCCAGCACACTCCTGCTGCTCCGTCGGCCCCCGCACGTCACCGCTGCCTCTCGTCACCCGTCACCCTCCTGGCGCCCTCTCACGCTCTCTCACCGTAAGCCAACAGCTGCCCTCCCACTGCCAGCACCCAGCAGCAGTGGGCACCCCGGAACCCCAGCTCCCAGCGCCCAGCAGCAATGGGCACCCCCAAACCCCAGCTCCCAGCACCCAGCCACAGTGGGCACCCCCAAACTCTGACTCCCAGCACCCAGCCACAGTGGGCACCCCCAAACCCTGACTCCCAGCACCCAGCCGACGAGACAGAGGACTTTTCTGTGACCCAGATACATCTGAGTGGGGGGAGCAGAGTGGGGTGACCCCCCAGTGAGCTGAGCGGGCAGAGTAACTGACACCACACCAGCGGGAGTGGCGCCTGCTGCCCCCCACCCCCACCCCCACCCCCCGCCTGCGCAGCCCCCATGGAGCCGGGCCCCCGCGGGCCCTGGGAGATGGGTGTCTGGGGCACTTCCAGACGTCACAGGCCGGGCGCCTGGCGGGCAGAGGGCAGCGGGCTGCCAGACACCCCGGGGCGCACCGGACGCCCCACAACCAAACGCCCCACCCCCCAGAGCGAAGGGCTGGCAGGGCCACAGCGGAGCAGGGCGGAGCGGGGCCGAGCAGCCTCGGCCTCAGGTCCCTCCTCCACCCACGCCCAGAGCCTCCGCTCACGCGGAAGGAAGACCCACCAGGCTGCCGCCCCAGAGCCATCCCCCCGAACGGTGAGTGTTCCCGAACACCGGGTGAGACGTTTTGCCGTGCAGGGACGAGGAAAGTGGTGTGTTTAAACCGCTCAATGAGGCCAGAATCCCTTTTATATTAGAAATTACATATTTTACTGCTCTCAGAACAGTGCATAATAGGACGTTAAGAGCGAGACTATATGTTGACTTTATGCAAATCGTGAGGGCGTCGGGTCTGTCATCAGCGTGAATTATGTCGCCGAAAGGTTTCCATCTAGACACCGTGCAGTGTATTGACTAGAACGGGGCATTTATCAGAGCAGCGTGATAACTGAAGAAGCCCTGAAATAAACATGAGTGTCTGCGGCCTTCTGGAGCC
Organism: Phyllostomus discolor; assembly: GCF_004126475.2. Classification (NCBI taxonomy): domain Eukaryota; kingdom Metazoa; phylum Chordata; class Mammalia; order Chiroptera; family Phyllostomidae; genus Phyllostomus; species Phyllostomus discolor. The sequence goes on along the minus strand of NC_040904.2, from coordinate 466,065 downwards.
CACGGGTGAAACGCCGTGACACCGACCCCGGCGCCGAGACTCACTGTTGGCTCTCGGGCTGACACGGGAAACGCCCCCCCCCCCCCCCCCCGTGCGCCCCAGCGCTGCGTGCGCCCCAGCGCCGCGTGCAGGCGCGACCTCCCGGCCAGAGTCCGCCGGCCAGAGCACACACCGGCAACGCGAGCGTCCTCCACGGCCCGCACGTCCCCGTGGGTGTCTCCTCTCTCCCATCCACACGTGGGCCGTGCTTGTTCGGGGCCTGCTGTGGGCCTACTGTGTGCTCTCCCGCGTGCTGTCCTCCAGTGAGAGAGACGAGGACGGCTCGCAGAGCTCCGGTGGTCGCGCAGCGGAAGTTTGGGGGTGACGGGGGCGGGGGAGGAGCAGGAGCGCAGAGGGGCGGGGCCTCCGCGGACGGAGGAGGGAGCCGGTGACCGGCTCCCGGGTCGGTTTGGAGCGCGACCTCAGAGCGGGGTCTGCTGTGGCGGGGCGGGGCGGGTTTTGAGACACCGTGGGGTCAGGTTCCTGCGGATTTTGAGGGTCGAGCTGGCGGCCTGAGGATCAGGACCCGGGGGTGGGGGGCGGGAGTCCTGACCGGAGGACAGTGGTCCAAGGGCCGACAGACGGTGGGGCCCGCTGAGCCCCCGGCAGGCAGGCAGGGGCGCAGCGGCTAGGGAGGGCGCCGAGGTGACGCGCAGGAAGCCACGGCAGGCGGCCCACGGGGCCAGGCCTCGGGTCGGGGCCGCCGCAGAGTCTGGGTCCGAGAAGAGCCTGCGGCCTCCAGAGACCACGGTCCCCCCGCCCCGGTCCTCAAGCGCGGACGGGCCTCGGGGGCGGGCGAGAGCTCATCCCTGTCCCGGCAGTTCCCTGGGGGGGGGCGCCCCCCGAGAACACGCAGGTCTCAGCGCAGACCCAGGAGACGGAGCAGCGCAGTGACCAGACGGGTGAGCGGCCTAAGGTCTTCCAAACGAGCCCAGAGCCGCCCGCCTCTGAAAACCAGTTTGACGGAACAGTGCGGGGGCGTTGCAGACGCCGGTGACCTGAAGGGGGCGGTGTGGTCCCCCCCCGGGGGGGGGGAGGGGGCGGGGGCACAGGCGTGGGGACCCGGCGCCCCCCCCACCGCCGCCCCCGCCGAGTGGCAACGCCGGGTGCCGCCGTCCGCTCTGCCCTCCGGCCGGAGACGCGCTGTCGGCCGCTGGAGGCTGGAGCCAGGAACCCCGCTGCCTCCGCGTCCGTGTTTCTCATTAAATTTCCCTAAGTCTAGAGGGATTTTCTGTTATTAACTTGTTCTGAAAAGAACGTTTTCCTGAAGCCCAGTAATTCCTTTAGTTTTTACTTTAGCATCTTTTCCCCGAAGGACACCTAACTGTAAAGTTAATAGACTCACATCTGAAACAAAAAGGAGAGAAGGCGTCCAATCTCGCCTCGAACGTGGAGGGCGGGGGCCCCTCCCCGGGCCCAGCTGAGGGTGTGATTTTGACCTGGGGGCGTCAGGTGCCTGGGCACAGAGGACGCCGGGCACTGGTGTCCGTGGCTACACGGTCTGCAAGAATGCACCACCTCCAATCTAGATTCTTCCGGTTGAAGAGAAGCGTATCTACAGGAGATAAAATGAAATGTAGCCAGAGGAAGAACGGACCCACAGAGCTGTGGACCAGAGCCAACATCCAGTCACGCTCCGGGACCCCCCGAGCGTCCAAGCCCGAGACCCGGCGCCTCTCAGTGCAGTGGCATGCAGGTGCAAGGCCACCCTGTGTCACTCGGCTGTCAGCTGTGACAGGGTCTGTGTCCGCCCTGCTCCCGACTCAGGGACTCTGGCGATGCCTGGAGGTGGCGGGGCTGGGACCTGCCTCACCACCGGGGTCTGCGGGGACAGCACCATCAGTCCAGGAGGAGCAGGGCTGCGGAGCTCAGTTACGGACAGACAGAGGGACGGATGGGAGCTGATCCAGACCACCGCCCTCAGGGGTGGCCCTTCCCACCCCGGCACGTGAGCCGGTCTGCAGGTCTGTCCTGCTACGTGAACACCCCCGTCTCCTCTGGGGGTTCTCTCCTGTAGAAAAGGAAGTTATCTGTCCCAGCTGCTCCCAGAGGCTTCCGGCAGCAAGCAGGATTCTAAAATAAGAAACCCTTTAACCCGTCAGGCCCAGCCGCTTACACACCAGGAAAATATCTAATGCTCCTCACGTAAAAATTTTACTTTCAACAAATGTCAAAATGTTGGTGCGGGATTAGGTGAGCATCAGATATTGGTATCGCATCTGTACGATATTTCTTATTCCTCAAACACCCATTGGCCTTCGCTGCTGATGAGATGATGAGACGCTGGGTCCATTCCCTGAGAACAATGAAGTCAGAACCAGAACCAGAACCAGGACGAGGGGACGGCTCTGTCCTCCGAGGCCGGGCCGCATGGCGAGCAGTGCTGGGCCGGGACCACAACCCCGACCCAGGTTCCGGGCGAGCCCCGCGCTGAGCTACGGAACCCCTCCCTGGGGCTCCCGGGGGCTTCCGTGACCCCTCGGCACCCTGCCACCCCTCCTGCCAGCCAGCCAGCCAGCCCCATGAACGTCACACTCCGACACCGAGAACTGAACTCAGAAGAGTCTGCCCGGGGTTCACCTCTGCATTCAACGCGCGTGTATGGAGCCCCACTGCGCGCAGGCCGAGGGCGGGGTGTGGAGCTCAGGGGGCAGGTGACAGGTGGAAAACAGAGGAAAACAAGTGACAGGGTGAAGGGTGGGAACAGGAAACAGGAAACACGCACTCCGCTTCCCGTGCCCGGCCTGGCCCCCGCGCTGGGGTCCTGACAGCCGCACGGAATGAGACGTGTGTCCCCGGGGAGGAAGTCACCCAGCAGGTCCCTCGGCCTCAGGTGAGGCGTGAAACCGACGGGACCCTCTTAGGAGCGTCCCCGCTGGGTTCGGGGCCCAGCCCCCAGGCCCCTGCCGGGCAGCGAGGTCCCACTGCCACGAAGGTGAGGTGTTGGCGCCAGCAGAGACACACAGAGCCGGCGCGGACTCGGCCGGCCGGCGGCACGTCTGAGACATCGCCGGGAACCTCCATCCTCCTCCTCCTCCGGCCACGACAGACTGGGAGATTCTTTAAATTAACCATCTTAAACAGGCCCCCTCCCCCCAAAAGTGGGCCGAAACTTGGACGACGTCTGGCCAGCGGGGAATAGTCCCTGAGAACAGTGAAGCCCCGACTGGTACCCAGCGATCAGCTCTCCCCTTGGCCTCACTCGTGGTTCCCGCGGTCACTCCGGGCTCCTACGAAAGGGGACGCCAGCGTCCCAGCCACAAATAACTCATGTCTGATTCTCAACAGACTTCCGAGTCACTGTGGCCACAAACAGAAAAGGGGGGTGTAACCCGCATTGCCTTTCTGGTCCTGAGCTCTCGGGGCCACACCACAGGAACCGGGAGGCAGGCAACCCCGGGACCGTTCACCAAGGGGACACCCAGTGGCCGGGCGTTCAAGGAGGCGGGTTCACAGGATGGCTGTGGTTGGCGGTGCGACGCGTGTCCCGTGTTTGCTGTGCGACGCGTGTCCCGTGGTTGGCAGGCCAGGTGCTGCCTTGGCTAAGGCAACGCACGTGGACAAACGACTGCCCAGAGTCCAGCACGCCCTGTCACAACCCGCCCAGAAATAACAGGCTGACTGCGCGGGGAGACAGCCGACACCCGTGGGCGGGGTGGAGCCCGAGGGCCGGTGCAACGCAGTCGTGCGGAGTGGACGGTCGCCCTCTCGCAGCCGGAGGACACGGGGTGGGCGCTGGGGAGGGAAGGCTTCCGAGAGGAAGAGGCCACCCATCACGTAGCTGCGGGAGAAGCAGGAAGTTTGTTGAAACTGTGAGTAGCAATCGATACACACTCGACCACCTTTTCACGATAACCAGGGCACGAGTATGGAGCACAGGGTGGGGAGGACTGAGCCCCAGTGTGTCGGAGGCCAGAGGTTTCTGTGGTTAAATTCCTGAGTGATTGGCAGGCCTCGGTGGGCCCCAGCCGCGTGTGGGCCGGCTAACCCGGTCTCGGCCACGGGTGGAGTGGTCACCCCGTCATAGGATGCGGGGCAGAGGGAAGGGGCGGCTCACATGGCTGACCTCTGCAAAAAGAGAGCCTGCCGCACGGCCGGGAAGGTGTCAGGGATCTCATCTCCCAGCAGCAGCAGCAGCGCGCCGTCCTCGGGGGGATGAAAATGGTGTTGAAGTCTTAAAACTCCTGCCCGCCCCGGCCATGGCCTCTGGACGTGCCGCCCCGGCCTCGGACAGGCAGCAGTGCCAAACCGGCCCATGCGGCGTCGGCGTGCATTTCACGGGACAGGAAGCATCCGCGGGTCCACGCGGCTTCCTTCCGCCGGAGTCGGCGAAGGCGTCTCAGGGTGGCGTCTCGGGGTGCCGTCGGCAACGGCTGCTGTCGCCCAGTGAAATGGAGCTCACCGTGCAATCTGCCGCCGTGTGCCTGTCGCACAGTTTCACAAAATTTAAGATGCAGTCTGCGTGACTCTCTGACTTACTCACACAAGTGAGTAAGAAGGCGAGAAAACCCAAACATCGCATTGGCTTCTGCTGCACGGCAGATGCTGCCCAGTCACCCGGGCGTGAGGTCAAGTTCAGCCGCCACCGGTGTAACCGGCCGCTGGCCGAGCCGCACCCTCCCCCACTGACCTGCCCAGTCAACCTCCCGTCTGTGACTTTTCCAGCCAGAGTGTGTGTTTGACAGAATCTCGGCCTCGGGGTGGCTGTGCTGGGAGCTGTTTTCTCCGGCGCGTCATTTGTTTATTTTCCTGCCGCTTTCTTGCTCCACACGGAGAGCCACCTCGGCGTTTCGGTGAGCGCATGCTGGAAAACATCTCCGTGCACTCGGAAACAGTGTGTGTAACACGGCATTTCCAGCCGAGACAACCACTGGATGTATCTCGCACAAAGTCATTGTCCCGTCGCTCCTGGTCCCTGGCAGAGCCTGCTGTGTCCTCGGAGGGGGTGGGGGGCTGTTCTGGAATGATGTGACGGTGCCTATCGGTCAGGTCGAGCTCCCTCACACCCACCGCAGGCGCCTCTGAGAAGGCCGGTTTCCGGAACCCCGGCTGGAGGAAGGGCTGTGGCTGAACCTGAGTCTCCCACCATCTCCCGAGCTCCTCACGGGCCGTCGCAGTGAGAAAACCCACCCGGAGACACAGCTGTTCATGGCGTGAATCTCAAGCCGTCCCTCTCCTGCCTTTCTGGAAGGTGGACGGGCAAGGGACCGTGTCTTTTCCAAGGACCTGGCTGGAGAAGGCATTAACATTCCCGAACAATCTGAGACTTCAGACACCCTGTCCTAGGTCAGACCCACATGGCTGGGGAGGTCATGCCTCCTAACCCCACGGACTCCTTCTGAACGGTGACAGTAGGAGGTGGAACGGGGAAGAAGTCAGGCTTCTCCCAACCCAGATAGCAGACTCACTTCATCCCGAGTGCGAAAAGCGCCGTGACTCACCCGGGCCAACGTCACGTTCCTTCTCTTCAATTCCTGCTCCGTGTGACCTGCAGTCGGCCCTGAGCTCCGGACTGGGCGTCACCGGGTGTTTAAGGACCTCTTACTGCCGTCAGAGTCAACCTCCTGTAGGTCTGCACCCAAGTGTTCTCGGCTGAGCCTTTGGAACTCCACAGTCTGACTCCCCCTCCACGTGAAAACCCTTCACATGAGACCAAAGACACGCATAACCGTCCCCGTAACCGGAGAGCCCAGAGCTCTTCTCACCGCACGTGACCAGTCCCGCGCCCGCCCTCCCGAGATGTGGGTGGGGCTCCAGCCCAGTGGCCCTCCCCACAGGTTCACTCTCACTGCTGAAATGCAGGCCCGCATTTCAGGTGAGGTCAGGGCAAGCCGGGCTCCTCGGCCCCATCCCTCCGGCCGCCCCGGACTGGGGTCCCTGCATTTGCCTCCCCACCACCTCTCACCGGAGAGTCACGCGAACTCCAGCGTCTCCTCCCATCCCCAGGGCTCGAACACCGCCCATCAGCCTCACCTGTACCTCCCGTAATTGTCTGCTTGCTTTTTCTTTCTAAAGATTTTGTTTATTTTTTGAGAGAGGGAAAGGGAGAGAGCAAGAGAGGGAGAGAAACATCAGCGTGTGGTTGCCTCTCACCTGGCCCCCTACTGGGGACCTGGCCCACAACCCAGACTGGGAATCGAACCGGCGACCCTTTGGTTCGCAAGCCAGCCCTCAGCCCACTGGGACGGGCCGCACCAGCCCGGGCTCTGCTCACTTGTTAAGCCCACAAACAGGGCCTCACGGGGGTCAGTCCAGTTACGCTCAGACGCAGGCCACCCGCGGGGTGTCCTGCAAGCTCTGGGCCCCAGATTCCCTCGTCTCCGGTCTCCTGCACGTCGGACGCACGGGCAGGCCACAGGGTGGACAGACTCCCTTGCCCAGACACACGCAGGGACGCCCAGCTGGTCCCGGTGCCGGCCCGCGGGCTCGCGCTCGTCAGGGGCAGCCGCCCCGCCTGTCAGCGACTCGCCAGGACACGTTCTCCTCCATCCGGCCGCGACGCCGGAAAACACTGCCGGGCCTCTGCACAGCCCGAGCACGGTCAGCTCTGTCCCCACGGTCTGTCCCTGGGCCTCGCGCCTCTGACGACGGCGAGGAGCCCAGTTCCCGGGACTGGGACGCGGGCAGACCGCGGTCCATCTCCATGACAACCACCATTCCACCCGGGGGAGCACGGGGCGTCGCTGCCCCAGCCAGGTCCGCACCGACTCAGGGGGTGTGGGGCGGTGGGGGTGCCCGCCCCCGGGGCCCGAGGCCAGCTGTGGGGGGTGTGGTCACTCTCCCCCAGTTCCCACGGATGTGGGCCAGTCGCACCATTGACCGAACCCCGGTTTTCTGTGTTCTAAGTCTTATTTCCACAGGGTCTGCTTGTCAGTCTGACTCGGCGTAAATGTGTTGGGTTCCTTTTCGCACATTCTTCACAGACCCTGAGACACCCAGGTTTGGCCATGAACCCTGCGCCCAGACGTGGCTCTCCCCTGGAGATGCATCTGTGTGTCGACAAGTGTCGATGCTGCTACAAGCACTGCTGGCCAGCGGGAGGGGGGATGGGAAGTTCAATGCCATCCACTCATTCTCCCGCTTCCCCCACCACCTTGTACCGCGCCTGTTCCGTGGGCCGCGTGCAGAAACACAAGGTCGTTGCAGAGCGAGCCCTTGAACTCCAGAACTCTCCTGCTAACGGGAAAGAGAAACCAGAAAACATAAGATGTGCACTTGCGAGATCGGAAGGTCATTGTGAGTTACAGTTCCGGGTTAACTACTGAATCAGAGGAGAAGGAGCCCCCCTCCCCCACCCGGAGCATAAAACCATGTGGGAAGAACATGGAGCAGCATTTCAGGCTCTGACGATGGCAGGTTTTGGGGCGTCCCCGTCGGCCACAGTAGCCAAGAAGATACCGGTTCTGGACCGGCAAGAAACACACGTCTGAGCTGAGAGTTTGGACTTTGTCACTAAAGCTACAGGCAGGGTTTTTTTTTTTCCAAATCCTCACCAGAGGATACATGTACTGATTTTGGAGAGAGAGAGAAAGGGGGAGAGAGAGAGAAAGAGGGAGAGAAACAAACACTGACCAGTTGCCTCCCCTGTGCACCCAACCAGGGACCAAACCCGCACCCTCTGGTGCACGGGACGAGGCCCCAGCCAGCTGACCACACTGGGTGGTTTGGGAAGTAAAATGCTCAGGACTCCTTGGGACAGGACTGTAGGCAGGTCCTGTCCTCCTCTGCCCCCCACTGCTCCCCTGCTCCCGGCACTGGGCGAACTTCCAGGGAGGACCTCATGCTTCCCGTCCCCCAAATCACCATCCCCTGCACCACCGCCCCCGGCATCACTGGAACCGGCACCAGCAGCGAAGGGACTGTGGAGCCCAGGGAGAAGCGCCCACACCGGGCTGGGTCGGCCTGACGCCGTCTGGCGGCTCCTGCCGTGAGCTCTGTGAGCGCTGCCGGCCTGGGCCTGAGCGTCCCTGCGCAGACCCAGACCCACGGGCGCCCCGTCTAGCCGTCCCCACACTCGGCGGCTCTCCGTGCGGTGAGCCAACGGTCTGCGTGCACCCGGCCGGTCGGGGCAGGCCTCGCACTGTGTCCGAGTCCAGCAGGAAATGTGTCGTTCCACAGGCATCTTACCACCATCGTCGTGACTGTCCCACTGTCCGTGGGGACGTCTCACGAAGCAGATTAAATTGGCTAAAAAAAAAAAAAAGCCACACTGCACAGAAACGGCCCAAAATCCACCTCTGCAAACCGACCAGGACCCGCGTGCGTCCGAGGGTCACGGTCGTCTCCCGAGACGGACAGCCTGACGCTGCGCCTCCCCCGCACTGCCCCCCCCCCCCAGTCCTGGAGGAACGCTGTTCCTCACAGCCGCTTCTTCACGGGCCAGGACCCAGAAACCACACACCGTTCTCTCAGATTTTCCAGGGCATCGCTGCCGTTTCCTGCTGGTTGCTCTCTGCTCCCCACTTCCATCTCTCAGAACTGAGAGCCTCCCTCCCCCCCTCCCTCCCCCCCCTCCCCCCCCTCCCTCCCCCAGGGCAGCAGGCCCTGCCTGCAGTCAACCGGAGCGCACAGAGCTCTGAGGGGGGCGGGGGCCTGGCTGGAGGGCACGGTGGGGGGGGGGGGGCAGTGGAAAGGGCACCTGTGCGAGGGGCATGGAGGGCGGGGCTGTGGGGGGCTGGGAGGAGGGGGGCAGGGCTGGAGGCCCGGAGCCAAGCGCCCCCGCATCCGGGCGGCGTTTCTCCCACCGGGCGCCGGGGAGCAAGCGCCTCTCGCAAACAGCGTGCGCCCCCGGAAATCCACCACGTCGGCATCGCCGGCACGCTTGTCCTCGGTGACTCGGTCCATGGTGTGGAAAGTCGCCGGGTGGGCCTTAGAGGGGCAGACCTCACCCGAGGCGCGCACGCATCACAGACAGACTGGAGGGCGGGGCGGGGCGGGGCGGAGCTGGCTCTTCGGCTCGTCCCCCGAGGGGCCCCGCCCCTCCCACCCAGACGCACACAGGGGGCCTCTGCTGGCGACTCAGCTTCAGACTCATGGCCGGAGGCGACTGCCTCCGCCAGCTGGGCACTCCTCGCGGCTGGGGGTCGTCAGATGCTGTGGGCAGCCGTGCTGGTGGACTCTCGTTGTCCACCAATCCCTGCCTGCTTCTGTTCAGGCCTCTGGTAGCTCTGCTTGAAACTGTGGCGCTGTCAGAATTACAGGAGCAACCGCAAGCCCTCAGCGCAAGAATGTCAGACGCTGACTTTCAGTGCGTCTCTTCACCTTGACTCTTGCTTCTTTACTATAACATTAAATGTTGCATAGTATCGAGCTTTTCTGATTGTTCTTAGCCAGGTAAGTAGCCCTGAAGGGCAGGCCCATTTTTAATTAAAGACGAGTTTGAACTGTCCAGAGGTTTATCGGTCGGGGGTCGCTCTCTAGCGCCGCCGTGTGGTTGGGGCGAAGGCTGCTCAAGTGGCGATGGCAATGGAGACCTGAGTTTCCCCGGGAACATCTCTGACGTCAGGTCTGGTGCCGCCTGGTAGAGACTCCAGAAAGTATCACTTACGTTTACGACACAAGCCGCTGACTGTCCTCTTGGTGCTTTGCAAACAGCACCTGTTGGGGCTTGAGGAGTGATAACTGATCAGATCCCCCTACCACTCCTAGGTCGGCATCCCGCCCAGAGGCAAGAGCAGCAGGGCCAGACAAAGATGCAAACACGGGGAGAAACATGGAGGGAGTTCTGTCTGGAAGCTGGCTCAGCCACCCCAGCTTGCGCACCCCAGCCCCCTCCCCCGGCCTCCAGGCCGCGTCGATGTCACACAAGCCACTCTCCTTGTGTTCACAGTGGCCGGGCTTTTCTGGACAGACCCCGTGTTGACGGGGCTGGCCCAGCAGAGGGGAGTAGTTGGGACCGAGGCCGCACGGCCCACAAACCCCACGGTACTGACCGTGAGGCCGTTTATAGAAGCTTCCGGACCGTTGCTCTAGGCCCGGGGGCTCGAGTTTGTGCACGGGACTCAGTGTGTTGGGTTACCCGACTGTGTGAATATAGAAAGGACCGCCCCCGGAGACAGCCCCAGTGCATGCATTTTTACATAATAAACATGCCATGACATGGGATGTCCTGGGTCTTTATTCCTCTCTGCACTGACTATGAGAATCGGGGCAAACTGCTTCTGCCACCACTTCCTCGTTTGTAAGACGGGGAGCGTGGGGGCGCCGACACGCCTCCTGGAGTTGGCCCGAGGGTCAGGCCCCCACGTGCAAAGCCCCCGGAGAAGTGCCCAGCGTGGACGGCCCCAGGGCAGCTGCCGCTCAGCAGCAAGGGGCCACGTGCTTGGCCACTTCCTTGGGTCCCGACTGGACAGGACGGTCATCGGAGAGTCCCAGACAGACGGCCGGGCTGTGGGTTTCGGGACAATGACCATCCTCCTGAGGGTCAAGTGCTGGCACATGCCCGTCTGGGCGGGCGGGCGGCCGTGGGTGAGATTCGGTCTCTCCGCGCCTCAGTCTGCCATCCCTGAAATGGGCACAACGATACAGGTTGCCAGAAGTAAACCAGCTAATGCATGTGATGGCCTTGAATCAGTGTCTGGCCCATTTTAAAAAGTGAATCATCTTATCTACTACCGCATCCACCGCGGCAGGGGCCGAGGGCGGCCTCGGTGACCGCCGAGAGCGCGATGACGGGGCTGGGGGGTGGAGACCTGACCGCCCTGGAGGCGGCAACAGGAGGGGAGTCGGAAGGGGCGGGTTCAGCCCGCTGCTCGCAGGGTCCGCTGAGCAACGGAGCCGGTGCGTGCGGGCCAGCACGGGGAGGCCATAGTCTCCAGGGACCCTCACTGTGTGTGGAGTGGTGTGGGGGGGGGGGTCCACACACAGGCCCCGTCTCACAGGGACTGCTCGGTAGGGCAGCGTGCAGCTGTTTTCAAGCATAAAGAAAGTTCCAGGAAAAACGTGCTGTGGTCGCATCGTATTTCCCAGTCTTGCGCATCTAATGTTAAAACAGTTGCCGGGCCTCTGCCGCAGACCCCTCCCAGCCGCTGTCCGCGTGGAGAGAGGGCTGAGCGCTCGCCAGGGAGAAGGGGTGGGGGCGGGGCGGGGCCGCTGGAGGGTCGTCGTCGCTGAGGACGGCGGGTCTGCCGCAGACACGCCACTCCTTGACCTTGCTTGTTTGCTTTGGAAGTTCAATGTCTTCTTGTAGCTTTTATTGCAAGTGCTGCCGGCTGCTCCATCCAAGGCTTCATCCCCAAAGTTGCTGTCTGAGTCTCTCTCCGGGAGGAGGGGTTCTGTTGACCTTAGAGAAGTCCGTTTTATAGCCACCATTTAAACTTGCAGGATTTCCCTGGCTGGTGTAGCTCAGTGGATGGAGCATGGGCTGCAAACCAAAGTGTCGCAGGTTCGATTCCCAGTCAGGGCACATGCCTGGGTTGCAGGCCACGGCCCCCAGCAACCGCACACATGGATGTTTCTCTCTCTCTTTCTCCCTCCCTTCCCTCTCTAAAAAAATAAATAAATAAAATCGTTTTAAAAAATAAATAAACAAACCTGCAGGGTTTGTGGTCTGTGACCCACGATGGCCCATGCCAGCAGCTTCTACGTTGTTCCAGAGGCGAATGTGATCGGATTAAAAATCACCTGTGTGGTGAACCCCAGTACCACACAGTGGGAACAGAGGAGGGAAAGCCAACTCACCACACGCACGCGCACACACACACACACACACACACAGGCCTTGCAGGCGGCGCTGGGTCTGTCTTCTCCGACTCCTGACCTGCCCGTGTTTGGGAGGAACAAGCATCTCCCATAAACGCCGCGACTTTATGGGGACGTTTTTCTCCCCGGAGCTCTGGTGCCCTCACAGGCATCCAAGCAGCCCGTGTTCATGCCCAGGCTGGGGTGGGGGTGGGGAGCGCTTCGAGATTATTCTCACTCGAAATGGAAGTGAGGATGCATTTCAATCTAATAAATAATCATTGCCCACGCCTGCTTGGGAAAGAGCTTTCTTGCTGAATAATGTTTCAGTACACAACATCTTGGAACGAGGCTGCCCTCGTGAATTTACGGGTAGCTGGCCACATGAACCCCACAGGTCTGCACCCGTGCGAGGCCGGAACGACCCTCCGGGGCCATCTTTTCCTAAACCATCTCCAGGAGAAGCCCATTCCGGTACTATTAGGGCTGGTTACCACGTGGAGTAGCGAAAGCTGCGCCCTTGGTGACCCCCCCCCCCCGCCCTCCGCCAGGCTCGTGAGCTCCTGGGCGTCCTGCACGTCCGTGGGTCGTGGGTCGGTTTTCTGAGTGACCGGCGGAGACTCAGAACTCAGGTGCGGGCAGACCCGGCCCAGCCATGACCCGCACCACCTCCGGGGCCCCAGGCTCGTCCGCTCTGCCGCTGCATGCGCGTGTCCATCAGGAGGAGCGAGTCCCGCGGAATCCGCGTGCGCCCGCGCCAGTGGCGTGGAGCTGACCTTTGAATTACAAGTAGGCGCTGAGAACTCCCAGGAGCGGGCCACATGCGTTAAACGACAATGACGGAAAGCTGTTTGCCTTCCGGAACGCTCCTCCCATCGCGAGGGTGAGCCCGAGCTGGGCGCGGGAGCAGTGGACGCTGCACGACCCGTTTCTCAGGTGGGGGAAGCCCCCCAGGCCGGCTGGGCGAGAGGCCGGGGAGACCCAGGGCTCCCCCTCCGGCCGGGGATTCTGCAGCGGGGCCAGGGGGTACTGTGCTGGGAACCGAGGAGGGGGAGCCTGCAAACCCAGCTGCTTTTCTCCCATGAGCACTCACACCATTCAGGGACAACTGGGTGTGGTTTGGGCTGCACCTGCGGGATCACCTAGGAAACCCGGCTTCCCCAGAGCGCCGGTCCTCCGGGCTGGGGGTCTCCAAGGACTCGCTGCCTGCCTCGGGCTCCGGCCAGAAGAGGCTGCGCGCACTGTCTCCCACGGGTTTCAGACACGCGTGTGGAATTCTTGGGCCCAGCGGTCTGGAGTGGCTGGGATTTGGACATGTTTCATCTGCAGAACCGCCGTTTTGTAGAGTTTTCCCGGTAGTTTTCGTCCTTAAAGGGCAGCGTGCCGTGTTGCCGGAGGCTCCAGCCGTGGGCAGGAGGCAGACGTGAGCTGAGCGCGAATTCGCTGTGTAGCGCGTCACTCAACACCGCGGGCTCCGCCCCTTCCCCCCCCCCCGCTCAGCGGGAGTCACGATGCCCCGCCCATCACTATACCCCGCCCTCCTCTGATGCCCTGCCCATCGCGATGCCCCGCCCTCTTCTGGTGCCCCGCCCATCGTGATGCCCCGCCCTCCTCTGATGCCCCGCCCACCGTGATGCCCCGCCCACCGGGGCGGCAGGAGGCTGAAAGACAGGATGCGCTGGATGCCCCCCAGGTGCGGGGCTCGGCACACGCCCACGGTGACGGGCTCCGTCTCCCTCACTCGGCTCCGTTTGCCGCGGAGCAAACATCCTTACACCCCCGCGACTCTCAACCCAACAGCAGCCGCTCGGCCCACCGCGCACGCTCCACGCGGGCTGCCGGTCGGCCGTGAACTTGCCGGTTCCACTCGGCCCGCCCGGGCTGCGTGTGGCTCCTGGGGCCGGCCCGGCCCCCTGGGGCTGCCGCCGGCTTCGTGAGGGCACAGGTGCCAGAGCGGACGCGGACCCAAGGTGCTGCTTCGCACCTGTTCAGAGCCAGAACAGGGTCACTGCCGGCCGCCTTCCGCCGAGCGGACAGGGGGACGGCCACGCGCGAAGTAATCCTGCCACTCGGGCGGCAGCGCATAGTAGCAAATAGTAATACTTATTTTATATATGTAAAAGAATGTCCTATTATTAGGTGATAGCCATGAACTCAAAACATGTTAAATGTCCATTTTGGTGGTAATTAGGAGTGAAGAGTCACTGTACTTTCATTTTGATATCTAATTTTTATTCCGTGAATATTGGCCAGCGGCAGCCATTGGGTATTTGTAGCTGTGCTCACAGCTCTAATAATCATAACATTTAACATTGCCTACGATGGAGCGATAAGGACGCTGTTTTTATGAGTACGGTCTTTCCTATGCAATTTCTTATAACAGCATTTAAAAGGGCAGAAGACAAAATGTTCAGACTGCGTGTCTTCTGTCAGTGGAAACTCTCATTCCAGAAGAACAATGTTCCGCAAGCCAAACCCTGAATAATCTCTCACCGCAGTCCAGTGGGCCGTGCAACTGTCCCCCCTCCTCAAGTCCCAGGACCCTGTCACCTTCCTGAAACGTGACAGCTCACGCCCACCGAGCATTTGCAACATGACAGGCACTGCGGTTTTAAAGAGGTGCCTGCATTTACTCTAAAAGTGCCCTTCAAAAGATCCGCCACAAATATCACCATTTTACAGATGCGACAGTTGAGGCTCAGAGAGGGCCAGTGACCGGCGTGAAGTCACGCGGCCGGCGGGGAAGAGCCCACACAAGGACAAGAGGCCAGGCAGCCGGCCGGCCGCAGGGCCTCCCTGGCACCGTGTCCTGCAGTCCCACCGGTGGGAGTGCACAAGGACGAAGGACGGCCGAGCACACTGGCCACTTGTGGGGGGTGCAGCATCGTTTCCATCATCACTTCATTTAGTCCGCAAAACACACTGATAATATGGGTGTTGTCGTCACCCCCGCGGTGCAGGCCCAGAGAGTGCGAGTGCCAGGCCAGGACTGCACAGCCGGGGGAGGGCAGAGGCCACTTGGGGGCGAGGCGTCTGGTGTCTGGTGTCTCCCTGCACCCCCTGCGCTCTGCGTTTGTGAGAAAAGGGGAAGGCGTGACCCCCAAAAACCCCCTCTGCACTGATGCACCCGGCCGGCCTCACGTGCACAGATTTCAAAGATGAGTTCCTTCCCAATTATGTCATCCCTTTCCTCCCAAGTTACTTCCCTTCCTGTCACCATAACAACCCACGGCCTGCAAAACCCAGCTGGAATCGTTACTGAGACAGGCAGAGGGAGAGGCTTTGGCGTATCTCTTCGGGGGTCTTCTCCAACCTGTCTGTCCCCTCCTGGTGGACTTGGGCACCCTGTGACCTATGGCACCCTGTGACCTACAACACTGACCAGGAGGCTGCGGACGGGCAGCTGCTCTGTGCACACCCAGCAGGGGAGCCCGTGGACAGCTGCGCCCACTCCCCCACCCCCGCCCAGCACCCAGACTCCGAGCGGGAGGGGCATCTGTGGTCCATGAAAAGTGACAGGGTCAGTGCGTCAGTGCGGGACACAAGGAATGCCCCTGCCCCTCTCTCCTTTATCCCAAACTGACCACTACCGCTACAAGCACATGGGGAAACAGAATGTTCCAGACCCTCTCCTGACTCAATGAAACGAGCAAACCAGAAAGCAGCGTGCCGCCTGCCCAGGGTGGAGAACAGAGAGAGAGAGAGAGATAACGCCCAGGAAAGGCACCCTGGCCCCGGAGTCCTCGCCCCCAGCTCAGAGGGCCGGAAGCAGCTTCTCCCTGCTCTATACGGAGTGCCCCCCCCTCATTAGTATACGGGACGGAAGAGTTTCCCGGTACCGTGGAGCTGCACACTTGAAACCCACCAAGTTCTACTAACCAATGTCGCCCCACAAATTCCTGAAAAGTTAAAGAAAAAGAATTTTCCCCAAGGCAAAGGGATACGTGTGAACTTCTTTTCCCTGCTAGTGCGGCTCTTTCCCCAAAACGTGCCGCGTGGACTCCAGGGGGGGAAGCCTGCAGGGGTCCCGGGGCTCCCACACCCGCCGGGCCTCGGCTCGACCTGCGGCCCCGGGGCTCGCTCTGTGCCGGGTCTGCTCTGCCGTCTGGAACCAGGACCAACCCCCGGGCCTGGTCTGCATCATGCTCTTGTGTGAGGAGACCGGATACCGTGAGGGAATCTCTGCAGAACCCCGAGCCTTGTGCCTCAGGAAGGAACTGCCGCCCCGAGGTGCATGGGACGGTGCACACGGACGCACGGGGAGCCCCCCCAGAGGGGGAGCCCAGCTTCGCTTCACGCCACACTCCTGCTCTCCCAGCACCTGGCAACACTGGACGCAGGAGTTTAATTTTCTACACCAGCGATTTTCAACCGTTTTCATCTCATGGCACACAAAAACCAATTACCAAACTTCTGCTGCACACCAAAAAAATATATTGGATCACAACTGGCGAAACTGAAACATGATCAAAAACTCCCCAAAACTCCCCAAGTCCTGGACCAGAAGCTTTCACAGGTGAATTACACCAAACATTCAAAGGAGAATGGACACCTCCCCTCAAACTATTCCAAAAACCCTGGGAAGAGAAGAGACTCCTGAGGTCACCGTAGGAGGCCAGCATTATCCTAATCCCAACCCACATAAAGACACTACAAAGAAAGAAAATTACAGGCCAATATCCCTGATGAACATCTACACTAAAATTGGCAAGAAAATATTAGTACACTGGATTCAGCAATACATTAAAAAGATCATATACCACAATCAAGTGGGGTTTATTCCGGGGATGCAAGGTCGGTACAACATCCACAGATCGATAAACACGATTCACCACACAAACAAAGTGAAGGATAAAAACCACACAATCATATCAAAAGACACAAAAAAGCATTTGATAAAATCCAGCACCCATTTATGAAAAAAAAAACCCTCAGCAAAGTGGGAATAGAGGGAACATACCTGTATGAAATAAAAGCCACGTATGACAAACCCACTGCCAGCATCACACTCCACGGGCAAAAACACAAAGTGTTTCCCCCTGAGATCGGAACAAGACAGGGTCGTCCCCTTTCGCCTGTCTCATTCCACTGAGTGCCGTAAGGCCTGGCCTCAGGGATCGGACAGGAAGAAAAAAAACATCTTCAACTTGGAAAGGAGGAAGTAAAACTGTCATTATTTGTGGGTGACATGATTCTGTATAATAAGAACCGTAATGATTCCACCAAAAATAAAAAAAAAACTATGAGAACTGGTAAATGAATTCAGTAAAGCAGCAGTATGCAAAATTAGCATGTAGGAAATGGTTGTATTTTTATACACCAATAATGAACTCGCAGAAAAGGAAACTAAGAAAATAATCCCATGTACAATTACATCAAAAAATAAAATAAAATGCCTCGAAATAAATTTCACCGAGGACGTAAGAGACGTGACTTGGAAAACTGTAAGACACTGAGGAAAGGAACTGCGGCATAAACAGTGTTCACATGCCCAAACCGCCAGAAGCACCCTTCAACTCAGCGGGATTCCCGTCGAGACACCAACGGCATGTGTCACAGAACTAGAACGAATGTTTCACAAATGTATGTGGAGCCACAAAACACCCCACACGGCCACAGCAATCTTGGGGAGGAAGAACAAAGTCGCAGGAACCACGCTGCCTGACATCTATAGGAACTATCGATCATAGCTATGCTGGCTGTGATAGAAGGCCACCGTAATCAAACATGCGTGGCACTGACATAAGATCAGACACGCAGCTCAGTGGAGCAGAACAGAGAGCCCAGACATAAAACCACATGTTCGTGGTTAATTCACGTCTGACAAAGGAAGAAAGAACAGACAATGGAGTGAAGACAGTCTATTCAATAACTGGTGTTGGGAAAACCGGGCAGATACTTGCCAAAAAATGAAACTAGACCACCTTCTTACACCACACACAAGAATAAACTCAAAATGGATAAAAGACGTAAATGCAAGACTTGAAACTGTAAAAATGCTAGAAGAAAACATAGGCAGTACAATCTTGGCTATTTCTCATAGCGGTATTTTTTCCTGAAATATCTCCTCAGGCAATGAAAACAAAAAATAGATAAACAAATGGGACTATCTCAAACTAAAAAGTTTTTGCACAGCAAAGGGAACCAACAAGAAGAAAAGAAAACCCACAGAATAGAAGAACAGGTCCATGATACATCCGCTAAGAGGTTAATATCCAAAATTTATTAAAAACTTATACAACTCAACACCAAAAAAACCACGAACAATCCAATTAAAACACTCGCAAGGGCCCTGAAATACACGTCTCCAAAGAGGATACAGAATTGGCTGACAGACATATGAAAAGATGCTCCGTGTCACCAGTCACCAGAGAGATGCAAATTAAAACCACAGTGAGACACCACCTCCCACCTGTCAGAACAGCCGTCATCAATAAATCCACAACGAGTGCTGGCGAGGACGTGGGGCAAGGGGACCCTCGTGCACAGCTGGTGGGGACGCAGCCTGGGTAGCCACTGTGGGAAGCAGTGTGGAGTCTCCTCAAAAAATTAAAAATAGAACTATTTTATGACCCAGTGATTCCACTTCTGGGAATAGGTCCAAAGAAACCTGAAACACCGCTCTGAAAGAACATAAGCTCCCCTATGCTTATTGTAGCACTTTTTACAGCCGGATCTGGAAGCGGCCTAAGTGCCCATCAGTAGAAGTGGATAGAAAAGCCGTGGTCCATTCGCACCTGGAACACCGTACGGCTGCGATGAAGAAGGAGCTCCTGCCCTCTGCGACGGCGGGACGGACCTGGAGAGGGTTATGCTGAGTGGGAGGAGCCAGTCAGAGAAAGACAAATACCACGTGATCTCACTCATCTGCGGAACCTAATGAGCAAACAAACGAACAAACAAACAAACTAGAAACAGACTCATACGTAGAGAGAATAGACTAACAGTAGTAAGAGGGGAGAGGTTGGGGGACTGGATACACATGGCGAAGGAGTAAGCAGAAAAAACCTCATCGACACAGACCACAGTGTGGCCACGACCGGAGGGAAGGGAAGGGGGAGGGGGAGGAGGGGCAGGGGTGTAGATGGTGAGGGAAGGGGACCTGACTTGGGGAGGTGAGCACACAGGACAGTGTACAGATGATGTGTTGTGGAATCGTATGCCTGAAACTCATAGAATTTTATTAGCCAAGGTCACCCCAATAAATACAATAAAAAATTATATTACGCTGTAAAATTCTACATTTGTCTATATCTGTACAATGTCCATGCTTTTTCAACTCTAAAACTCCATAATTTTACCCCCAAACCAGAAATAGAAATAAAAATTTAAAAGTTTAAAACAAGCAACAAAATACATTTTTGCTGATCAGACAAAAAATAATAGGTATAATTCTGATTTACAAAAAAAATAGTAATTATCTACCATCTTTTGCTCCAAAGTAACTTTTTAAAAACTTCGGTGCCTGTACTTGCATACAATGATCCCTAGCGCCGAGGGTTAACCATCAGATGCAACCTCGCTGTGCGGCGTGACCAGTGGAGTGCAGATCGGGCACATGGCCCACGTGCCGTGGTTCGAGACAGGGTCCCCCCCCACAACGGTGGCCGCCGTGTTGGCTGTGGCCGTTTTTCTCCATTTCACCGTCTCGGGGAGGAGAGATCAGTGTCCCTGACAGTCAGGTGTCGCAGGATTCAAACACTCTCGCAGCTCGCCGGTTGAACCCGCTGTTCTGTGCCGATACAAAGCTGTGGCTGAAACCCGGTTTCTCAACAACACACACCTGCCTTTCGTCACCCTCCGCGGCAATGACCGGGTTTTCCCTCCCAGAGAACTAACGTCAGCCGGGAGGCCACCCGTGCCGGCCGGCAGTAACCCGACTCACACACACTCTGTTGGCCCCAGTGCCAAGTGCCCGGCTCCGGGCAGGAACTCGCTCCCGGGTCTGCCGCTGGCTGTTCGGTGGCAGCGCCGTCCAGGCTTCGGGCAGCGGAGGCCGGCCATCGCAGGACGCTGGCTGTCCCCAACCTGGGCGGCGTTCACACGCCCACGCTGGACACTCGAGGAGAGAAAGCCCTGCTTCGGAGACAGCCACCCGGAGGAGCGGGAGGCCAGGCCGTCCCGTGGCCGCCCTGGGGCCGGGCTCTCTCTCCCCACACAGACGCACAGGAGAGGCTGGGGCCCCCCCTCCCCCGGGCCAGCTCGTCCCCTCTGCAGAAGCCTTTAGACTTCAAACACCCACCCACTGTGTCCACATCACAGAGAATGAAACGCTTAAGGTGGTGCCAATGGCATCGACCACGCGATCATCACCACTTTCTCCCCGTGAGAAACGTGGCTGCCCCTCGCTGGGCAGACCGTCGATGAGACACAGGGGGTGGGTGGACGCCAGCAGCCCTTCCGTGCGGCTGGGCCCCACAGCGGGTCTCAGAGCCGCAGCACCACCCGCTCGCCTGGGGGCTTCCCAGGGGCTCCCACAGGAGCTGGTGTCGGATGGGAGACGCTGGTTGTTTCATGGGTGGGAGAGGAGCCGCAGCTCACCAGGGTGCTCGCAGGGAGGGCGGGGCCGCGTGTCACCCCGACCTGGCCACACTGTGTTCTCAGCAACGTCGGCCTCAGGACAGAAGTCGGGACACGCCGCTGTCACCAACGGAAGTAAGCCCTCAGCAGGGACACTTGCAAGTAAGTTGCAGGTCAAGGCTGCTTTTTAAAAATAAATCACAAAGGATCCAAGGACATGCTTCCATGGTTCTGACGTTTACGCACTGGTGCCGTGCGTGGGTCCCTGGTGCGGGCGACAGCACCTGTCTGGGGGCCACGTGAGCAGCGTGCTCGCCGTTCAGCACCCCATTGGCTCGGCGATCTGCCGGGTGAGGGAGGAGCCCACCCTGTGCCGGGCACCGTTCCAGGGGCCGCCATCACAGCAGCAAAACAGAAGAAGGCCCACAGAACTTGTTTTCTGTTGAGAGAGGTAGAAAATTTCAAAGGAATTGTGTGTGTGTGTGCGCGTGTGTGTGTGTTCACATCGAGGCAACGGACACATGAGAAATGAACCAGGTGAGGCACAAAGACTGACTACAGGTCGATGAACCATTTTTAAGATTATTTTTTAGAGAGGGGAAGGAAGGGAGAGAGAGAGAGAAACATCAGTGTGTGGTTGTGGACATGCCTCTCGCACGCCCCCTACTGGAGATCCGGCCCACAACCCAGGCCTGTGCCCTGACTGGGAGTCGAACCAGCGACCCTTTGGTTTGCAGGCCAGCACCCAATCCCCTGAGCCACACCAGCCAGGGCTGACCCGTTTTAAACGGGTCAGTCTGAAAAGGCATCTCTGGGAGGCGACACTTCACCAGGGGCCCGATGTGGGAAGTCAGGAGGCCACCTGGGACTTGGGAAAAGCGGCTTCCAGGTGCGGGGGCGTGGCAGGAGCAGCTGCAGGAAACCTGGCTGAGCAGACAGTCTGTGGGCTGGCCCCCGCTGGGCGCTGGCTGGGCTGCAGGTGAAGCCCCGGTCCAGGCGAAGGGAGGAAGCCCCTCCCAGCTGGTGCGCTCTCTCTGCGCAAGACCCCCGGCTCCGGCTCCGCAGAAGGAAGGCGGGAGCCACCCTGCTCACTATGCCCCATTACACGGTCTCGCCTGCGACGGAACTGTGGCTTTTCGGCATTAGATAGAATTCCAGCGATTTGCTTGTGTTTCTTCCCGTTGCCCAGCACGCTTCTGTCGAGTGCACTGAGACAGAAATAATGACACAGACGCTTCTGGCCCCTCAGAACAAGAAAGGAAGCTTCGGGTTGAGGGAAAAGACCGTCCGAGAGGGAGACAAGCGCTAATTATCCCCATGGGACGAGCCCCACCAGGGATGCACGTTTCAGCCCGTCCTCTGAGACCCCCCGAGGGGCCCACCGGGTCCTTGACGGAGCCTCGACCCTGCGCTGCTCCTCGTCATGGCAGAGGCAGGAGGACGGGGGCGAGGACAGTTGCGAACTGCACCTTGGAAGACGGGGGACACTGGGAAGGGGGGTCTGACTCTGAAGTGGCAAGTCAGGGAGGCCCCCCTGCAGAAGGGGTCACGAACACGGGACCCTTGTCACAGGCACGGGCCTCCCTCCTGTGCTCACGGGAGGGGCCAGAGCCAGGCAAGGGCCCTGACGCGCACCGATGCGGCTTCGGGACGGGCCTGGGCGTCGCTCCACTCCCACTGGGAGGACACTCCCAACCTCCCCTCGGTCCCCAGACGCCGACGTGAGCGGATCAGCCTGTGTTCGGTCAGCTCAGAGCAGCCGAACACCTCACAGAGATGCACCAGCTCAAGGTCTAGGAGTTCCCGGAGGCCGGACTCCAGGGGCAGGCTGGTCAGCGGCTCCGTGATGTCTCGCCGGACCCGGGGAGGGAGTGTCGTCACTTGTTTCTGCATCCCACACAGTCAGCCCGCTCCACCCGGTTCCTCGTGGTAGCAGAGCGGCTGCAGCTGCTCCAGGCTTCGCAGACACACCATTTGTGCCGGGGAGGGTGCAAGCCTGGCCTGGCCTCGGACCCGTGTCTGGGGTGGGTGACGGTGCACACTCGGATGGTTCACCATCCGGGCTTCAGCCTCAGCACGTGCCGCAGCCAAGCTTCGTGGGAAGTCCAGGGACCGTGCGCTCCCATAAAATTCTGGGAGCTCCTGGGAGACAGAGGGGGGTGTGTGTCGAGTCTGGGGACACCACCCGAGGGGCCCCTTCCGTGGCAGAGAGCCACCTCCGACAGCTGAGGGCTCCCGCCGGCAGTTAGGAGAGCGAGCTCCGGAGCACGAACCCTGACGTGGACGCCCCCCCCCGTCCTCTCCTCACCGGCGTCGGACCTGGTGCCCTGCGCCCCCACCCACCTGCTGGCGTTGGGACAGCCCATCTCCCGTCACCTGGCCTCCCTCTGAGCCCCCGGCAGTGCCTCCAACACACAGAACACGTCCGAGTGGGGGCAGGGCGAGCTCCCGCCAGGGCCGGCCCTGGCGACACACTCCTCGGCCTGCCAGAGGCACGCACACGCACAGGCACACGCACACGCATGCACACCTCAGCTCTGCCAGCAGCGGGCTGGTCTCCAGCTGCTCCGTGGGCACCGAGTTCCAGAACCGTGAAGCTGGAAGTTAAGGCGCTGACAGAGGCTCTGGGGCAAGGCGGTAAGGAAGGTCGTGAGGACACTTTCTCGCAAGGACGGCGGAGCTGGTGAGGCTGAGACAGAAGTGGGGGGAGCGGGGCGGGGGGGGACGGACCCCCTGGGGCAGGGGCGTCAGACTCAGGCTCACCGGGGGCCACACCAGCCTCGCGGTTGCCGTCAAAGGGCCGAATGTAACTTCAGCTCCTTCACAGCTCAGGAGCTGTCACACTCACACCGTCCTGACATCATCCCGGCCCGCCCGCCACGTCCCTTCCTGGGCGGGGTCGCTGTGCTGCTGCCCCCAGCCCGCGGGCAGCCTCCCGGCTCCCGAGGGCGGTGCACGGCCACCTTCTCCCCCCGCCTCCAAACCTTCACTTTTGTCCCGTCCATCCGTGAGGAGCTGATACACACTGGTACAGAGGTAGTTTGTTAACTGCAAGTCATAAAACAATTTTTTAAAAGAAAAACAGGCGATTTACACTCATCGGAGTAGAAATCAGATCAATTGCTGAGTGCCTAAAGTTAGAAACTAGCTTATGTATTACTTTATACATGTCACAGCTTACATTTTTATACGATGTACGATAGGACATGTGCATAGTTGTGTATGGTGTGTAACGCAGGGCGGGGCAAAAGCAGGTTTACGGTTGTTCGCATGGGAAACGCTGTGGTAACCAATAAATAACAACACGAGGATAAGCTGTGTTTGCACACTCACCCCCGTGAGTGAGCCCACTGTGGCCGCCCCAGCATTTTAATCCTCGTCGGGATGGAAGTTAACACCGTAAAATACGGGACGAGGTCGGTCTGGGTTCACCGTCACCAAATTGTCCCGGGAGCCCAGGTCTTTCTCCAGATTCTAGTTGCTTCTCCGTCAGTTAATCGGGGCCCATCGGGGGCGGCGAGGGGCCTGGAACCGTACCGTGTGCTGCGTGCTGTGGCAGCGGAGCTCAGGGAGGCCCGGGGTGGGGGGGGCCCGCGCTCAGACCCAGGCCCCTCTGCGCCGCGTGTCCCGCCGCGAGTCGGGTGCTCGTTTCTGATCACCCGCGGGTTCTGGGTGTGCAGGTGTTCGCACCGAACGCCCCGATGAACAGGGCCGCCACCACGCGGCCCACACCACACCAAGGGCGGAGCAGAGCCGGCCCGTCTGCATTTCAGGAGACACGGCCAAGAACTGGAGCCACGCCCAGGTGGAGAGATACACTCACCCCGGGGTGAGGTCCAAAGAGGTGCCCGGTGTGCGAGGATGGCTGCGCACAACCGGCGTGCGACAGGCAGACTGAGGGAAGGGAGGGTGACCTTGGGAACCCTGGGCGGAGCCAGGGGCTTGCTCTCTAGGTGTGAGGACGCCTGGGCCAGGCCTTGGCGCCGGAGGGGGAGGAGGGCCGGGCGCCCTGGCCCCCAGCAGAGACGAGTTGCTCGGGGGACCTCGTGGGGAGACGAGAAGAGGAGATCAGGAAATTGTGGGGAAAGCGGGAAGGTAACAAAGTCTCTTTCTGCTCGCAGGGTGGCCAGCAGTTATCTCCGTGTAGAAAGTAGCGAAGTGGCGAGGTTGTGGTGTCCGAGACATTTTGTAGCTGCAGTTCCGAGGGCTTTGTCCAAGCGATGAGCCTCTGGGACACCGTCCCAAACCAGCTCACATCGACTCCGGCTGCGGTCACAGGACAGGCAGAGAGTGAGGCTGGTCCCACGAGCCGAGGCGGCGATGAGAAAGCTGGACAAGCGCACGGAAGGTCACAACCGCGTGGGACATGGCACCTGGCTGCTGTGACGCGGGGACAGTGTCAGGGAAGTGGACCCGAGGGTGGTCGGGGGCGGGGCTGGCTCCACACTGGGTGGGCTGCCCTGAGGGAGGGGGAGAGCGGAAACCGGGGTGACCCCCCAGGTTGGGGGGAGCGGAGCTGCCGGAGCTCAGAAGCGCGCCAGGTGACAGGCTGCCCTGCCCGTCTTCCCAGGACGCCCCCGGTTCAGGGGGGTCCGCCCAGCCCCCGGGCCTGCGCGGTGAGCGAAGGCTCCGGCCGCCGGTCCAGAGGAGCGGATGCGGAGGAAGCTGCTCTAACTGGTTTTCTCCGGCCCGTGAAGAGCACTTGCGGGGAATTATTAGCAATAACCGAGCTAATTAATCCATCAGAGACAAGTTTCGCTTGGTTCAAGTGTTCTCCTTGCCATAAAATTGCACATAATACTCCTAAAGCCCAGTGAGTCCTTCGTGCGCTCCCGCCTCCGGGAGCTTCCCAGCCTCCCCCGAGCCTAAGGCAGCGGCCCCGCGCGGCCCGCTCGGCGGCGAACTCGCCGGCCCACCCGGGACCAGGTCCGTGTGGCCCCTCGCCCCCGGCCACAGTTAGGTCTCCAGCGCGGTGATCACGGAACCATGGGACCTGAGACCGAACCGAACAGCAGCCTCAGATGCACTTCAGACCCGCGCAAACCGGCTCAGACCCGCGCAAACTGGTGCAAACCGGCGCCGGCTTCAGAGACTCACGCGAAGATGGTGCGCCGCGCGCCGCCGGGACTGCCACGTGCCCCGGGGTCGGGGGTCTCCAACGACCTTTGAACTTAACCGACCAGCGCGACTCCTGTGCGCCCAGCTCCGACAAGGATGCGCCGAGGTCCCCGATGCAAAGAAATTACCGTCACGTATGTTGTTCTCTCTGATGGTCACAAAAGCGCCGGAATGTTAAAAAATAAAAGGGGGTGTCATCACACCTCTTTCGCCAAACAAAAGGCTCGTGGTCACCAAGGGTGAGCGGCGGACGGGGTCTCGCTGGAGGTGCAAACGAAGGGGGGCTGCCGTCCCACCGCCCACCCGCCCGGCGCTGACACGGCCGCGCCCACGCGTGGCGCAGGGTGCCCACTCCCGACCCCGCTGCCGTCTGGACGGAGCCGCGGCAACGCCCACCTTCGGTCCTTCGCGGGGCGGCGTCTGTGAAGGAGGTCAACCGAGTGCAGGACACTCTGACGCCCCCCAAACGCCCCCATTTAACCGACAGCTGCGCGCGCGGCCCGAAACCCAGCCGGCTGAGGGCGCTGCATCTCCTGGGCCCCGCTTGCTGGGCTTACTTGAAAGCCACAGTGTTAAGAGTTATGTTTAATTGAGTAAACTAAAAATACATTTGTCTCCTTAACCACTTCCTAGCCAATCCGAATCACTTATCTGCACCGTCAGGATCGCTTCCTCCCAGTAGGAGGAGTCAGCTTCTCTTTCCCAGCGCACCTTCATCTGCCACGTCCTCTGTGCTGTATGTAACGAGGGGGAAGCGCACAGGCGCGCGGGAAGGAGGAGCAGGGTGACCGGGAGGAACGCGGAAGACCGGGAGGGAGGAGAGAGACCCCCACAGCAGACGCTCGCCGGCGCGATCGAGGGCAGGACCCCGCGCGCAGGCGGGTCCCGGCTGGAGTTCACCGATGCCCACGGAGCTGCGCGGGCGCAAGGTCACGGCCACCGTGTGCGCGGCGGAGCATCGCCCTGGACCGGTCACGGTCACGGGGCCGGCTTTCAAACTCCGCAGCCGCGGCGGGAGCAGGAGGCCCCGACGGGCAGACACTCGGTGGTGGCGATCCGTTCGTCTCCGACAGAGACAAGGACAAGGGACCCTGAGAGGGTTTGGCGGCGCCAAGCGGCACCGAGACAGGAGAGGAGACCGGCCCGTCCGCGTCCTCAGGAAAGGCGTTAGAAATAAACAAGCGCGAGTTCCTTCTCCCCAGGAGAACGACGACTCCTCACGCCGTAAACTCATTCCAGCAAACGCCGCTCCTGAGACTGCGTCCACCCGTGCCGCCGCCGCCACCCGCAGAGGCCGCGCGGAACGGCGGCAGCGCCGCACCCTGGTCGCTGGTGAGGCCGCCGCAGGCGCTGAGCACAGGGCGGCTGACGCTGCAGTGCCGGCGGGCTCCGCCAGGAGGCGCGCTCCCCCCAGTCCGACAGCATGGCCCGCACCGCGCACCTGCGCCCCAGGTGCGCCCGCTCTGCGGTGCTGGGTGCCTGGTGTGTCAGGCGGGGCCCCTCAACAGGGCCGCGGGCCTTCAGGACCCCGGTTCCTCAGGTCGCCCCCAAGAAAGTCGAGTGCTGGTGGCCAGGAGCTCTCACCTCCCGAGACTTCCTGACCCCCCCTCCGAGTGACCCCACTCGAGCCCCGCCTTCTCCCCCCGGGGAAACAGAGGGACGTGGCTCTCACTCCGCCGAAGCCCGAGTGTGTGCAAATGTGCGCGTGTAAGAATTTGTAAACGCTTATGCTACCTCATGTGCATTTGGCACATAAACTGACTTTCAATTTACACATGAGTCAACTTCTGAAGTTTATGTGTAAATTACTTTAAGACTCGAAACCTTTTTTCCCTGCCAACCGTGTCGTTATAAATAGAAGATCCAACTTAGCGGGATCCCGCTCTTAAACCAGGTGTAAAGCGAAAATCGTGCACGGGCCGCTGACAGTGCCCGTAAGCGGCCCAGATACGGGTCCGGGCTGCACAACCCAGTCCGCTGGCGCACGTGCAAACATGGTATTCACGGTGCCACGGACCCACACTCCCGTGGAGACGGCCCACATTCGGGAACTTGTCCAAGGGTTTCCTGCCTCGAGCGCTTCAGCGAGGGCCCCACACGTTCAGCTGGTCAGCTGCCCCATCGCGGCCGCCTGCCCCCTCGCCCGCACAGCAGCAGCAGCCTGCTGGGCCGGCCACTCCGCCCCCGCCAGGGTTTCCCTGGGGCTGAGCCCCACGGGGCTCTCGCTGACCGACGGCGTATCCGCCTGAAGAGTGACTCTCCCTGTCGCCAAGGCCGAGAATCCGATGAGACGCTGGTGCTTTCTTTTCATGAGGATCCGGTTCACATCAACCGGTTAAGCTCATGGGGCTGCCGGGCTGTGCTGCCAGAGGCACCCCCTCCCCTCCCCTCCCTCCCTCCCTCCCTCCCTCCCCACCCCGCAGGCAGACCCAGATTGGCGGTCTGGGCTGGGACGGGCGGAGCTAGGGCTCCATAGCACAGGGACCCCTGCGCTGTGCCCCCACCTACTCCCCTGCCCAGTACCGCTCCCCCCCCCAGTGTCCCACGGTGCTCCTCTCCCGTCTCCGGTGCCGAGAGAGACCCCACACTCCCTCCTCCCCTCGCTGCTCCTCCCTGGGAGTAGACAGAGGCCCCCAACAGCAGCACCCCACTGATTTCTCTGCCTTCCATCACCCTTGGAGCAAACGTCCAGCGGCTGCTGTCCTGCAAGGGCCCACGGGCGCCGGGCTCAGGTTGGGGGCAGGGCGAGCAGAGGGCTTGCTTGGACAGGTGAGGGGGAAGGTCTTCCCTGGTGGGGGTCCTCAGGAGGGGTCTTCAGGGGGGGCCGTTCTGAATTCCAGTGTTCGTCTAACTGCAGGGGCAGGCCCAGTCCAGTGCCCAGTGGAGGAGGGAGGAGCTCAGCCGAGGTGGGGTCAAGTCCAACCAGCAGGTACTTGGTTCCCTCTGGCCCGTCGGCTGATCACTCAGGAGAGGGCAGCCCAACGTGGAGGGTCAGCGGGCAGCCCCGCCCCAGTGAACAAGGCCGTCGTCCCCAGTCCTGTCTCCGTCCCGGGCGGGAGGAAGGTTCTTTGTGGGGAGCCATTTCCAAAGGCTGGGGGTTCCTGAGGCCAGAGCTGATGTCCGGGAGCCCAAGTAAGGTCAGCGCGTCATTCCCAGGGCTCTGCAGCCCCAAGGAAAATCGAGCACTGTTGAGTGGCCTGCGAGGCCCTGGGATCCGACTGCCCCCAGCTCTCTGAGCTGCCCCGCCCCCGCCCAGCAGGGCCCACTGGTCCCCTGGGTCTCCGTGCCGGGCAGGTTTGTGCTCCAAGCCCTGTGGCCACAACCCCTCCTTCGAGGCCCCTCCTGAGGCTCCCGCACCAGGGAAGCCCTTCCCCTCACCTGTCTGAGCAAGCCCTCTGCTCGTCCTGAATGCTCCGCCCGGAATGCTCGCCTCCTTCACCGCCCGCGGGTGTCCCACCCTCACCATCTGACCACGTTCCGCGCTCCCACGATGACCCTTCTTCAGCGCCACTGGCCTCGGAGGCCCGCCACCCTCGCTCCGGCCCCTCCCACCACACCGCGCAGGCGCCCGGCGCAGTGGGTCCCGGCACTCACGGAACCGCGAGAGGCGGGGGGCGGCTCTCCCTGGTTCTCCGCTGCACCCCCTTCCCTACAATCGTCCGTCTCTCAGGGGCGCGGACGAGCTGCCAGAGAGCGGGAGAATGCTCGAGCAGACAAACCGTCTCACGCAGGCAAGCTTTGCGGGAAGGGTCAGTACCGCTCACGAAAGGGTTTCTCGCAGGAGCCTTCGGAAAACGGGGACCCAATGAGGGCGGGACAAGGGGGGGGGGGGGCTACAACAGGCTGCCCGTCGTGTCAGAACCAGGAATCAGCGGAGAAACGCGTGGCTCGCGGAAACCCCTGTGCAACCAGCACCAGAACGGGGACAGGTTCCCGACGCCCTCCCCACCCATCCGCCTGGAGGCCTCCCTGGGACGGACCCAGCCCGCAGAGGCCTGCTGCGCCCGCAGGCTGCGGGTGCCGGGGTCGCGCAGACCCCCGACGACACCGAAAAGCAAAAGGAAGCGTGGTGATCGGTGATGGTGCGGGAGTAAACGCACGACGTGGGCTCCAGCTCTGAGGAGGCCGGGTTAATCCAACGTCACACTGAGGTTCCCAACCGTCGCGCTGTGCGCACCCCTCGCGAACTGGGCGTGCCCAAGGGAAGGCTGCGGGGGGGGGGGCATTACAGCAGCCAGAAGCTGCCCCCCCACCCCGCCCCGCGCCCGCCCTGGAGAAAGGCCGAGGATCTCCCCGTTTGCCGGGCGCCTGGGCGCTCCGAACGCTGGACACGCGTTTGCATAAAAGCAATCAACTCCGCCTGCTCCCCCCACACCCTCACATCACTGTGTCGCTTAACACCCCGAGTTATCGGATATCTTCGGAAAACAGGGGCTTCCGGCGATAAGAGCAAATTAAAAATGGCTTAACGTGTCAGGGAGGATCACCGCATTCGAACACGAAGGCCGCGGCGTTAACACGCACCCCGGCGAGGGTGCCGAGATTGATGATAAATGTCTTGGCAGAATTCATCTGGGCTGCAGTTTGCCTGGTTCTACTCAGAGGATCGCCTTAAACTTGCCTGCGTGGGCACAGACCGTGGTGTCACAAATGTGTGTTTGAAGGTGGAATTTGAGTCTCAGGGAGGCCCTGCCCGTCCCGTGAAGGGGGAGGAACAAAGGCATCGGTTGAACCCGGGCAGGCGAGGGGAACGGGACCCGCAGGTTTCTGCGAAACGGCCCCGGGCATGTGGGGCTGGAGGGTGCTGTTGTCCGAGGCCAGGCCGTCCCTCCGCTGACCCCTTCCGAGGCGCCGGTCTTCCAGGGGCTCCTGGGTCGTGGGTTGGATCTCCACACACTGAGTGGGTCAGCACTGGGGAGTCTCGGGCCGACATTCCATGTCTAGTGCCGGGTGTTGCTGCAGGAGGCGCACGGGGGCTGGGCTGGCACGTGCTTCGTGGGTGCGGCCAGACTTTGTCAGCTGTGGACAGTGGTCACTTTGTCAGCTGTGGGCAGTGGTCACTGTTCTGATGTCACAGGAGAGGAGAGGGATTGCAGAGATTCACCAGAGGTCCTTTATGTCCACATTTCTTTTCCTTTTTTTTTTAATTTGTATTTTAAATAGTTTACTTATTTATTTTCAGAGAGGGAAGGGAGGGAGAAAGAGAAGGAGAGAAACATCCATGTGTGGTTGCTGGGGGCTGTGGACTGCAACCCAGGCCATGTACCCTGACTGGGAATCGAACCTGCGACACTTTGGTTCACAGCCTGCGCTCAGTCCACTGAACTACGCCAGCCAGGGCTCACATTTCTTCTTTTTTTTTTATTTAAATTACATTCCACTGATTATGCTCTTCCAGTCATCCTGACTTTTCCCCTCTGTCCCCCTCCACCCAGCACCCCCACTCCCTCAGGCAACCCCCCACCGTTGTTCACATCCACGGGTCGTGTGTGTAAGCTCTTTCGCTGCCCCACTTCCTGTGCTGTACCTCACAGCCCCACGGCTGTTCATAACTTCCTAATCCCCTCGCCTCTTCCCCCACTTCCCCCACGCCCCGCTCCCATCTGGCAACCGTCAAAACGCTCTCCACATCCATGGTTCTGTCTCTGCTCTTCTTTCCTTGGTTTGACTTTTAGATTTCATTGTTTATAGACATGTATTTATTGCCATTTTATTGCTCATACTTTTGATCTTTTTCTTAAATAAGTCCCTTTAACATTTCATGTAATAATGGTTTGGTGGTGATGAACTCCTTCAGCTTTTTCTTGTCTCGGAAGCGCTTTCCCCACTCTCTAATTCTGAATGACACCTTTGCTGGAGAGAGTCATCTTGGATGCAGGCCCTTGTCTTTCATGACTTGGAATACTTCTTCCCAGCCCCTGCTTGCCTGCAAAATTCCTCTTGAGAATTCAGCTGACAGCCTTATGGGAACTCCTTTGTAGGTAACGAGCTGCTTTTCTCTTGCTGCTTTTAAGATTCTCTCTTTGTCTTTAACCTTTGGCATTTTAACTATGATGTGTCTTGGTGGGATGCTGCTTGGGTTCATCTTGTTTGGCACTCTCTGTGCTTCCTGCACTTGGACATCTATTTCCTTCACCAAGTTGGGGAAGCTTTCGAACAAGCCAAACAGTGAATGAATGCAGACAATGAGAAGAAGTTCATAGCTCGCTCCCATTTGCATCAAGTTCAAGAACAGGGTGGAAGGTGCCCCACCCCAGACTATGTCTAAATCCCTACCCTCCAATGAATGTGACCTTTGGAGAGTCTTTGCAGATGTAATCAAGTGAAAGACCTTGGGATGAGATTCACTCTGAATTATTTGAATGGACTCTAATTCCAGAGGCGAGTGTCCCATGGGAGACACACAGAAAGGAAACAGAGAGGAGGGCGTGTGCATACAGAGGCAGGGACTGAGCGGTGTGGCCACCAGCCGAGGACCCCAGGAGCCCCCCGACAATGAAGGAGGCAGGAAGAAGTCTCTCCTGGAGCCTTTGGGGGTTGGGGGTGCGATCAGTCCTGCCTGCGCCTTAATTTTGGATTCCTGGCCTCTAAAAAATGTGAGAGAATAAATTTCTGTTATTTGAAAACACCAAGTTTGGGGTCACTTCTTACAGAAACCACAGGACTCATGCCAGGGTTCACCTGGGGTGGGCAGGTCTGGTGGAAGGGTGGGCACAGCACCAGTCGTGAGGGGAACACTCCAGTCTGGACTGAGAGGCGGTGTCCCTGTGGGGGACACCGGCCGCCAACACCAGGGGCACCTCACAGGCTCCACTGGGCGTGCGACACCCCTCGACACCAGAATAAAGCAACACGTGAGGAGGCGACTTTTTAAAAGTGAAAATAAATCCTCAAAGTTCAGTCTAAACTTTTTATACACCAGTCCCTCCTGACAGCAGACTTTGGACAAGTCTCTCTTTATAAAATGATTCTGCTGCTGACACTGTGTCAGGAGAAGGTGTTAAAAATGCAATCACACATCGTAAACGCGCTGGAAAAACTGTGCATGAGAATCACTTCTGAGCCGCTTCTGACTTGGCTCGCCACCCCACGTGCGGCTGGCTCGGTGGCCGTGTGGGTGATCACCATGGAAACCGCTCGCTGAACCGCGGTCTGTCCTCCGCGGGATGTGGTCCAGGCCTCGTCTCTTCTTCCCGCCCGTCTGAAGCTTCCCACCCTGCCCGTGAGCTACAAAGTGCCCTCTGGGACAAAAATCGGAGAACTTGGAAAGATCCTGGGTGTATGACGTTCATTTTCACTGCACTCTCTTTAATAAAACCTCCAAATCTGTATGGTCTTGGAGTCGAAACACGCAACTTTAAACATTTATGGGATTACCAGAATATAGTATTAGATGTGTATTAGATAACATAAGTAAACAATAGACCATCTGTATTTTATTTAATCCTGATAAATCATAACAAAAACAGACAACTACAGACAGGAAAGTGAGTGTCTGTTAAAATCACAATAAAAAACCCAAGAGGTTTTCCGTGTCTGGCATGTTTTATTAAATAGAAATGTCTCACAATTCATAACTTTTTGAGCTTAAAAAAACTGCTGTTTAATTATTTAGTGGGATTAAACTCTAGCCCAGGTAAAGATGGACTACCAGCTCACGCAGGGCAGGAGTGCAGCAGGGGGAGGGGGGGGCGTTCGCATCCATGACCAGCGGAAGCAACACTGCCCGACCTCGGAGGACGCGGAGGACGGCCCGCCGACACCGGTCAGAGGCGCAAGCGCACTGCCCCTGGCCCTGGCGCGTGCACTTCCAGGAGCGGTGCTTCGCACACACACGTGCAAGGGAGGCCTGTGCAGGTTACCGGTTCCAGCATCTTCTGTGACAGCGAGTCTGGAGAAACCTAAACATCCGTCAGCGTGAGGCTGTTTAAACCTGCTGCCCTCCCCCCGTCTGGTGAGCGGATGGACGAGCTCCTTCCGCGTCGGCAGAGCAGGCGCTGCGGTCGAGCTTAAACCTGGGAGATGCGTCGTGACCCCTCTCGCGCGGGCTGTTTCTTTAGGACGGTCGGGGGCCGCGCTGTCTGCTCGTGGGCTTGGTCCGTGGGAGCGCAGGCAGGAGAAACACCCTCCTGTGCACCCTGGGGTCTCTTCTGAACTTTGAACCTTGTGACTACACTATGTAGCCAAGAAAACACAATTAAATTGTGCCCTGGCTGGTGTGGCTCAGTGGACTGAGCGCCGGCCTGCAAACCAAAGGGTCTCCGGTTCGATTCCCAGTCAGGGCACATGTCTAGGTTGCGGGCCAGGTCCCCAGTAGGGGGCGCATGAGAGGCAACCACACGCTGACCTTTCTCTGTGTCTTTCTCTCTCCCTTCCCCCTCTCTAAAAATAAATGCATAAATCTTTTTAAAATTTAAATTGTAAGAAAGACCAATGATACATCTCATAAGGGGTTAGTATCCAAAATTTATAAAGAACTTATACAACTTAACACATACACACACACAAAACAACAATACAATTAAAAAACAGGCAGAGGGCCTGAACACACACTGCTCCAAAGAGGATACAGATACGGCCAACAGACATCTCTAGCCATCAGAGAGATACACACTAAAACCTCAGTGAGATACCACTGCACACTGGTCAGAACACGTATCATAAACAAATCAACAAACAAATGCTGGTGAGGTAGTGGAGAAGGGGGACCCCCGTGCACTGCTGGTGGGAATGCAGACTGGTGCAGCCCCTGTGGAAAACAGTGTGGAGTTTCCTCAAAAATTAAAAATGGACCTGCCTTTTGACCCAGCGATTCCACTCCTGGGAACAGATCCTAAGACTCTGGAAACACTGATTCAAAGGAATTTGCGAGGATGTGCCCTTCAAAATGGAACCATCTTCTGGAGGGCGGGCCCTCATAGACAGGCTTCCCCCGCTAAGGGGCTGTTCTAGGAACCCACCTGCATCAGTGCGCCAGCTGGTGTTGTTGTGAGAGGCTGCGTTCGGCTTCAGTGAATTTTTTTAAGACTCTTTCAGCAAGTTTGCCCATTTCGTGATGGTGGTGATTCACGAGTGCAACCGCCCACACTACACCGCGTGTTCAGCAGTTTTTAAAATTTAAATTGTAAGAAAGACCAATGATACATCTCATAAGGGGTTAGTATCCAAAATTTATAAAGAACTTATACAACCGGTTTTAACAAAACCGGCACGACCCCCGTGTCCCACCCTCCCTGTTCACCTGATTTCACCCTGAGCAACTTCGTTTTGTGTCCTTGGGTGACAGAAATCCTCCAAGGAAAACAGTTTGCCAACATGGACGAGGTGAAACAAAAAACGCAGAAGCACTAAAAGGCATCGATGTGGAAGAGCTGGAACACTGCTCTGAGCCATGGGGAAAGTGTCTCGATAGGTGCGTTGGGTCACATGGAGAGGCCTGGGAAGGTGACTTCAGTTTCCACGTGTGAGAATACGTACACAGTTGTTTATAAATAAGTTCCGGGTTTTTTCGGTCCCCCTTGTAGGCACCCCTATGTCCGCTGCAGTGTTATGTACGACAGTTAAGATCTGGAGGCGGCACCCGGGCCGGTGGGCAGACAGGTGGGTAAAACGCCGGCGGTGCCTTCACAGCGGGACAGAACCCGGGCTCGGGGAAGGGGGACACCCGACCGCTGGCCACGGCCTGGCTGGGCCTGGACCGTGTCGTGCCCAGTGAAGCAAGCCGGTGAGAGAAAGACCGGTGCCGCGTGGTTCCCCTCCCACGTGGAGTCTGGAGAGGAACGTAAATGGACAGACGAAGCAGAAACGGTCGCCAGACGCAGAGAACGACCGACCGGCGTCTGACACCTGCCAGAAGGGGGAGGGGCCGGGGGAACACGGGGAGGGGCTGAGGGGTGCAGACGGGGCATTGGCGCTGGGACACAGGGTGGGGAGGGGGCTCCGTGAGGCGGGCGATGGCCCCACCGCCGCACCGCACGCCTGAACCTGGTACAAGAGGCTGTGGGCTCTACACCGCGACCGAAGCGTTCCTTAGAGACAAAGGGTTCCAAGTGACGAGCGGGTGGGTGTGGACAGAGAATTCTCAAGTGGCCCGAGCGCGCGCGGGGCCTTCCTGGAAGACAAGCGCGTGATATCCCAGGTAAAGGGCAGGCTCGCCGGGGGGCGCGGCTGGGAAAGCGAGGAACGAGGTCTCTGTTTCACTGACCACGCCCCCCCGGGTGGACCTCCGGGTGGACCTCCGGGTGGACCGGAACAACCGATGCTGAAACACGGAAGCACAGTAAGGGAACAGGCCTCCCGTGCGGCCGTAACCCTGGGCCCGCGGAGGGCTACTCGCGCAGGACGGCCCAGACCCAGGAGGAGGGGGACGGGGACCCCCTGTCAGCCCGGCTGCAGCCGACACGGAGGGAACAGGGGCAGTTGCTGCGTGTGGGGCAGACACGTGTGTTCAGTCAACAGACACTCCTCAGGCCGCCGCCGGGAGCGGGGAGGTGGCACCGCCTTCGCCCCCGCGGGGAGGGAGCACGCAAACCACAGTGATAACACGCGTGTGCTAGTACATGATGTGCACAGCACAAACAAAAAATGTACAAAAAAGCCAGTAAATATATTTAAAATATTCATCTTCACGCAAATCAGAGTCAATAAATCAATACCACTAGCATCTCAGCCAGAGATTAATAAATCGGGCGCTGGCAACAACGGGGGAATGAACGCCTCGCACGAGCCGTGGGCAGGGGGCAAACAACAGGCTCTTCTTGGGGGGTCCGACCACGGCAACCGAAGTACAACTGCGGGAGCCAGTCCAGGTCTCGGGTGCAGCGCCTCATGAACCACGTGAGCACGGACATTCGCCCACCGGCGTTTGCAGGGGCTAGAGGGGAGGCTGAGCCCCGGGGCCGGGCCCGGGGGCCTCGGGAACAGAGCGAAGGAGAAGGAGACTCGGGCGGTTCCCTGGAGCCACCGGGGGTGGGGGGGTGGGGGGGGGACTCACTGGCTGGGAAAGAATTTCACGCGTCACGAGAAAAATCCATTTTCGAGTCCACAGGCTTTTCCTCGGGGAAATCTGTGCTCATTTTGTGAGAAATAACTAATTCAAATCCCTGCTACAAATGGGTTTGGGGAGTAACGGGGCTCCTGTCTCCCAGCCCAGGACCGGTGGGCCGTGGGCCCCGTCACCCGGGGTCCAGAGGGTGGAAACCCACCTCAGGGGCCTGCCCACCGCTGGTCGTGCCGAGGGGCCAGGACCCCGTGCGGCAAGGCCCGAGTCTGCCGTCAGCGCTGGGCTCGCTCGCGCTGACCGAGAGCGGTCTCGCACACTTGCCCCACGGCTCAGCAACTCGGTCACCCCGGGAGTGGGACGGGGCCGTGTTTGTCTGTGAAGCGTCTCCCGTGTTCGGGCGGGATGTGCTCTGTCGCCTGACGGGCGGGAAGAAACAAAGTCCCGGCGGAGCAGGCCCCGTCCTGGCGGGGCTGAAGCACACGCGTGGTCCCCGGTGCGTCACGTGGGGCGGGCGTGACAGGAGCGGGGACGAGGACCGTGTTGGAGCGCGCTGCAGTGCACGAGCGAGGTGGGCGGGAGCACAGGCGCCGCCCCCTCCGTAGCTGCAGACGCCGCCGCACCAGCAGGAGCGAGCTTCCGGACCGAACCCCCGCAGCAGGGTGACGCCGAGCCCGCGGGGCGCTCGCCCGGGTTCCCCAAGGGGCGCTCCCTTGTCTACGGTTGCAGGCGGGCGCACCCCGCAAACCCCCCGGCAGAAGCAATCCCCCGTGACCCGGGACAGTGGACGGGCCTGCCCGGATCGCCACGGGCTCAGACCGAACGGGAAGGCGTTCGTCCCTCTTGGGGGCACTGTCCTGTGGTCCAAAGTGCAGCGTTTCCAGGAAGGGAACTTGAAAATATTTTCCCAAAATCACTCTGAATTGTCCCAACGCCCTTTCTCTGCAAAGTCCCCGGCTTAGTAGAACGAGAAACAAAGGGGCCAGAGGAGCGAGTCGGGGGGCCTGGGCACCACGGACCCCGAGGCCAGCGTACCCGCGATGCTGAGACTCGGAGTCCAACATCCCCGCCCGCGCGGCGGCTGTTCCCGCAGCCCGCCCGCCCACCCGCAGCTGCCCGGCCCCCGCAGCTCAGGCTGGTCTGCTGCTCCGCCCTTGGTGTGTGGTGGGGGGACCAGACCGCGCGGAGCCGCGGTCAGCGGGTGCCGCCTGCTGGGCACGTCGGGGGGACCCTGGGCCAAGGCTGATTGGCGGAGGACGAACCGCACGGCAGGCCGGACAACGTCCTCTGAGGCTCCAGCCCCCACGGGCACGCCTGCCGGGTCAGCTCCCAGACAGACAGCAGCCCCGCCCACCACGACCCCTTGGGAAGGGGACCCGGGGACCCTGGGAAGCAGAGGACCGACTGCCCTCAGGGAGCAGGGAGCAAGGGTCGCTCCAGGAGCCGGGCGGCCTGTGGCTCCGAGAACCTCCTCAAACTCACGTCTAAGTTTTGTCGTGGAAACGTTGGGGGGGGTAAGGAAACGTGGAGAACCGGCCTGGCCCCGAGTTCTGACTTCAGGGGTCCTGCCCTCAGACTGGGTCCAGGGCCCACGCGTTTGGGGCAGGAGAGGGGGAGGGGCACCGGGAGCCCAGAGCGAGCACACAGCCACGTGCTCCCCCCCAGGCCCCCAGCCCCCCACCCCTGCCCGAGCTGGGACCGAGGGCAGGTGCTGCGTGGAGGCGGCCGGAGGTCCGTGCCAAGGCTCCACACCCACGGCCGGGAGTTCGAGGCCGTCGCACCTGCTGGCGCCCCGTGACCCAGGGTCTCCCTGGCCTGACAACCGCCCCCCACCCCCCACGCCAGCAGTCTGCGGATCCGTCCTGGGGTCTGTTCCCCTCCCTCGGGGGCCCCCGCCGACAGCCCGGCTGCAGCAGCCTCCGGTCTGACTGTCCGGCACCGACTGTCCACGGCGAGGCTCAGACTGTCCCCCCACAACTCAGGCCCCTCGTGAGTCGCCACCGGCCGAGGGACGAGGCGCAGACCCCTCGCTGTGGCTCCTCCGGGGTCACTGAGCACCACCCCGGGTGCGATGCAGCTTCCTCAGCTTCTCCGGTGCTTGGCCCAGACCTGGGCACAAGCCACCTCCTGCCCCGAAGGCCTCCCCGCTTACCTGCTCTCTCCCTCCCTGTCCACACGTGCTCCGGGTCCTGGGTAAAGTGCCGCGCCATTGGGAGGGCTCCCCGCGACCCCTGTAACGCGGGTTCTGACCTGAGGAACAGCCTCAGGAGCTCACTAGCCCTGCGAGCTCCGAGCTGCACCCCAGAGCTCCGACCTGAACTGCAATCCCGGGCTGCAGCCGGACAGGGTGTGGCTGCCAAGTGCTTCCGGGGATTCTGAGGCCGAGTGACGCCCACGGCCGCCGCCCTGTACGTGACCCCGACTCCCGAGACCCCTCTGACCTGCAGAGTCGGGTCGAGATGCCAGACTCCAGAGGAGGCTTGAGGACTGAATGTTGTCTGACTTTCAAGTTCCCCACGATTCCAGCGTGCAGGAGCCTAATCACCCTCAGCCTGACCTCGGTCCAGTCCCGAAACCTCCCGTGTCCACCTCGACCTCGACCCCTCTGTTTTCTTCCCTTATCGCCCGACACCCTCCGTGGGCGACATGACCAGGGCTGGACCGGCCCGGCCAGCGGAGGAGGCACCGCAGCGCACCGGAGCAGCCGTGTCTGCGGCGCCGTTAAAACACGTGTGACAGGAAGTGTGGAGGGGCGCTCAGCCAAGGTCCCCGGCCAGGGTGGCCCCGACCACCCCCACCGGTGAGTCTGTTTCACAAAAGGAAACACAGGGTCCGCCTGTTGACCGTCCGAGACTGGCACCTCCCCGCGCCAGGTTCGCCGTGTTCACCAGCAGACGTCGGAGGACCGGCTGCAGCCGGCCGCACCGTGTGCAAACCCACCCGCCTGCTCCGCCCGCCCGCGAGTCCACGAGCTTTCTGTCTCGGTGGCTCTGTCTCCTGTCTCAACTGGGGGGGCACCCGGCCGAGTAGATGGACATTGCAGCCCCGTCAGCAAAATGGGAGAAATATCGCCCGTTTGGGACACTGTTTGCTGGTAGCCCCTTCGTTGCACTTCTTAAAGCCGTTCAGCAGAGCCCTTCAAGGCGTGCGCCCGGCACATGCAGACTGGCCGTGTTCTGTCGGCGTGACCCCCGAGTCCGACCGGCCGCGCTGTGTCGGGGGCTGTGGCACCGTGTCCCGTGAAGGCGTGTGAAACAAACGGTTAGATCTCGTACAAACGCAGCGTGAACCTCTCAAAAGGGGCCAAGTTCCTCTGAACCCGAAGGGAAAGCCGGGTCGCCCCGGGGTGAGGGGGGGAGCCGGGGGGCTGAGAACAGGCCCCGTGGAGAAAACACAAAACACAGGTTTCCCGAGGAAACGGGAAGGCGAGAAGCGCCTGCCGAGAGGAGCCGATCACCATGGAAACGGGCTCAGCCCGGGGCCTCCTCTCGAGGTGAAGCACATGCAGCCGGACAGGCCCCCCTCCTCTCCTCTCCTTCCTTTTCCTCTTCTCTGGTCTGGGAGGGAGGTTCAGGGAATGCGGGGGGCAGAGAAATGCCACCCAAAGGTGAGCATCTCCCTGGGCGTCCCAGGAAGAGCCCCTCTGCAGACGGACTGCGCTGGAGGGTGGCTGGACTCGGGACACAGGACCTCCCGGGGCCTCCAGGGGCCTGTGGCCAGTCCGGGCCCACGGCTGCAGCTGCCCGGACTGGTCAGCCCTCCGCAGCCCAAGCCGGTGCACAGCCCGCACAGCCGGCACAGCCAGCGGTCCCCGGGAGTGGCTGGCAGGCAGGCGAGGGGTGCGCTGACCTCCGGGCAGTCTGTCCGGCCCAGGGCACGGGGACAACAGCCAGCCCTTGTCCACGACACGTGAGACTCGGAAGATGGCCGGAGCAGCCCTGAAGCCCTAGATGTGGCTGGGAAGGCTGACGGGTCGGAGGGCTGCGGCTTTGAACAGCGAGAGGTCCAGGGCACAGGGTTCTCGGCGTGGACAGCCGGCCACGGTGCCGACCTGACGTGGGCGCCGGCCCACAGTGTCTCAGGTGTTACGGATGAGAGAGAACATTCGCACGGACTGCAGGGTCCTGTGCAGAGAAAGGGACGGCGCGGCCGCTCTCCGAGTGGGAGAGAGCGCCCCCACCCCCGCCTGGACGATGGGCTTTTACTGCCTTTCTGGGCACATGGCATCCAGGAGGGGCCTCACTCGCTACCCACAGGTTCTCGTTAGGTGGTTACCTCTTACAGAAAACAAAGGAGAGGATGCCGATAATCACATCACAGAAGAGGGAGATTTGCAAGTGCAAAGGGGAAAGTGGTTGAACCGGTTACACTCCATCCTTGGAAGGTTTAGCACAGACTTTAGGAAGTTACTGTAAAGACACGCAGTAAACGTTTGCTGCCTCAATCCAGGGTGAGGGAGTTTTAGCAGAAAGCAAGCCTCATGGCAGCCCAGGCACAACACAGGCCTGACTCCCGCGGGAGAACCCGTCCGTGGGCGTGGTCCCGTGCACCGGACCTCA
Organism: Phyllostomus discolor; assembly: GCF_004126475.2. Taxonomy (NCBI): domain Eukaryota; kingdom Metazoa; phylum Chordata; class Mammalia; order Chiroptera; family Phyllostomidae; genus Phyllostomus; species Phyllostomus discolor. The sequence goes on along the minus strand of NC_040904.2, from coordinate 425,151 downwards.
CTGCCCCCTGGCCTTCCCGAGTGGGGGCAGGGCTGCATTTCCCACGCCGCGCACAACGGTCTCCTGCACTGACCCTAACAAATCACCCCGAGAGCGTACGGAGCTCTGTTTCTGGGACAGAGTCCGGGATGCTCCAGACGTCCAACAATATTTTAAAGTCATGTTCACACATCTAGGGAGGAGAAGCAGGCTGCCTGTTCGGTGAGTCCAGGGGACTGACAGCTTCCTGGCGGCAAACCCAGCGCCGGCGAGGACAGGCCGCAGCGGCATGGGGGAGCCGGAGGAGGGACGGGAACGTCGGGCCGGCGGAGTTTCTGTTCAGAAATGAGCAGACCCACTATGTAGGGGCAATGCGGCGCCCCGTGGTTCATGCCTGGACAGAGAGTGACAGAGAATTCCTGGGCCTGGACAGAGGCGTGGGCCCTGACTATACACACCCAACAACAAGAGTTAGGCCCAGTCCCGGCTGGCGTGGCTCAGTGGACTGAGTGCCAGCCTGTGAACCAAAGGGTCACCAGTTCAATTCCCAGTCAGGGCACATGCCTGGGTTGCAGGCCAGGTCTCCAGTAGGGGGCGGGCGAGAGGCAACCACACACTGATGTTTCTCTCTCTCTCTGTCTCCCTCCCTTCCCCTCTCTCTAAAAATAAACAAACAAAATATTTAAAACAAAAGGTTACACTCAATCAGGAACGATCTTTCAGGTGGGAGAGGGATGCACCAGACCTTGGAGGTGTGTGGATCTGCAGACGTGACCAGCTGGAGGAAGGCAGAGCTTGAAGCCCGAGCTCATGACGGAATGGCCACCAGGCCACGAGTGCCTGGAACAGGTCCCCATGTGCTGGGGTGCCGGCCCTCTGCCCTCAGACCTCTGCCCCTTTGTGTACCAGACATACTTTACCGTTTGCAGATGAGCTCTGGGCGTCAGGCCAGAAAGAACAGGGAGGAACCGGCTGTGTGCCTCGTGCAGACATGTGGGGGCCCAGCGGGATGACCCGGTTACTGCCCGGGGGGGCAGAGATGTGAGCAAGAGAAGGAAGGGGGAAATGTCTCCTAAGGCTCTGCCTTGTGAAAAGACAGGAAGCCACGTAGAAAGAAAAAAAAAAAAACCTTTCTGCATGGCTCCGGCAGACAGGAAGGCACAGGAAGACACTGGAGGTGACGCTGGTCACCACGCCCGGCTGAGGAGAGGCAGCCCGGGCCCCGAGGCCCCGGCCAGGACTCACTGTGACACGCGTCCAGGACAGACACACGGCCACAGGCCCACGGGACTGAGGCCCAGGGCACACTCTGCCCCGGCACCCTGCACACCCACCTGCCACCCGCCCCCTTCTCCGCAGGAGGGGCCGACGCAGAGCTCCCCAAGGCGGGGCGGCCCAGAGCGTGCCTGCTGCCCGGAGTTAAGGTGAAAGGAACACAGGGCAGCGTCTTCATCAGGCTTCCCAGGGACGGGAACCTTCACTGGGCGCCCCTCCGTCTGCACTGGGTCTGGACTGTGCTTTCCCTGCCGGCCTCCCCTCCTCAGCCCCGCCCTCGGGAACGACGCCCCCTCATCGCCCGTTTGCTCGCCAGCGGGGGATCGCAGGTTTCAGCGGAAGAGCGAGGAATGACATCTCCGGCTCCCAGCTCCCGGGGAAGTGGAGTCCGGGACGCCGCAGACTTGGGCACCGAGGAGCATGTGGACCCGGCCGAGCGTCAGGCGCCCGCCGGTCCCGCCCGGGGCTCCCATGCCCCCGAGGAAGAAGTGGGGGCCCAGGTGCCCTTCCCGGGCCAGCCCGCCGTCCGCTCCCACCCCAACCCCCGTGGGCCGCCAGGACCAGACAGCAGCGGCTCCTCGCCCGCGGCCTTGCCCCGTCCCTCACCCGACTCCTCCCCCCCACAAAGCTTCTCCCCCGCACCTTTGACCGCCAGACGCCGAGGTCCTCGTGTGCACGTGTGAGCAGGGCTCCGCTCCGCCACACGAGTGGGAAGGTCTCCAGGCCGCAACGGGCTGAGCAGCTCCCTGGGGACGGGGACACAGTGTGTATGCACGTGGTGGGGGGGGGTTAAACACTTCGCCGGAGCTGCGATGCATCAAATAAAAGAAAACGGTGGCGTCGTTTTAATTTAAACGCTTCACTAGGGTAAACCTCCGGCGGCTGGAAACCGCGGGCGCCCGGCCTGCGCATTCTCAGAGCTCCACACGGAAACACGTCAATAAAGCATCAGGACAGACTGCAGCGCGAAGCCATGTTTAATTAAGGTTTCCGAGCACGATCCCATTCATCGCATCGGTCTTACCCGCTGGGGTTCGCCACCGCCCCCCACCCCCAGGACGCGTCCCACTCACAAGTCTCAGAGCCTCATTAACAAGGAAAGAGTCTGTTTTCTGTTTCCTGCGAAACAAACAAAGGGCTGGGAATAAAGGTGAGTGCTGCTGAGTGTGCGGTGTCGCACGAACCACCACTCGGCTCCCAGGCGAGGATGCCCTTGGCCTTGACGCGTGCCTCGAGGAGGCGCGTGAGAGAGAGGATCGTGCTGGAGTGGCCGCCCGCGCAGCCCAGGGACAGCGGCCGGCGTGAACGGCGTCCCCGCTGGTGGTGGCTGGGGAGGGGGTGGGGCCAGCGTGTTCGCACGACAACAGGGAGTTTGGCGTGTCTGGGCCCCGTGTTCTCAAAACCCTGCTGTGGGGGGTGGGCGTGCCGTGCGTGACTCAGGAGCCGCGTGTTCTGGTGCCACGCTGCTGCCTGCCTGGACCCGCGGTGGCTGCACACGCGTGTTCTCTAGAGGCTTACACAAGTACCAGTGGCGAGTGTCCCCGTGCAACGCCCTGGAGTCCCCCCGGTTCACAGCACCGACCCTGGGGTCGCTGCCGTGGGCGTGAACCGCACACCCAGACTCGGACACCCCCCGCTGAGACCCAGGTTTGGGCGTCGACGTTGGGGGCACCCAGTGAGCACCTGCCATCGACACGAGACCGTCCGTGCTCGGATCCGAGTCCTTGACACCCAGTCCAAGTGAATCCCAGCGCTGGCTCCAGCGCCCGGGTCTCCGCAGGCGGGAAATCGGGAGACGCGGGAAGGAAGCCGCACAGCGGGGCGGGGCGGGGCAGCGAGGCCCCTGCCGCCCAGAGCGCGGCCTCCGCTCCTGCACGCAAGCAGGAGGAATCCGGGCCAGGTCTTGTCACGGGCCACCGCGGAGGGAACCCGCTCCGGACTCCGCGCTCCGCCCAGCTGGTCCCCCGCCAGGTGTCCGGGTGCCCCAGCAGCTTCAGCCTGGGACTGAGCGAGGAAGGGCCTGACCCCTGTCACTCCCTCCGGTGTCCCTCCGCCCCTGCGGGAGCCAGTGCCGGAGGCGGGGAGCACAGGGCAGAGGTCAGAAGTCAGGGTCCTCTGAAGGAAACCGGCTTCCACTGCTTCCCCGCCCCGGGGGGCGGAGAACGCTGTACTCCACCCGACTGCTTTTACGTTTCCCGGCCGCCCCCACGCGCGGGGTGTCGGAGCGGGCGTGGGGCGCGTTCCACACACAGTCAGGGGGCAGAAGGCTGGAGTCCCCAGATTTCCGAGCCCACGCTTGTGACGCCTCCCGGTTCCACTGTGCAGCCCCCTGCAGACCCACAAAACGAGGTTCGTTCAGGTGTGCGACGACGAATGTAACGTTGGTGCCCAAACCGCCAGGACCGAGGTCACAGCAGGTCCAGTCCTGAGGCCCTCCCGCCGGGCAGATGTCCCCTCCTCTGAGCCACTGCGTGCAAACCTGTGCACCGATGACCCCTGGCCAGGAGGACGAGGTCACTCGCCTCTTGGGGGGGGGGTCCTTCCGTGATGCCCTGCTCCGGGAATCCGGGCATCGGACTTTGAAGTTAGGAATCGTGTCTGCGAGAGTGAACCGTCCTTCTTCAGTGCAGCTCCCTCTGGATGGCATTCGGGGAAACGGGGCCGTCTGGGCCGCCACCGGGGCCGGGTGGCTTTGCAGCAGGGAGAGTCCTGTCTCCTGGGAGCCAGGGCCCTGGGGACACCGCAGGGTGGTATTGAGTAACGCCGCCTGGAGGGCCCCGGCAGCCGCACACCATGGTCACGCCACACTGGTTAGGGGAGGGGGGTGAGGCTCTCCGAGCTTCGGGGGGAAACGAGGTTTTCTCTGGGGCTGTTAAGCTAGAAAGTGGTGCTTAACCTTAGCCAATACTTTTTTTTCCCTTCTTTCTTCTGCCCATTTGTAAAAAGACAGGAGGCTCCGGCATCGCCTTCTCCCGGTTCCCAAACACCCCGTGCACCCAGGGGCCCTGGCCTTGGGTCCCCTCCAGCCCCAGGCTTCCCCCCACTCTCCCCTCCTGATGTGGCTCCGGAGGGGCCCACGTCTGGCTCAGAGCCGAGGCATCTGGGAGCGACTGTGTCTCTCCTCAACGACTAACTCATGTATTTGTCCCTTTAACCAACGCTTCACGCGGCACCTGCAGTGTGCTCAGGGAGCACTAAGTTCTGGAACTTTCTGTGCCGGCAGCTCCCACGGTGAGAGACTGCTGCAAACGGAACAAGTGCCCGAGCTGCATGGAAATTGAGGCGTGCTCACCCTCATCGGCAGACGCACGCTCTGGGTGCCCTGCCGTGTTGGCACAGTCCTTACGGCAACACCGAAACTTCCGCCGGAGGCCCAAGCCCCTCACCCACCTGTCACCTGGTCAGTGTGGGGGCTTGGAATGCCCATCAGGGATGTTCACCCCGTACTGAAGCAGAGGAATAAACTCTGCTCCTGTTCCCCCATCCGACGCAACTCGCCCTCCTGGCTTTTTTCTTTTTTTTTTTTTTTAGAGAGAGAGGGAGAAGAGAGAAAAAATGGGAGAGACATCAGTGTGTGGTTGCCTCACCCCCTACTGGGGGACCTGGCCCACAACCCAGGCCTGTGCCCTGACTGGGAATCGAACCAGTGACCCTCTGGTTCTCAGGCCAGCGCTCAATTCGCTGAGCCACACCAGCCAGGGCACCCCTCCTGGCCCTTAAACATCAGGACAGAAGAAGAGGCCCACAGGAGTATCAGGCCGGCCAAAAAAGTTTGTTTGGTATTTTCTGTACAATGGCTCTAGTAGCACTTAGTTGCCCTTAACATCATTCAAAACACATGTGTTAGGTTGTCTTGTGACAGCTGTCCTATCGGCATGCATTTAAAAAAAAACAAACATCAAAATTGGTGAATTTTAGTGCAGCCATTTGAATACTGAAGATGGAAGAAGATACATAACATTTCTGGTGTATTATGCTTTATTGTTTCACAAAAAAGTAACAACACAACTGAAACACACAAAAAGATCTGTGCCGTGTGTGGAGTAGGTGCTGCGATGGATCGAACGTGTCAAAAGTGGTTTGTGGAGTTTCGTGCTGGAGGTTTCTCGCTGGACGGTGCATTTAAGTGGCAGAGCACCCCCCCCCCCCCCCCCGTGTCTTGTGTTTAAAGGCCTGGCACGCGTGTGGTTCATGCTTCAGGGGCACTCGGCCCCACAGGCATCGCCACCTCCACGCTCCCGGCGAAGGGTTCCAACCCCCCACCATGGGGCAACCAGGCCCAGGCCATGGTGAGCAGGTCAGAGGTGCGAGGAGGACCCCAGCCAGACCCCGCCGCCCTGCATGTGCCCGGAACAGGCGGGGACGTGTCAGAGAGAGAACCAGGCAGGCCCTGAGGTCAGAGAGCCTGCGTCCACAGCCGGGCCGTGGGCTCCCGGGGCCCCGGGGCCCCCAACCGAGGAGCGGCACCCCAGGACGGGGCTGGGAGAGCAGGCGGGGCTGCGGCAGACGCCCGAGGAGTGGTGGCGCCCTTCTCCGCCATCACCGAGAAACGGTCGGGACAGTCGCTGAACGTTCGGGCTGAGCTGCTCAGAGTTAAGAAAATTCCTTAGAGAAAACGTGCTCGTTCAGCTTGCCCAGGACACAGTCACCTCGGCGTCTCTCGCTGCCGGCCTCCCCGGGCAAACGCGAGAGCGTGCCCAGGGACCCCAGGCCTGGCCGAGGGGGCAACAGCAACCCGTTTCCCACCTCGCTCCCTGCGGGAACGTGTAAACCCCCCGGTGAGATTCTGCGTGAGAAAAGCCACTGACGGCCAAGTTACAACCTGACAGTTTAATAAAAACGGCCACGTCCCGACAGATGGCTCAGCCCGTGGGCTCTGAAAACCTGGCACGAAATCAATGTGTCAGGAAGGCCGCCGCGCCCCGAGAAATGCACGTCTCCCGGGAGGGCTGCTGTCTGTTTACATTTAAGGTACCCATTTTCCCACCCACACGACAGTTTAAAAAATGGTTCTAGAACTCAGGGACGGAAGGAGGAAAGACTTTTCCCCGACATGAGTGTTTTTAAAACGTATTTCCCAGGCGAGAGGATGCTCCCCTTCTCGCCGCCCCTCCTGCCGCCGCCGTCCATTCTGCCCGCCCTGGGCCCAGACCTGCCTCCGAACTCCAGTAAACACACCTCAGCCGGCGATCCCTGAACCCCAAAGGGGTCTGATCAACAAAACCACAAAACCTCGGGCTCCGATTTCCAACCGTGGCCGGAGGTGGTCGCCTACAGGACGGACCGGCGGCCCACAGGCAGAAGCCGCTGGTTTCTGGAGCTTCCCTCTGCGCGGTGATCTTTCCCCCTAAAGCCGAGCCGCTCCACACGGTGGACAGTCCTTCGAGCCGCCCCCCGCCCTCTCCCGCCTCGCCTCCTGTGGCCCCTCACCCTCTGCACGGTCGGGACCGGCCGAGGGGCTCCACCGGTGAGTGGAGGGCCAGGTGTGGCTGGCCACTGCAGAGGGCACTCCCTGGGCAGACGGAGCTGTTCGCACGGAAGTGGACCCGTCGCAGGCGGAGAACACGGAGCCGACACGCCTGTACCCTGACCCGCCCACGCTCCCTGTGGCCGGCGACACACGCTCTGTGACCCACAGAAGCCGGGCTAACTTCCCAACCACACTTTTCCTTGCGTAAAAATGCCCAAATGCGAGATTTGACGGGCGGCCTCCCTTCCTGTGTCACTCCCTGTCCTAACACGCGGTGAGCGGTTGGGACGGACCCTCACCTCCATCCCCCGCCCCCCTTCCTCGGACCCCGCCGCCAGGAACCGCTGTCCTCCCAGACGTGCCCGGTTCCCGTGACTCACACTCAGACCCACCTTCGAAGGGCGGCCCCGCGGCTGCTCGGCGGCATCCCCCCCGGCTGCCTCCTTCCCGCTCAAGGTGGGGGCACGCGCACGCTGCCCTGGGCGGCAGGCGGTTCCAAGTGCAATGACGGAAGAACACACCTTCGTTCGGTTCTGGAATATTCTCTCAGTGCGTGGACGGGGGGAAACGCAGGGTTTGCAATGAGAGGAGCCAGGCCGGCCGCCGGCCCACGCGGCCGTGGCTCCTGAAAGGGGGGATGTGGCTCCGCCCACTCACGCACCCCCGGAGGAGCCGGGGGTCGGTCTGTTGTGTCACAGGCAGGGACGGGACGGAAGTCCGGGGAGAGCTCGCCTGGGTCCCCACTGCGGCTCCCTGTGCGGTGCGCTGTGGGTGGGTGGCCACCACGTCCCCCTGGGAGGGGGGGGGGTCTGTCCCTGCTCTGGGCCTGGAGGGACGGGGGGGGGGCTCGGCCTCACTCGGGGGACACAGAGTCCCCTCAACCCCCCCAGCCGACCTGCATGAATGCCAGCGCCCCCGCCCCGGGTGGGCTCTCTCTCTCGGAAACGCGCCGACATGCCAGCTCCGCGGCGACCCCCCTGGGGGGTGGGGGGGGACCTCCGGCCAGCCGGACCCGGCCCTGCTCCGCCGTGGGAGCCAGGCGACACCGCGCCGGCGAGGCCGCCGAAGCGGCACTTCTGCTTGAAAGTTCCCGAGTCGTGTTCGCCGGTTTATGGTTGTCGCGCTGCGATTACGGCTCCGTGATGAGCCGCGAGGCACACTTCACGGCGGCTGTGATTACAGGCGATTACGGCTCATCCTCCGCGTCTCGGCGGTTTTATGGACGATTAAATGAAGTTTCTGACAGTGCGGCCGCGGCTCTGGCGGTGCGGCGCTCCGGCAACCCGGCGGGGGGCGGGGGCGGGGGGCTCCGTGTCTGAGTCTGAACCTCGTGAGGAGGGGGTCACAGACCCCCGCTGCTCCCCCCACCGGCCTCAGCCCCACACGCAGCGTTTTCCGCCCGTCTGTGCCGCCAGGACTCACCTGCGGGGCCACGCGGAGCCGCAGAAGCACCGACAACATCGGGGACGGCGCGCTCCCCTTGCCGAGGAAGACTCGGGAAAGTCTGAGAACAGAAACACAGGGAGCGACCCCCCCTCTTCCCTGGAGAGGGCGGTGTGTCCTGCCGCCTGGTGCCCTGGTGCTCACACGGGAGAAGCAGCGTGTCCCCGGGCGCCCGGCCCTTCCCCATGGCGCCGATGGTGTCCCCACGCCGCTGGCTCCTTCCCTGTCACCGAGTGGCCACCGCACAGGGTCACCGGCCCCGCAGGTGCCTCAGCGTCTGGTGAGCGCTCACCTGGGGCGTGGGCTGAGCAGGCTCTGGGACAAGGTGTCACCGATGATTATGAACACCCGAGTGTCAGGAGAGCTGAGACCGCGGCCCCCGACTTGGTCTCACGGGACTCCGCGAAGAACCACTTTCACTGCGTGAAAACAAAATGCATCGACAAATGCCGAGTTTCCACCTTGCAGGGCCTTCGAGAAAACCCGAAGGACACCCAGCTGGGAAGACACTTGCGCCCACGGAGCGAGAGTGTGGGAAGCCCTCACCTGGGCCAGCGGCCCCTCGCTCGGACCCTCTGGGGGGACTCGGAGCCCGTCAGCTCCTGCCCCCGGCGGCCCCAGGCCATGGGGAAAGGGCTGGCCTGGCCGACGAGGGCCCCCACGTCGCCCTGAGGAAACGCAGCCTCCTGCGCACACGGCTGCGTCCTTGGCGAGAAGTCGGCACCCTCCCCACCCTCCCCCCAATATGTGGCTGGGGAGTCCAGCTGCGGCGACGGGCGCCCAGGCTCTGCGTGACTCAGCCCCCCGCCCCGGGAGCCCAGCGTGGGCGCAGCCTGCCCTCCCCCCACGCACGCTCAGGGCTCGCCCCGAAGCCGAGGGCGAGGCACCCAGCCCCCAGCCCCCAGCCCCCAGCAGAGGAAGGAGCGCGTCCCCGGGGGCGGCTGTGTGATGGACGGACCTCAGACCTCAGTCACCTGCCCTCCCTCTGCCTGCACCCCGCAGGTGCCAGGGCCGCAGGCGTTTCTCACGGACAATCAGTGCAGCTGTGACTTTCCACACCATGAACACGGGCGCGCTGCAGAATTCCGGGCCTGGCGTCACCACTTTGACCGATCCTGTGCCGAAGGAATGTGCCCGTCAACCGCCCAGCCGTCAGCCCCGATCGGCAGCTGCGGCTTCCCTCGTGGGGGAGGAGCTACCGCCTGCCACTCACGTCCCCAAGAGAGTCCCCGGAAACCGCTGACGAGCGTCCCCGGGAGCGGACACGGCCCCTCAGACCGACGCACGGCCCCGCTGGACGGCTGCGCTCACCGGTTATGTCCGCTCACGGTGGCAGGTGCGGGGGGAGGCCTGTGGGCCCAGCTGCCACTCTGACGGCTCGAGTGTCCGTGACGGCGGAACTCTGGGGCCAGCGCCGAGAAGGACAGGGCAGCTCCTTGCTGGGGGTCGTCTGCAGACGCCTCACAAGGCGTAGGGAGGGTGAAACTGCTCGGCAGTCAGGGAGGGGGCGCGGGGAGGCGCGGGAGTGCCAGGAGCACAGCCCCCCACTCGCTCTGGGTCGCCCGGAGCACCAGCGCCGGCTGGCCCGGGGGTCCGTGCGCGCTGGCCGGGGTGGGCTGCGGGCTCGCACAGCGCTGGACGCCGGCCTCCAACAGAGCGTCCCCTTCTCTGACCAGAACCCGCCGGCGGTGGGGGCGGGGGGGGGGGCGGGCATTAAAGCTGAGGACGGATCTCTGGCAGGGTCTGGGAAGCTGTGTACCTGGGCTGGGGTCTTGATAGCTTCCCTTCCGCACGCCCCTGATCTTTATCTTCTCAGAAATCTGGGAAGTTATTCTGCAACTGCTGATGAGTGAAAGAAAAGCCAACGGCTTGCCACGTTTGTAAAACACCATGAAAAGTTACATCACGTTTTTCTTGAAAAGCAAAGACTACTGATAAATTTGATGGTGAAGATTCTCTACTCGGCCCTCCTTAAAGGGCACGGGGTTCCCTCAGCGGGGAACCCAACCTGTTCGTTGGAGAATGCAGCGCCATCCGCAAACTCCACCACGAAAGGAGTGAACAGAATTTATTTTTTCATTTAAAGTGGGAAATATCCAAATTATGCATTTTCCCAAGGAAACAAATAAAAATACCTCCTTACCAAGTGACTGATGTTACGTGAGGAAAACGTGAAGTTGAGACAGACACAAAGAACACACTGAACGTCACGTACAGCCCGATTTCCCGAAATGGGCTGCCACCGGCATTTCATCGACCACAGCCCTGCACGTTCACCCGCCGCAGGCTCCGGGCGGGAGCAGGCAGCTGCGGTGCCCGCGGGCGGGAATTCCAGCCACGGTCCTGGGGGCCGCGTGGCTCCTGGGAAGCAGCGATCTCCCGTGGAGACGCCCCTGAGCCCCGCAGGAAGGCCCCAGCAGCGGGGGCGGGGCCACTGTCTGGAGGCCAGGCTGCGGGTGGCACAACCCTCTCACCCTCGGAAGCACCCCAAGTCCCATGCCCACCGGCTGTCCGGGAGCTCTTGGGGGCTTCAGTCTGGTCTGCGGTGCGCTCCCCAGTCTCAGCCGCTCACGTGTTCCGGGGGGCTCTGTCACCCTGAAATGACCACGCCCCGGGCGGTGCCTGACACGGCGGAGCTGCACCCCCATAGCTCGCAGCCTCGCCCGGGGGACCAGGAGGCGGGGCTCTCTGCATCAGAGGGAGGCTCAGATGCTGTCCTGACACGGGCGAGAACAGCAGGACCTGAGGGCTCGACCTCGGAGAAGCCGAGTTTCACACAGGAAGGAAGACAAACAGCACAGCGGTTCGCTGAGAAACGTGGACACGCGGTTTCAGAAGCAAAAACCACATTTGCATCGGATGACCTAACAGTTATGGTGAACGGAGCTCGGGGTTGACCGGCCTCGGTGCAGAGTCCATCTGCCACCTGGACAAACAATTCTATCTGCTGCCCCTTTTACAGGGAGGAAAGCATGACCCGACGTCTCCAGCCAGAAACCAGCGGGTCCGCACCGCAGTGCGGTCTGTAGCGGCTGGGGTGTCTTTCCCAGTTGAAAACAGTTTTAAAATGAAGGGGGACACTTGGAGAGGACCTCCTAGTGTAATCAGCTTTTGACCTGCGTCCCCGCAGTCGGCTCTGGGCTGCGGAGATCTGTCAGCAAGTCAAGATCAACAATCTTCTTCTCGGGAAGGAGGGAACGGGACAAATGGCTCGGGAGTCCTGACATGCGTGAGCCAGGCCGGCACGCCGTGGAGCCCCCATAGAGTCAGAGGCCCGGGGAGGGCCTGAGGCCCTGAGTCTCCCGGCCTCTCAGCGTCACGTGCTCAGCAGCGGCGCCAACAGCGGGCTGGTTCCTGCCTGTCCATCAATTCTGAGCGCACATTTCCCGGGAGACACGTTTGCGTTGTCACTTTTCTCGTCCAGCGTTCCTGTCTTAGACCCCCGTGAGCATGTGCTTGTAGATTTTACTCACGTGCCTTAATTCTGTGCCTGGGGGGGGGGGGGGGGGCGGGGACAGTGCATAAATAATCCGTGAAAGGGAGCGTTTTGTACCGTCTGGGCCCAGTCCCAGTGCAGACTCTGCTGTGCTCCAGCCACGCGGTGCGCATCTGTGTGACGTCTCTGAGCCTCAGGGCGCTCCCCGAGAAAGCAGGGGTGAGAGCGTCGGCCCCACGAGGCAGTGAACCGGAGGGATCGCGGGGCAGTGAAATGGAGAGAAAACACCTCGCACGGTGAGGGGGCTTCGCCGCGGCCGAGGACCGGCAGGGCCGGGAGGAGGAGGCCCGTGAGCCGAGTCCGCTCCATTCATAGTTGAAGTGCTTTGTTCATCGTTGCTTCTTTGCATTATCAGATGTTTTTAGGTTGAGAATTAGATTGTTTGTCTTGATTGGCGGTTTTGGGTGCCCCCCCAAACATACCTGGGAGGCAAACACCTGGGTGGCTCACCCTGGCCCCCACCCCCGCTCCCGCGTCTTGTGGCGCCCTCTCTGGGCCGGCCTCGTCGGAGGGTCCCGCCCCTTCCCCCTGAGCTGACCCCCACCAGCTGCCACGGGCGAGCCCCCCGGGCTGTGAAACCCGGGAGCGCAGCCTGAACTCGGAGGGGGAGAGCTGTGGTCTGACCCCGCTCTGCGCCCCGGGCACATGGACCCCTAAGCTCGGCTGAGTTACCGGCCACGAGAAGGGGCCCTTCCCACACCCCGGGCAGGTATTCCTCCGCCCGTTTCAGAACCCACCCAGAGGCCCGTTACACCTCACTGTGTCTTGCTCTGTGACGAGCTGAGCCTGAAGTCTAGCCACAATAATAAAACATCCCATTCGGTCCTCAGAGAAGATTAGCCCCGGGAGAAATGCTCCCAGTACTCTCCCGGCCACTCAGCGTTACCCTAGCTGATTGCCCCGTCTGGTGCTGTCAGCCCCGCCCACCCCGTGAGCTGCGAACCGGGGGGACAGAGATTTATTTGTAAGGAAGCTCGGTGGGGGTTACAGCCAGATACACGTGCAAGGAGAGGCGGCCCCCTCACCTGCATGTCCCGCAAGCTGATGAGCTGCACCGGGTTTGGGGTCTGGGACCAGCCAGCCTGTAAGGCCTTAAATTTTTAAAAAATTTTTAAGAGTGGGCAGGGAGGGAGAAAGAGAAGGACATCGATGTGTGGTTGCCTCTCACACGCCCCCTACTGGGGACCTGACCTGGCCTGCAGCCCAGGCATGGGCCCTGACTGGGAATCGAACCAGCGATCCTTTGTTTCGCAGGCCCGCGCTCAATCCACTGCGCCCCGCCAGCCAGGCGCTGTGGGCCTTTTGTTTGAGCCCTTTCTATTCTTCTTTTAATGAGACTGACGCTTCTCACGCATCTCTTTTGCTTCTGCAGGAGGGATTTTTGAAACTGTGGAAAACGAGCCTGTTAACGTGGAGGAGCTGGCGTTCAAGTTCGCGGTCACCAGCATTAACAGGAACCGGACCCTGATGCCCAACACCACGCTGACCTACGACATCCAGAGGGTCAACCTGTTCGACAGTTTCGAGGCCTCGCGGAGAGGTACCGGCGGCCGCAATTCCCACGGCTTCTCTGGGGGCCGTGTCTGCTCCGCGGGTCGTCTGACCTCGCGCGGCTGGGCCCCGGGAGCCTGAGCCCTGTCCCAGTGGGGGGTGGTGCAGGCTGTCTAGGGCCCGCCCTGCCCCGCCCCCAGACCGTGGCCCCGCCCCCGCCCGCCCTGTGGCCCCGCCCCTACGCCATGGCCCCGCCCCGCCCCTCTGCGAGTCGCCGCTGGGCTGCGCGGGGCAAACCCCTGGCTGGACCTGCGTTCCCGCCCGAGGCTGAGACGCCGCGGTGAAACGGGCAGAGCCGGCAATAACACTCCGCGCCCGGTCGCCTCCACGGAGCGCGGGGAAACGCCCGCGACGCACCTCAGTCACCGCTGAAGTTCCACAGGGGCCCACTCCGGGTTCGCCACCCCGACTCCTCTTAGCCCCCGCCCGCGCGCCCGTGGGAGGAGGCAGGCTGCAGACCCCGGGTCACCACGCGAGAAAGTGACGGCGTTCCTGTCGGTCACACGTGTCAATACAGAAGTCAGAGCAGAAGAAACACGCAAGTGGAGCCGCACGATACAAACACACACACACGAGCGCGGTGCTTGGGTCAAAGGTCAGTGCGCGCTCTGCGGGCGCCCAGCGCGGAGACGCGAGCCGCGGCGAAAGTGGGTGGATCGGAGTCGGAATTAAATGTAAAAAGATGAAACCCGGGAGACCAGTCCCTGCGGGTGGCCCCCCCGGCTCTGAACCGGAAGGTCCCTGAGGAGTGGCCTTCAGGACCCGGCACAAATAACGCCCCTGTCTCATCCCAAACTCTCTGATCACAAACCCCGCGCACGTGGTTCTGTAACACGACAGCACCACCCTCGAGCACGCCGGGGGACGACCCAGGGGAGATGTTGGAATTAAAACTACAAGTTATCACCGCTGTCCGCTCCAGCAGGCACTCCATCCGCGGGGCCTGCGCCCTCAGACGCACGGGGGGGATTGGGGGGGGGGGGTGATACCCCCACGCTCCGGGCCTCGTGCCAGAGCACACGGACTCCGGGCTGGCTCAGCTCCGAGTGGAAGCGGGAGCTGCTGCCGCCCAGAACCGGCGGCTCTTTGTCTCGGAGAAACAAAAGCACCCAAACAAACCGGCTGCGGCGACTGCCGAGTTCAGGCTGACTTCCCAGCGGCTGAACACTGGTTGTTTCCTCCTAGAATTACCCAGCTGGATGTGCCGCCCCGCGCGCTCTTCCCAGAGTCTCCGTGGTCTTGACAAACAAAACATGCAACTTGCTTCCCAGGAGCAAAGACGAAGAGAAACAGTGCAATGACTTCCTTCTCTCCGCCGCAGGACCCCAGTAGTAGGAGCGTTTTGTTTTAAAGAAGGAGCTGCCTGCACTGTTGGGTGGGCCAAGGAGTTCGTTAGTTTTTTTCCACACGGTGGATCCAGTGGTGCTTAATTGTCTGTAACTTCATTTCAGGCAATTTTGTTAGATTGTGTTGTGACAGCTGTCAGTTAAAGAATGACGTTTCAGCGTGCATTTAAAGAAACGCTGTCCAAATGGGTGAATTTTTGTGCAGCCGTTTTAATACTGAAGCTGGAAGAAGATACACAACATTTTTGGCATACCATGCTTTATTATTTCAAGGAAGGTAAAAACACAACTGAAATGCAAAAAAAAAAAAAAAGTTTTGTTCAGTGTGTGGAGAAGGTGCTGTGACTGATCGAATGCGTGAAAAGTGGTTTGTGAAGTTTCTGGGTACTGTTGACATTTTGGCCAAGTAACTCCTTGCCACGGGGCCGCCTTGGGCATTGGGAGATGTTTCGCAGCCCCCCGGCCTCTGCCCTACAGTAGAAGCCGGCAGCGGGAGACACAGCCAATGAACTCAAAATATCCAGATCAAAAGCTATTGGTGAAAATAAAAAATGTGTCTTTTATTTTATGTGGAAAATGTGATGGGCTTTTTGGCCAACCCTATATATGAAACACAGTTGTCTCTAAACACACAATAAAACTTTATACTTTATATTTAAATGGCATTTTCAAGTTTACAAGGCATCTTCACACAACCTGTCTCCAGGGGTCAAATCTCCCTCCCTCTGACTCTGTCTTCCTCTCACACACACACACGCGCACATGCATCGCTGAGTAAATACCTCAGGGAGCCAACCACACTTCAGCCACACAAAATTGAAGGCTTTCTTTGTGATCTGAAGCACCTGCTGGTGCTTGTAAATTAAACGCCCCCAAAGCTGCTTAAACCCAGTGATTTGCTGGCACGAGGAGCTCGGGAGGGTTGGCTGAGTCTGAGCAGAACACCAGCAGGAGTCCCAGTCCGTCGCCCACGCCGCACAAAGCAGCCACCCGCAGACTCTCGCCCTCGCCCACAGAAACGGCTGCAGGACACACGCTGCCTCAGACAAGGGGAAGTCCCAGCCAGCGCTGAGCGCACAGGTTACGGCCTCCTAGCCCCGGGCTGCGAGTGTCCCCTCGCAGGGCTGTCCTGGCTGCCCCGTGGGCACCTGGGGGCGGCTCTCCAAGCTGTCCTTGCTGGCTCTTCTCTCTAAATCGACTTAGACGATCCTGACTAAACACTGTAGCTTTTCAACTTACTTTCCTTTGTAGAAAGACATCTTCATAAATATTAACACAATTTCACGTATAAATTTTTGCATAATTTGACTCAAATATTCAGTTATCTCTCAGCAGTTTCAAATTCCTTTAAACTAGCGTTAAGGTATACGTTTGAAATGCTTTTAAGCCCCTGTTCGATGCCAGCCCGAATTCACGTCAGCGTGCAACGCGAAGGCAGTGCTTGCGGGGGCTGTGGAGGATGACCGCTCCTGACCCTCGTGCAAGGGGATGCGATCGGTTTGTCTCGAGTGACCGAAGAGTATCGACACCCTTTCGCTACAGCTGGGCATCGGCTCCAAGGAACCAGAGTGAACCCTGAGACACACAGAACCACGGTAGCTGCCGTGACAAGATTTTGAGCGGCCAACGCTCGGGAGCAGCGGGGACGTTCTGTGTCTCAGAGCAGCGAGACAAGCCGCTCTGCAGTGGCCCGGGCTGCCCGGACCCCCGAGATGCCCCCCAGGAGTTTGTGACGGCTGCAGGAGGCGTGCTCCTGGGTTCCGACGAGAGTGAGTGAGGAAAGCAGTGTGCCCGCCTCCGTCTGTGCGGTGACTCAATTTGTTTTTATACATTGGAGCACCAAAAAGAAAAATAGCCCAAGATGGAATAAGCCAAAAAAAAATTAGCCCAAGACAGTCTTTTTTTCTCACACTTGTAAATATTCTAAGTTTTCTCCCTAAGTCTACATAATCTTACTCTGAGAGAAGTGCATGGATGCTGAACTAATTTCCTCACACACGTTGACTCTGTTTTCTTAGGTGTTGTACCCGCTGGGTGCCAGCTGGGGCAGGACAACTGCGTCCCCCCAACCCGCTCCACCCCCCACGCCCCCCCACCCCGCCTCAGGCTGGGACATCAGCGGCTGGAGAGGGTCTCCTGGCCCCCTGTCTGCCAGGCAGTTCCTCATTCTGTCGCCAGGCGGCGTCAGGGCCACTCCATGGTCTTCGGGGGTCTTCCAACAGGAGCTGCAGCAGCCTGCAGGGCGCCGCCCCCCGGGACTCCCTGGGACCCCCTGCCTCAGCCCCGCCTCTCCCCACGGCACCGCCGGCCGCCCCGGGAGTCACCAGCCAGCACTGCACTTGGTCCCCACGGGCTGCAGGGACGCCCGTGGACTGGCGCATCCCTCCGAGGCCCAGGAGGAGTCTGTGACGGGTCCCACGTTCCATCCTTGGCTCCCAGCCCCTCGAGGGTCTGGATGCCGGACTAGGAGCGCAGGGGCGGGGTCTTGGAAGGAAAAGAAAAGGGGGAATTCACGGCTCTTTCTCTCTCTCTCTCCCTGTCTTCCCCTCCTGTGCCCCCTCCCCCATCCCACCCCCCCTCGGGACGCAGCCTGCGACCAGCTGGCCCTGGGCGTCGCCGCGCTCCTGGGCCCCGCGCACAGCTCCTCGGCCAGCGCCGTGCAGTCCGTGTGCAACGCGCTGCAGGTGCCGCACGTGCACACCCGCTGGCGCCCCCCCGCGGCCGACGGCCGGGACCCCTTCCACGTCAACCTGCACCCGGACGCCGCGGCCATCAGCCGGGCGGTGCTGGACCTGGTCCTCTACTTGGGCTGGAGGGCCGTGACGCTGGTGTACGAGGACAGCGCAGGTACGCTCGCGGGCGCGCGCCGCATCCCCTTGCCGCGCGGAGGGCTCCGGAGGCTGATGGGGTCTCCGGATCCAGGGGCACCCCATCCGGCTCATCCCAGGTCCTTCTGGGGCCTGGGTTTTCCACCAACCATTTTAGGAGGATTTTTTGGAGAAACGTCGCCTATTTGGTGTATGTTGTTAGTCAGGCAGAACGTTAAAGACGTCACTGCGTATCCAGGTCTACGGACTTGGGGCCTGGACGCCACCCCTCACTGGAGCAGAGCACGCTGGGAAACGACCAGGGGAGGCTTCTGACTTGAGGGCTGGCTGCACACGTGTGTCTAGAAGTTTCTAAAGCAGGTTAACAAAGAGGGTTCCCGTTACCGGCAGGGGTGTGCAGGCTTTCGGCATCTCGCTCGGGGCCACACTGGAAGAAGAGGTGTCTTGGCCCACACATCACACACACTGCGACCCGTAATCACACCAATAAAATTCCATCACGTTTTAAGTAAATTTACGATTTTGTGTTGAACCACATTCACGGCCGTGAGGCCGCAGGTTGGACACCCTGACAGAGGTCGTGTGGATAAAGCTGACAGCTTGGCGGGAAGGGGGCGTGGCCCGTGGGTGGTGAGCCCTTCACAAAGCCTTCCTTGTTGCACCTGCTCATCTGAGGGTGCGGACAGGGTGGCTCCGGCACCTGCCCCGGGCAGACGCTTTTCTGACCCCGCCCACTTGACCTTTCCTTAAGGGCACCTTCCACCTGCCGCCTGGGCCCGAGGCCATTTCCCCTGCGGGCGGGCAGATAGACAGACAGACGGGACCCCAGGGGCCCAGGCCGAGGGACGCCCGGACCTACCGCTGGGCAGCCCGGCAGACCGCCCCGCCCCCACAAGGTAGCCGGAGCTGGCGGGTCCGCCCTTCTCCGCACCCGAGTCCTGGGCACCGCCCCCCCCAATGTTTTCCTGTAAAAACACGCGAGTGAAGTGAGGAAACGCTCCCAACTCCCAATGCCATCGGCGCGCGCGTGCGTCCTCGCCACGGGAACGCGCCCTCCGAGGCTGACGCCCCCTCTGCAGGACACGAAATGCACTTTCACCGAGTTTCTGCCACTCCGTGGAAAGGCCACGCCGCTCTCCCTGTGGTCACGGGCAGGTGAAGTGAAACGACATAAAACCTGTAGGTGACGGCGGGGCAGGAGGCTCAGGAAGGAGACAGCGCGCCTGCAGTCACGGAGAAAGAGGGGTCCCTGCTCCCCACGGCCCCGTGGCAGCGCAGTCACGCCCGCTCCCGCCACACCAACAGGCTCTGCGTGGGGGAGTCAGAGCCCCCACCCGCGGCTCCGTGGCCCCTGCGAACGCCCCGGGGCCTCAGGGAGCTCCGCCATGGGGCGAGGCCTGGGGTTCTCGTCTGCGGTGACGGGGCGACAGTGCCTGCTCCACAGGGCGGCCGCGGGACTGACCGCGGGGCCCGTTTGCGGGGTCCGTTTGCGGGGTCGGCGGCTCGGGACAGGCGAGCCTGGGAGGGGCCCGCGGCTGGTCATCGGGCCGCCACACTGGCGTGACGAGAGACAGGTGCCCGCAGGGCTGTGGTGCTGACCACAGCTATTTTACGCTAAAAAAATCAAGAAGGATGAGGAGCACTGGGTCTTAACCGGTTCTCCGACCCCCCTGCACGCCTCCCCCACTGGACCCTGAGGACCAGCTGACGCACACCCCGCAGGGCACACCCACGCCGGTGCACGGCGCCGGGGGAGCCTTTCGCCTGTGCGCCACTGAAACAAAGGGTGTCTCCTGGGGAAGAAGCTGAAACTGGAAAACGAAGGCACCGTTCTCAACCAGGGGTGCTGGGCGCCCCCCACAGCGCCCCTCAAACTCAGGCGGAGCTGCTGCTCCCTCCCCGGGGCTTGTGGCTGGCCCGTGGCGGGGGCACAGAGCGCGCACAGGAGGAGGGAGAAGCCGATGTTCTGGGAGACGGCAGCTGCTGACCAGCAGCTCCGTGCAGGGTGGCCCGGGTCACCGCTCCGGCCGGAGGGCCGCGGCGCAGTGGGTGGTCTCGCCCCGGAGAGCCGGTGCGCTGACGCCGGGGCCGCCCCGCAGGGCCACGCCCGCGGCCAGTCGCACATTCTCCGGGCTCCGCCCCCGCACACACTTCCCTTCCCGCGGCCACGCCCAGCGGGTGTTTACAGACTCCGCTGTTCCGGCTCTTGTCGTCACGGCCTCTAAAAACGCCGTGGTCTCTGGCATTGGTTTGGTTTGGTTTGTTGACTTCTTTTATTTATTTATGTGTTTGCCCCTCTTAATGTCCTCAGCCGACACACATCGCCGTCTGTTTCAGGCGTGCCCCCCAGGGAGGGGACGTCGCCCCCGATGCTGTGCCCACACCTGGCGCCGCACGTGGTCATCACGGTGCCGCTGACCACAGTCCGCGCGCCGGACTTCACCTCCGTGACTGTTCTGTGACGGCCCCCGAGCTGCGCTCCTCCGTCCCTTCCCCTCCCCCGCCCACCCCGCCCCCCTGGCGGCTGTCAGTCTGTTCTCTGTGTCCCTGAGTCTGTTTCTGTTCTGCTTGTTTGTTTATTTTTAGATTCGAGTGTTGACAGATTCGCATTTACTGCCACTTTGTTGTTCATATTTTTTGAACGATTTATTTTTAGAGAGGGAAGGGAGGGAGAGAGAGAGAAACATCAATGTGCGGTTGCTGGGGGTCATGGCCTGCAACCCAGCATGTGCCCTGACTGGGAATCGAACCTGCGACACTTTGGTTCGCAGCCTGCGCTCAATCCACTGAGCCACGCCAGCCAGGGCTTGTTCTTCATATTTCATGTCTTTTTTCTCCTTCGAGAAGACCCTTGAACGTCCCGTGTGATGCTGGTCTGGTGAGGACGAACTCCTTCGGGTTCGTCTGCTCACGTGGGAAACCCTCTGTCCGCCCCCCGGTCCTGAGGGGCAGCTTCTCGGGGCAGAGCGGCCTGGGCTGGGGGCCCTCCCCGCTTCTCCTCCCTGGGGATGCTCCTTGCCAGTCCCCTCCGGCCTGCACAGGTTCTGCTGAGAAGTCGGCTGGCAGTCTAATTTTAATCGAGAGGATTTTCCGATTCAACAGACAATCACGGCAGAGCGAGAGCATAATGAGCCACCTCTAAGTCGTTTCTGTGGCAGG
Organism: Phyllostomus discolor; assembly: GCF_004126475.2. Lineage (NCBI taxonomy): Eukaryota > Metazoa > Chordata > Mammalia > Chiroptera > Phyllostomidae > Phyllostomus > Phyllostomus discolor. The sequence goes on along the minus strand of NC_040904.2, from coordinate 404,604 downwards.
AACTGGGAGGTCACACGGAGCCGCCCAGCTAATTAGCAGGCACATGGTGGTCACAGGGACACACTTGGTGTACGGCCCGCCGAGGTGCACGGCCCCCCAAATCCTCGCTTTGGGGGAGCAGGTGCTATCTGTGTCTCTGAGCACCGTTGGAAACTTCAAGCACCTTTTTATGTGCACGAGTTGTGAGGTCCAGACCTACCCTGTTAGGACGCGAGCTGCTGGCTGCCACCTGGAGGGGACGTTCCCTCCAAACAAGCTCAGAAGGAGCTCGGGGGAGCAGGGCTCCCGGTCACAGGTCACCACCCCCACCCCCGCCAGCTCCGCGGGATCGCCCCCGGGGTGAGGAAGGAGAGAGGGGTCAGCACGGTGACCTGTAGCCCTCCGATCGCTTTGGGGACCACGTGCGTGTGGCGGCGAGCGGCACTAAACCGTGCTTCGGACTCTCTTCCAGGGCTGATCCGCCTGCAAGAGCTCATCAAAGCTCCCTCCAGGCACAACATTCGGGTCCGGATCCGGCAGCTGCCGGCGGGCAGCAAGGACGCGAAGCCGCTGCTCAAGGAGATGAAGAACGGCCGGGAGTTCCACGTGGTCTTCGACTGCTCGCACCGCCGCGCCGCCGAGGTCCTGAAGCAGGTGAGGCGCCGGGCGCGGCCGGGCGGGGCGCTCGCTTCCGCGGCTCAGGAGCCTGGTGGGTTCCGCTCCTCCGTGCAGCCCGGGTCCCCGGCCGCCCGTCCGGGCTGGAAGGTGCGGTTTTCGGGGTTCCTTCCCGGAGCCGCGGGCTCGGGGACTGTGGGTGTCTTCGCCGAAGTCTCCTGCCACGGCGGAGGGGTCGGCGGTCCCCCGCGCGCGCACGGCGGGGCGCGGGCAGATCCGGACGCAGAGGGGGGAGGGGAGGGGCCCGGTGCGCCCGGTCTCTCCCTCCATCTTCACACCTGCTGGAAGACGGCGCCAGGTGTCTGTGCGCAGAGCCTGACCCGTCGTGAGCTCAGCGTCCTGGGGAGGGGCGGGGCTCTTCTGCCGCACGTGCGGGATTCCGTCCCAGCAAAGGTGCTTCTCCGTCCACCTCGTCGGGACAGCGAGGCTAGTGTGGGGGGGAAGCCCACGGTAAACTGTCGTCTGAGGAAGATGTTAGTGATGTTAATAATAATAATAATAACCGCCCTGGCTGGTGTGGCTCAGTGGACTGAGTGCCAGCCTGCAAACCAAAGGGTCTCTGGTTCGATTCCCAGTCAGGGCACGTGCCTGGGTTGCGGGCTGAGTCCCCAGTAGGGGGCGTGCAAGCGGCAACCACACATTCTTTCTCCCTCCCTTCCCTCTCTCTAAAAGTAAAATAAATAAAAATTTTTAAAAAGAGTCTTAAAAAGAAATAGCTGCCACCACAGAGTAAACTTCTGAGCGCTTGAGGATACAGCCTCGTTTTTGCGCTGGAGAAAGAAAACTCAGAACCAGACAAGAAGAGGAAGCGGGGACACCAGCTCTCACCCCCCGGGACGCTGCTGGGCAACGTCTGGAGACCTCTTTGTTCGTCCTTCTGGGGGCCGGGCAGCCTGCTGGCAACGGGTGCTCGGAGGCCGGGGTGCGGCTGCACGGGCGGCCCCCCTCAGGCCCCCCCTAGGCGGCCGAGGGCGAAGGCGCCGGGGCTCAGAAGCTCGGACAAGCACAGGGAAGGGAAGGCCGGCCAGGTGCCGCGCAGGGGGCGTCGGGGAAGGCCAGGGGCTGGCAGGGGGGCGGGGAAGCGCGGCCCGGCTGCGCGCACGGGGCCTGACGGGGACGTGTGCGTCCCTGTGGCGGCGGTAACGCCCCCGAAGGGGACACGGCTGTGACCGCACTTCCTGCGTTAGCGGTCAGGCGTGCCACGTGCTTGCGTGGGGCTGGGCGCCGTGGCCGCGCGGAGAGCGCGTGGGGTCCTCGGGGCTTCACGGGACCCCCGGGAAGCTGCCGGGACTGGACGTCCCATCCGGCTCGCAGGGGGCCCAGGGCTCTGAGTGACCGGATTCCACTGGCCCCCGAGCCTGGTCAGCACCGGCAGAGACCACCCCCCGCACCCCGCAGGTGTGCCCGCCCCTCTGGGCAGCCCGGGGGGCCCAGATGAGGGTCCCGATCCCAGCCGCCCCTCTGCCGTCTTTTCACCTGAGGAAGAAGAGGGGGGAGGCTCCACCCCTTCACCGAGGGCACACCAAAGCCCACACCAAAGCCCTGAGGGTCCCCTGCGCCCCATGGAACTGCCCCCACGAGCCCCCACCCTCCTGATCTGCACGTGGTTTCCTGGGGGCAGAGGCCGGGTGCCCCCTCGAGACCCCACTCTGAACGGCCAGCCTGCCTGGGGTCTCCAGACCCCGTGGCCCCCGCGCCGCACCCCAGGGACCTGTGCAGGCCCCGGCCAGAGCGGAGAAGCCGGGGAAACACCGCACTCAGGTGACGCTGGTGTTGGCGCCGTCACCTCTTCGGGGACCGAGCTCACGGCTGAGGCGTTTCCCCCCAGGGGGCGGGGGGGGGGTCCCCTTGGCAGAATTCTCTCCGCGCACACTTTGCACGACTTCCCCGAGTTCCCCTGCAGCTCCGTCACAGTTCACCACTTTGCAACCGTCCTGAAGGAAAACACACATCGAATCCACCTTAAGGCAGACATTTGACATTTGTCGAAAAGCAAAAACTGGGGGAAAGTCTGTAGTTATTCTTGGGCATGCTAATCGCTCTCGAAAAGTAATTATTTCCATTCATATCGAACAAGCACCGTGGGATGAGCATCTGAAAAGCCACCTCCCAAAAACCGGTTGGAGACTCAAGCGTCGAGACTGGGTCAGGCTCCCGGCACTCAGGGCGTCTGTGTGAACCAAGCCCCTTCGCCGGTCGCTGCCGTCTGAGCGCGGCCCTTCTCCCCCTGCCCACCGGCCGCACCGGCGGCCACCTCACTGCTCTGCCGAGACGCTGCTCTGTCTCCTGACCCTGCCCCCAGGCGCAGACCCCGGCTCCGGGCTCCTCTCCTCCCGAGCGCCCCTCCACCACACACACCCAGGCTCCTTCCCACACAGCTCCGCCAGCACCTGCCCCTCGCTCACCCCGCCCAGGGTCATCCCCTCTCAAGCCCCCACAGACTCTGGCTGGCTGGAGAGGAACTTAAGGAGGAGCCCAGGGAGGGAAGGCCGTGGGTCGGAGCCCGACGGCCCAGGCCGGGGGAGGGGCGGCCAGCACAGCCGCCTGGGAACCGGCATTGTGGTTGGTTTGCAAATGCAGTCCGGGCGGGGGGGGGGGGGGGCACCGAGCCTGCTCCTCCTGCGAAGGTCTGCAGCCACCTGGCCCGACCCAGCCCCGTCCAGGCAGGAGCCCGAGTCCAGGCAGGAGCCCGTGTCCAGGCAGGTCCGGCACCCCGTCAGGTGCCCACTTCACTGCCTCTCACTGGTGGTTGCCACCGCCGGGGCTGTTCTCTCCGGCGGAACCTTGCCCGTGCTCCCCCGCGGGAGCGGGAGCAGAGGCCGGTCATTTCCCGGACCTGCCGTCTCCCTGGTGCTGCCCAAGCCCACGGGAAACCTGTAACGAGTTCAGGACCCGCGTCGCCCGATCCCCTGCGGCCCGTCGGCCCCCAGAAGGCAGCCGCCTCCTGTGACCCCCTGGCCGGAAGCGCGGGCGCCCGCCCCGGTGGGGCGCAGCCGAGGGGAGGGGGGACCCGGACCCGCGGCCCGAGCCACGCCCTGAGCTGGGGGTCCCTCAGGCGTCTCCCGTCCCACCGTCCTCCCCCTCTCGGCGCTCGGCCCGCTCAGCGAGTCTCTCCTCTGTGCCTCGGGCTCCTCCAAGGGACGGGTTCACGCTGCCCCGGAGTTCCGCGTGCGGAGAACGGGAGTGCACGTGAGCCCGCGATTCCGCTTCTTGAAGATAAACGCGCCTCCTCCGGAGAACTGCCCGCTGCCCCCCGCCCCCCGCCCCCATCCTCCGACGGGGCAGGGAAGGCAGGTCACCGCTGCCGGCACAGCCCGGGGACCGCCCCCGCCGGCTCTGGATGGGGGGGAGGGGTCGCGCCCCGCAGGGGGCGGCGGGCAGTCCCGGGGCCGACGAGCCTGGACGGGCTCCCTCTGCCCAGCGGCCGGCCGTCCGTTCTCGGTCACGGGGTCGGGGCGGGGCCGCGCCCCAGCGCTGCGGCGACAGTGACACGTCGTGACTGAGCCATCAGCCTCCGTAACAGGCTCCCGCGCCAGGACCGTCTGCACAATCACATCGCATTTTCTCTGTTTTCCTTTTCTTCGCATTAACGTGAAAACGAGGCCGGGAGGAAATGTGTCTTCGCGCCTGGCTTCCCTCGGCGCGCATGCGCGGGGGCGGCGCCCACTGGCCAGGTCACTCGGTGCCTCGGGTCCTCCCTCCGCGGAGTCGCGCCCCACGGCGGCCAGGTCCGCACGCGGGGCGGAGAGGTGGGGTCCCTGCCGTGCCCGCCCTGCCCCCCCCACCCGTCCCCTCTCCACACGGAGCCCCCAAGCCTGTGCCTGGGCCCTGGGCCCGGCCCCCGCTGAGTCCAGTCTCCAGGGTCCGTCTGATCAGCGACCCACAGAACCGGCCGAAGGCCCAGGAGCCGCCGGGTAGCGCGCACTTAGCTCCGGCCGGCCCGGCGCCAGCGGGGAGGCGCGCCCGCGATCCACGTCCAGGAAAACGTTCTGTCTCCAGGGGCGTACGCAGCCCGCAGAGGCTCGGTCACTTCCCCGTGTCCAGGCCAGCGAGCGGCCGGCCGGCACCGGCACCGCGGCTCGGGGTTGAGGAGGCGGAGGAGAAACACCCTGTTCTGCTCCGAGGTGCCGGCTGGCCCTCAGAGCAGCGGCCGGGACACAAATCATTGTAACCTTTCAGCTCGTGAAGTGTGGGTGCTCCATCTCACTCCCAGACACCCAGTCCTTTCGAGTCTAAATGTCCCCAAGAAAACGCTGGCCGTCTCGGAAGCCGTAGCAGAGCAGAGAGGTGGCAGGCGCCTGGCGGAGACGTTTGCTCTCTCTCATGCAGCACACCCCCGTGGGCCCCGAGTGCAGGAGATGGAGACGCAGGAAGTGAAAACAGCAACGCACTCGGGTCCCCGCCCCCTTAACACAGAAAGGGGCCTGAAAAGCCAACCTGGTGAGTACAGGCCCCCCTCCCCCGCCCCCGAGCCTGCCCGCGCGCGGAGACCCCGAAGCTGATTCCTGAGCAGTGCCCACTGGGCTGAGAGCCTTGGCATGCCGGGAGGCCCGCGTGCAAATTCTGCGTTTCCCCGACACGGCAGACCCGCCACCGTTCACGGACGCCCGCTCTGCGCCGGGCTGAGCCGGGCACCCGACCAGGATGACGCCCTCTCGTCTTCTCGCACACCAGCCGGCACAGGGGAGGCGCACGAAGACCCTGGGCCGCACACGCTCAGTTCCAGGCGGATTCCAGCCTGCCTGCGACCCCCGCCTCTCGGACCCCCCCCCCCCCGCCGGTGCTCTCCCCCGCGGAGCGGCCCCGGGTGCCCACGCACGCTGGTGGTCCGAGCCCCCTCGCTGGTCCGCACGCACAGGACTCACGCCCGGCCTCAGGCTCAGGAGGCCCCAAGTGAATGGGGGGATGACCACGCAGGCCGCCCTTATGCAGCGCTCCCCGGGTCCTCTGGGAGTCTGAGATGGTTAACTGATGATGAGCTCATTATTTGGATAAATCCTGGCAACATCATCGTGATGAATCCCTCCTTATAGTAACGGGATGATAATTTGTAGCGTGTTACATAATTACTGTGGTGGCGCATTCCCACTGTAATTAGGTATCTCTCGGGCTGACACTAAGACTGACGTACAGTCCCTGGGCACAGGGTTCGGCTGTAGGAGCGGTCCGTAGACGTGAGCGTGTTATTACACACGCACGAGAATTTACTGGCCTCGGGATAACCAGCGGTTCGCTGAAGGGTTTGGAATCGGTCCACATTTTTGGTGTACGGGACTGAGGAGCCTCGAAAACCTCCGAATCCCAGACTTGGGAAGGACTGAGGTCTGTTGCGGCCCAAGTCGGTCACAAAGACCACACACGCGCCTCAGAAGGGCTCCAGCGCCCAGTTCCAGCCACATCGCGGTGCCCCTGCCACAGACGGCACAGAGAGGTGGCTCCGCCTCGTGCCCCTCCAAGCGGCCTTCCCGGGGTGGGGGGGGGGACTGTGGCTTCCATCAGTCTCCTTCACAGATGCACGAGGCCACCAAAGGACCCCCCCAACCCCCCCCCGCTCTGTCCTCCAGGCCTGGTGGCCGAGTCCCCTGTCACCAGGGGGGCCCTGTGGGAGCCAGATTCGGCCATTTACCCGGCCGACCCGTGCTGGCTGTTTTCTCGACTCCGCCTGCATCAAGGGCAGATGAAACACCCTGAACGACCCCCGTGCGTTAGACAAGGTCGTCCCACAGCTCTGCTGCGTCTGTAAAACGGGGAGGTCACAGCACCCACGTCACACAGACCTGGGCGGGGAAGCGTTGGCCGTGAGGACGCCCGTGAGGCACGGGGCCTGGCCTGGAGGCTGCCCCGGCCCATCGTCACCGTCACCGTCACCGGCACCATCAGTGAGACACCGGGAGACGCAGGGACCGCCAGGCCCAGCCGTCACCGCGTCACCTCCCTCACCGGCCCCAGCCGGCCCCGGGAGAGGGTCTCACTGTCTCACGGAACCCTCGCCCGACCGGCTGAAACCTCTGCGCCACACGGAACCCACTGCGTCCCCCCAGCCAGCCACCCCCTCCCGCTCCCCACCTGTCCTGGGACTAGAACCACCCCCCAGTTCCTCACGCCGGAGACCCAGCAGGGCGCCGGGGCCCATCGTCCTGTTTATGGTTCGCAGACGCCTTCCTCTGCCTTCCGGGTGTGCTCGCGTCCAGCCTCCTCGCGTCCCTGCCTCTCCTCCCCGCACCCACGCTAGAGACCTGTCTGTGGTCTCCCCCGGCCCCGCGGCCCTGCCCTCCTTCCCCACCCCCGGCCTCCAGGAGCCTCAGCAGCTGTGCCTCCGAGTACACACTGGACCCGCATTCCCGAGCGCCCCAGCCCCCGCTGGCTAAGCGCGGGGGGACACCCACCTCAACCAGCCTGCTGCCGCCGCCGCACCGTGGCTGCGTCTGCTACGTGAGTTCAGCGGGAATGTGATACGAGTGTTTGTGCAAACTGCCCTTCCCAGGGAAAGGTGACTCCGTTAGGAGATTAAATTTCCCAAACGTCGCCGAAGGGTTTAGAATGAGGTTCTGACCGACTTTAATGTCTGGACAGATGTGACTGGAGAGTGTCGTAGGTCTGGACCTGGGACGGAAGGAGGCGGAGGGAGGGGGGCCCCGCCGGGTCCGGGACAGGTCGCCCCCTCGGAAGCAGGCCCTGGCTCCGGAGGCCCGTCCTCAAGACCGAACCCCCCCCCCCCCCGTCCAATGGCTGGCACCCGACAGCCTCTGGCTCCTCGAGGTCCAGAGGGGCTTTACACAAGTCCCCGGCCTTCCTGCACACACACCTGTTCCTGCCGCGACCAATTAACAGACGGATGTCACACAAAGGGGCCGGCACGGAAATCAGACCTGGCCCAGGTGCTCTCCCTACGCTCTTTCTTCACGTGGACGGATGGACGGTAACGTTTTACTCCTGACCCCATGTGGACAGCCCATCGCAGCGGGGGACACGCGGCAGCAACCGGCACAAGGCCGCTCTGGGCACTGCTGCCGCTTAGAACGTGGGTCTGGTTAGCAGCAGCTGGTGCTTCTCACGCCGGCTGTGCGTCACCGGGGGGCGGCTGGCAGGCAGCTGTGCCCAGGCACACCTCAGGCCACGGACACGACAACGTCTGGGGTGGGGGTCACGGCGTCGGTGTTTCCTCAAAGGCTGGAGACCCTGGCGCCCTGAGGAACAGTGTACACACAATTCCTTTGTCAGCCTGGCAGTCGGCAGGCAGGTGGACACAATGAAGCCAACAGAACAAACCAGAGGAGGAGGCCGAGTCACTACGACCTCGCTGGGCCGTGAACAGCTCCCAAGACCCGCGGGACCACGCTGGAGTCGGTGGGCCCCTCCCCCAGAAGCGCCCCTCCAGGCAGGCCCCAGGCTCCCGTGTCCCCGCCCCCACCGCCACCACCGCGGGAGAAGCTCCGCTCCGTCAACGCGGCAGCCTCAGGCCTGTGCGGCGCTTCGCTGCGGGCGGGAGCCCTGGTCCCTCCACCTCCTTCCTCGGGCCACCGCCCCCCCAGGGTCCCAGACGGACGCTGCGGAGTGTGTTCTCGGCTCACGTGGTTCCGCGCGGCCCGGTCCGCCCGCCCACCTGGGAGCCTCCTCCTGCTCGAGCCAGCGCGGCGGGCGACCCTGCCTGTGCTCTGCGGGGGCTGGGGGTGGGGGGGCAGCCTCTCCCCAGCGGGCCCGCCCTTCGGCGAGATCCGCTCCTGGAGCCAAACGAGCGGCTGCTTCCCGCTCCCCTCGGGGAGCCCGGCCCCATCGCCCCCCCCCCCCCGCCCACCCCCGGCCCTGACCCTTCGGCGGGAGGGAGGAGGCTGCGAGGGCGCTAGAGCCGGAAGCCACCCCCAAAGGCCGCAGGACCCCGTGGGGAACCCTTTGTGCTCCGCTGGCCTCTCCAGGAGGCAGGAGGAAAGGGCTGGGTTTGTGGATGGGATGCCTGTCTCCCGTCTCTCCGTCTGTCTGTCTGTCCGCGCATCCACAGAAGGGCAAACCCTGCATGGCTTGTGCCTGAGGAACGTGCCCGTGGCAGGCGCGTGTGTGAACGGAGGGGCCAGGGCGTGCGGCCCTCTCGCATGCCCTTCGGGGCGGGGGCAGCACAAGCACCAGAGACACCCACGCGCGGGGCCGCCGGAACCAGCAGAGCAGGGGCTCGGCACCTTCCCGGGGCGGCACGGGACGGTCGGTGTCCCGAGGGCCCGGTTGTCCAGCGCCGCGGAGCTCCGTCCGCGCTGCGGCGCCGCGGGCCGTTCCCCAGGGGCGGCTCCGGGAGCAGTAGCCGCGCTGCTCGCAGAACGGGTCCGCGGGCGCCAGCAGCAGCGCCTGAACCGCACCGGCAGCCGCGTCCTCACACCCGCGTGTGTGTGACGTGACGCGCTCTGTGCCACCGAAGCCGACCTCGGCGGAGCCAGGGCGGCCGCCGCGCCGCCGCGCCGTGCCGCCCCGCGCCGCATCAACAGAGCTGCGGTTCAAAGGGAAAAGTCAGCGTTGCACAGAACTGTCGGAAAACTGCTGGTATCATGATCACACTTTTTATCTTAAAACCGCTTATTTGTCTTGCTCTGACACTCTCTTAACCCTCCGACGACGTCTAGCTGAAACACGAGCTCACGGAGGAAAACACCCTGCGTGGCTGCAGCGCTTTCATCCATCGAGGCCGCGCCTCCCCACCGCAGAGCCCCGCCCGCGGACCGACCGCCCTGAGGACGACCCTTAGGAAGCACCACCTTCGCAGGACCGCCTGTGCTCCCTTCTGGAAATTTCCCCTGTGCCCCGGTCCTCAGGAGTCCTCCCAGGTGGCCTGTCAGTGGTCCCGGGCTGAACCTGTCCCTCCAGGAGGCTCACGGGCGGGTCGGAGCGCACCGCCCAGGCCCGGGCGGGGCAGCCAGACCAGCGGCCTCCCCCACACACCCACGAGAAAGGGGCAGAACTGCGAGCCGTCTCCTCGCCGCCTCCTCTTCGCTCTCCCCGACAGTGACTAGGAGGCACCTCAGACGAGCCTTCGCCTCCCAGCACAGCAACAAAACACTAATAGAAACAGTCAGTCGAATGGCTGCTTTTTAAAGAAGCATCACACAACCCTGGCTGGTGTGTGGTCCGTGGACTGAGCGCGGGCTGTGAACCAAAGGGTCACCGGTTCAATTCCCAGTCGGGACACACGCCTGGGTTGTGGGCCGGGTCCCCCCACCCCCAGCAGGGGGCTCGGGAGAGACAACCACACACTGATGTTTCTCTCCCTCTCTCCCTCCTCCCTTTCCCTCTGTCTAAAAATAAATACGATACTACAAAAAAAAAAAAAGAAAGCCTCCACGCTCTATTCTCCGGCGAAGCCATCTGGTCCTGGCTGTTGTTCTCGGGCGGCTTCTGATCACCGCTCCAATGTCACGGCAGGCGCTGCTCTGTTCACATGTTCCGCTTCTTTCCAGGTCCGTCCGGAAGGCTGAACGCTTCTGGAAACGTACCCATGTCCCCACGCTGTCCAATTTGTCGGCGTGTCATCGCCGGCCGTGATCGGCAGCGGCCCTGGGTGCTTCTGTGGTGTCAGCTGTAACTGCCCCCCCTTTCCTCACGATTTCACTCACTCGAGGCCGTTTTCTTCCGTGATGAGTTGGGCTAAAGGTGGATCGGTTTGTTCACCTTTTCAAAGAACCAGCTCCTAGTTTCATCATCGATCTTTTCTGTTGTGTTTTTCAAATATCTGTTTCATTTATTTCCACTGAGATCTCCGTTCCTTCCTTCCGTCACTTCAGGTTCTGTTTGTCCTTTTTCTAGTTTACTTGAGGTGCCTATTGTTTCTGGAGCCTGGGTAAGCAGGGGACCTCCTCTCAGGACGGCCTTGGCTGCGTCCCGTGCCCTCTGGGAAGTCATGTTTCCCCATGTCCCGGGTGGGTGGTGCCTGGTTTCCTGTCGGACCTCCTCTCGGAGCCGGGTTCCCAGGGCAGGTCGTCCATCCGCACGTGTCCCTGCCTCTCCCCGTTCTCCTGCCACAGCTGCGAGCCAGCTCCATGCCCCTGCAGCCAGAAAAGTCAGTGGATTTGACTTTGACCCTCTCGGATTTGCTTTGTACCCTGATCCGTGGTCTGTCCTGGAGAACGCTCCATGGACACTTGAAACGAAATGTAACCAGTTTCTGAGTGAAATGTTCTATGAATGTCCAGTGTGACATTTAATGCCATTATTTTATTATTGTCTGTCTGGGTGGTTTATCCATTGATGTGAGTGGCATGTAAAATCCCCTGCCATTATTGTAGGACTGCCAATTTCTGTCGTTGTGTCTATTAATAGTCGCCTTTTGCATTCACGTGCTCACAGGCTGGGCGAGTAGATACATGTGGCTGTTTCAGCCCTCCTGTGGACCATGGCCGACCCCTTCGCCACAATGTAGCGTCTCATGTCCCCGTCTCGGATTCTTTGTTTCGAAGTCTGCTCTGTCCCACGTGAGCACGGCTGCCCCGGCTTTCTTTCCCTTTCCGTCTGCCCGCAGTGCGGTCCCCACCCTGCACCCTCCCCCCGTCTGTGCGCCTTGGACTTGAAGCCGGCCTGTATGAGCAGCACACACACGGGTCGTGCCCGTGGTCCATCCAGGCACCCAGTGTCTTCCCGTGGGGGCCTCTAACCGGCTCTCGTGCAGAGCACCTGCTGGTCGGCAGGCGCTCGCTGCCATCTTGCCCATCACGTCTGTGATGTGACTCTCCCCGTCCCTCCCCCCACCGCCCTCCTCTGCAGTTTGTGGGCTGTCTGGGCCCTCTGTTGGCTCCTCTCTCGGGTCTGTGCGCACCTCCCCCGGACCGTGGTTTGCGGCGACCGCAGGTTTACGCAGGCCATCCGGTATCCACGGCCGTTCCCTGGGCGCCGGTATGTGCTCACGTTCAAGTCGATCCCACGAGGACCGCATTCCTACACGCCCCACCCCCACGCCTCGTGCTCTCGGTGCTGTGCGTGGGGTTTTGTTCTGGGCCTCACTGCAACAGTGTCAGTTTTTATGAAAAGGCCTGCGCCTCCAGGGGCGACCAAACACCCCCAAGGCTGTTTTCAAAGAAGCATCAGCCCAGGTGAAAAGCTGGAAATGGGCAGCTTTGTGTTTCTTTTTCAGTCCCAGAAGCAACATTTTTTTAAAGATTTTACTTATTTATTTTTAGAGAGGGGAAGGGAGGGAGAAAGAGAGACAGAAGCATCAATGTGTGGCTGCCTCTCGCATGGTTCCCCACTGGGCACCTGGCCTGCAACCCAGGCATGTGCCCTGACTGGGAATCAAACCTGCATCCCTTTGTTCGCAGCCCGAGCTCAATCCACTGAGCTACGCCAGCCAGGGCAGAAGCAACATTTTAAACCCCCGTGTCCAGCTCTGTACCTTGACTTAAAACTCGCCCCCGCCCCCCCTCAGGGGCGAGTCTTGCTTCCATTACACCACCTGAGGACCCAAGAGAGACACTGGACTCCTGGCTGACCCGGAGGTCAGCTCTGCCCTCCTCAGGGGCATCTGTGACCAGCTGACCGGCCTCCCAGTGCGCTCCGAACCTCATCCACCGCGGACAGCAGCTCTGCCCTGGGTAAAATCCCCGGGGAGCCAAGTCCTGTCCTCACCGCAGGAGACTTCCTCGCTGGGGGCTGGTGACTCCCAAGGAGGGTGCCCGGGCATTCGTTGTATCTTCACAATGTTACAATGTGGCCGCAGAGGGCAGAGCAGTGGGGGGTGGGGAGCGCTCTGCCGGGCCCCCCCCACCCTCTTCTTTCCTTGTCCCCTGTCCCGTGAACCACGTTCCTCACGTGGCCTGGGCGCCTTCCAGCGCCTCTTCTGACTACGCTGCCTCTTCCCAGACCTTCCCAGGCCTCTTCTCACTGGGGGTAGTAAAAGTCTTTATTCTTTGATGCAAATGGACGCGTCCCACGGGGCGGCGACCCTCCCCACTGCTCGGAAATACAAAGTCCCGGCTCCACACTCGGAAATTCTCCCCCGAGCGCCTGCCACGGGCTCCGAGAGCGTCTGGCTGGCTGCCGAGCCCCCGGGCCCATGCTCGTCTGCAGCGCGGTCGCGCGGAGATGCGCCTGGATTCCCGAGGCCTCTCCGCTCGCCTCCCCGTGAAGCCCCGCGCCTGGCCCCCACAGCGTCCTCCTGGGGACCTGGCCCGAGGAGGGCGAGCGCCTCAATTCGGGGGGTTGAGAATCAGTCGTTGATCTCCAGACCTTCGGGGTCCTCTTCCTCTCCGTGGGCACCACGCGCAGAAATCCCAAAAGCAGCCCACAGCTCAGGAACGACCTGGCTGAGAACCTCGGCTCGCCCCGCCCCCTCTCCCGCCCTGACCCCCCACGCGGCTCGCGCCGCACTGACCACCTCATCCCGCTCGCCCCGCCCCTCTCCCGCCCCGCCCACACACCCCGCTCGCCCCGCCCCTCGCTCGCCCCGCCCCCCTTCTTCACCAAATACAGGGACCACAGGGCAGCCGGCCTGGGGCTGGCAGGATGCCGCCGAGACCCACGTGCGGGGCGGTGTGAACTGGGTGCACGAAGGTCCCCGTCCGTCCTCCACGCGTTCTGTGGGGTGCGGGGGGGAGGGGAGGAGGAACGTTCCAGAGACTCACTTCTTCACAAGCTCTCGCTGAAGAGCGTCTCCATCCTGGTGCGCGCGTACCGAGCTCCGCTCCGAGGCAGCACCAACAGCCCTGGCGCTGAGGGCCGGCTCGTGCGCGTCTGAGCCTGGGGCTACTCGGGTGGGGGCCGCCCCGGGCCGTGGGGGACAACTCCACGCAGGACATTGGCTCATCTCAGACTTGGCTTAATTTTGATCATCAGCGCACCCACCTCCTCTGGGTCGGCCGTGGCTCGAGGGGAAAGCGCCGGAGGGAGGCCCGCGGGCTGGGTCTCGGGCCGCAGCAGCCAGCCCTCGATTCACCTCGGTCTCGCGGGGACTGAGCCCACGGGTCCCCAGGGCCCCTCGTTCTGCGCTCCGGCCTGAGGCGCCCACCCTACGGCCCACTGATCCCCGTGAGAACCCCGCTCCTGACTCGCCCTCTCCCTGTTGCAGACCCTGTTCATGGGCATGATGACGGAGCACTACCACTACCTCTTCACAACCCTGGTGAGTGTGCGAGTGCACGCGCGTGCATGCGGGCGTCACCCGTGCGGGGGGACAGCTCCAGGTCCCCTGCGGTCAGCCCCGGGGCCCCAGGCCGGACCGGTCGTGGGGACTGCACTCACGGAAACCGGGATACGGGGAAAGCAGGTCTCTCTCCTTCTCCTTGTTTCTAACTAGCAGGGGTGCAGCACACCCGGGAAGGGGTGGGAGTGGAACTTCCGTGAAACACAAGCTGCCAGAGCGCAAACTCCTCCTGAGAGAAGCACCGTGGACACTGTCCACAGACACCGCCCACCCCTGGAGGGCGGCCTGGGGTCCTGTGGCTGGACGCGGTTCCCCACGGGGGTCCGAGGGCAGCTGGTGAGGCGGGGCCCCCTGCCGGGTGTCCTGAAGACCTGGAAAGAGCAGCTGGCGAAACGCTGGCACGTGGAACACACTGCACCCGAGGACCCTCGCACGCTCAGACCCTCAGACCGAGGAGGTTTCTTAAAGGCTGTAACACCTTAAACTCTGAGAGGTTACCAGATCGAGGGAGGCTGATTCGGGGCATTTAATGCATCAGAAAGACGTCCTAGCGCTCATTTGACCAAGCCACACACACATACACCCCTACTCACAAACCCCCCCACACATACACCCCCCACACACACACTCACATACACCCCACACACACCCCACGCTCACACACACCCCACACACACACCCCACACACACCCCACGCTCACACACACCCCACACACACACCATTGTGACGTGCAAACACAACGCCGACTGCTCCTCTGGCTGTAAGGTGCACGGCTGAAACCCGCTTGGGTTCAGGGAGACCTGGTCAGAGCGCCGTCCACCAGACACCACTGGCCGGGGGCTGCGGAGTGGGGGGAGGAGGAGTCGGAACAGGAACAGTTTCCGGCAGCGGCCACCCAGGCTCGAGACTCAGGGGGCTTGAACTCTCTCCATGCCCGGAAGCCTGGGCGTGTGGCCCCCAGCCCCACACGCCTGGGGCTGTGGGTGAGCCGGCACATCACACTCACTGCTGGGAGCCCGTGGGGGCTCGGTGGGCCCCTGGGAGCCTCTGGCTGAGCCCCGCCGGCCGGAGCGACCGTCCTTCCGCTCACTGAGCGTGATAAGGGAACCGTCCGTGGCGGGGACTGGTGCTTTAGACCTGCTTACTGCACACTTCCCCGTGGTTTTACCTGAAGTGTGCCCCTCCCGTGAGAATGAGCAGAACTTGAGGAAAACAGAACATTACTTGGGGGGCGGGGATATAACATTCAAAAGCAGGACACTTTTTCTGACCCTGAGCTGGGAGTGCAGAGCGAATCCCAAGTTTCGTTGGGCAGTGAGGGGGGGAGGCGCTCAGAAGATCGGGGTGTCTGTCTTCCGAGGACACAGCCCGGCGCCTCCCACAGCCGCCAGGAACGCCCCCGCCCCCACCATCCGTAGCCGCCTGCCGCACCGCGCGCTCGCCGCACCAACTCGCCCCACGCCCGTCACGTTTCTCGCCGCGCAGGACTTGTTCGCCCTGGACCTGGAGCTGTACCGGTACAGCGGCGTCAACATGACCGGCTTCCGGCTGCTCGGCGTGGACGACCCGCGGGTGGCCGCCGTCGCGGAGAAGTGGTCCATGGAGCGGCTCCAGGCGCCGCCCAGGCCGGAGGCGGGCCTCCTGGACGGCACCATGACGGTGAGCGGTGAGCGGCCAGGAGCTGGGCCCGGAGGGGGGCGGGGTCCCCGGGGCGCCGGGGGGCCGGGACTCGGACGAGGGACCCCGGGAACGCGCCTGGGTTTCCGAGGCCTGAGCGCAGACACCTGCTGCTGTCGGCTTTCTGGCTGCGCGTCCGGGGTGAGAACAGCTGGGGTCGCCGCCGCGGTCGGGCGGGCGGAAGTGGGGGACAGAGCGGAAACCCGCGGTCAGCCCAGAGAGGGGCAGGGGGAGGGGCGGGGAGGGCGACACCCTGCCCCACCTCGGGGAGGGGGCAGCGCGTGGAAAGTGCGGGAGACCCGCCTGGTGGCCGCATCCCCGCGCTCTGTCCCGGGGACCAGAGGCCCCCCTCTCAGACTCCGGAGGGTGAGTCACTCTGCGGCAGGTGCCAGGCCCGCCCCAGCGGGGGGCAGGGCCGGGGCAGGGCGGGGTCGGAGCGGGGGCGCTCCCCATCTGCAGCTTCTGCCCGAATCATCTTTCTCCGTCACCCCCCCCTCGGTGGCTTCTCTAACGGAAGTCCCGCGTGATGAAGGAAAGAGCAGGGAATTTTTTTTAAGCTTCCCGCGTGGGAACAGTGTCGTCGGCGGGAAAGGGCGTCGGGCGCAGGCAGGTTCAAACTGGCGGGGCCTCCCCCCCCCCCCCCCCCCCCCCCCCCCCCCCCCCCCCCCCCGCTCCCCGCGCCCCAGAAACACTCTCGCTTTCAGACGCAGTTTACTGACAACAGAAAGATGCCCCGCAGGGGGATGAACCAGGGGTTCTTTTCTCTTTCTGTTCTTCTTTTAATGAGAAACAAATTCCAAGAACAGATAAACGAGGGAACGAAGTGGTTCCATGTGACCCCGTGTTCACGGTCGCCGGCCGTTGGTCAAGCCTGAGAGGACTCCTCACGCAGGGACACGAGAGACAAGGATGGAAAACGTTTTAAAGCTGCCCGTGCGCCCTCCGTGATTCGGGCATCTCTGTGGGCGAGGACAAGCAGGGGGTGTCCCGGAAATACTGGCCTCGGGGGCCGGGGACAGGGAAGTCGGGGAGGAGGTGGTGCGTGGGTTTCCTCTTCTCTGGGGTGTGACTCCAATGAGTTCCAATGTGTCCCCAAGTCCCCTGCCCACCCCCAACTCCCTGAAACATCGCTGTCACAGGGTGAGACCAAAACTGACTGCACCCACACTCGGCAGGGACCACCCACGCAGGTGTGGACTCACGCCCAACATTAAATGCTCATCACCAGTGAGGCCCCATTTACACCCCTCCCCTGCTGACCCGACAGCCGTCTGTAAGTGCCCACCGGGGAGCAGACCCTGACAGAGCGGCAGAGCGTGAGCCCCAAAATTCTCACGGACTCAGGCAGCCTGGGGGCCCCCCGGCTGTCCTGTGGGCACAGCCACGTCCCCACGTCCCGGTGGGTGGAGAGCCCCACGCGGCCCAGAGGGGGGGGTTGTGGCCGTCTCACCGAAGGACGGGCCCTCCGGCTCCGTCAGCCTTCTCGCTGGTGCGATGCTAGGCCCCCACGAGGAAGGCGGGGTCTGCAGGGGAGAAGAGGGCGGCTCACCGGGGGCCATAAGAGTGGGCGCAGCAGCCTCGCCAGGACCTGTCAACACAGTTTTCCCAGAATGCAGCAGGACGCAGGCCCTGCCAGTCGGGCCCTCAGCCCTGCAGACAGAGCTTGGAGGCGGGGCCTCTGGTGACCCTGGTTCCCCCGACGAGGCTGGTGTGCGGCTCAGTGTCGTCTCTGCCCCCGGGCAAGGCACCGCCTGGGGGCGGGGGTGCCGGTGGGGGTGCCCGCAGGGACTCACGGGAAGGCTGAAGGGCAAGGCCAAGGGCACCGCCACTCTCCCTCTGGAATGGGGGCACATGTCCAAGTGCAGCGAGCACGTTCTCCAAGACAGAGCCTGTGTCGGACGGCACAGCAAGTCTCCGTGAATTCACGAAGACTGAAACCGTGTGAAGCGTCTTCTCGCATCACAGCGCTAGGGAGCCGGGCACCGGTCACGGGAACAAGACCGGGAAAACACAGGCAGGTGGGGGCTGAACGGCAGGCTACCACCGAGCAGTCGGCCAATGGATAACGCGGAAACCAAGGGGGGAAATTTCCTGAGTCTGATTAAAACGGAAACCAGTGGCCCAAGATCTACCCGACAGAACAAAGACAGATAGTCCTGAGGGGGAAATTCAGCGGCATGGGCCTGCCCCAGAGAACAGGAAACACGTGAAACAAACGGTCCCACCTCCTACTTCACGTGACTAATGAAAAGCCTGAAGTGCGTTAAAAAAAAAAGGAACTAATAAAGATCGAAGCAGAAATAAATAAAATGAAATTCATAAATAAAAAATCAGTTACACTAAAAGCTGTCCCTTGGGAAAGAGAAGCGAAGTTGACGGACCTCTAGCCAGACCCCCCAGGGACGGAGGGGGGGGAGAAGGGTCGAGAGCCAGCGAGGGAAACCAGGAAGGAGAGGGCAGAGGCGCCACCGGCCGCTGAGGTGCAGGGGGCTCCGGGGGCGCACTGCCCACTGCTGTCGCCGACACAGCGGGGGAACCGCGGGGGCACGCTGGCCGTCACCGAGCTGCCCGCACGGTCTTTAATTATCGGATGGACACTCATTCAGGGGAGACACAGCTCAGCGCCATGGGGAGGAGCGTGAACCCGGCGTCTGCTTCCCAGGCCTGAACTTGGCCGGCCCCCCGCGAGTCTGAAGACACCGTTTACCCGCGTTACTCCTTCGTCCACGGAGGAGGGAGGTCACGGTGAAGTCTGAGTGTGTGCAGGGTGTCCAGGACGGCTCCGGACTACGGGCAGCACTCGGTAAAGGTCGGCTGTCATTTCTGATGGAGGTCAAACACTCTCCTTCTCTCGGCGGACCGCCCTCCTTCCATCGAACCCCGAGAGCAGCGCAGAGCAGAGCAGAGCGGCGGCTACCACGGGGTCACGCCAGACCGCCGGGCTCACACCCTGGCCACGTCGCTAAGGAGCAGAACGGCCTTGACCAGGCCACTCAGCGTCCCTGAGCCTCAGTGTCCACATCTCTGAAACGGACTCGCCCAGCCGCTAACTGAAACGGTCGGACCGCGGTCGAGCACCAACGACCCCGCCACCGTCCGCGCTCTGTCCGCCCGCTCTGTCCGCACTCCGGTCAGGGAGTGTGAGACGCTTCCCCTCAGAAGCACAGCGTGACCCCTGGTGCCCCCTCCGGTTCTCGCGAACCTGCATCTGACCTTCAGACACAAAACACCGTCAGGAGGAGGGCGTGCCGGGCACCGTGCAAACCACCAGAGAACCAAGTGGAGCCGTTTCTACCGAGCGCCCGGCACCCTGGCTGTGAAGCGGGTGCCCACACACGACTGGGAGCCCGTGTGGGAAGGAGGCGGTGGCAGAGGCCGCCGGCCCAGGAAGGACGCAGCGTGGAGACGCTGTCCGCACCCGGGGCCGCCCAGGCGCCCGCCGACACATGGCAAACGGGGAGCGGCTCTGCCGGGCCAGGAGAGCACGTGGCAGTCCTCACTCCACGCCCCGGCTCTGGTTTCATCCCCCCAGCCCCCCCCCCCGACTGCCAGCCCGACGCCCCGCAAACCACGTGCCCCGGAGACCGTGATCCCTGCTGGCAGAGAGCCCTCCATCCCATCCGTCCCGACAGCCTGTGCCGGGGACCCTGGGGACTTCACATGAACTAACACGTTTGAAGTGGCTACAAAAACCCTCCGGTAAAATGCGAAGGTGTTACAAGATTTCATCCTTCAAGGAAACCACGGGCCGTATATTTCATGAAAATGCTGGAAGTACTGGTGTGAATGTTTGCAAGGAGAGAAAGGTCACAAGGAAGAGGGAGGGGAGGCTGGACCCCAGGGGGAATGAGGACCCACATCTCTACGGGGGGGGGGGGCAGGCTCTGACTGGGCACCCCCGTCCAGCGTGCCACACGCCCCTGGTCCCCAGGGCCCCACCCCCGCTGTCGCCGGGGGTCCTGTAACGAGAGCCGCCTTTGCCAGCAGGGGAGCACCCACCAGAAAGTCGCCTGTGGTGTCCCCTCTAGCAGTTACCACGCACACACACACACACACACACACACACAAGCACGCAGATGGGTGAGGAGACTGAGACACACTGAGAAACAGTCTGACACTGAAACATCGAGCGTCAGTTTTTAACTCGGGAGCTGAGCCTCCGGCTTAACACAGAAGACTCTGAAATCGTGTGCGCCCCAAACCCGGCCTTTGGTGGCCGATCTGAGCTGCATTCTCTTCACGACAGAAAACAGAGCAGAGCTGTGCCCCCCGACCCCTGGGCACGAGGTGGTCAGCCTTTCGGAGAAAGGAGACCCCTGGGGAACAAAAACTGTTCTGCACCAGAGCAAGTGGCTGCTGAGATCCAAGGGGCTGGGGACACAGGCAGGGGCCGGGGCAAGGGCAAGTGAGCTGAGGCAGGCGGATGCAGGCAGGTGAAGGGGCAGGTGAGCACAGGCAGGCAAGCTCAGGCAGGTGAGCACAGGCAGGTGAGCTCAGGCAGGTGAACACAGGCAGGCAAGCTCAGGCAAGCAGGCTGAGGCAGGCGGGCTCAGGCAGGTGAAGAGGCAGGTGAGCTCAGGCAGGCGAGCTCAGGCAGGTGAAGAGGCAGGTGAAGGGGCAGGTGAGCACAGGCAGGCGGGCGCAGGCAGGTGAAGAGGCAGGTGAGCTCAGGCAGGCGAGCTCAGGCAGGCGGGCGCAGGCAGGTGAAGAGGCAGGTGAGCTCAGGCAGGCGAGCTCAGGCAGGCGGGCGCAGGCAGGTGAAGAGGCAGGTGAGCTCAGGCAGGCGAGCTCAGGCAGGCGGGCGCAGGCAGGTGAAGAGGCAGGTGAGCTCAGGCAGGCGAGCTCAGGCAGGCGAAGAGGCAGGTGAGCTCAGGCAGGTGAGCTCGGGCAGGTGAAGGGGCAGGTGCCGGCCGCACTGAGCCGTGGTGTGTGTCTCCGCAGACGGACGCGGCGCTGATGTTCGACGCCGTGCACGTGGTGGCCCTCGCCGCGCACCGGGCGCCCCAGCTGGCCGTCAGCTCGCTGCAGTGCCACCGACACAAGCCCTGGCGCCTCGGACCCCGGTTCATGAGCCTCATCCGGGAGGCAAGTGCCGCGTGCTCCCCGCGCCTGTGCCCCTCTCGCCTCCCCCCACCCCGGGGCCAGCCACGGCGTCCCTCCTGGGGCAGCCCTGCCGGCGGGGTGTCCGTCAGAGCCCCTCCCTCCAGGCCGCGGGGGGAGGGGGAGGGGTGGCTGGAGCTGCCAGGCGTCCTGCTGGGGGAGGCTGAGCCGTCTGAAGAAGCCCCCAGCCCCCAGCACCACACCCTGCACCCAGCTGGGGCCTCCCTGCCCGCAGGCCCCCTGCCCCAGCAGGCCCCCTGCCCCGGCAGGTCTGCAGGCTCACAGGGGCTACTCCTGGGCCTGGCAAGTCAGGGAGGGGCAGCCACCGTCCCGGGGTCTGTCTCCCGCGTCCCGGGCTGTGCAGGACTGAGCAACAAGCCCTGGTCCCCAGCGGTGCTCGGACGGCTCTGCCACTTATCAGCTCACTGGAAAAGTCCAGCTCCACTCAAAGCCCACCCGACGCTCGGAACCCCTGGGGGAGGACAGGGTGCTGGGGCAGGAGGGGCCTCCCTGCGGCTCTGGGGTCCTGGGCGTCCCTCCCCTGTCCTGCAGGCGTGTCCAGCCTGCGGCCCAACATAAAACCGTAAATGTATGTAAAACGTTATGAGGTTTTCCTTGTGATTGTGTGTCACGATGCATTTAACGTGTGATCCGAGACGACTCTCCTTCCAGGGTGGCCGGGGACACCCCGAGGCTGGGCGCCTGCAGGGACCTGCTCTCCCTGCACACGGGCCCGCTGCTGCAGGGCCCCGGGGTCCCCACTCACACGCAGCCACGGGCTGTCTCTGACCCGCACGGGGCACGCGGGCTGCGTCTGCCCCCGACAACACGAACGAGACGCGGCAGTGGCCAGGCCGGCCGGGCTGCACCGTCCTCCCTGAGGCGGCTCCAGGGCCTTCTGGGGGCAGGTGGGGGGGGGGGGGCCGCACCTCGGCAGCAGGGCACCCCCCCGGGCTCTGGGCAGGCTGCACGTGGCCGGGGAGGAGTTGCAGCCACGAGAGAACGGAGGTGTCCGGGGAAAGAGCCCGCGCTGGCCTCTCTCTCGGGCTGTTCCGTCCGCTCCCCCACGGAAGGGGAGGCTGATCCGTTACGGGGAGGCCCGGAAGGACGAGGTGACAGTGCCTGGGGTCCACACCGAGGTCGTTGGTGTGGCCGGGCCCTGGACGTGGGAGGCGGCAAACAGGTGTCCCGAGCACACCTGGGGAGGAGGCCCTTCCCCTCGGGTCGGAGCCCTGCAGCGCCCTCTGGAGACGGGAGGCGGTACGTGCCCGGGGTTCCTGCTCAGGCCCCTGGCTCCCCTCACCCTGGTCCCAGCCGGTCACTGGGCCTTGCATCCCAGCCCCACCCGGACCAGCCACTCCGACCCCGCGTGCCTCAGTTTTCTTATCTGTCAAGTGGGAGATCACACCTCCCGCGCGCAGCGTGACTGTGAGGATGAAGAGGAGACACGTGTGAACAGGAAGAACCGGAAACACGGGCTGTTCTCTTGCCCCTGCAACGGACCGTGGGTGACGGCCTCGCTGGGTCCCTGTGACGATGCCAGGAACGGAAAGCCGGCAGCCACAGCAGCCACAGCAGAGAGACCACGAGTCATCCATCGTGGAGTGACCCGCCCACCCGCTGGTACAACCATCTGACGTCCCGTGGCCACCAGGAAGGCGGCACGGCCCCCGCCCGCCCCACAGGGGTCTCGGGCACGTCCAGAATCACGGCCGTCCCGGTCACCTCGATCTCCAGCGAGGACACAGCTGGCCCCTGCGTCTCGGAGCAGGGCAGGCAGGGGCAGGCCGCCGACCTCAGCCGGGACCAGCGCTCGGAGCACGCCTGCCCCTTCTGCGCTGCGTGAGGAGGTGCCGTTCCCGAGCCACACTTAGGCACGCTTGGAGCAATAATGAGCTCCAGGCTGAGGGACCGCATCGGAAGCAAACAGCATTTTACATTCATTTACTGGAAAGGCCAATTCCCTGTTCTCAGACTCCCCGGCCGGAGGGGGAGGGCGAGTGACAGAACTTGTTGCCATTTTCATCAGCGTTGTTCTCGGCTGCCCTGTGTCCCTGAGTCCCCGTGTCCCTGAGTCCCCAAGGCCAGTGCTGCCTTCAGCTGGGGGCGGGGCCTGCAGAGAAGGCGGGACTGGGGGTGCCCAGGGGCTGGCCCGGTTGGAGGACCACCCCGAGGGAATCCTGAGACGCACGGACACACGCCACAGCCCACAGCGACAGAATGCAGGTGCTTCTCCCACGGGATCGTCGTCCGGCCGGTCTCTGCCGGCCTCGGGTCGACTGGGAAACACCGAACCTGAGGTGGTTGGCTGGTCCTGAAACGTCCCCGGTCCTCTCTTTTGGTCACCACCACTTTCTAAAGAGTCCCCGTGGCTCCAGTCAGAAACAGCCTGTCCCGGGGTGACCGTCCCCCGTGCACCGGTGAGAGCTGGTGAGCCCCCGGACAGGCCGAGTGTGCGAGAGCCATCTCCACGGAGGGGGGAGGCACTTCCAGTCGAGGGCACGTGACTGTTGTGGGGGGCAGGGGCAGCAAGCCCATGAGGGGTCATGAGCCCCCTGAGCGCCGAGAACCCTGGCGGCCAACCCCATCTCAGGTCCAGGTGGGGTCTGCGGGCCGGGGGCTGGGGTGCCTCCTGCAGGGGGCAGGGGAGTGGCCAGGACGCAGCCAGAGGTCAGCTGGCTGTGGAATCGCCCCAGCGAGGGGGTGCGGCAGGGCTGGGGGCAGCCGGGGCCATGCATGGTGCCGGGCAGGGCCGGGGGGGCAGACGGCGGGGGCAGCGAAGGGAACAGAGGTCTCGGGTCAGGCCAGCGGCTCCCAACAGTGACATGACGGGGGCACAGGGACCGGCCCCCTCTCGCCCCCACTGCCCAGCCTCGGCGGCCGGTACAGCTCCCGGCAGAGCCCGGGACCGCTCACTTCTGACCACACCAGTCCGGGGGTCTCGTTCAGCGGGACCTCCCCCGGCAGCAGAGCGTCTGTCCCAGGACCCTCCCCAGCAGCCAACGCCATGGAAACACAGGAAGCTTCTCTTCCGCCCGAGCGGCCCTCTGGGGGAACCGGGGGAACCGGGGGCCCGGCTGCCACCTTCCCTGATCCTTCCTCCCCAGGCCCTCGGCGGCCACTCGCTGGGGTGGCTCCGCGCTCTCCGTGCTCTCCGTGCTCTCTGTGCTCGCAGGGACGGCGGGCAGGTGATCAGCAGTGCCCCGGGGCTGGGCAACCCTCCGAGCCCTCTGTCCCGACACCCCCCCCACGGGACAGGTTTCCGTCGGCCCGTCTCCCCAAGCGTCTCCGGCCTGTCTCGCAGGGAAGCGAGGGCGGGCTGCTCCCTCGGCCCTGTGACGGCGCCCCACGGAGCCCTCGGGCTGTGTCTGCTGAAGACACACCTGCCCCCACCCTGTCCCACTGACAGTGACGGGGGCCGTCCCAAGTCTGGGGCACAGGAAACGCCCCCGCAGCCCCCTGCTCCCCCCACTGGGTTCTCCAAGGGGGGGGGGGGCAGGGGGGCAGGCAGCCTCTCCCTTCCTGCTGCAGACCCACACCGCGTGCCCCTTCGTCTTGGCGCTGGCAGCGAGAGAGGGCTGCCCCATCTTTCACGAGTGGGGGCTCCTGCAGACTTCCTGTTCTCCGTGGGGCCGCCCTTGAGCCCCTACTGAGAGGTGGGCCCCCTGCCGCCCGGAGCCCCTGGACGTCCAGCTCCCATCAGCACTAACGGGGCTCCGTGCAGACGCGGTCAGACCTTCCGCTGGGACCAGGACGCCGCTGCTGCTCTCCGCGTCCTCAGAACAGCCCTGGCCGTTCCTGGCAGCATCGAGAAGTTTCTCGCGGAACCGAACTCAGGAAGCCGCCGTCCAGCAAGCAAATTCTCAATAAACGTCGTGGAACTAACACCTAAAACACAGGACCAGCTCCTCGGCGACCTGGCCCGGACGGGTCTGCTGCTCGGGGGTGAGAGCTGCTTCCGAGCGCCACGCACAGGGAATGCCTCGGGAGCTGCCCCAAACACCGGCAGCCTCCCACCGCCGCTCCGCGGGGAAGACGGGTTTACGGGCCTGTTTCGGCGGAGCGAGGGCTACAAATCTGGACACGGGAACGAGAGATTGAAACTCAAGCTTTTAAAAACCAAAGGGTCAAAGGCAAAATTCTCCCCGGAGGCACCTGCGTCTGCCTGCACGTGCACGTGGGCTTTCGCTCCGCGGGTCAGCGTCGCGCTGCTGCTGCTGCTGCCGGACGCGCGGGGCCGTGGGCCCTGCGGGTGTCCTGGGCGGACCCAGGACTTCGTCTGCGGCGGCTCCGGAGGGCGGGGCGCGCTGACCCCGCGGCCGGGCGCCGGGGCAGACCCTCGTGCTGCTGCTGCCAACGGCGGTGCATCGGCAGAAGCGGACACGTACGCACTGCACGTGAGGACACACGCTACACGTGAGGACACGTATGCACTGCCCATGAGGACACGTACGCACTGTACGTCAGGACACGCACGCGCTGCACGTGAGGACACGCACGCGCTGCACGTGAGGACACGTACGCACTGCACGTGAGGACACACGCTACACGTGAGGATATGTACACGCTGCACAAGGACACGTATGCACTGCCCATGAGGACATGTATGCGCTGCACGTGAGGACACACATGCGCTGCCCGTGAGGACAGGCCGAGCGTCCTAGGGCGCTCAGAGCTCACGAGGGGGGGGGGGGCGCGCAGAGGCCCTTGCGGCGGGGCGCGGGCGTCCCCGTGGCGCAAAAAGCGGTAGGAAACGGCGCCCGCGCTGCCCGGGAGGAGTGGTGCGCGTTACCGCAGCTGCGAGGCTTTCTCGGTGCCACGTGAGAAAATGAAAACAGACGGGTGAAATTAATTTTAATCATGTACTTTACTTATCCCAATGGGTTAAAACATTATTTCAACATAAAATTATTAATTTATTTTCGTAATAGGTTTTCTAAACCCAGTTTGTAGTTTAAGCTTGTAACACCCAGTTTGGGCTGGCCACATCTCCAATGCCCAGTGCGTCTTGGTGACGACATAAATGTCTAAACACCACAGCCCGTCTCACCAGGCTAACTAGAGAAAGATATAAATTAAACCCTTGTAGGATCCAAATCCTTATCTTCATTGGAAAAGAACATATTGATTATCTATAAAAAGTAATTACCTACCCAACAAAGGCAATAACCGGATTAATATGACCGGTACAACCTGAGCGACTCCACACCGAGTGCCTTGCTCTCCAGGTGTCCCCGGTCACCACACCTCACCCCGGTGCCCTGTCCCCACGGCCTGCACACCCCTGGGTCTCCAAGTGTTCTTGCCCACTTGGTGGGTGTGCAAATTCAGAGGCCAGTTTATTACGGTCTGACAAACCGGTCACCCCCCGAGCCAGCACCGAGGAAAACAGTCCAGGAAAAGGAGCCAGGCCAGCGGCACAGGTCCCGAGATAAACCGTCAGGGACTGTTTACCCGGGGCACGTGGCACGGATACGGTTAACATCGGCAGATGCTGGAAATAAATACATCAAGTCAGCAGGTGCAGAGTTGGAAATCAAATATTGGGAAGGAAAGCTACTATATTTTTAAATCATGCAGTGATCCACGCAAGCTGTTACTGCGAGATAATGGGTCACAAACAACACTCACACACACAACAGTTAAAATAATCACATATTGGGCAGATGGGAATGGGGTCAGTGCACCATCTCGGGTCCCGGAACAGCTGACCTCCGAGGAGGTTCTGTGGTCCGAAGGTTGTGAAGTTTCTCCTCTCTCCCTCGGCTCAACGCTTGTTTGCACCCGTCCCCGTGTGGACTCCGGGTCTGTGCTGAAACGGCTTTTCTGGGGGTGACGGGCAGACCGCGCTGCTGCTGCGGTGGGGGGTGGGGCGCGCCCTCCGGGGACGGGGCGAGGCTGCGCAGGGCCCGGCGGCTGCGTCCCCACGGCAGCTGCGGAACGGCCGCTCCGGTTGGAACCAAGGGAGACGCGGGTGACCTGTACCTGCTGACTGCCCCACGCGGGAGGCAGCGCAGCGCGAGGACGGAGTTGAGACGCACGCCCTCCGCCCTCGGCCTTCTTCCCCCGGCACCACCTCCCCCACACGCTCTCCCCTCCCCTCCGGGTCTGTCCGCCAGCCCCTCCAGGACCCGGCGCCAGCAGAGCGGAAGTTCGCAGGACGCGGGAGCGGCCGCACTTGTGGGGCTGGGGGGGGGGGGGGCGCCGTGAGTGCCGGCAGGGCCCCTCCCCTGGGCACGCTCAGGACGCCCTAGCCCGAGAGGCCTGAGAAGCCTTCCGGCCGCGGAGAGAGCTCCCCTTAGAGCTGGACGGAGGGACGAGAGCTGGTTTGGGGCGCAGATGGGCCACGTCTGACCGCTCCCCGATCCCACGCCCTCAGTGTGCGGCCTCGGGAAGGGCGGACGTGCGGGTGGTGCGGCCAGCTGGCCCCCGAGTCTCGGGAGGAGAGGAGAGGGCACTGGACAACAACCTGGGCACCGACAGCTGTTTCCCCTCGTGTGAACCTGGGGCCCCGGGTCTCGCTCGCCGGTGTCCCCCCGCCCTCCTCACCACTTTGGAGAGCCCCCTGCTCACCCTCGCCTTCCACAAACACGACCTGTCAGATCCGAAGACCGGCGGACACTCTCAGCGACCAGGGAACGTCAGCCGGAGAAGAGGCAGCCAACCCAGACAGTTACCGTGAAACACAACCGTCACGTCTGAGTTCACAGGTGACGTGTGTGACGCAAACACTTCAGGTGATACAGTTCTCCTGCGGCCCGAGAGCTGACAAGTGGGCCCTGCACGGACAGAGACCGTGTCCTCCTCTCTCGACGTGCTGGCGTTCCGAAACCCAGCCTCTGGGAATGAGCTTTTTCTTATTGTTATATTTTATTAATAAGCCAGAGAACCTGATTTGTTATATGTACACTCTTTTATTTCTTTAAAAAATGTTTTATGGCCCTGGCTGGCGTAGCTCAGTGGATGGAGCGTGGGCTGCAAACCAAAGCAATCGCAGGTTCGATTCCCAGTCAGGGTACATGCCTGGGTTGCAGGCCACGGCCCCCAGCAACCGCACATTGATGTTTCTCTCTCTGTCTTTCTCCCTCCCTTCCCTCTCTAGGAATAAATAAATAAAATCTTAAAAAACAAAGAAAAAAAAACTAAAAAGAAACAGAAACAGCCCTGTCTGTGGACGTGCTAGGAATTGATTCCAGGTCCCAGAAGAAGACCTCAGTGGTCGTCACTGGGACCCCCGGTAGTGACGGCAACCGGGACCTTTGGGGGAATCCGTTCCCTCAGGGCGAGCCCCCTTCACATGGACCCCGCAGACCCCCTTTGCCCGCAGCGCCCTCCCAGGTCCCCGGGGCGTCAGCTTCCTGGGGCGAGCCTGCAGACGGCAGCCACTGCCCCCAAGACAGGCCATGAGGTCTTTTCCACATTTCCCTTTATTTTCAGGTTTTCTTGTTTCCCTAACACACGACCCAGTCATTTAAAAATGAGTTCTCACTTGCTTGAATCCTCCAAGGAGCTAATTTTGGGGTGCGCCGCGAACCCTCTGCTCGTAACGTCCTCACACAACAGTGCCGTTTCTCAGACATCGCCAGAGAAGCCGCAGAAACTGCTGGGGTTTTTTTAAGATTTTATTTGTTCATTTTTAGAGAGGGAAGGGAGGGAGAGAGAGAGGGAGAGAGAAACATCAATGTGCGGTTGCTGGGGGTCATGGCCTGCAACCCAGGCATGTGCCCTGACTGGGAATCGAACCTGCGGCA
Organism: Phyllostomus discolor; assembly: GCF_004126475.2. NCBI lineage: Eukaryota > Metazoa > Chordata > Mammalia > Chiroptera > Phyllostomidae > Phyllostomus > Phyllostomus discolor. The sequence continues at coordinate 376,313 of NC_040904.2, read as the reverse complement.
CTTTGGTTCGCAGCCCGTGCTCCACCCACTGAGCTACGCCAGCCAGGGTGAAACTGCTGTTCCTAAAAGGCTGTGTCTTCCAGAAAAGCTCCTTCCCTCTCCTCTCCGAAGTGACATCTGTCTTCCCGCGGGAAGCAGTTCAGAGCCCGCAGCCCCCCCACTGGGGAGCACCGAGTCGGGAGATGCAGGGCTGGACACGCTCCTGTATTCAGGTCCCCGCGGGAGAAGCGAGCGCAGGCAACCGCTCTGACTACATGAAGCTGAAAGCTGAGTGTCACAGGAGCCTAGAGTTAATGTAAGTGCTAGCTACTTACTCTTCCTTGATGCTAAAAATATATATATGTTTTATTTGGATAATAAATATCTCGAAAAAGAGCACAGAAATGAGACGTGAGCGAAAATGTTTGTTGTTTCCTTTCTGTCCCCCGTCTGCCAGCCGTGTGCCGGGCTCACTGCCGCTCGGGGGTCTCGGGGAGGGGTCTGCATAGGGCGGGGACGGCAGCTGCCTCCCACGACAGGGACGGGGGTCTCTCGTCCTGGTGTTCCGTGGCAGGCTGCATCCTCGTGCCCCGTGCAGACACCCCCACGAGGGCGGGCACACGGGGACGACGACCGTCCGTGTGGCTGCGTGTCATCGTCTGAACCAGCTGTGCTGCCCCTTGTCCCAGGAAACAGGGCCGCGGCTCCTCGCCACCCTCCCCGGGAACGCCTCCTGGTCTGCCTGCCCCAGCCAGCACTGCGTCGGCGGTGCACGCCTACCAACAATTGGTTTGCAAAAGAAGAAAAAGAACCATCCGGAAACGGTCCTGTCGGGGGGAAGCAGGAGGGTGCGGCAATGGTGGGGCGGGGAAATCTGGCCTGGGAGGCAGAAGGTGCTGGAGTTCAGTGAAGATCCAGGAGGGAATCTCTGCAGACGTTTCGGGCAAAGGTGGAGGCGTTAGAGCAGAAGAAAAAAAAAGAGCTTTTTTGCCACTTGGGTGAGCAGGGAGGAAAAGCAGGAGAAAGTGGGAATTGTGCCGCCCCGGTGAGTGGAACGCTCAACTGAAGGATAAAGCCCACGAGACCATGTCTCGGAGACACAAGACACACCTGGTGGACGCGAGACTGGGCTTCAGAGCCGGCGGTGAGGCCCGGCCACGAGCTCCGTGTTGCGTGGAGGGGAGTGCCGCCCGGCCTGCGTGTGCGCAGGGAGCCTGGCAGCGCTGCACCAGGGTCGGGCTGACTCCCAGCGCCACCCCCAGGAAGAGGCAGCCCTCGGGAAAAGCCTGCAGAAAATCCTGCGGAACTTAATGAGGATGACCGCCTCCCTCCAGGCAGACCGGGAGGCCGGTGCGGGAGCATCTTTAGGGGCCTGAAGGAGGCGGGAAACTGACTCTGTCCAGGCCCCAGCACCGTGGACATGTCCACTGGGCCCAGGCCTCCGACAGGCCATGCCCACCCTCAGGCCGGGGCCGGAACCCCGAAGCAGCGGGTGACCAACTCTCGCTTCTCCATCAACCCGCAGAGAAGCCTGGGCCTGCGACGTAAGAAGTGACGGAGCACAAGGCGCCGGCCTGGAGACGTTGGGGATGGCATGCCGGGTCCATGAACACCTGCCAGGCGCTCCCTCCCTGCGTCTGGCGGATTGGGGGCTCTTTGTCCCAGTGCAGAGAGCGTGGTCGCCTGCGTTCTGGCCAGGGAAGCCACCGCGGGGATCGGTGGCCGTCGAAAACGCCGTGTGTTCCTGAGGCGGGGTCGGCGTTTGGCATTGGGTCCAGGGCCCCTCCGCTCACACCGACATTTCAGGTGGGAGCACAGGCCGCTCCCGCCCAGCTGCCCGTCCTGGCCGTCGCTGGCGCTAAGGTCCAGCTTCGTCAGGGACAGCCCCTGTTTCTGTGACCATGTCCTTTCTGCCCAAACAGCGGTCAGGAAGCAAGGGTGGGAGCAGGACAGTAAGCGGACACCTCAGCACACTCTTCACGAAGACCCTCTGGGGTGGCCGTCCCCTCGAGAGTCTCTGTCCGCCTGGCTGGGAACGGCTTCCTCTCGTGTTTCAGGGCCGGGTGCACGCCGTCGGAGCCGGGAGACACAGCCAAGGTGCTGGCGCCGAGCTCGCTCACCAGCTCAGAGACGTGTCCACACACTTCACCCCGGAGAACTGCCTCAGAGCCGCCGGCCTACGGTCTTGCCCTGCTCAGGGCCGTCCTCCCGAGTTCAGCTAACACCGTCCTGTCCCTGTAAAGCTTCCCACGGCACCAAAGACACTCCCGTGGCTCCCAGACGTCCACAGGGCGACACTCAGGCAGACGGGCCAGGCTGCTCACACCCTCAGGAACGGGCGTCCGCTCGCCTCCTGAGCACGGCCTGCGTCCCTTCCCTCGCACCGAGGACCCGCGGTGCACACGGCTCGTCCCATGTCCCCCACTGTCCCTCGGGCTGTGGATCCCGGCTGTGCCGGCTTCCCGTCCTCCGAGCTCCCCCGAGTGCCGCCCTGCAGGACTCTCTGGCTCTCTCCTGTGTCCCTGCAGTGGGGACACGAACTTCCTCTCCGTGTGGCTTCCTTCCACGGCCGCGTGCAGGTCCCATCCTCACCGTGATGTGCTCATGCCCACGGGGCTGCGAAGAGCGAGGTGCCACCTTCCCAGGCGGCTGGGATGACAAGTCATATGTGGGGGCAATGAGTCTCATGTTGATTTGTGAAATAAAGTACGGATGCCCCGGCTGGAGTGGCTCAGTGGATGGGGTGCTGGCCTGCGAACCACAGGGTCGCCGGTTCGATTCCCAATCAGGGCACACGCCTGGGTTGCAGGCCGGGTCCCCAGTGGGGGGCAAGTGAGAGGCAAGCACACACTGATGTTTCTCTCCCTCTCTCTCCCCCTCCCTTCCCTGCTCTATAAAAATAAACAAATGAAATATAAAACAAATAAAGCACAGGAGCATCCAGAACAGATGACCCGCGTGAGTCCTGACAGGCGGGGCACAGAAAGCTCAAGGCCGACGTAAAGACATTATTTAGTGTCACAGACTTCCCATGTGCTCAGAGTTAAGTGCCCTCTGACGCTCACAAAAGCCCTGCAGGGAGCGAACACTGAAATCCGAGAGAGCCCAGGTGAGCCAGGGGCAGGCGGGTCGCGTGCCCGACATCACGCACCTGACACGTGTCCCACGGCTTCGGTCAAGTCGGGAGGGAAGAGGAGCCGCCGAGGGCACGCAGAGGCCGGGCTCCCCTCTGCCCTCACCTGTGAGTCGGCCGAACGAGATGAGCTTCCCACGCTCCAGGGCCTCCTCCAGGGGCCCTGTTTCTCCGTGAACGAGACCAAAGGTGCCGGTGTGGGCGCTGTGACGGCGGGCTGTGCGACTTCAGCTCCTCAGACACCGTCGGCTCGTGGGGCAGACCCATGGCGGCCCCACCCGCATCCGCAAACCTGTCCCCGCGTCCTCACGCGGCCAAAGGCCTCTGCTCAGAGGGCTCGGTGAGGGGCTTTGGGACGAGACAGGAGTCTTCCTGGGGACCCGCCCTGACTCTGTCCCCGGAGGATGAGCCAGGAGAGGAGGTGGGGGCTGGAGTGGCGCAGCCACCCGGCGAGGACAGCTCTGGCAGCAGGAAAGGCAGAGGGTGTGGCTCCCTGAGCCCCGCAGGGGGCCCGGCCGCTGGCGCTGGGGGTTGCCCAGTGGCACTGACTCGGGGCTTCTGCTCCGGCCTCCAAAGTGCAGACCAAATTCCTGTGGTCGGAAGCCACCGGTTTATGGCCGTTTGCTACAGCAGCCACAGGAAATTAACATAATGGCCCAGTGACGCTGGAAAGCGCCCTAAAAATTGAGCGGCATCACGGAATCACAGTCGTTCCACAGAGAAAGACAGAAGGCGCTTTCCGGGGGGAGCTCCTGGAAAGGGCTTCGGAGGGGCCATGGTCCGCGGGAGGCTGGGACCGCCCAGGCTCCGCGTGGTCCCCGGGGAGACTGCAGGGACAGCGCGGACCGTGGGACACGCGGCCCTCCGGGACCGCGACTGTCCCAGAGCCGCCTGAGGTCAGGCCGGTGCAGCCGCCGAAATAAGCGCGCGCTGCTCACACAGCGCAGAGGGGCCTCTGGCGTTCCTGCGCGGAGCAGGCCTGCCGCGCCCGCCCACTGGGGCGCAGCCAAGTGACGGGAGGCGGCGGGGGAGGTGAGAAAGCAGGCGGGGTGGCCTGGGACGGGGACCCGCGCACTAACGGCCCGCCCCCTCCTCACAGGCTCGGTGGGACGGCCTGACCGGGCGCATCGCCTTCAACAGAACCGACGGCTCGAGGAAGGACTTCGACCTGGACGTCATCAGCCTCAAGGAGGAGGGGACGGCCAAGGTGAGCCCCTCCGTGGCGCGCACCAGAGGCGCACCGCCCCCGCACGTCCACGGCGGGGGAGGGGGGGGGAGAACCGGCCCCGGGCGTGCGGGCTGACACCGGCATTTGGCGCCCTCCCGCGGGCTGCGAGTCTGCCCTTTAAAAACTTACAGAAAAAAACACTCGAGGCCTCTGAATAATCACGTGAACATCGGAATTCCGTACTCTGACATTTCCCCTTTCTGCCGCAGTGCACAGGAAGCTCTGCGCAGTGTAAGAGGGTGTCTGGGAACAGCGACCTCACCGAAGCATTCGGGCTGACTTTGGAAACGACATGAATTTCCCCGTTTCCGCTTTGCCGACTGCCGGCTGGGGCACAGCCAGGGGGTTCAGCAGATTGACAGCCGCTGTGCCGCTGCCGGGATGTGTGCGGGGCACGGTTTGCAGGCTGAGGGCGCACACTGCCCACCCAGGGCTGCGGTTTCAGAATTGCTCCGCCCCTCCCCCTCCCTCCCTCTCCCCCTCTCTCCCCCTCCCCTCCCCCCCACCCCAGACCCCATGCTCCACAGCAGCCTCCCGGCCCCACGTGGGGTGCGGGCTGGAGGGCACAGGGAGCACCTGCTGGGGACCGAGTGCCCTGAGAGTTCGGGCACCCGCTCCTCTGTGCGCGCCTCTTTCCCGCGTCTCCGCGTCTCCTAAGGTCCGGAACGGAAGGGGGAGGAGGGCCGTGAAGGACACGCCGTGTGTGGGCTCCAGCGGGCGACGGAGCGGATGAGCCTCTGCCGTGTCTCCACGGCCCATGGCACCCTGCGTGGCGCGCGCACTCCCCTGGGGTTTGCTCCCAGCCAAGGCAGAATCAAACTGGAGGAAAGGGTTCTCTCCATCTGTCCCTCGCCACCGCCGCCTCGTTTGCAACACTGTTTCTTCTTCCGGAGACGGGGCTGCATCTGGGGGAGGCTGATTGGGCCTCCAGGCGGTGGGGCCGCCCGCCCCCTGCTCTGCCCCAAGGGAGGGGACGCCCCCCGGCCAGGACGCAGCGCCTCCGGTCGCAGGGAAAGCCCATTTCCCCCCTCTCTACCACGGAGAAGCCCATGACCAAAGGATGAGGCATCAAGCGTGCGTCCGGCGGGGGAACAGTGTACACGCGTGCGGTGTGCCGTGTGTCTGCCCGGTGACCAGGGTGAACGCTGTGGCCGGGTCTCCGTGGGGAGCGACGAGGCCCTTGAGCGCTCCAGCCCAGCTGTGCGTCCCACACGGACGGGAGGCCAGGCGCTCGGCGCGCGGAAGGAGACGTGGAAGCCAGCCAGCGCGCCGCCGGGCGGGAGGAGCGCGTGTGGGGCCGAGCGCTTGGCTGTCTCCGCTGCCCTCGCGCCGGCCCCGGTGGGGCGCCCCCCAGCGGCGGGTGGGGGTGAGACGCCGAGCCCTCACCCTGACACCCCGTGGGCTCCGTGTTCCACTTTAACCAAGTGCCGTTTTTATTCTCCCGGTGGAAACCAAGGTCGCTGGTGAGGCATGGAAACACTTCCCCAAACTGTGCGAGAGGCGGCTTGTCCCCCGAAACAGTCGGCGGGGAGTCTGGGGTGGGGGTGGGGCGGCCGAGGAAACACCCGCCCCCCCGCGGGCCGCCAGGCCTGCAGCTGCACTCCGGGTGCAGGGCAGAGGCGGGTGCTACCCGAGGGGGGACCGGCTGGCCGCACGCCGGGTCCGGGGAACAGAGAACAGGCCTTCGAGGGATTCGGTGTTTCCCCCGAGATTATCTGTTTCCCCCGGGGCAGGGTCCGTCTCTGTCAGGGCGGAGAGCAGTGACTGCGGCAGAAGCTCGGACTCTGGTCCACTGGTCTGCTTGCACCCGTCTCAGACCACTCGCCTGCCTCCCGCAGGGGCAGGGCACAACCCCCCACTCGATGCACCGGGCCCAGTGGGCTGAGGCCAGGGGACTGGGACCCCCCCGAACGGGGGCCGGGCTCGGACACCCGCCCCTGAGCTGCTCGGACCTCGTCCGGACAGAGGACAGAACCGTGGGGGACTCTGCAGGGCAGTGAGAGGCGCCTGGGCGCCGTGGCACCCACTCTCCTGCCGGCGGGCCCCTGGGGTCGCGGGGTCGGGGAGTGTGCACGGGTTCACCGCGTGAGCAGACGCTGGGCACGGGAAAAGGTCCGGGACACACGGACACGCCCCTGCACGCCCTCCCGCTCCCAGACGACCGGCTACAGTATCTGTGGGTCTCCTGACGGGCTTAAACCACGCCAGGCTGTCCGGCTCCGACGGCTGTGTCGGGCTCTCAGCCACCTTCCGACTCGTCGCTCGGACCACAGACAGTGCGAACCGCGTCTGCCGCCGTCAGAAAGCCCGAGGCCCGCGGGTCCTGCTCCAGGAGAGAAGCTGAAGTGTCCTCCTCTCGCGAGCTTGAAGGAGACCGGGGTTGGTGCCCTTGCTCTGGCCGTTGGCGGATCAGGCCCCGGGGAGCTGGGTGACGGCTACCTGCCCTGTGCGAGCCTTCCGTGGAAGGCGGCCCCTCTCCTCGCCGCCCGAGCCTGGACGAGCCGCCCGGCACCCAGGAAGAAGCACGTTGCGCTAGCCGGGGGAGATGCAGGCACGGGCCTCTGCTCGTCTCTGAGCTGCAGAGCCAGCCCACCGCCCAGCCCCCACCCTCAGTGCCCCCGCCTGCTTCCCACCGACCCTGCACCGTGCCGCCTCAGCCCCCTGTGACGGGGGCCGGCACCCGGGGCTGTTCGGGCCCCCAGGCACAGCCTCTCCCAGCAGGGCCCCCAGAGAGAAGAGTCCCCACACGATGGCCCTTGTCCGTTCACTGAACAGGACAGTCCACCGAAGCTCCTCCCAGAGGGGAGACGCTTCCCAGAGACACGTGTCCAAGGCCCGTGAACAGGACCCAGAGGCCAACTGTCCAGGCATCTGGTAGCTGCAGCCTCCCCACCCCCCTCCCAACACACCTGGACCGCAGGACCTGCCTCCCCAGAAGGAGACGTCCGACTGTGACATGTCCGTTCACCCCGGTTCCCTGGGAGAGAGAGTTACGTGCCTCGGCTGAGCACGTGCACACACACACACGCTCTGTTGACGGAAGACCGAGCGCAGGAGACTGCGGTCACTCACGCTGCCTGTGCGCTGCCCACGCCCCGGGGACAGCCCGCCCCCGGCCAGACCCTCATGGTCTAGACGTGAGGGAACCCCGGTCACACAGACGGCAGGAAAAACACCCCTTTTCCTCATCCTGTGGAGGAAGCCCGTCCTGAGTGGGGCCCGGGCCAGGGAGTGGGATGCAGACACGGGGGGGGGGGGGGGGGCGCGGGCGGGGTCTGCCCTCCGGCCTCGGCGAGGCTGCGGGCGGACGTGGGGGCCGCTGTGACACTGTGTGTGCGCCTGCCCGAGGCTGCCAGCTCCAGTCCCAGAGGCGAGCGGCCCTGGGGGGGTGTTCCCCGTCGCCACTGTGAAGGGGTGAGGGGTCAGTGCAGTTCCCTCGAACACACGCTGGGCGTCAGGAAGAAGAAGCAAGAGAACGCCCTCCCCTCCCTTGCTCCGTGACCTGGCTGCGGCCGGGTCACGTCTCCACCTTCCTGTCAACGCTCAGCGAACACTTAGGCCCCGTCCCCCCAGCGCCTGAGTCAAGGCTCGATCAGAAGAAGGGCCAGGACCCGTGTGCGCGCCCGTTCTACTGAGCTGGAAGCAGCCGCTCCCGACACCCACAGCAGGGCCGGGGGGAACCCGTGGGCCCCGGGGCTGTCGGGCCTGAGGTCCGAGTCCCAGAAGGGGGAGTCCCCACCTGCAGAGACCACAGGGCTTCCCACCGGGCAGTCCCCCCTCCCAGCTCGACCCCAGTGACCTCTGCACCGGCGGGACCCCGCACTTTCCGAGCCAAAGCTGCCTGCAGCCCCCGCCCACCTGCACGGCCTCCACCTCCCCCCACGGCCCCTTGCTGGGGAGGGCAGGGAACCGGGAACTGAGACCCTGGTCGGCCGAAGCGTCCCCTCCGCTTCCTGCACGGCGGTTCCGGCGGCAGGTAGTCTGCACTCAGAACGGTTTTGTCAGGCTGTACTGCGACAGCTGTCTGGTCAGCGTGCATTTAAAAAACATCGAACTGGGTGGCCTTTCGTGCAGCCACTTCAATGTCGAGGCTGGAAGAAGATACAGGACATTGTTGGTGTGTTACACCTGGTTGTGTCAGGAGAGGTGAAGACGCAGCTCCAACGCCAAGGAGGAGCCACGCAGTGCACGGGGAAGGTGCTGGACGGACCAGACACGTCAGAGGTGGTCTGCGAAGTTTCTCAGCACCGCTGGCGTGCTTGCCAAACCCACTCTGCCATGGGCTGTCTCGCCCGAGGGAAGATGCTGAGCAGCCCCCGGCCTCGGCCCCCTGGAGGCCGACAGCAGGAGGGGGCCAGCACTCTCAAAGTGCCCAGATCAACAGAGCCGTTGGTGAACGTGAAAATGTGTCTCCAAGTTTATGGGGGAAGTGTGACGGACTCTTTGGCCGCCCCAGCAGCTCGCCCGCTGTGCCAGGGCGGGCGTCCCGGAAGGCTCCGCAGGGAGCCTGCTGTCCCGTCTGTCCAGCCGGTGAACCCCCAGCCGCTGCGTTCAGGCAGGAAACCGAAGTCCAGAACCAGGAGAGGGAAGAGGAGGCCCAAGGTTCCCATGGGTGCTGGTTTATTGAACCGTCAGGGCTAGTCACCCCCCCCAGGGTCCCGCTGCTGGCAGACCGCCACGCCAGGGCCTGGACTTGTACCAGGGTCCCTGGGAGCCCCCTGTCCCCCGCCAGCCAGGTGTGCCCCCGCTGCCAGGGCAGGCTTCGGACCAGGGCAGGCGCGCCCTGCCCGCCCCAGAGCTGGCCCCTGCTCTTCACGTCTCCTCCGTGTTACCTGCTTCTAAACTTAAGGAAAACGCATCCACGTCTTTCCACAACAGGACGAGCTCGGGGACACTGCCCAGCGGCCTCGGGCCGTCCTCCATGACATGTCTGTGTGGCTCCGAGCACCTGCCGGCACCTGCCCTGCACCGCTCCTCCCGGGCAGGGGGCCCAGCTCAGGGAGCCCCGAGGTGTCATCCTGCCCGAGGTCCCCGGCCGGCGGACGGCCCGGCTAGGAGCCCGTCCTGTCCGGGCTCACGGGCCGGCAGGAAGGGCCGACAGGAGCTGCGGGCCAGCCACTCCGCCCGGAGGCCTGACTCTGCCCCCCCCCAGGGCCGAGCACGTCGGCGCCCGCCCGTGAGCCTCGCCACCCAGCGGACACGGCGCCCGGAGGGCACTGTGGTCACTCTCTCCTGAAGGAGCCTGTGCTTCCCTGGCTGCCCGTCGCCGGGGGTGGCTGCGCGGTGCCAAGATCAGTGAGCAGTGACCCTGAGTGCCCTCACGGAGGGACGGAGTCCACGGTCCAGTGGACGGACAAGACAGGAGGTGCACGGGATTCGCAGGAGAGGCCCGGAGCGGAGGGACACACGGCCCCCCCCCCAGCGGCCGGAGGCCCCTCCTGCCAGCACTGGCTCCTCTGCGGAGCAGCCGGGGCCCAGCCTGCGCGCGGCCAGCCTCTCGTCCACCTGCCGTTCCTCTTCAGGCGCCCCTCCCCCCACCACCCCCGCCCCCTCCCGGGACCCCCCTGCAGGGCCCTGCCGGCCCCACCTGGGCGCTGCGAGCTTCCTATCCATGGGCCGCAAGCACTGCGAGGGCGCGTTTCCGCCCGTTGCGCCCACTGCCTCCGCCCCCGATGCCGAGCGCAGTGCCGGCCGTGAGGGGCGATCGCCACGTGCATGTGGGAAGAAAATCCGATGCTGGTGGGGAGAAAAGAATCCTTCACTTAAAAGTAATATGTTTAATAACTCACAACAAAGCGATCCCCCAGGCTCCACCCCAGCAGCCCCCTGTGCCATCTGCACGCTCAGCAGCTCCTCGTTTCGTTTCCGCCCTGAGCAGCTCGCGCCGTGGCGCCCCGGGGTCCTGGCCCCAGACTCTGAGCGCCCGGCCCCTCCCCCGGGTGAGGGGCGGCTCCTCGGAGCGGGCGCCGCCCTGCAGCCCGCGGCCTCTGACCCCTGTGCTCCGCGCAGATCGGGGTGTGGAACTCCAACCGCGGGCTCAACATGACGGACGGCCGCAGGGACGGGCCCCACAGCGTCACCGACCCGCTGGCCAACAGGACGCTCATCGTCACCACCATCCTGGTAAGCCGGCCGCGCGGAACCCCGGGCGTGTGGTCGGGAGTGCCCGCACCCGCACCCCCGCGGAGACCTCGAGGGCTCCTGAGCCATCTGTGCGCGCGGACGGTCCGCCGGAGAAGGTCGAGCGCTGTCCCGACACGGGAGGCGCCTGCGTGCGTGCGCGCCCCTGAAACCCCACAGGTCCCGCCCCTCCGCCCCCCCTCCACCCCCACCTCCCCGCGGGCTCCAACCCCCAGGCGCTCAGAGAGAGGCTCGGAGGGTGGGGCAGAGAGAGGCGGAGGGGGACTCCTTCCCCTGCTCCCACCCGCCGGGTCAGACATGTCCCAACCTTGGCCCCTGTCCCTGCGGGTGCCCAGCTTCCGCGCAGCTGTCTGGGCGCCGGGAGCCGCTTGCCGCCGTCACCCCCGCCCCAGTGGTGCCGCTTCCCGGTACGGCCGATCCCCGGCCTCTGGTGTCACCGCCGCCGCTCCTCGGTAAACAGCCCCGTGCTCAACCACCCTTCCGACGCCCCGGTTAGGGGGCCTCCCGCTTCCCGGGGGAGCCCCGACTGCACACCTGGCCGGCTGCTGTGCGCGCTCAGGGACCCCCGCGGCCATGCCTGAAACCCCCGCAGTCCCCGACGTCCCCGCCTTGGGCCGCTCGGCCCCTCGCGTCAGGCCAGTTTGTTTCGGAAACTGCCAGCCCCTGCCCCTGCCTGGTTCGCCCACAGGAAAGCTGTCTGTCCCGACTGTCCTGGGGAAACCCCGTTTCCCCCGTCTGTCCGTTCGAGGCAGACCCGAACGGGTCACAGATGCCTGAGGAGAATGCATAGTGAACGAGAGGAAGTAAGAGGGCCTGCCAGTGGTGTGGCAACTGATAGAATTGTATAAAATAAGACAAACTTCACTCAGATGAGAAGTAAGGTTATATCATACATGGTAATAAGAAAGGGCCCATCAGTCATGAAATGGAAGATTTATCGTTCAGGCACACGAGCAAAGAATTGTCAGCTGCGAGATTTCGGGTGCACTCAATTAATAAAATGAAGCTGGCGATAAAACAACATGGAAATGGCCCTTGGATAAGGCACCCGGCAGGAAACCAACCAGAAAGAGGCAGATGAGAAAGCAAAGAGTGAGTGTGAGATGAGACTTAGCTGAGAGGTGAGGAAGTGAGAATGTTCCACAGTTCTTCAAACCCCTACTGCTGGTTTAGATTGACTTTTTATTAGCAGGTGAGGCTCTCTCAGACAGAGCTGGGCGGGAGGGCGGGTCACGCAGAGCAGCCTGGGTGTGGGAACAGCTGTGGCCAGACAGACGTCCAGACACCTGTCTCCCGCCCCCGGGCCAGCCCGAGTCTCTGGCACCCCGTTTGCTCAGGTGTCAGCAAGGAGGGAGGAGAGAGGGAAATGCCATGTGCAGCCTCCCGCGTGCCAGAGCGTGGGGGTGGCGGGCCCAGCGGCGGCGGGAAGGGGGGGGCCCGACTCCAGCGCCCACTGTCCGCGCGTCACCGCTCCCGGCTGCGTGCGGCCGGTGCTGGCGGAGTGACCCTGCCTCCACCCCGCGGGCGCCCCCGGGGTCCGTCTGGCGCAGGAGGAGCCCTACGTGATGTTCCGGAAGTCGGACACGCCCCTGCACGGGAACGACCGCTTCGAAGGGTACTGCCTGGACCTGCTGAAGGAGCTGTCCCGCATCCTGGGCTTCCTCTACGACATCAAGCTCGTCCCCGACGGCAAATACGGGGCCCAGGACGACCGGGGAGAGTGGAACGGGATGGTCAAGGAGCTCATAGACCACGTGAGCAGGCGGGCCGCCCCTGCGGGTGGGCGCGGGGCCGGAGAGGGGCGCGCTGGGCAGTGGAAGGTGAGGGGGATGCGGTGGCGTCAGAGTCGGAAGAAACGCCTGGGCTCCTCTGGGTCGTGGCGTCGGCTTCAAGGGGGGAGGAGGAGCAGCCTGGAATGGCGTCTGCTCACTCAGGGGGGCCGGCGAGGACAGAGACAGAAGATAAGCAGGTGGGGGCCGTCCTTCCCAGGGGGACAACGTCCAGCGACTCCGGGCCACAGAAAGGACCCCCGAGTCTGCGGCTCAGGGCAGGGTCGTCCGTCCCCACCTCTCTCAGGTGCTCTCGTAGGAGAGTCCGTTCTGCCGCTTTCTCATTCCCTTCGTCCCAGGATGTTTGCACATCTGGGTCTGTCTGTCTGCCTGCATTCCGTTCCTCTGGGTTCTGTCCCCTACAGACACACATTCGTAAACACAACCACGTGAACCAGCCTTTGTTCCGCCAGAGGCGTTCTCACGGGGGCTGCTCGCCTGGGAAGCATGGAGCTGAGGCGAAGGCTCAGGAGGAGCCAGGGTCAGGCGAGGGTCAGGCCAGGCTCGTGCCGGGAAGCCAGGCGGACACCAAGACAGTGACCTCGAACTTGCTCTTGCAGAGGGCGGACCTGGCGGTGGCTCCCCTGACCATCACGTACGTGCGGGAGACCGCCATCGACTTCTCCAAGCCCTTCATGACGCTGGGCATCGGCATCCTCTACCGGAAGCCCAACGGCACCAACCCGGGCATCTTCTCCTTCCTCAGCCCCCTGTCTCCGGACGTCTGGGTGTACGTGCTCCTGGCCTGCCTGGGGGTCAGCTGCGTGCTCTTCGTGATCTCGAGGTGAGTGTGCGCGCTGCCGGGCCATGGCGCAGAGTGGGGCCGGTCTCCGGGCGGCCCGTGTGCTCGCAAGGCCAACGCGGGCTGAGGACTCGGGGGTGGCCTTTCGGTTTTGCCTGGTGGTCTGCTCTGCTCTGTCCTGTCGGCCCCGCTCACCAAAGCCCCTCTGTGAGCGGACACCTTCTAGCTCTCCACAAAGGTGCCTTTAAAAGACAATAAGGAGATGATTTTACATAAACTGCACCAGCATTTGAAGCAAGACAGAATGGTGATTTGTGCATGTCCTGTGCTGGGTTAGGTCACAGCAGAGGCGGTGGTTCCACTAATGAACCTGAAACGTTTCAGCAAGAAGAGCACAGCCGTGCCCACGTGGCCGAGCCCCGGGGTACTCTATCCAGCAAAGCAGAATCAAGTCAGCTAGGGACTGTTGTAGCAAGGAAGGAGCCCTGGACTCAAGCTGTGGAATTCTCGGGAACAGAGAAAAACGCTCTGCAGTGGTCGTCAGCTCTACTTGAAAAGCACCAGAGAAGCGAGGGGACCCCGGAGGTGACCAGGACGGGGCACACGACTTCCGCTCAGAGCCGGGCGGCCCGCACCCCAGTCCCCGCGGCGCCGGTGCTGCGCCGGGCCCCTGCTCTGAGGGTGGGTGCAGCCACCCTGCTCCGCGCAGCCCCTCCAGGGCCTGATGCCTCCTCTCGGGAGACCGAGTTTGCTCAGTGCCTCCGACGCCGAGTCCAAGGCGGCTGCTTCATCTCTCTGCTGACCTCACACCCGACGCCCGTAGATGAACCGTGTGAAAAACACAAATTGCTTTTGTGTGTCCCCTGCTCGTGTTCCGTCTTTTCCATCTTCCCACAGAACTCGGCGAACTTCTCCCTGATCAACTTTTGTTCTCCCTCCAGGAACGTCTGAGGGACATGTTTCTCATGCCCGCCCCGTACCGCTGTTCACTGTCTGGTTCTGATTGATGCCGGGTAGCCCTCTCCCCGGTGCAGTTAGGAAGAAAGGTTAGAGAAACTACCCAGGCCGGAAGGGCAGACGCAGGTGAACCAGTGAGACAGGGCCCCCCCACCCCCCACTCATGGGAGTGTGTGCACGCACACACCCCAAGTTCCTCTCCACGCCCGTCACAGCGTGCCGGCGCCCGACCCCAGACCATGTCCCGGGTTCAGCCACATGCTGAGGCCCGTCTGCAGGAAGACCAAAGCTCCGCCCCCACCGCCTCCTCTCGGGACGTGACCCGGTGACAGTGACGCAGTAATGACACCGTCTGAAGGCCGAGGCTCTGAGCCATTGGCTCTCGGTGAGGAGAGGGTCTGTCTCCCAGGGGAAACAGCTGGCCGTGTTCCGGAACCACGTTTTGGTGGTCACACCCGAGTCTGAGGCGGGTCCTGGTGTCCGTGGGTGGCGCCCAGGGAAGCTGCTCCCCACCCCGAGGCACTGGACGGTGCGCCCCACAACCAGGAGTGGCCCCCAGTGCCGGGACGCCGCGCTGTCAGCAGCTGAAGACGTTGATTTGAATGTCAGATTTCCAGTGACAGGCCGGCCGCTCCCCCCCCCCCCCCCCCCCCCCCGGCGCTCACGCCTCCTTACTGGCCCTGGGATGAGGTCCGTGCGGCCCTAGAAGTGACGGCAAAGGTGGCGACCCTCCCCTCCGACAGTGCACGGAGATCGCGGGCGGCCTCTCGCTCCCTGTCTCTGTGCCGACCACCCTGGGGGCTGGGGGGGCACGAGGGACAGTCAGCGACGCCCTCAGGGCCGCTGAGAGGCAAGCAGCCCCCCCCCCCCCCCCGCGCACTGGCGAGGGAGGACCCCGCCGCTGGCCTCACGGCCCGGCCGCAGCCAGTGGGGAAGGCCCCTCAGCGGCGCCCACCAAGTGCGGAGGGTCCCCGGCCCCTGCGGTGCCTCTGAGCGGCCCGAGCTTCATCCTCAAGATGCGTCCACACGGTGGGATGCCCAGCGGCTCTCCCGCCGCGTTCTCTCTGCTGCCCCCGAGCTCCGGGCGGCCCAGGCCCCACGTTCTCCGGCGGCGGTGGGTCGGTCGCTGTTCCGAAAGCAGCCTCCCGCAGGCAGACAGCACGTCCTCATTGCTCCCCGCCCCCCGCCGGCACCTCACCCTCTGCCTCCGCCCCCGGCCACACCCCCTCTCCGCTCGGGTCTCGGGGAAGCGGGGCGTCGGCACCGGCGCAGACTGGGGGCAGCGCAGCGAGGCAGGGGACTGCCCGACCCTGAACTCGGCCGCCCCGCACGGCCGGCTCCGGTGTGCGATGGCTCCTGCGAGGAGCTCCACGGCCTGCAAAGCTGGCGGCGACGCCGAGGCGGGAGAGCTGCCTCGGGACCACCTTTCTGTCCAGAGAGGCTCCGCCCGCCTGCCCTTTCCGAGGGGAGAAGAAGCCTGTCCCTGCGCGGGCCAACGGGCTCTCAGACCGACGCCCAGAAACCGTTCCTAACCTGAGCTGAACCTGTGACGTGCGGCCCCCCGGCCCAAACTGAGGGCAGCCCCATGACATCCCCAGTGCTCTGTCTTGGCGCGGGGCCGGTCAGCGGTCTGCTCCGTGCTGGGCGTCTTTTCACACTGTCTTTTGAAAACTATTTAAGGCCAGAAATTGTGTCTACCATGAACACACTATTTAAATGGACTAAAAATGCAGGTCTACTGCCTGCTTATGATTTATACTGTGTGACGTTTGTCTCCTTAAAGATAAGCAGTTTTTAGGTTGACCCCTGGCCAGAACAAGAAAGCAAGAGCCCTCGGCCTGCAAGGCCAAGGCTGTAGCGGAGCCCAGCCGTGTCCTCAGGAGTCAGAGCTTCCTCTCCCTTGAGAGACGGGCGGCAGCTCACTGTCCCCCCGGACGCCCGGTTCCCGGCCTCAGCCGTCGTGGGGGCTCCTCACCAGAGGTCCCTCGGCGAGGTCTCCGTTTTGTACCTCCGTGCAAGCGGCAGCGGGCTCCTGTGAGTGCACACGCACAGTGAGTCTCCACATTGCAACACAACGAAAATCCTTCTTACGCGGTGCCGACAGATCCTGAGCGCGTGCGTCCCCTCCTCTGTCGTTTCACCCAGGGCCCAGGACCCACGGGGTCTCGGGAAGGGCGTGCTTGGCCCTCTCCCCACACTCCCCACCACCACCCGTCTCCCTGCAGACGTGAGGGATTTCCAGATGCTCACGTCCAGGCCCCAGGCAGGTGCTTTGCAAACGAGAAACCCGCACCTTAAAGGACAGCATTCTGTGGCCGTTTAAAACCCCTCAGTCCACACGTGCCACAAGCCCCTCGAGAGTCCCGGAGAGACAGAGAGCCCTCGACCTCTGCGGGGCAGGCGGGATCGCGCTGCTGTTCGGACGGCTGTCCCTCGGGCCTCTGAAAACCAGACAAGCTGTTTGCTCACGACGGCGGAGTAACGAAACGCTGAAAAAGGCCACGCTCAAAGCAGCGCCCAGCGAGTACCGTGGTGAGCCCGCCGGTCGGGGCTGCCGTGGGCAGGAACTCGAGGATGCTGGCGGGTGGCGGGCGTGCTCAGGAAGACCGCTGCTCTTGGATGTGTGAGCCTCCAATCTGTCACAATTACCGTGTTTAAACGATCGCGCAGGCAGCGGTGGCGGAGCCTGAGTGACGGCATCTTCGCTCCGCACGTTGCAGCAATTAGCAGGGTCATTAGCACTGGTATTCATTTCTCCGGCTCAGCCAACTGGTCTGCTCACGAGAGCGTGTAAATTCACAACGCAGTTACGTTGCCGAAACAGTCATTAGCACGCAGGGGCATGGCGTGGCGTGAGCATCCCGGGAGCCTCCCCCTGTGCACTGCAGCCGTGGGGGAGGGGCAGGGGGCGGGCCCCATTGCTGCGGGAGAAGCCGAGCCCTCCCCCCACCCCCAACCCCGGGGCTCAGTGAGAAGCAGCTGAGCCTCTGGGAGGAGCTGGGGGCAGTGGCTGTGCATGGGGGGGGGGACCCTCTGCAGTGTCCTCGTCCAAGAAGCCCAGCGCGCCCGCCTCTGGCTGCCGACAAGGGTGACTGTTCCCCTTGTGGCTGCAGAACACGCCGTGGTCCCCCTGGGCATGGGGGGGGGTTGTCGGCGTTACTCCAAGGCGCCTGCTTGTGGGTCAGGGACGCAGTGCCACGGGGCTGAGCTGCCTGCACTGCAGGCCGCGTTCTAGGTCATCCCCGCGTCACTCACTCCGTGGAGCATCTGCTGACGTCTCTCGGGGAAATAAGTGCCCGCTGGCAAGACGACCCCAAAACCACCACGGAGCAGGGACGTTCTCTGGGCTGTCGAAGTCAGACAGATGCTCAGGGGATAGAGGAAACCCAGACCCTAGGAAGTTCCCAGGCTTTTATTTTAACACGCGTCGCAAGTGCCTGGACTCCCCCTTCCTCACAGACGAGCAGACTGAGGCGCAACGTCCTGCCCGGGGCTGGCCCGCAGGCGGCCAGAGCTCGTCCCCGGGGACAGCCGACGTGGAAACGAGGACGAGCGGCCTGGGACTGTGCGGTCAGCCGCGCCGGCCCTGCGTCCGGCAGACACACTCCGAGGTGCAAGCCTGTCTCCTCGTTCAGGGGTCGTGATCTTCGTTTCCACAGCCGGCCCCAGAACGCTGGTGCTCCGACCTCTAGCCTTCTCTCCGGTGACTCTGCCCAGCCTTGGGGCTCCCCGGACGCCCCAGGAGCTCGCTAGGCCACAGACGCCCCTGTCACGCTTGCGCCCGCAGGTGTCCGCGGGGGCCGCCACCCCTCATTCTCGCGCCTCCCCCCCAGCAGGTGTCTCGACACCGAGGGAGGGGCAACGAGAGGTGTCGTGGGCTTCGCCCCCCCGAGGGGTAAATACCCGGGATGAGCGACCCTTTCTCCACTGTCCGTTAGCCGCCCGGTGGAAGGAAAACGAGTCGGAATTCGGTAGAACCCGGGACACAGAGATCTGAGGACCTAGAAGTGAGAAGTTTGGTGAATGTCGCGTCTGGGGCCCCCTCGCAGTTTCCCCGCCAAAACCCCTCGTCTGCGACCGTGGCCTGCGGTCCGGGCCCGGGGCCTTCCGCGGTGACCGCTGGGTGCTCCGCTCTGCACCGCCCAGCGGGGTCCCCCTCCGACGCTGACCGGCTGTCTCTGTTGGCTGCCGCAGGTTCACCCCCTACGAGTGGCACAGCCCGCACCCCTGCAGCCCCAACGCGGACATGGTGGAGAACCGCTTCACGCTGCTGAACAGCTTCTGGTTCGGAGTTGGGGCTCTCCTGCAGCAAGGTACCCCGGCTGCCCCGAGCCCCGCCCCGTGCCCCTTCCGGAGCCCCGCCCCGCCCCACGCCCCGCCCCGCCCCTCAGTCTGCGGTCTGCAGTCTGCGGACGGACGGCCCCTCGTGCTGGTCAGCTCCACCACGGGGGGGCAGAGGGCCAGGCCACCCCAGGAATGCGGAACCGTCCCACACGGGGCGGAGACAGAGCAGGGGCCTGGGCGGGACCGGTCTGCTGGGTGTGAGGGGTGGGGCTGCCGTGAGGCAGCGAACAGGAGCTTTCCTGGGGGGGAGGGGGGGAGGGGGAGGGGGGCGGGGGGGGCGGACCTCAGGTGCCCAGGAAACTGCTCACCGGCCCGCACAGGGGGAGGCCCCCCTTTTCCTGTCCACCCGACAGAGTGGAACCGGGGTCCTCTGCGAGTGGAGCTGGCCGCACTCTTCCTGAGCCGTCAGCTGCTGACCGCTGCGGCCAGCCAGCCCTGCTGGGACTCGTGGGGGCTCCCAGGCTGCTGCCCACCAGCTCCCTCCCCCCCCCCAGTAACCATAGCGACGGGAAAGTGCCGGGGGCAGGGGGCTGGGACTCCAGCCACAGAAGTAAATGCACTAGATTTTACACACTGGGTAGCGTGGGGGCGGGGGAGTGATTGTGTTGAGCAGGCGGCAGTGAGCTCCGTTAAGCTTTGGAGAAGTCTAGCCGTTTTACAGATTCTCCTCCGCTTCAGTCACAGCGTCCAGTGTAGAAAACCCTCCCCCGGTGAAACGCATTCACCTAAGAAAGTCTCAGTGCGGCCCAGCGTGAGCATCCGCGGAGCTGGCTGTGCGCCTCGAGGGACGTGGCGGCGGGGCCCTCGGGCGGAGTGGGTGCTGCCCGCGTGTGGCTGGGGCTGGGCCGTGCGGGGCTGTTACACGACTTGCAACGTGAGTGTCGCACGTCTGCAAGCCAGAGGGGGAACGAGCCTGTCTGGTGCGGAAACACCAGATCACACCAGATCGCGCCAGGCAGCGCAGCCGAGTTCACGCAGGCGCGGCCGGGCAGGCGCGGACCCCGCCCCCGGGTTCCCTGGTGCCCCCGGGTTCCCAGAGGGCGCGTGCACGACGGCGGGGAGCTGGGCCACGGATCCCGCCGGAAACCCCGCTGGAAGCCACACGCCGCGGCGCCTGCTTTCGGGGCCTTTATCTAGAGCGCAGCAGTAGCTTTCGGAGTGTGAAGGGGACCGCCCCTTCCCTCCGCGGGTCGCCCGCGCCACCGGGTAGAAAATCACAGCCCGGGGCGTCCCCGAGTGCGCCGAGCACTGTGACCGCCCCCGAACTCCTCTCCCCGCTCCCGCCTGCCTGGAGTTTACCGCCACCCACCGCAAACCGCGGCGCCCAGGGCCCGCCGGAGACCGATCCCTTGGGTACACGGCAGTCAGCCGCAGTCAGGCTCTGATTGTTCCTCCGGAAGCGGAGAAACGTTACCAGGCGACCCAGACTCCGCCGAGGGACACCGGCGGTGCTGGTGGCTGCCGGTCCGTCTGTCCTCGTGTGCACAGCACGGGGCGGGCCGGGCCGTCTGTCCTCACGCGCGGGGCTGGGCCGGCCAGCGCACCCTGCACCCGCTGCTGCGCTGCCCCCTGCTGGCCGAGCCTGTCCCTGTCCTCCGTGGGCGGCCCGCCCCTTCCATTTCTGACTGAGCTGGAGGGTCGCAGCCTGGGCGACGTCTGCGCCGGGGGTGGCTGTGACGCCGGCGCCCCCCACAGAGACGCCGGCCAGTGCCGTCTCGCGTCCCCCATACTTTCCAGCGACCTCCCACTCCGCGGTCACTGTCCCCGTGACTTCACCCTCCCGAGCTCTGAACGCAGACAAACCGTCCCCACTGGGGAAGCCGCTTCTGAGCACGTCAGTGGGTGTTAAGGGTCACGGAAGTCAAAAAATGCGTGAAAATAAGGAACACGATGAAATGTCCAGAAATGTAATGTACCCCCTGTACCAAGGGGGGGAAATGTATCTGAATGGCTTTCTGCTCATTACTTTCACATCCCCAAGACGGTTGTACCCAAAAGTGCAAACGTGTACTAGTTTAAGTGTGGTCGATGAGAGTTCATATTATTTCTATTACGTCAGTTGGCTATCCGTCCGTCTGTCCGGTTTTACTGTCCATATAGTGCTAGGAGCTACACAGGTAGTAACCCTAAACCCTTACTGTCTTACAAGCCCATGCGAACAGCATGAGGGTGAAGTTGCCGCAGGAAACCCACACCTATAAGCTGAGAAAATGCATCTGCCACCTCTGCTGCCCCGTCCCGTGGCTGTTCTATGAAACACATGGCCCTTCAATGACAACTGACTACAGACCTAAAGGAGTCTCACGCCCACGAGGCTGCTGGATCAATGGGGGGGGGGGGGGCAGGCAGAGGCCTTGGGTGGTAAACACCCCCCCAGGCCCGTGAATCCTGTTGAACCACAAGATTAAAACAACAGGAACAAACTCTCTCACCCAAGCGTCGGGGGCAGCTCCGTGGAAACAGCTACGAATCTCAGTGACACGCACACCCAATCCAAACCGCAGAAAGACCAAGGAAGGAGACAAAAGCGCAGGGAAGCCTCTTACCTCGTTAAAGAGAGCGCGGCACAAACCCCACTCACAGCACGAGGACACACCCGAGAATTCAGAGCCTCTGTCCACCTGCATCTGCTCACCAAGAGCCCGGGGCTGCTCTTGATTTCACGAGCAATATGTGTGTGTGTGTCTGTAGATTAAATGTGAGCATAAACTCATTTATCAGCAGAAAGCTAAACTCCGACCTCCTCCTCTCTCTTAAACCATGAACAACGAGACTCTGAAACACACGATCGGAACAGTGAAAGAATTCTTCAGATCTGGGTTCTTAAACTCTGAGTGTTTTAAACGGTCCCGGAAACGCTGCCTCTAGGTCCAGGGGGAACGCGAAGCACCGAACCGACGGCAAGTCCCAGGCGAGTGGAGGAGCCAGACACACGCCCCCACACGCCCGGGTGTCACTGGAGCGAGCTCGGTGCGCCCCCCCCCCCCGCCCCTCGTAAATCTCCTCCTGGGTTCGCGAGGCCCGGCAGCCCCGTCTGAGCACAGGGTTCGAGCTCGAGGATCATCGCAGCTGCCTGTCCTCTCCAGGAGCCCAGGCTGCACACCCTGTCTTCCCGGAGAAAGGCTTTCTGGGTAAGCACTTCCCGTGCCTCTGTCCGTCCTTTCGCAAATAATCGGGAGTCACCTGAGGTCTCCAAATCTACGCCTGTACCAGGAAGGGCCCCTTTCACCTGGGAAACGGCCAGTCTTTGAAGTGTAACTGAGAAGTAATACTTAATGGAAGGACAAAACTACGCCTTTTCAGTGAATATATTTCCCAATCAAATCATCTACATCAGAAAAACTAATTTTGACTATAAAATAACATAAAACAGTAAAAATCGCCTCATGGGCTCCCGAGTCTGCCTGCGCCTCTCTCACCGCATCTGCAAGGCCCCAGTGTTCCGCGGGGGGGTGCGCGCAGGGTCGCAGGACACGCTCACCTGCGGGAAGGCTCTCGCCTCCGTTCACCGGAAACGGAACCGGCAGCGCGGCGAAGCCAGCGCGGTCCTGCCGAGGCCGGAGCCCTGTCCCTCCATGTCCGGCAGCGATGACAGGCTGGGAGTGGGGATCAGCTTGTTGGCCAGAACAAAGCGGCTAAATTACCTCCACAAACCGGGGACGCCGGTTATCTCAGGGTTGGAACCGTCGATGCCAGTACGTTGCACTTGAGGCAGAGCAGGGACTGATGATAAAAGATCCCGCAAACTCAGCTTCATTTTCCTAAAAACAATAATGCTCCCATTTTACCTGCACCCCAGGGAGCGAGTCCATGGTGGAGCCACAGTCTCGAGGCCACGAAAGGGCACTGTCCCCCCAGACTAGGTCGGGCCGCGCCTTCCCTTCCCCGCCCGCCCCGTCTGACCCCTGCTCTGTGACCCCCGCAGGGTCGGAGCTGATGCCCAGGGCCCTGTCCACCAGGATCGTCGGGGGCATCTGGTGGTTCTTCACCCTCATCGTCATCTCGTCCTACACGGCCAACCTGGCCGCCTTCCTGACGGTGGAGAGGATGGAGTCGCCCATCGATTCCGCGGACGACCTGGCGAAGCAGACCAGGATCGAGTACGGGGCGGTGCGGGACGGCTCCACCATGACCTTCTTCAAGGTAGGACGCCCACGGGTACCCTGGGCGGTGACCGCGTGCTGGGGGCGGGGCGTGCGGACGGAACGGGTCTGTCTTGCAGCGGGAACGTTTTAATGGCGCAGGCCGGTTGCCAGGGAGCCGTGCGCCCCCGCGGCCGGCGCGCAGCCGTTTCTCTGGTCCCTCCGCGCCGCGCACCACGTAGCCCCAGGTCGGCGACGCAGCGTCTGCATACCCTCCCTCGCCGCTAGGCCAGAAACAAACAAACGACAAAAAACCAAAACTGAGCCCCGTCTGAGGCCCACGAATGGATCGCTCATGCTCGGAACGCCCCGAATAAAGACCTTCTCCGGGAAGGCGGGCCGCCAGGGGCCGTGAGCACCGAAGTTGTGTTCGTTCTGTTCCGCGCTTGATGGGACCAAACCAGGATCGGCGGGGTGTCCCCGCGGGAGTTTGTTTGGAGAAGTGACACCAAGGTCATCCCGGGGGGCCCCATCCTATGCTGCACCGGCCCTGGCACGGCCGCGGCCCGGCGCGGGAACCCCGTTCGAGTCCCTGGTCTCGGCCCCCGGGTCTCTGCCTGGCGTGTGGGACGAACCCACGTGCTGGTAATGCCGAGTCTCAGATCCTGCCGCTCCCGCGGGTGAAAGGGGGTTTCAACAGACCCGGGGAGGGCTGGAGCCGCACCCCACCTCCGAGGCCCCCCACTTCAGCCCGGCACTTTGCGTGTGGGGAGAACACAGCCCGCACCGTCTGCTCAGAGTCGCACGCGTGGTCGGTGACAGACGGGCGGGAACCTTCCTGAGGAGGGGACGGTGACAAACTCGGGGGGGTGGGGGCGGACAGCCCCTGTAGCCAAAAGAAACTGTAAGTACACCTCTGTCGAGAGACCCGAAGTGCCAAAAACAAAGCCGTCCCCAAGGACCGAGTGGGGACGACCTCAGACAACTGTTGGTGTAGAAACGAGACACCAGGGGCAAGAGAAGGGGCGGTTTCTTGGTGCGGCAGCAGCAGCAGCAGCTCACCCAACAGGCGTCACCTGGGCGGGAAGTTCGGCTTCAACAATCGTTGACAAAAACTCCTTTGAGAGTGAACTACGCCAGGAGGTTTATTTAAAAAAGCAGAATATGGTAAAAGAAAAAAAGGTAGGATTTGGTTTTTGTCTGTGTTAAGCAGGTGACCTTCACACATTTTTTTCGTTTTAAGAAATCTGTCACTGATTCCGTGAGCGCGAAGAAGCGCGGTGACTTTCCTCCCCCGACAAGCGTTGTGAGGACAATGACACCAGCTGCTTGGCCGGCCGAGCTCCTGACGCTCCGACGGCCCAGAAGTCGATGCTGCGAAGTCAGCCGCGCGACCCCCAGCTGGGGCTCATCGCGACACTCGTCGGAAGCCGGGAAGCCGCCTGCAAGGCGGACAGGACACGGGGACGCGCAAGGGAGCGGCGGGCGCGTCGGAGGAAACGTCGGCGGTGACGCAGCTCGTCCGCTCGCACCAGAAAGTTCTGTCGCGTCAGGAGAAGGAGACGGGCAGGCGGGGGCGGGGAGGACGCGAGTGCCTCCTGCTCGGAACAGACGCGGGAGAGGCGGCGGCCGGCCCCCTGCGTGCCCCCCGCGCGTCCCCCGGCCCTGCGCGGGGCGGCCCTGCCCCCGTGCCCCTGTGCCCGTCCGGGGGGCTGGCTCCGGGGGCCCTGGGTGCCCACTGCCACTGTCACCCACTGCCGCGCGTTTTCCGAGCGGGCCCTCATTTCCTGGTGCCCCCGGCGCCCTCGGGTCACCGAGAAACGCGGGGACAGGCACCTGGGGCGCGTGGGGGGGGAGCACGTGAGGGCAGGCCCAGGATGACCGTGGGCACGGCTGCCCGCACGGCCCTGACTCGGGGCCACGCCCAGCTCCGGGCACCGCGTGCGCACAACCCCCTCTCGTCCTCCCACGGCCCGCGGGGTGCGCGCCGACAGGGCCCCCGCCCACTGTGCGGTGAGGAGTGGGGCGCGGCCCCCTCAGAACCTGCCCAAGTGAGCAGAACTGGCCGTGGAAAAGCCAGGACTCAGTCCGGCCTCAGAAAGTTCTAGAAGGTGGGCTCCTGGAGGGGAGACCATGGGTCTGTTCTGCCGGCCACGACGTTCCCGGACCCTGAACCAGAGTCTGGCCCGCGGTCGGCACCCAGACGGCGTTTCCAGAAGATGAACCACCGCGCTGGTGAGCTCGGAGACCAGGAACTCCGTCGCGGGCAGGCGGGGGTGGGCAGGTGTCTGTCCGCCGCCCGGGTCGGCGGTGACCACACGGCAGGCCGCGCACTCCCACAGCGCCCCCTGGAGGCCAGGCCGCGGCCGGGGCGCCGGGCCCGGCAGGCGGGGCCGCTCCCAGGCCACGGGGGCGGGGCGGGGCCCAGGAGGACAGGCAGGCCCATGGAAACTGCCGGAGCCGCGAACAAACAGGACTACGGGCCCCTCCCACTGGCCTCCGTGACGCCCCTAGTGAACAGCTGTCTCCTGGAAGATGTGGCCGGGAAAGCGCTGGCCAAGATGTCAGTCAAAACCCACTGACCTCTCTCTGGAGAGTCTTGCGGGGTGTGTCCTCAGAGTCCGCATCCGGGACACTGGGTTTTCAACCCGAAATAAAAACAAAATTCAGTTTTAAAAAATAGCTCAGATGAGGCCCCCCTCTCCCTGTGTGCATCCGGGGCAGCCCGGCCGGGTCGGGGCCAAGGCCGCGGCGGGGGCTTCCTGCACAGGCCCGCCCGTGTGCGGGTCCCGGGGACCCTGCAGACTCGGGGAGCCAGGGTGGTGCGCCCCAGCCTCAGCCCCCCGACGCTCACGAGGCCTGTCGGACGCCGGGACTCCAACCCACGCTGTCCACAGAGAGAAGGGCGGCTCGGGGTCCCGGGGCCCCCGCCCCTCGGCAGGGGACGCGCGTTAACCTCGAGCTCCCCTCGAGGCCGGCGGCCCCCGGAGTCCGCGGGCCGTGGATGATGCAGCCCGTGCGGTCAGAGGACGCCGTCGCCCCGGGAGACCAGCAGCACGGGCTGGGCTGAAGAGGCGGAGCGTTTCCACCGCGGTCCGGGAAGCCGTTGCGGGGGGGAGGGGGGGGGGGGCGCCGGTTCCCCATGTCCCACCGTTAACGAGTCAATGAGTTCTCTGAAGCCAGCGTGTTCCCATCTCAGGACTCCAGGAGACTGCATTTAAGAGAAAGTTCCGCAAACTTCCTTCTGTGGTTGTTCCGGGAAGAGTATCAGTCAACAGCACGATTCGAATTCTCCTGGCCTCTCAGCTCTGCGGGGGGCTGCCTGGGGGCCTCCCGCTGTCCCCAGAGCCGGACCTCCCTGGGGGGGGCAGGCCGGGGCTCGGCCGTCAGCCGAGGGGCAGGCCATGGCCCCTCACCTCACTCAGCTGCACTGGTTCTCCCAGGCTCCCCGGAGCCCAGGGCCCCCGGCCGGCACTGGGGGGGTGGGGGGAGGAGGGATAACCCGTGTGCAGGACCCGAAGACCTGACAGCACCAGAGACGAGGGCCTGGACCTGAGCGGTCTGCGCCCATGGGACTGGCAGCCTCGGCGGGTGCGTCCAGGGTCGCGGGAGGCGCACTGGCTGCGGGGTCGTCGTGGGAGAAACCCCTCCCGGGAGAACGGGCCCTGTGGCGAGTCCTGCCGGACGGCAGCCGGAAGCTCACATGGGTTAGGTCACAGGTCAGCCTGCAGTGACGTGATGGGGGGGTGGGGGGTTACAGTCCCAGCAGGCGTGTGGCTGCCGGCCTCCCCTGCGTGGGGACTTGGGGCAGCTGCGGGACTCGGGCTGTCTCGCCTCGACAGCCTCCTCCAGGGAGGGGCTAGGTGCCGGCGACCACCCAGAAGACGTTTGAGGGAAGTCCCTGAGCACGTGGGGGGCGGGGGGAAGAGCCCCGCGGGGGTGGGGGGCGGGTCTCAGGCGGAGACAGACACTGAAGGAAGCCCGGGATGCCAGGTGGTTTGCACACCTTCTGCGTGAGGCGGCGCCGTTCGCTAAGGCCTGTCACTTGTGTGCCCAATGTCAGCCGGCTGCACCATCGGTGTCTGCCGTGTGACGCCCCGCAGGGCAAAGTGTGTGTGGCTGGGGAGGAGCCCTCCAGGTCAGCTGAAGTCGACCGAATTCGAAGCCCAGAGCGTCATCAGTGACGGACCGACCCTCGCCCCCGAGAGGGAAACTCCAGAAATGTCTCAGCCGAGCCGTCCGACCCACCCGAGCCGTCCGACCCACGGGGGAGACTGTTCAAAGGGGCAGGTGCCCCTTTGACCTTGGACGGTCTGCGAACGTCCTTCTCTCAGCTCAAGGCCAGAGCACACCGGCTGTGGCGGTGACCTCACGCGCGTGTGAGAGACAGCCTGGGAGCTGCGACCGCCGTTCCCGGCAGTTCCTCCTGCGCGGTGGGCTCTGCGTGTTAGGGCGTGTTTGAAAGCGCTGTGGGAACTGTCGTCATTTAACGACATGATAGGCACTCGTGTGTGTTAGAGGAAATGCCCACCCCGGAGGAATCTGCTTCCCAAGTCCGGACTTCTGCAGAGTGACTTCCACGTCTTTGGCTGGTAGGAAGGTCTTCTCAAATCAGAAGATTTTAAAGTGACGGTATATTGAAGACTTTTCAGTGTAATGGTTTCTGGTATTTTATTTGTTCGATACGGATATATTTACCATATTTGTAAGATCATTTTTGATATGACGACAAAGATCAAATATCAGCAATTCGCCCAGGGTGTATGTGTGGGGGGGTGGGGGATCAAGGGGATAATTGAAAAGAAGCGAGTGGACGTGGATCCGTGTGCATAAACAGGAGCCCTCCCACGCGCCGGTCTGCAGGAGGACTGTGCGGTCGCTCATCGGCTGCAGGTGGGTGTGCGTCTCCCGTGCACGAGCCTCGCGCCCCGGCCGAGCGGACAGTGCAACGGACAGTGCGTGTCCGAGTGAAGACGGGCGCTGAGGGGCGACGCGGGAGACGGAGCCCTGGCAGACGCGGGGCCACGCGAGCTGCAGGGTTTCCGCACTCTCCCTGCCGCACCTGCCGCACCTGCAGCCCCGCAGCCGAAGAGGACAGGCCACGCGCCGTGCAGACCGCCGTCGGGGAGACAGACACGAACGGTGGCCGTGCTGCCACCCCAGTTCCAGCTGCTGGACCTCCTGACACACCAACACACCGTCTACTTTTTTGTCTGAACGAGCGTGAGCTGCACGAAGCCGTGTGACCCGTTCCCGCGGGTCCTGGGGTGACCGTGAGCAGCCCGGCGGCTCCAGCTGCTGCGGAAGAGGCCACAGTGGCCACTGCAGCTGTCGCTCAGGGACGTGGCTGGTCCGGTGGACACGAGAACCACGGCCCCAGTGGGACGCCCCGTGCGCGGGGACGCATGGCTGACCCCTCTTGGGCCAGGTCCCGGCTGCACCGCTTCTCCGTGGCGCTGCTGCTTCCTTGTCTGCGGAGAAGAAACTGCAGCGACGTCCTCCCCGCGGGAGCCACGTGGAGATGAAGTGAGCTAACACACACACGGGGCTGGGAGCAGCGCCGGCACTCAGCCACGCGGCAGGGGCACCGTCACGGCCGCTGGCGGTCAGCAGATTGGTTGCAGGGGCCCACGGACACGCTGCACAGTGCCCCCGGGTGCGGGTCCTGCAGGCGTCGTGGGGAAAGGAGAAACAAGCCGTGGTCATCCAGCGACACTTCCTCACAACAGGTTTTAGATGAAACATCACTCACCCTTCGCCAGTAACGTCCTCCAGCATCGGCACAGCCACATAATCAAGTTTAGACAGACAGAATGAGTTCGTCTCCACGTGATGCCCTCCCAGGATTAAAAAAAAAGCTGATGATTTCGGATTTAAGAAACGAGGCCTTTTCAGTTCCAGTCACTTCGGCCGAGAAGCTCAGAGTACCTGACGAGTATTCTCATTAACCTCTGACGCCCACAACGGAACCAGAGGCGGCCACTGTCCTATTGTTTAAGTTCGCATCATTGAGGGCCACGCGGCTGAAACCACAGCAGCAGCAGAAGGGAAAACCTTCCGGACGGCCCTTCAGAGAGTTTGCTTGGACTTTTCCCACTCATGACGCTTTCCCACGAAGTATGCTCCTGTTTTTAAGGAGTCCTAAGTTTTGTATTAAACGTGGAAAATCTATTCAAGAAGAAGAAAATCTAATTTAACTCCCCCCAGACAGTACGTTTGGACCTAACAGAAAGCAGACAGTACAGACACGGCGTGAAGCGGACAGAGCTCAGGGCCGAGGCGGGAGGTGGTGTGGACCTGCCCCGACTCCCTCACTGACCGGGGCAGCCTCCCGCCCTGAGGTGGGCGCCACGTCGCCCACTCGAAACGCCAGCCTGCTGGGTGGACGTCCTTCAGTGACTCTCGCCCGACCACGGTGCCCCGGCAGGTCTCCAGGGGCAGAAACCCCCACCCCGGGAGCAGGGGCTGCCCACAGGCGTCCCTCACCGTGGGAACGCCGCTCCTTAGCTCCCTGCTGTGCCTTCCCAGGCACCCGGGCTGCCGACGGTCCCAGGCTCGGGGTGCCGTGGGCGGTGCGGGAAGACGCGGGATGGAGGCAGCAGGCGCCCTCTCTGACCCCCCGAGTCTGTGCGCCGCTGTCAGGTGGAGCGAGAGGGGCAGGAGAAGGTCCAAGGACCTGAGAAGTGTCCTCGTGCCTTCACCTGGACCCCATCCCCCACTGAGCCACAGCCTCCCCTCCAGGGGGGCCCTGCCCCCGCAGCTGCAGGAGCGGCCAGCCCCCCTCCCAGCACCTCCCGGAGCTCAGGCCTCCACGGCTCTGACCCCAGGCGGGAGGGGCGGGTGGGGCTGAGTTCCACACGTGGCTCCAGCCCCCAGAGCAGCGCCACCCGGAGTGTGGGTGACGCACACACCACCTGGCGTCCCAGGCCGTGACTCCGCCAGGAAAGACATGGGCTGTGACGGCGCGGAAGCCGTCTGGTGGCCCTGGGTCTGTGGGGCACCCGCTGTGTGGGCCGTGGGCGGCACGCCCTGTGTGCAGGTGACCTGCAGGGCTGTCCGGGCCCACCTGGGGTCGCATCTGCCAGAGCCGCATGCTGGCCGCTGCAGCAGGACCACAGGCAGGCCCACCTCGGGCTGAAGGGAGGGACAGCGGGCCACACAAGGGCCACCTCCGACAGGCTGGAGAGCAGGCCCGGGTCCGAGATGAGGCCCTCCATGGCCTCCACGGCCTCCGGTGCGGGAGGAACGAAACGGCCTCCTGGGCTTTGTCTCCTCGCCCGGAGCGCTCACCGCCACTGCCCCCCGGTGCTTGTGACGTTCATCGCAAGTACAGTAAAAACAGGGATGTTTCATGGGAAAGCCAGAGCAGGGTCTGAGCGACAGGGGCGACCGGGAGGGGCTAAGGACAGGTCCCCCTGCTCTCAAGGACGGACTTCCGGCTGAGCAGGAACGTGTGAAGATTAGGGGTGTGTTTTGATGGAGAGAGAAGCTAGCGAGGGAGTGCAGTAGATGGATGCGTGTGTGCTGTCCGTGGTGTAAGGGTAATTCATCCAGACAATGAGCGAGGGAAAAGACGAAAGCACAGAACACTCCAGAATAACATATTCAGCCTTCGTCACCTAGGAACTCGAGACCAAACACACAGGAGGCACAGGAGCACCTCCGGAAGAAGAGTCTTCTGATGGGAGTTCTCACCGGGAAGAGCCCTGCAGTCCGGTTTCCCGGGACGGGTGTGGGGTGGGGGGCAGAGGGAGCGTGGCACCCCCCCCTCCCTGCACCCCGGGGCCTCGCCAGCCTGGGTGGGTCAGGCCCGGGACTCGGCCGCCCTGCGAAGGGACAGGGGACGGGGCGATGGGAAAGGCAGCCACTGAGTCCAACCCAGGGGGCCCGGGGGCCTCAAGGACCCCCTCTGAGCACTGGGATTCCTCAGGCAGGTGCCCTCAGGGACGCGGCTCTTCCTCCCCCAGCTGACTCCCCACCGGGACCTCCAGCCCACGTCTCCCCAGCCGCCACCGTCTCTGTTTTCTCAGCAGCCCCCACGGCGCCAGCGAGCCCCTCCCTGCAGCAGAGGGGGCTCCTCCCAGGCCCACCAGCCGCCCGGGACCCTGCCTGCCGGCTTCCACCTGGGAACAGGGCGGCGCCCCTGCTGTGGGAGCCCCCGGGGGTGCGAGGCCCAGGGCGCATCTCTCAGCCCCTCCGCCCCTCTCCCCACAGAAGTCCAGGATCTCCACCTACGAGAGGATGTGGGCCTTCATGAGCAGCCGGCCACACACGGCCCTGGTGCAGAGCAGCGAGGAGGGCGTCCGGCGGGTGCTGGCCACCGACTACGCCCTGCTCATGGAGTCCACCAGCATCGAGTACGCCACGCAGCGGGACTGCAACCTCACGCAGATCGGGGGCCTCATCGACTCCAAGGGCTACGGCGTGGGGACGCCCATAGGTGAGGGGGCAGGCAGGGGCGGGCAGGGGCAGGAACGGCACGGGGGCCCCCACCCCGAGGGGCTCCCTGGCCGTGGGTGGCGGATGCCCACGAGATGCCAATGCAGAGGACGGGGCAGGCTCTGAACATGTGGCTCCCACACAGCCCAGCTAACGAGCCCTGAATCCCCATCTCTCCCAGGCTCTGCCGTGAGATACCTGCTGGAGTCCACAGGTTTTATTATTTTACCCCAAATACCTTTCAAAGGAATACCTTCTAATGAATTTTCTGGACATTATTTTCTTTACTACCTATATGTGTCTGTGTACTTTCCTACCTTAAAGTGTATTAAAGTACAATGAAATTAATTATGCAGACAGGTGAGGAAAGTTGAAGGGCTGTGTTTCCATGGCCACACCAGTAAAAACAAAGGTGCATCTTTCAGAGAACGCGGGTGCAGATTAAATTACCATCTGCTCAGGCCTCACGCCGGATCCGATCAGTGAGGAGAGACCCAAACGCTGCGGATCCCGCTGACCCGCCCACACTCGGACACGCGGGTTGGAAGCCGGAGAGCCCTCCCCGCCCCGGTTGGGAGGACGCGGGCTCAGGAACCTGCCCTGGAGGCTGCAGACCTGCGGTGCTCTCGAACCAGCACCCCGTGCAGGAGTGACTGGGGGGGGGGGGGGGGCAGACCCCAGCGAGCGCGTCCGTGGGGAGGCGGCTGCTGGACAGACGGACGGACTGGTGAGGGGCTCTTCTCCGACGCGCGGGCCGAGACCCGCCGCTCTGCGGGACAGCCCGTGTGCGACCCCTGCAGGTTCCCAGGGGCCGTGCGCGGGGTCGCGCCCAGGGCCGCTCGGGCCACCTCGGCAGGAACAGCGAAGCCTGACGCCGCAGCAGACTCGGACGTGAAGGACCCTCTGCTGCGGCCTCTGGTCCCGCCTGGCCGAGTCCACGCCGGCGCCAGGCCCTGCCCAGGGGGTCCGAGGTTGGCGGGGTCAGGGGTCACCACGCAGAAGGGCGGACTCTGCTTCCGAAGGGACCTCAGGGCAGGAGCCCGGCACAGGGGCCGAAAATGACCCTTCGAGGGAACGGGAGCGGGCGAGGCTTCCACGGGCTCCCAGGAGCCTGGACGGCCCACCGTCCCCGGAGACGCCTTGAACCAGGGACCCGACAGCCGGTCCGGAAGGAGCGCCCGCCCGCCGGGGGCCGCCTCGTCCCCGCCCTCCCCGGCGCTCCCGCGCGGGGGCGCTGCTGCTCGGGGCGCTGCTCTGGGGCGGCCGGAGCCTTCTACCCGGCCGCGCAGAGCCGCGCTCTCACCGAGAACCCGCGCCCCTCACGGGCGGGCCGCGGGCCGACTAGCACGCGCTCGGCTTTCCGTTCGAGTTGGACTCTGAGCCGACGGCGACTTCGGGGAAAAGGAAAACGAAACACAGCGCTGACTGCGAAGCGCCCGAACGCTCCGCTTCCCCGACGCGCACGCCGCACGGGGCGGGGGCGGGGCCTGAGGGGGCGGGGCGCGCACGAGGCGGGAACAGCGCCGCGGGCTCACTGGCTCCGCCCCGATTCCCGAGCCTGCCACTCACCAAGCCCCGCCCACTCCAAACTCAGGGGACTGCACTGCACGCGTCCCGGGGTTTCTTCTGGTTCTGAGACACCACATTTTTCTATTTGCTCTTTTTTTTTGCATTCTTCTGTTTCTACCAAGAATTTTAAAGCTTGCTAACAACAAGAGCGATTTTCCTACTGAGTAGAAGAAACACAAACAAAAACCCCCAGCACCCGAGGACAGACTGGGTGACTGAACTTTGCCACCGTTTCCCGCTTCCTTTGAACCCACGCAGGGGTCCCGGGTTAGGGAAGCCGCAGCTGCAGGCCAACGGTGGCGCTCTCTGACCCTACAGGTTCTGCACCATTATTTGAATATAAACTATAAATAATATCAATAGAGTCCTCACAAACTTTCCGAACAATGGGTTTGGTCAGACCTTCGACTTACTCAAAACCCGCTCTGAACGGTGCATTAACTGCCAGGTGCACTAGCTGGCACAGACGACCGGCTGCAGCCGACATCTGCCATTTCTCGGCGTCTCACGCAGTCGGGGTCTATTTCTCAACCTCGTCCCGATCCCACACAGACCAGAAGAGCCTGCGCAGTGCCAGCAGCCTGGGACCTGGGCCCCTCGAGCTGGGAGTCCCACTGTCCGGGTCCGTGAGCTCCTCGCCGTCCTGCTGGGCGGCTGGGGAAGGGCCAGAGCAGAGGGTGGTGTGGGGGGCACTGTGAGTCAGGGTTGGACCCCCGTGGCTGAGGCGGGCCATGGTCCACGCCCTGCACTGTGACGGACACTGGGGAGTGTCAGCTGCTCCCCGGGGGAAGAGGAGGTGACCGAGTGTCCTCTGGCCAGGCGGTCACAATATCAGACAGCCAGCAGCCTGGAAAGAGCAGAGCCTAAGCGACCAGACCTCCCCATGTGGGAAAGGACTCGTGACAAGCTCCCCAAAGCAGAGGTCTGCCCCCAAAGTCCCAGCTCAGCTTTCCTCACTTAAAAGGGACAGGGAGTTGGACTAGAATTCCTCCCAGCCCATCAGTGTCCTGTAGAGCACTGCCCCCCCCCACCCCCCTGCAGTGCCCTTGGCCTCCAGCATGCGGGCTGGGCTTCCCCTAAGACAGCCCCCTGCCCCTGCCTCAGGCCTCCTCCGACCTTGCGGTGACCTTGCCCGCAGGCTCGCCCTACCGGGACAAGATCACCATCGCCATCCTGCAGCTGCAGGAGCAGGGGAAGCTGCACATGATGAAGGAGAAGTGGTGGCGGGGCAGCGGCTGCCCGGAGGAGGACGGCAAGGAGGCCAGCGCCCTGGGCGTGGAGAACATCGGCGGCATCTTCATCGTCCTGGCCGCCGGGCTGGTCCTGTCCGTGTTCGTGGCCATCGGAGAGTTTGTGTACAAGTCGAGGCAGAACCACAGCGACGTGGAGCAGGTGAGTCCCTCTCTGCCAGACTGGGCGGGCGTCGGTCTGCAGTGTCTGTGCTGAGTCCAGGACACTCGCCCACGTCTGTGACGGGCTGTCGAGTCAGAGCCCAGAGCTCGCGAGCCCCTCCCAGGCGCTGCCGGACGTGCAGCCCAGCCTCTCACTTGGTGACGGGGACGGAGCGGCGCCATGCACACGGAGCCCGGCTTGTGGTCTTGGGGCAGCAGAGCGGGGGCCCAGACTCGCCGTCTCTCCCGGTCACGCACTCCTCAGACAGAGTGGGGAGAAACGAGCCCCAAACCGCAAAGACTCGGAGAGAAACGTTAGCGCCCCCAAGTGTGGGTGCGGAGCCCACACACTAGAGCAGGGCGATTTGTATAAAGGTGTCAACACAGTGTTTCCAAACTGAGCCTTCAACTCTATCGACATGTAATTACAAGAGATAGTTCACTAAAATTTTAAAAAAGATTTTATTTACTTATTTTTAGAGAGGGAAGGGAGGGAGAAAGAGAGAGAGAGGGAAACATCAGTGTGCAGTTGCTGGGGGCTGTGGCCTGCAACCCAGGCATGTGCCCTGACTGGGAATCGAACCTGCGACACTGTGGTTCTCAGCCCACACTCAAACCACGGAGCTACGCCAGCCAGAGTTCACTAAACTTTTTTGCCAGAAATAGGATAAGCAACCTGAAATGACAGTGAAGTGCATGAGAGGCCACTTCTCCAGATCACACTCAGGATCATGGCTGATTTCAACAGTCAACTGCTTTTGTTAGTTGTTTTCGATGGAAACCGGAGCTTACGCTCGTGTGAACACGGTAGTTGTGAGGAAAGCTCACTCCTTCGCACACGTGCTGGAACAGGCAGAATGCTGACTCGCACCCTCGCCCGGGCAGGAGGCCGCCCCTCACACCCAGAGGCGTTGCTGGAATTCTGAGACACGGGCTCTGAGCAGCGGGGCTGGTTTGACGCTCAGCTGTCAGACTGAAAACCCCCGGTAATTCAGGACGCAGGCCCCACGCCTGCGCTCTGCTTGGGGCCCTGCAAACACCGGGGCCGGTGCTGACGGCTGACCTCACGCCAGCCTCACCGCCTCCTTGACGCGGACCCTCCCCCTGGGGGGGCTCCCAGAGCCGGTCGGTCGAGTATGACCCGGCTTCACCGGGAACACGCTCCCCAGACGGCCAGGCAACCGTGAGGGGATTAGACGCCCCTTCCCGGGACCTTGTGGGAGGAACAATCTGTATCAGCAGGGAGGCCGGACCGCCTGCTCCGTGTGAGCTCTCAGTGTGCTGCTGCGTGTGTCGCCTCGTGCGGCTCGGTCCCCAGGGAGGAGCCTGTGTGTGTCGGGCTCCGGTGTGTTTCTCGCACCGCCGGCTTCGTTCCATCTGCACTTTCACCGGAACGCTCATTTCTGCGTCTGATTTACTCGTGTTTCCGCATTTCTCTTCTCACTTCTCTTGCACACAAGCCTTTTTGTCTCTCGCACGGGCTGCCGAGTGAGCAAACCCACCCACCCAACCCTACTCCTGGGACCACTGTGCCCACGGAGGTGGAACGTGGCAGATGGATGTGAGAGGAGAGGGGGACTCAGGCACAGCCCTCAGCTCACACCGTGTGACTGGCTCAAAGCAAGGGGCTCCCGCGGAGACTGTCCCTTGTGGCCGCCGCCACCGGTGCTCTCCGTGTCCGCGAAGCAGGGAGAGCCCGACTCCCCGTCCTTGTAGGACGGCGAAACCCGTGTGCGGTGGGCGTCCGGCTCAGCGTGCCGGAGACAGAGGGGGCACGAGGGGCCTGTGGCCCCCGAGACGTGAGTTTTCAGGATCTGCCAGACCATCAGCTTGTCTCAGTTCCGCCTTCGTGCATCCACGCTGAGCAGCTGTCTGCTCGTGAAAAAAAGGTAGATTCAGACTTTGAACAGCGCGAAGCGTGACGACGAGATGCTCGTCTGGGGACGTGTTTTCATCTTTGTGAGCCTTTTTCTCCGGTTCCCTCCGTTCTGTCCCAAGGGTTCTGTCGGGCCACATGTTTTCCAGTAACCTGAAGCCCTGTATTTTCATTGTGACTCCGTAGCAGTGTTAATTTTTAATTCAAATCCATTTCACTATTTGAAATGTGTTATTTAGACAAAGATTCAAAGATGTCTTAAAGACTCAAACATGTGCCCCAGGAAATGGGGATGAAACGAAACCCGGTGTCTCGGAAGACCACCAGCTAAGTTCGGCGCCACGCCGTCCAGACCCCTGGGCAGCGGTTCATGGACACCAGCCTTTCTAGTGACGTTGGCCAGCAGAGCCTGGCAGCCCCCTGCAGGTTCCGGGGCGGGTGCCTGCATCTCTGAGGACCCGCAGGTCTGTCCCTGCTGCCTGCTCTTCTGCGCCAACGCCGGGGCTCCTGAGCTAGGGGCGCACGCAGAGACCCCTCCCACTCGCCCGCTCTGCACGGAGAAGCGCCTCCCCCCACACACGCGGGGCCGTCCGTCCCCCACCAGCACAGACAGGGGCTCCAGTCCAGCCTTTCCTGAGCATCGCCGCAACCACGCTGGCCTCGCTGGCTGCTTGGCCACCGCCCGTTCCCTCCTCCCCACGGGCACGGGGAGGAGGGCGAGGGGGAGACCGCGGAGGAGGGAAGCCCCACCCACCGGCGCTGGGGCTCTCTGCAGATTCGTCCCC
This sequence comes from Phyllostomus discolor, assembly GCF_004126475.2. Classification (NCBI taxonomy): domain Eukaryota; kingdom Metazoa; phylum Chordata; class Mammalia; order Chiroptera; family Phyllostomidae; genus Phyllostomus; species Phyllostomus discolor. The sequence goes on along the minus strand of NC_040904.2, from coordinate 339,818 downwards.
CAGCTGCACTCGCAGTGCGGAGTGCGTGGGTGGCAGCCCCGCCCACTCAGCCGGGGGGCGGGAGGCTGCCCACCTGGTTCCGGGGTGGGGGGGGGGGCTGTCTCCTCCCCACCGTGAGCAGGGCAGGGGTAGGCTTTTCATCTCCCCCCAAATCTGGATCAGCTGCCCTTTGTCTCCCTGAAGGGGCTCCTCCTGACGGGAAGCGATCCCTGAAACACAGTTCCCAGGGCAGGAAGGTCCGCCGGCACGATCACCGTGCGGCAGGAGAGGGGCCGGCCGGGGCGGTTGCCCAGCCTTGCTGTCCTCTCTGAACCCACGGGCTGCTGCGGAGGCCCCTCCCCCTCCCACGGGCGCGTGCTGTTCTGTGGTGGGAGCCACGTGCGGGCTGCCCTCAGTCGGCCCGCACAGTTTCACCGGCGGTGGAATCGGACGTTGGGTTAAATGTGGTTCATTTTCAGTTTTCAAATGTGTTGGTTCTGCACATAGAAATTACAGATCACAGAAGTTCTCATGCCCAAGGATTATCTAACAAACCGAAAATGCTGCCAAGAGTCCCAGGGACAAAGCGTGGGTCTCCACCGGCCCTTCCTCCCGAGTGTGACGAAGAGGCCAGTCAGAGAAATGGCCAACCCCCACACCCCCTGCCCCCGGGCGTTTCTGTGACTCTGTGCACTGGAAGCGACCGGATTCCGATGTTTATGCGTCTTTGTGTGGTCTTCAAAAAAGGCTTCACCTACGGCGTCACATTGGAGCCTTTCAAGACTCTTATTTCAGCTTTGCCACCCGGGATGTCGAGGTCAGAGCTGGCGACCTGGAGTCCGGGACTCTGGAGGCGGAGGAGGACTTCCTAGAGATTCTGAAGTCAGTCAGGGCTGAGGTGCGAGTCCCAGCGCAGCCACGTGCCGGGTGACTGTGCACATGCGAGGACCTTCCGGAGTCGTGGCTCCTTGCCGTGAAAAACCGGGACCCGGTTTCTAGGTCATACGGTGGAGGGAGCCTTTTCCAAAGTAGGTTCCGTTGGCAAGAGCTACTCCAACACACGCTCACGGTCAGGGAACCCCCGGAGCAGCACCCCGCTGGCCCCCACTGCTGGCGTCTCTGCGTGTGTCACAGCTCACCTGTGTGGCGTGGAGAGTTCCAACCGGGTGGAGAAGCACCCAGCGTTCCCCAGACTCACTGCATCACGGGATAGCCCCCCTGCCACCCCCGCCCCCCCCGCCCCGCAGCATCTCGGCAGACCAGCGCTCCGCTGCGCAGACCCCAGGGCGCGGGTGCGGAGTGACGGCCCCCACTGAGAGTCCAGACACCCGCCCCGCACTGCATGCTGATGCCACCCAATACATAACAGCGTTTTCATCCGGGGTGATCCTCACCTTCTCTGAGCCCCCCTTCCCCGTTTGTAAAGTGGAGGCGGTACATGGGCTCCTATTTGCCAGGAGCGTTAAGTCATCTAACGGCACCAAAATGAAACCACTGGCCAGAGCCCGGTCCCTCGGTCCCTCCGGGGAGCCGAGGGCTGCTCTCGGTCGTGCCGGCGGCGAGCACAGTTCGTCAGGCGTCTGAACACAGGCTGCTTGGGAGGCAGGCTTCCCGGTCCGGAGGGTCACACTGTCCCTCAGGCCCTGTTCCTCAAGGTCACACGGGTCTAGAAGCCCGTGGCCACTGCCCTGCGCCCAAGAGAAGGGCCCGAACTGGGACAGACGAGGCTCCGTGGCAGCGGCAGGGACGGCCCCCCTGGGGTTCTCACGTGACTGGGCCGGGGGCGGGGCGGCGGGGCGGCAAGGCCCAGGGGGCCCAGCGGGTCCCACTCCGCCGGCAACCAGCTCCTGCAGCCCCCTGCCCGCGGCGGGTTCCAGAGGCCAGGCGGCTGGGTCCGAGCGTGGGGAAAGCACACACTCAGCACTGGGCGCGCAGTGGGCCCTTCCAGGGAGCTGCACCCCTCCAAGACAGAACTGTCACTGCACTCCACCCACAAGCTCCGTGTCGGTGAGGGGGACAGGCCGGGCCCACTCCACATGGCCAGGCAGGTGGCTGGCCTCTCCTTGCCCACCCCCCTCTCCCGGGCGCCGCCACCAGGGGCCTCAGACCCGGTCCCAACCCCTTCTCCTCCTGCATCTCCTCCTGCCCTCAGACGGCCGGGCCCTCTGCCATGTGGATGACCACGGACCCCACAGCGACCCCACAGGGGCCAGGGCCTTTCACGGGGAATTCAGGGAAAAAGGGCTTGAATGCGAACGGAAAATGTTCAGACTCTCTATTTCACATCATTTACCCCCGCCTTTGCGTCCCTCAGGATCGCCTGGGGACGGTTCCTTAGAACACAAGTCGCAGAGACACGCCCCAGCCCCACCCCCCAGGAGTGCAGTCCAGCACCGGCACCGCTAACGAAGCCCGGAGCGGCTCCTCCCAGGAACAGGCCGGTCGGCTTTCACAAGAATGGGCTCACGCAGAGCAGAGCTCTCCAAAATCAGGGCACACGCACACGTTTTCTTCAAACTGCCCAGTGCAAGGGTTGGGGGTTTTGTGTGTGTGTCTTCCTATATGACTTCCCCAACAGCAATTCTAAACACCGCTGTGAAGAGTAGCTGGTGAGCAAGTGTTTTCTTTTCACCTCAATTAAACACGGCAGTCTGGCTTCCGACTCGGTGGTGGGAGTTTTCATTCGCACCGGCAAGTTGCCCACAGCTTACACCTCGAGAAACGCTGCTTACAGTCCGGAAGGGAACAGAGAGGCATGGACAGACCGAGCAAGCATTTCGACAGCCGTGGAGCAGGGGCGTCTAATTTACTGTGTAGCAAGCCTGTCTCTAAGCTGATGCAACGAGGGGTGGAAAATACAACTTACTTTGTTTTGGAGGAAAATCATAAATTAGATTATTTTAGTGTTCTTCCAGCAAAACTGGAACTACCTGAGCAGTGCGTGGTGGGCAGAGGTCACGCCCTCCGGAAAATTAGCCGGGCGACGCGGCTGTGAGGCTGCGAGGGAGAGGGTTTCCAGGCAGCGAGCCGCGCTGGGCCAGCGCGAGGGCGCTCTGCAGGAGCCGGCGGGGGCACAGCAGTGAAGCGGTGGATCTCAATTAGCTGCCGTGCCCGTGACCCCCAGACCGTGGGGTCCGCGCCCTAGCAGCAATTTAAAAGTAGCCCTAACGGCCTTGAGCAGCGAAGGGGAGCGGAGGGCTCTTCCTCCCCCTGCTCTTCTCCGCGCGTCCGACTGTGCCAAGTGGCACCGTTAATTAGCTCTCGCGGATAATGAAGAATTTCTGCTGGATGCTGCAGTTTCAGCATGCTGCGGGAACCTTCTCATTAGGCTTTGCACCGTGAGGGAATTTTATGTCCAGATGCACAAGCATATTAAGATCATTTGCTTTCAAAATCCTGTCTTCCAAATGCCCTGAGAAAGTCTGTTGACGAAGACAGGGGCCTTGTTGCGACAGGAAACCAGCTCCAGGGGCACGCCGTGGGCTTCGCGCCCCACGGACAGACCCTGGGCGGGTGTCCGCACAGACACCACAGGGCGGGGGGGTCGGGCCCCACAGCCTGAGCCGCGGGTCCATCCGGACTCACGGGAGGAGCAGCGACACCTGGGTGATGTGGTGAGGTCCTGCTGCTTCCCCATCAGTTAAAAATGTCTAATTTAGCTGGGCCAGAGTTTGCTTTCTCTGTAATTTTTCAGCTGGAGTGTCCCAAGTTCAAATACTCAGATTTCTCCAGGTCCACCAAGAACGTTCCCTGACCGCTTGGCCTTCATCGGCTGAGACACCTGAGAGCCTCGGGGCCGCAGGCCGCCGCTGGCCTGGGCTCCTTCTCTCCCCGGGCACCTCATTACCCGACGGCCAGGTGCCCTGGGCCCCACTTCTCTCTGGTCTGAGCACTCGGTTTAACACATCACCTGGAGAAGTCTCCCTAATCACGTTACCCCTGGAATTGTGCAAGGAGGCCGGCAGCCCCCACGTCGTGGGGGCAGGACAGGCAGTGGGCAGTGTCTCTGCGCGCCCAGCCCCCCACGTCTGTCTGCCGCGACCCCTCCCCCCAGGGGAGCATCACCGCCCACGTGGCAGGTGAGGGCCCTTCCCAGGTTCCTTGGAATCCCAGCTGGACGGGACGGTTCCCCTGGGAAGCGGCACGGAACAGTCCTCTCTCCCTCCCACCCCCACCCCACCCCCGTACACTGGGTCCCCGAGGCGCTAAAGCAAACTTCCTCGGCCCGAGCATCTCCTCTTCCTTCTGTCAAACACCCGGCGGCTGGCCGGGGCCCCCAGCTTCCAAGACGGCAGCGGTTTCTCCAGACCCACGAAGCTGTGTAGGAGCACACAGCTGCCAGTCTGACCTTCCTCCTCCCCGCCCTCCCTCCCTCTTTCATCTCTGCCCTGAGGGCACTGCATATGAAAGCTCTTCCTGTAACTTTAGAGGTGGGAAAAGGGGTTTCAGTTTCAGGAGAATTGGAGAAAAGCACATGGATTAATACCAAATGTTACGCTGTCTTAGCATTAGCCTCACGTTTCAAAGTTTCCCATGAAGTTATCCCTGACACTAGAGGAGAATGAGCTTGTTCCTGTACCCCAAGAGTTTGGGTTGTAACCCTGGGCAGCCACACCAGGGGAAAAAACCCTCTTTAAGAGTCCTTTGGAAGTAAGTAACTTTATATATGTACACGCACATAATACCACCCAGCAATATACCTACATTATTTTACCAGGAGAAAAGTTTTCTAGACGAAATCCTCAAACACACACGGGCCCAAGAAAGGCGATTTTTGTGTGTCAGGAGTAACCTTGTCCCCACCCACCACCCACAGGCACTTTTTTTTTTAAGATTTTATTTATTTATTTTTTTAGAGAGGGAAGGGAGGGAGAAAGAGAGAAAGAGACACATCAATGTGCGGTTGCTGGGGGTCATGGCCTGCAACCCAGGCATGTGCCCTGACTGGGAATCGAACCTGCAACACTTTGGTTCGCAGCCCACGCTCAATCCACTGAGCTACGCCAGCCAGGGCTTCAGGCACGTTTAGATGGACGGACGGCGCTCAGACAGGGAGACGGGCAGCTCCAGGGCTCACGGAAGCACAGAGCTGAGACCTGAGTGGGTGGAGCTGTGGGCCCCAGGCCCAGGTGTGGAGCCCAGAGCAGAGGCGGAGCAGCAAGGCAGGCAGACAGCAGGCCAGGCGGTGAGGACAGGGCACCAGGCGGGGCCGGAAAGAGTAACCGAGTGAGTCCAGGCACCACAGCCCAGGGGCAAACGGCTGTGAGGGCCCCACAGGCCCCACAGGCGCCGGGGACGGCTGGGCAGGGGGGCTCTGGGTCACAGGCAGGCGAGGGTGGGGACCACCCCGGAAGTCCAGCGCAGCGTCTAGGTTCCGTCCGGGTTCCCTCCCCCCTGGGGCCGTGGGCACAGGCCCGGCAATGCGGGCCGGCGACCTCCCGGGCTCCCGGTCCCGATCCGTCGTGGCCCGTCTTCTGGAAGCCGCAGCGGCGGACCCTCAGCCTCTGCAATCCACTCTCCTCTAAGTCCGAGGGCAGTTGTACGGAGGATGGTCCAGGGATCCTGAATAAGTTCGGTAAACTGGCGAAACCAGAGCTCCAGGTGCCCAGACCCTGAGATGGGAAGAACAGGCCTCACACGGAGGTGGCGGCCGCGTGAGCTCCTCCCTGACCCCTCCCTGACCCTCCACGTGGTTGGGGACCCCACCCTGACCTCCGCCCCCGGGTCCTCCACCGTCCCCTGAGGATGTCAGATCCCGGTGCAGACAGGCGACCGGTGCCCGAAGTCTTCACACAGCGAATGTGCGAACAGGGCTCTTCTGCCCTTGCTCCCTGCAGCGCCTGCTCCTAACCGCAGCCCCAGAGCATTCTCACAGTGCTAGGATTGTCCCGCAAGGGACCTCGGGGCCACAAAGGGCAGGAAAGGGGACGCTTCGACCTTCTTGTTAGAAAAGAGAACCACGGAGCCGCTGCCTCCGCAGAAGCTGGCGGTCCCCTGACCAAACCGAGAACACACCGGTGCTGATGGCGAAGCTGCGGCTCCCCGGCGGGCGGCCCCCCCCTCGGAGCCCCACACTCCACCGAAGATGCTCTTTAGGAAGAGACTTCAGGTCACAGCTTCCCTTCCAGGCACAACAGGTGTGCCCGCAAAGTGAGAGCTCTCGGTCTGCAGAACGACCTCTCTGTTCTTCTTCCACACGCGACACGGGATGTATCAGACGGTGTCACAGATCCCTTCAGGCATCTATAAACTGGGTGACAAAGGACAAAGAGAGCCAGACAAAATGGAAGACCACACCTCCGGCTAGGCCAGAGCCTCTGAAACACGTGTGTCAGGAGAACCCTGCAGGCCTGCGCCCGGCGCCGTCCTCCCAGACGCACCAGCAAGAGGAGCACCTGACGCAGACGTGTCCATGCTCACGGAGCACGGCGGCTCCTGGGCTCCCGCTGAGGCCCCGCTGGCCCCGGGGTGGCAGCCGACCCCAGCCCCCAGCCCCGCCCCTTCACTGAAGTCAGACCCCCCAGCTCGGGCTCCCAGGCGGCTGGAAATGCCCTTCTCCGCCCGCAGGCTTCTCTCCGAGGCACTTTGTTACAGGTTCAAAGCAGGGAGAACCAGGAGGTCCTCCCTCTCCTCCGGGCAACAGGCACACAAGGGTCGTTTGTGTCTGGCTCCGCGGGTGCCAAGGGACACGTGGGGAGGGACCCCCGGACGGCCGCGCAGCCAGCAATCCCGGAGAAGAGCAGACCCACGGGGAAGGCGCTGTCCCAAAGGGCAGGGCGGGGGGTGGGGGCAGCGTGCTTTCTGCAGAACAAACAGCAGGTCGGTCCCCTGCAACCCGGGCGCGCCCAGGCCTGGTCAGCCGCGGCCGCGGCCTCTCCCAGACCAGTCCGTGTTCCTCGGCCTCCTTGCTTCCGCAAGAGAACTCACGCACACTCGCAAACAGGCCGACACGTGCACACGCGCGCACACTCCACTTCGTGCTGGGACACGGTCAGGGGCGGTGACGCCGTGGGTTAGTGCGCGCTCACTACCAAGTCCTCCCTCGCCCGCCGGCGCGCCCGCGCCGCCGAGGGCCTCGCGGGGAGGGGCAGTCCGCGCGGAGGCACCGTGTTTCCGGCGGCGAGCACCTGCCGCCGGCTCTCGTTTCTCACGTGTTGCTGAGCACCCATCCTTCCCGGGAGGGGCTGCAAATTCCTGTTCCATTCATTAAAAAAATATCAGCAAGTGTCACAGACAAAATATTTTCAGCGGGGTATAGTCTTGTTTTAAAGAGAGAGAGCGCGTACGACGCGTTTTACACCTGTCCGCTCCGATTTTCGCGGCAGCTCTGGGGAAAGGGTTCCACTCTTGTTCCCATTGTGCAGGTGAGAAAACTGAGCCCGAGACGAAATGACACCTTGCCCAGCACAGCACAGCCCCTTGAGCGGCAGGGCTGAGGCTGAAGAGTCAGCATTCCGACGCCGGGAGCCGACTCGCAACTGTCATTCACGGTCGTACGTGCGCATCCACTGAACCCGAGAACTCCGTCCACCAGGGAAAGGGGAGGGCGCTAGGGCCCCGCGGCCAGGGACGCTTCCCGTCTGCAGAGCCCTGGGGGCTGGCGCCGCGCACACTGCCCCTCAGGCCCCTTGGGGGAGGGGGGGCACGGCAGCCGGGCAACTATCAGTCCGCCTGATACTCCCTGAAGTCGGAGTTTAAGGGTTTCATGCTTAGACACGGTGTTTCTGTGGCCCTTTACCTTAAGGGTTCTGGGAAACCAAGTCCAGACGCAGAAGCTTTGGAGAGCGCCTCTGAGTTGTGGCTCCAGTGCAGACGCTCGGTCTGCACGTTACACGTGCCTTTAATTCTGAGATCATCACAGGCGAGTGGATGGATGGAGACAAGCCCACCCTCACCACCACGGACTCAGGGGGACCTTCACGGGCCCGTTTCCAGGGGACACGAGAGTACATGGCTCCCGTGAACGCGAGGCAGGCAGGGCCTTGGAGGCGGTCCTCCGTTCCTCGAGCCCGCAGGGCACCTGCGAGCAGAGAGGCCGGCCTGTCGACCGGCATTTGCCCTCTGGCCGTCGGAGACAAAGGGAAAACCCGAAGGAAGCCCCAGTCTGGGGCCCAGGAGCGAGCAACGGGGGCACCCGCGGCAGCGTCTTCAGACGCGCTCCCACGCGGCAGCAGCGGGGGACGGAGTCCCGGGGGTTCAGAGGAGCAGAGACGTGCGTCGTGTGCGGAGGCGACGCAGGCCTGGAGCGGAGTTCCGGTTTCCTCCGGTTTCCTCCGGTTTCCCAGCAACGTCACCGCCGCGCACGTGGAGGTGAGAGCCCCCACAACCGTCCCCCCCCCCCGCGGCCGGAAGAGCCCCCCAGCCCCCGCCCACAGGCGCCTCCGCGACCGCGCCTGGACGCCCGCTCCGGCGGTCTCCACGTGGAGTGGAGTGTCCACAGCCGAGCGTCTGAGAGTCCGATAACACGGGGGTGACGGGAACGTCTTGCGCATCTCGTGGAGAAAGAATGCACGGGAAAGGACCTTCGAGTGACGTAATGAAAAAGGACCGGTCGCGCGGCAGAAGACGGCAGGTGAAGGCGAAGGCGCCCCCCGGCCCCGGAGCGAGTCTCCGAGCCACGCCCCGAGGCCCCAGCACCGCCGGCCTCCGAGACCCTACGGAGTGTGCGCCTGGCCCCGGTGGCGCGGCGTCAACCCCTTGCACCGCCGGCGGCGCCCCAGGCCCGCCCCTCCCCCGGCGGCTGGGCCTCGTCCGGAGGGTCAGTCGGTCGCAGGACCCGTTTCCGAGAGTGAGAGGCCGCCGTGTGTCCCGGTCCCCGCTCGGTCCCTGACGCCGCCGCGCACGCTGGGAAAGAAGCTGACGCGCAGACCCGAGGTTTTAGTTGTTAGCATCACGGGACACAGACACGAAGTTCAGATTTCAGACACACGCGTGAGAGAGACAGAGTCGCAGGCACACGGTGGGCGCTCCTGGAGGCGCGGGTCCGGGGGGCCGATGGCGTACGTCCGGGATCTAAACGCGCACGCCCGGTCCTCACGAAAAGCAGAACGGGAAGCGCCGCTCCCGTAAACCCCGTGACCTCTCTCCCGGAGCCGGTGGAGCGCGCTTTGCAGACACACGGTGCGCGGGGAGCGCGGGGAGCCCACGGCCCGGCTCCACTCCGCGGCCTCGCACCTGGAGCGCTCATGGGGGAGGGGGCGGGGGGTGTCAGGGGGGTGTGTGGCTCCCACCCCTGCCCGAGTGCGGCTTTCCGGTGAAGGGGCAACGCCCGCTCTTCTGCACACGGCGCCAAAGGCGCTGATGTGTTCACAGGGAGTTTCAGGGGTGAGCGCGCCCACAATTGTGCAGCTTTACAGAAATCCCCGCAAGCAGGAATCTGCCCACGGTCTGGTCTTGGCTGGAAGAGATGGCAGCCACCCGTGCGCGGCGCCCGTCTGTCCTGGGACCGCGAGTGGGGGTGGTGCAGCCCTCACCCACTAACCCCCCCCCCCCCCCCGTCTGTGTGGCAGGCCAGCAGCGTCCCGCGTCACCCTGCATCGCGCGCCATCGTCCCTGTGCGTCCACCAGCTTTCATTCCAACCACAAACCTGCGTCGTGGCTGCTGGCACATCTCTGCCTTTCCAGAGAAAATAATACAATTTAAAGTTGTTTCTTTTCCTTTTTCTTTATCAGAAAGGAAGGTCATCGAGAATTAGATTTTATTTTAGGAGCAAAGTAAGGTTTCATGGGAGAAAAAAGCAGAGCCTTGGTGTAGAGGAGGTTTGTTCACTTTCTGGAGCGATTCTGAGGTGCGCATGGGCCTTGATGAGCCTCAGTGTTTGGACCCCTCGGTGGGGCAAGGACTTAATTTAACTCTGTTCCGGTGTCCCGGCAAAGGTGAGTTGTCTGGTTTGAGAGCCTCCCGAGTAGGTGTGCATCACGCCCTCGTGAATGAAACCCCACACTCTGCCCAGCTAGCTGCGGCCTCGGCTGCCCCGTGGGAGAGGCGGGTGGGCAGAGGCCGGGAGGGGCGGAGCTGCCTTCCAGCAGCACCTTTCACTCGTGAGCGTGGGGCGGGAGAGCGAGCGTGCGGGGCCCGCTGCCACTGACGCCCTCTCGTTCCTGCCCCCAGTGCCTGTCCTTCAACGCCATCATGGAGGAGCTGGGGATCGCACCCAGAAATCAGAAGGAGTTGAAGAGGAAGCCGAGAACTAAGGGGAAACCCTCCTTCACCAGCATCCTCACTTGTCAGCAGAGACGGACGCTGAGAAAAGAGACCGCAGCCTGAGCGGCCGAGCCCCGGGGGGGGCCTCGGGGGGACACGGTCCTCGGAGCGGAGACTTCTCATGAGCACCCGGCGTGTTTCCGCGTGTCTCCCATGAGCACCCGGAGTGTTTCCGCGTGTCCGCACACATCGGCGGGCTGTGTCCGCAGGCCAGAGAAAGACGAAGCCGGAGAGGCCTGCGCAGCTACTTCCTGGAGGACACACCGTCCTCTGGACGTGAACCTGTGTGCTCACACGTGTCCTCTCTCGCCCCAGCGAGCGGCTGGGTGTGCTTTCTAACCACGAATTAAACACAGCTTTTTCCTAGAACGAGCCCGAGAGTCGCCGTGTTTCCTGTGACCGGCCCCCAGCCCCGGGGTCCCCGGCTGTCGGGTCCGCCGTCCAGATGGACCCTGTTCCAGCAGACGGAGCCCCTTCTGGCTGAGTTTAAAAGTACACTTTCGGTTTATTCCAAGTACGTAGTTGTTATAGTGAAGTGAGACCACTCATTTTCGTGTTTCAACATTTAATGTTATAAATAGTTTAAATGGTGCTCAGAACATCAGTGAGCATAAGGTAAAAGAATACTAAGAAGGGAAATTCACTAAAAAAAAATGTGTCCACCACATTCTGGACCCTGGCCCGAGCTCTGGAGGGGGATGGCCCACGCAGGCAGCCAGACACGGCCCCTGCTCTCCCGCAGTTTATGGCACCTCGCACAGGAGAACCATCCCCTTCCTCGGAGCAGGGAGTCGGAGCGGCCGGAGCCTGGGGGGAGACGAGTCGGGAGCGGGGAGGGGCCCTGGAGGGACCCGGTGACTGAGACCCGGGCTGAGGGGGCGGCAGGGTCAGAGGGCCGCACGGAGAAAGGGAGCTCGGTGGGGCTGCCACGGTGGGGGGGGGGGGGGGGGCGGGATGCTGCGGGCCGACAGGTGACAGCCAGGCTGGCGGAGAGAGAGCGGAGGAAGAGCTCGGGAAAGACGACCACGGGGAGGAAGCGGGGGTCAGGGAGGAGGGTCTCTCAGTAACCCAGAGGACGAAACACACAGCACCCGGATGGGGGGGGCGGCTTGGGGGGGGGGGGGGCCCAGGGGTCCTTCGTTGTGTCGGGAACCAAATGGAAAAGCGGCAACACTGGGTCAGTATGTCAGATAATGCAGTCCCACTGGTCTCTGTAGGATTACTCCGCAATGGAAGGAAACTTCCAGTCTAGTCCCTGTGGAGCTGAAGTCCAAAACATCTCCCGACACACACAGAAAACCGCCTGTGAAGCAGCGGGAGCACACTGGGCAGGTGTTTCTCTGTGACCGCAGTGAACACTCAGACTCGGGGTCCGTCCGAGGTTCACTAACAACAGAGGGAAGACCGAGCAGCTCGCTAGAACGCACCAGAGCCTGGGGGGGGGGGGGGGGCGGGATGGCGGCACAGCAGCAGCGGGAAGAGCCACACCACAGGCGCTCGGTTCCACACCTCCCAGGGCGCCGGTGTGCCCGTCTCTCGTTCACACACACCGCTGCACACCTCCACGTCCTGTCACGGTCACGTGTGGGGAAAGGAACTCGAGTACACCAACTCTTAATGGCTGAAATGTATCAACCTGGCTCATAGAGAGTTTGAGGCCCACGAACCACTTTCTTCTTCCGTGACTGACAGCAGGATGTGCGTCCAGGGTGTACACCGTGTTCTAAGACTGACTGTGTTTCTAAAAAGTGTGTCAGACTGGGCACATCTGCAGAACGTGACATTTCGGTCAGCCTGCACACGCAGTCACCTCTCCTTCCCCACGTTTCCACCCACGTGGCACGTGTGTCCGCATGTCTGAGTGTCCACATGTCCATGTGTCTGCATGTCCACGTGTCTGCGTGTCCACATGTCTGTGTATCCACATGTCCGCATGTCCGGGTGACAGCAGAGGGCACTGAGGAGCTCGGAGGAAAAGAGGAAAGCACAGCGTCTCTGGAGCCCGGTCCAGAAAAGCCCCCACGAACACCCGCCAATCTCCGGGAGCTCCCTCCCTCTCGCTCCAGAACCGCGGCTCAGACGGTGCAGGTGGTGCGGCCCAGAGATGCCGTGCCCAGCCTGGGCGTGGGAAAGAGAAACGGGAGACCTTACCTGGCAGCCCAGGTAGCCCTGGTTATGTCTCTCAAACAGAGAACCGATACCTAACTCACTCCACTCGGCGTTCTACATTCAGCTCGCCACCTGAATTTTAGACTCCGGGGGACTGAACCTCCTCTCCAGGAAGGGCCCCAAACCTTCGCTGGGGCAGTGGGGCTCTGGGTCCCTGGAGGGACCTTGGCCTGACTGACCGGGAGGGGGGGGGCCACCCTGCTCTGGCTCGGGTGGGAGTGCCTGCGGGGGCTCTGGCTCCAGGGAGGAAGCTCAGGTGTCCAGACAAGCGTCCTTCCCGCTCACGGCCGGCACCGCCCACCTGCCCAGGAGAAGACACCCTGCAGAGCAGCCTACCTGGTGCCTGGCCAGGGAGCGGCACAGGGCCTGGCAGTCCCCTGGCCGACGTGCACACTGTAGGCCGACAGGGACGCTGCAATCCTGCCGCAAGCCCCGTCTCGGCTGGAGAGGGCCGTTCGCTGGGGCCGTCCAGGCTGAGAGGTCCGTCCCGGGGGTCCCGGGGCGTCAGTTCGGACCTGGGCAGACCGGTCTCTGCGCAAGCACGTGCCGAGCACGGGAGGGTGGGAGAGGCCCAGCGAGCCTCCTGCTCCGGGTTCTTCTTTGGGCTTCCAGAGAGAGGGACCTACTTGCAGTGCCGAGAACGTCGCAGACGGTTAACACACTAAATGGTCTTGAAGTTTAATTTAAACTTCCCCGTCCCAGCTACTCGGGCTCGCATCTCATGCCCCTGGAACAGTGAAGTGGCTTGGGCGGCTTCCGCGTGCGGTGCAGCCTTTTACCCTCCCGGCCCCCGCCCAGAGCCGCTCCGCCAGCCCACCTGCAGGCCCCGTCCACGGAGCCACCTGCAGAGGGAAAGAAAATCAGTTTATTCCAGGATTCGAACGGACATGCTTGCCTTTCTTCTTAAACTTCTGCTGGAGAGGTGAGGAGGCTGGGGAAATGCGTCACCCCCAGAGACCCGACCTGCCGTTCTTCGGGGGTCTCCCTCGGAGCCTCATGAAGCGAGACCACCGGAACAAAGGGCGGGTGCAGAGGGGAAGGGAGGCACAGGAAGGTGATGGGGCCGGAGGAAGTGGTAGGCAGCAACGCACGGAGGACGCTGGGTGCACCCTCGGGGGCCGGGGGCGGACTGCAAACGCCAGCAGTGTGAAATGGGCCAGGGCGCCTCCGTAACCCAGGTGGTGGAAAAGGGCGCCCCACCCCACACCCAGCACCCTCCTGCATTGGCGGCCATGTTCTGCAAGACACAGCAACACCCAGGTGCGGGGGCAGGGGCAGCATGCTTTGCTAACTGTTTATTTTCAATAAACCTCCCACTTGAAACTCTGAAGAAAACCAGCCCCAGGCCTCCCCGAACCACCCCACCCGCTGCTCAGAAGAGAGCCCAGGAGCCCGTCGGCAGGCCGGGAGGCGGCGTCCCGGCAGGGTCACTAGGACCGCGTCTCCTCACGGCCGGGCACCTCCTCCCGGGCGAACGGCTGGGGGAGCAGGAGAGGGTCGTCCCAGAGGCCCGGCCGGGCCAGGAAGCCCCGACATGGCTCGGCGCTCCGTCCTCGGGGACGAGTCTTCCTGAAGGCGCAGCAGAAGCCCGGGCAGCCGCAGGGGTGGCGCACTCGGAGGGAAGACAAGCAGGAGCAACAGCAGGCTCCGGCCGCCTCTGCGCGGCCCCGCCGGAGCCCAGGCGTCTGGGACCCCTCCTTGTGCCTGCCCGAACTCAGGACGGGAGGGGGGGGGGGGCCGCTCCGTTCCCGCCCCCCTCACCGCAGCCCTGCAGAGCCCAGCCTGAGCCCCTCTCACCCACACCTCCCAGGGCTCAGTGGTCACACCAGGGGCAGACGGGAGCCACGTGGTCGCTGCAGTGTCCACGGGGGGTGGGGGAGGGGTGATGCCCCAGGAAGCGCAGCGTCTGTCCTCACGGCTGCTGGTGCCCAGCTGCTCGGATGTCCCCGGTCCTAGGGGGAGGCCTCTCCAAGGAGACGCAAAGGGGCGTGATGAATTCAGACACCCTAACCCACCTCCCAGACCCCCTGGGGCACAGACAACAGCGTAAGCTCCGGGAAACCCTGCCCGTCACCTCCGGGTCCCTTCACATCATCTCGGCCTCCAGGGCTCAAGCCCCCCCAGCTGCAGCTCCCGACCTCACCGTCCACCGTTCCCCCCAGTCCTGCAGCCGCTGCTGACGACGACGCCGGCTATTGCCCACCGTGCACCGGTGACGCACGTCACACCTCGTGAGCTTGCTAAACCCTCGGCCCAGCCCACGGGAAGGCGCAAGTACCCCACCGTCAGATCATCACCCTGGTGTCCAGATTAGGAAATTAACACAAAGAGAAGTAACTCGTCCAAAATGGCACCACGAATCAGCCGTTTGCAGTTAAAAGAGGCAGTCAAATGCAAAACCATGGAGTGAAGCATTGAAACAGAAATAATCTTAGCTGGCAAATTACCAGCTGGTCCAGGTGGCTTGTCCTCCGGGAAAACCACTCAGGTGTACCAACACATGTCGAATTCTCTCCGAGAATTCTGCAAACCTTGCAGAGATCCATCAGGCACAGAAACTGGAGACCTTCCACAATCCAACCTGAACGCATTCAGGGGAGATTCCGAAAAAGGAGAGGCAGCACGCTGGTCTCACTCCAGGACGAAGGCCGCGGAGGGACGGCAGCCGGGTGCCCGGGACACAGCTCCTCACCGTGTGTGAGGCGCCATCTCAGGAGCACTCCCAGCACACGGTCCGCACGCCCGGCCCCGTGCCTCTGCCCCGTCCCGTTTGTCATCCCTAACAATGAAGGAGCCGCCTGTTCACCAGCAACGCGGGCTGGTTTGGCAACAGCGGAGGGATGCAAAGTATGGCCTCTCCCACGGGCCAGCCAGTCCAGAGAACTGGGACCCGGCTGTCACCAGGCTGGGAGGCACTGGGTGGGGCCTGCGTGGAAGCTGGGGGTTGGGGTGGAGACCGAGGGGTCAGGGCCGCCTGGTCCCCGCAGGCCGGGCTGCTGCTGAGCAGGAGCTCTCCCCGCTGCCGGGGCAGGGCCAGGAGCGGGAGGCGCCCCCTGCAGGCCTTCCCGACTCCGTTTCAACTGTCCACGTCCTCTCGGCGCACCTGCCCTCCTCTGTCCCTGCGTTTAGGCCACTGGGTCCTGTTTTTCCCTCCAGGGTCTGCAGTCTGGGTTCCCTCACTCACAGAAGAGACACCAAACTTTCCATGACTCAGGTCCGGACGACCTGTGACCTTCCCATTCCCTAACGTCCACTCCCCACTCAGTCCCTGGATGTGTGGTCCCTAATCCATTGTCCGGCCTCCAGGTCCCCCCACTCTGGCCCACACTCCCCTTCCAAGTGCCCTCTGCTCCAGCAGAGCCCCGTCCACTCAGCCCGAGGGCCCTCCTCACGTCTGTGCACGTCAGGGCTGCCGCTGCCGCCCATAGCCCCCCCACCCCCACCCGGGGCCTCGCTGCCTGGCTCTCGCCCTCCTCTCACTCCACCTGGGGCCCCTCGGGCACACGGGCTCGGTCCCTCTCGTGGCCTCATCCTCTCACCACCCTGTCCCCTCGGCACCCACGGCCCTGTCCCGGGCTCACCCACTCCAACCAGCTTTCAGATCTCACCACAGGTTTGACGTCTTAGGGAGCCCCAGGCTGACCCCCCAGCCTGGGTCAGGGCTCGCTGGGAACCAGGTCTGTGCTTACACGGCGGCTCCTCGGATGTCCCTTGGACGCCGGGCTGCTCCCAGTGCCCACCTACTGGCCCCGGAGCCCAGGCCATACCTGCTGCACTCGGCTGCGCCTGCCAGATACACGGGGTCTGTGGCCTGAACAGACGACCCCACCGGGAGTCCAGGGCGGACCCAACCGTTGTCCTGAGAGCACACAGAGGTTCTCCCCTCCGAGGGGCCGCAGAGGGGCGGCGGGCTGGCCAAGCCCCGCTGCCGTCGGGGGCTGCAAGGAGTAGCCACGGGCTGGTGAGCTTGCGCCGCTCAAGAAACGGACCACGTGGACCAGACCAGTGTTGGCGGACCTCAGCGAAGGAAACGTCTGTGCCCTCCCGAGTACGCACGCGTGTGTCCTGTCACCCGGCCTGCGCCAGGACCCCCGCCCGGTGAGGCCCCGCCCCAGGGAGGCCAGGGAGGGTGGGGGCGGGGACACAGTCTGCTCCCCCAGGGACTTCAGCCGCATGGCGCCGCCGGAGAAAACTTCTCCAGGGGCGGGCAGGAGCCACCTTGCATCCTCCGGTCAGTCGGCATCTGAATTAAATGAGAAAACAAGAAAAAAACCTCCAAAGCAACAAGCAAACTGCATTTGCACACACACAGCCGGAAGCCACGATATTCAGGACGCGTCGCCAACGTCGGCCTCAGCGCCAGGGCCCCCCAGGCACGCACGCTCGGCTGGGGGCTGGGGGGCACGGCGGGTCCGCCAGAGGCCGGCGGAGACAGAAACTGCTTTTCACACCCAATGGGGCTCCCGGAGCGCGCGGACGGCGGCCGCCCAGCGGCCACTGCGGGGATTGCAGCTCCTGGAGTTGCGCGGTCCCAGACCCGCCCCCACCCCGCCCCACCCCGCCCCACCTGGGCAGAAACCACCTGTGCGCATTCTCCCATCTGGAGTCCCGCTCCGCGACTGCTCCTCATTCTAGCGAACCGCCATTCTGACAAACGGGGGCTCCCCTCCGAGAGCTGGATGGGGGCAAAGCAGAGCTCACGAGTGGGCAGGCGGGCCTCATAGCGTGGAAGTCTATTTTTGTTCCTTAAAATGTGTTCCGTGAGGTGGGTCCTTTCCCCGTTTCAGGACAAAAATCCAGGCCGCCCAGGATTTCTCTGGCTCCGTGAGACGCTGCTGAAATTCGGTAGCTGAAACGGCCGGGCCGGTGTGCCGGCCAGAACGGCGGCCTGGCAGGAAAGGCGCACCAACCGCAGCGCGGCCGGACTCAGGTGGACAGCGGGCTGTGGGACAGAGGAGTGGCCCCTCCCGCTCCGCATTTCTCATTCCAGTTCCTGCTGCCAGCGCCAGCCTCCAGCCCCCAGCCCCACCCCCACAGCAGAGGCTCCGCGAGCGAGCGAGCCGGAGCGGGAGTGTGGGACTCAGTGACCCAACGCCTGCGTCCTGCGCACTCGCACGGAGCCTTCACACCCGGCCTCACACCCGGCGCCCCGCCCAGGCTGAGCGCTTTGGGCGGACCTGCGTGCCCTCGGAGCCCCCGTGTGGGGGAGCCTCAGCCCCGGGTGTGACGCTGTTCGGAGATGGGCTTCGAGCAGGTGATTAGGGTCAGTGGGGTCTTGAGGGCGGTCCTCGTGGTGGCCACGGAGCCCTCGTTACAAGACATGCCCGGGAGCTTTCTGGCTCTTTCCCTGGCACACCGCGGAAAGGCCACGTGAGCAGGTGGCCTCTGCCCCCCAGGGAGACCCAGCCTGACACCCCAGCACGCTGGCTCCGAGGTCTCAGTGAGAGGACAAGAGGCCACGGATCTGCCGTGGGAGCTGCCACCTGCGGTCTTCCAGGGCGGCCAAGCGGGTTCCTGCTCGGGCTGAGGGTGTCCCTGCTCCGGCCAGTCAGGGGCCCCCCTACCCGCTGCCTCAGCCCCAGGGACACAGCCACACCCACAGCCCCCGCCCAGACCACGCCGTCTCTCCGGGCAGTGTTCTCGGACAAGACCGAACAGAACGCCGTGCTGGCCGCTGCTGGCCAGGCCACCGCTGCTCGAGAGGATCACTCGGGCGCTCCCCGTCCTCAGGCCCAGGGCAGTGGCCGGCCCACAGCAGCTGCGCTATCCTCTCCCTCCTGCCCAGCCCTCGCCCCCCAACTTTCCCGTGGGAGAGTCGAGACACCCTACCTCGTTCCCACCACACTTCAGGGTAACACAGTCAGCCCCCCAGCGGCCTTCTAAAAGCCTCTCTGTGACAAAATCACGTGTGTGTCACCCTGGCTGAGCCACAGTGCACCGTTATGTGGTCAAATGTCAGTCCAGATGTTACTGCGAAGGCGTCTTTAGGTGAGGGTAACATTCTAGTCAGTGGAGCGCAATAAACAGACGGCCCTCCACAATGTAGGTGGGCCTCGTCTAATCAGTCGACGGCTCTAGGAACCAGACAGGCAGACACCCCCTCTCCTGAGGAAGAGAGACGTCTGCCTCCCTCCAGACGCTTCCAGACTCAGTCTGCAGCCCCCTCTGTCCCTGGGCCACTGACCCTGCAGCCTGCCCTGCGGATGCTGGGCCTGCAGGCCCTTCCACCGAGTGAGCCAACAACTTGGAATCAGTCACAGCTGATGTCTGTCCACCCGTCTACTTCTGTGCACATCTCCTGTCAGCTCTACGTCTCTGGGGAACCCTCACACCCTCTCCCTTGACACCAGGACTGAGGAAGGAAGCACCCTCCCCCGCAGCGCGCACAGAAGATGCCGGTGAGCGTGTCTGGGACCGTCCGACAGGCTGGGCCCTGTGTGGCTGGCCCCTCGGCGGGTCGCAGCCGTGCAGGCAAGCTGGGAGGTGTGGCCAGCACCCAGGGGTGAGGCCACCCGGTCCCTGATCCTTTGCTTGCCTTCCTCGAATGCCCCTTTTCCAGCCCCCCGGGCAGTCTGCAGAGAGCCGTGGCCCTGTCACCCTGGTCTCATCGTGGACCGGGGGGATGCTTCCTCCCCGGTGCAGAGCAGAGGCCCACACAGGGGCGTCCCCTCCCTTCTCAACCCCAGGTGCCTCCTCCCCCCCCCCCCCCCGCAGCGGGACGGCACTAGGAGCCTCCGTGGGTGCAGAGCTCGAGAGAGACCCGCCCGCCCCTTCTGCAGAGGTCTCCTGGCTGCTGCCCCGCCCCAGGAGGCACCTGGTCCAGGCCGGCTGTCCCAGGAGCGGGCGGCTCTCTCCCTCCCAGACTTCCCCTTGCTCTCAGGGGAGGGTGCCCCGCACCGCGGCAAAGGACACGGGATGACGTGTGCACACCAAAACCACCACCACACCTGCGGCCCCTCCCCCGCACGGAGCTGAAGCAGAGAGACACCTGCAGGCCCCACAGCTGGCGGTGAAACCCGAGCTGCTCCCAGCGTCCCGCCCACCCGACACCGGCCGGGAGGACTGGTTGACAATGTAGGATGAACCTCAGATTCACACAACTTGAATGTGGATATTTCCAGCTGACAGAGGTGCTAGGTTATCGTTTGCAGCTCAGAACACACCTGCTGGTATTTAACTATGAGAAAGGGACAGTGCAGCAAAATACCAAGTTGTGACACTGATGCCTATGATGATGCCCTGGCCAGTGTGGCGCGGTGGGCTGGGGCGCTGTCCCCCACACCAGAAGGTGGGGCGTCCATTCCCAGTCAGGGCGCACACACCTGGGCTGCAGGTTGGGTCCCCAGCTGGGGCACGTTCAGGGGCAACCAACTGGTGCTCTTCTCTCCCCCTTCCTCTCCCTCTAAAAGCACAGGGAAAAGCATCCTGGGTGAGGATTAAAGAAGCACCAATAATGGGGAAAGTCCTGCTAACTAGCTCACGAGATACAAAATCCCCAGAGAGCAGAAAGCGCTTCGGAGGCGAGCGGCACCGTCCCCGGGCCACGGGGGACTGCGGTCTTGCTGAGACTGGAGACACGCTAACTGGCAGCCCCCGCTCTCGTGAGCCAGCACTGACCCCCCGACGTCAGCTTCTGGGGACACACAGCCACCCCTGCCCTGGCCGACTGGTGACAGCTGGCCTGGGCCCGCCGCCAGCAGGGCAGGCCTCCCAACACACCACTGTGCGTCTCAGAGTATTCAGTCCGTCTTATGGCGTTTGTCACGCTGTGAACTGAAGACAAAAATCAGGTTTTCGACCCCGAAGACAAAAGCACAGGACTCCCAACACAAAGGAGGTGAGGCGAAGGTGAGCTTCACCCAACGCAGAGACAATGGTGCAGGGTCAGCCTCCACTCCGGCCCACGGACACCCGTCACCAGCTCTTCAACTTCGTCTGCAAAGCAAACAAATAATATGTCCCAGGCACTAGAATTATGCTGTCAAATGTTGAGGTTAAAATGCTGGGGAAAAACCATCATTCTGTATTACTCAATATGTGGAAAATGACCCCCCACACACACACTACGAATGTACAAACCTGCTGTTGTGTCACTGCAGTCGAGCCTCGCACACGGCTCTGCGGCTGCGTCAGGGACGCGGGGAGCACAGGGCCTACGTCGTGCCCGCGGCCATCGAAACCTGCGACCCAAGGATAACACAGCAGCTCTGCCTCTTCCAAACTTGGGCAGCTGCACTAAGCTCCACCAGATGCCTGCTGTCTGCCAGGAGGCAGACCGCAAAGGAGAGTACGGGTCATCCATCACTGCTTACGAGGTGCAGTGCGCTACTGGGGCTCCGAGCTGGCCGCGCGTGGACTGAGGCCTCTGTCCCCAGTAAGCCACTCCCGTCCCAGGAGCCGGGCTCCGGCCCGGGCACCGTCTCCCTCCTAGCAGTCCCCAGGAGAGCCCCGCCCGCAGAGCAACCGGCCCGATGGGCTGTGGACCCGCAACCAGGTCGTTGCTGCCCTCGGCCCGCCGTGCACACACAGTGCCCTGAGCCTCACTCGCATCGGCTTGGCTCATGACAGCTTCCTGGGGCCCCCTGAGAGCCAACCGGCCCCCCAACCCGGGGGAGCGAGGGCAGGGGGTGGGGGGACACTGACCACTGGCCACCTACTGCTGTGCCTGGGCCTCCACAGGCTCCGTGCTCACGGGCGTCCTGCCAGTGCTCTCCAGGCTCCCCGCCCCAGGACAAGGGCCTGAAGCTTCGGGTCAGCGCCTTCCGTCGGGGGCCTTCCTCTCATCACCCCCCCCACCAGTGACCCCCACCCCCACCCCGAGGGCTGCCTCAGCAGCCTCCCCCGACCCCTGGAGCTCGGTCTCAAAGCTGCCTGCATTGAAATTCCACACTCACCTCTCCAGACAGAGCCTGTCCTAAACATTTTACAAATATGCCGGAGAGACTGATCGCGTTCATAGACACGGCTCTGACTGTGAAGACTGAACAAGTGATAAAGGATCACTCTAAAGAAACCGATAAAAAATGAACAGCAGGCAACCTTAGCTTGATGAGTTTGACAAAAAAACTCATGGTTTTAAACTCATGAATTTACCGTAAGTTCACAACTTTATGAAAAATTGTAATCCATTGCTTACCTTTTACCGTAAAGTTTGAGAAGTAAAAAACAACAAGAGACGCTTCAGTTCCACTGTTTGTGAGACAGAGAAAACACCAACAGAACCGTGTCGTCCGGTATTCAGATTAGGTGCGGGGGGGGGGGGGGTTGGCGGGGGTCCCAGCCTTGAGGGGAGGGAATTTCAGAGTGGGGCGGTGCCTGCCGGGGAGGACGCGGAAGACCCCACAGCCGCCGTGAGCCCAGCACTGTCAACGTCAGCGTGCCCGAGTTGTGTCACCATCAAAACACACAGCGAAAGGCCAAAGCCACCGAACACAAACGTGAGCTGTCCCCGGGAACACACGCACCTGGATCAGACGCTGCGAGCAGCCCACGTGGTCCCTCCTCGTTGCTATCACTAATGAGTTCCGTCGGAGATTAATTCTGCCTGTGCATCCGTTAGGGATGGTGCCGTCTATTTAGGGAGGTGATAAAAAATTAACAACCACTTCTCATTCCATTAGAGGAAAGAATCAGTTAAATACTTGAACAGACATGATTGCAAAGACTCAGAAGCAAATTAATGATATATCCCCTTGCCATTCATTTGCAAATATATTCCACCTTGCTGGGAATGTGCTCATTTCACTTAATGAACTGGCCAGTGAAGATTCAGAACTACTTATCATCAAAAGCAGCAATTTGGGGTTAAGGAAGAATCCTGTGTGGAAGAGTAGGGAAAAAATCGGGATAATTTATAGGTGAAAACTTACTGGATCAGAACAGCAACAATGCCTTAGCCTTAACATTGAAAACAGGCATGAAAATATGTCCACTCTCGGCAGGCACGTGAATACTAGTCACGCGCCTGTGAGCGAGAGAACATTTCTGGGGACAGCGCCCACCCTCGGTGACGATGCGGCCACCCCGGCACTCCCTGCGCCGTATGCCACGCTGCGCGCTGGCACCGCGGACTCGGTGGGAATGCCGCAGAATGAGCACCAAGGGACCCAAAACATCGTGTTCCGTTGTCACCACCGCCAAGAGACACCCGAGTGGGCGTCGGCTCTGAGTTCGAGTGGAGACGGGTTCTGTGTCGGAGACGCCCCTCGGCCCGATATGCTTCCTCCACTGGAGGAGCCACGCGGCTGAGGCTCCTGGGACAGTCGGGCACCAAGACGGTGCCTCCACGTGCCTCGCTCTCCGTAAGACACAAGACCGATTTCACCACCTGTGTTTCCTCTCCCCTCCCTGCTGCCCCCACGGAACACACCCATGACCATGCACACGCACACACATGCGCACAGACACGCGCACATACAAACATACACCCATGTGCTGGGTTGGTCAAAAAGTTTATTTTTTTCTGTAAAATACAGACACGTTTTCCATTTTCACCAATAACTCTACTGGTTTGGGCATCTTGAGCAGACTGGCTGCCTCCCACGCGGCAGAGCGTTCACTGTTCCGTGTCTCGATTTGACCGCTGTCGGCTTCAGCCAGTCTGCCTGACCCGGGAGCACCATCCAGCAAGAAACCTCCTGCACGCAGCTTCGCAAACCACTTCTGGCACGTTCGACCGGTCACAGCACCTCCTCCACACACTGTGTGAGTCCCTTTTTGCATTTTCACCTTTCTTGAAATAATAAAGCATAATATGCCAGAAATGTTGCATATTTTCTTCCATCTTTAATATTAAAATGGTTGCACAAAAATTCACCAATTCTGATGGTTTTTTAATGCTCACTGATATGACAGCTGTCACAATACAATCTAACAAAATTGTTTTGAGTGAGGTTAAAGACAACTAAGCGCTACTAGAGCCATCGTACAGGAAAAAAGAAATGAACTTTGTACGATACATGACAATTGAAGGATCTAATTTAATCAAACAACGCTCAGCGCCACCGAGGACTGAGGGGCAGTGGCAGGTCACTCTGCAACGTGGCCAAAGCTATTACAGGGGCTGGGAGTTCTCCAGCCGCAGACCCATCCCTGTGGGAAGACGGCACCCCACACGGACCTGGGAGCAGCCCGAACCAGCGCCGGCCATCACTGGGGACACGCAGGGTCCTCCCTGCACCTGGACTCCATCCCAGGGAACCTGCTCTGCAAACCACTTCCCACGGAGCCTCGCTGCCGCTTAGGGCTGCTTCCCTCATCCAGTCGGTCTCGGTTTAAACCGGTTTGCACCTCGGGCTGATTTGCTCCCACTAACCAGAAGGTGAGCTCTCAAGAGGAAACCCAGATCCACTGTAGAGAAAAGATAATTATTTTCTTCTGCACCTCGCGGTTGTAGGACGAGTTAAAATTTGTAGATTGCATGTGAAATGCTTTTAAAATACTAAGACAAACCAATTTCAGGTATTTTTAGACTGACTCATACTGCCAACACCTGTTCATGGTTTTTCCCTGAAATGGCAGCGAAGACGAGATGTTCAGCGAGGCCCTAACGTATAACCTTCCAGGTTCACGAGACCAGGCGTCTCGCGGCCCAGACCTCCGCTCTGAGGCCCCCACCTCTGCACCGCTCACAGGGCCCTCCCGGAACTCGGCCCACCCCAGCTGTGAACCGCAGCCGCGCCTTCCGGCCTCTGCTGCTGCCTTCCGCGTGGTCTTGTGTCCTAACTGCTCGCTCGCCCCTTTATCCTGTTTCAGCTCCGCTTCCCACAAACCGATGGAATGATTTCCAGTGGCCAAATTCACTCCTTCAAATATTTCTAGGGGAAAAAAAATCTCATCTTCAGAAATAACCAACCTCAAAGCAATCCATTTTATTGTTCAGGCCTTTCGCAATTAAATGGCCGTTGCATGTTGTTCGTGAATCTGAATGGGTTCCTCCATATAATCCAGATTCTCAGCAAAGATTCTCAGTGAAGGGTGCAGTTTCCAGGTGGCACCTTCAGAGCTGGGGGTGGGGGAGGGGGTTCTGCACCGAAACTGTTCTTTCTTAAAAGGAGACTCGGCGCCTGACCCCCCTCTCCACTTCGGCTGCAGAACTCAAGCAACAGGCTCACGTTCTTCCAGGTGGGACGGACTCAGTGACTGCCCAAAGGGACAAACCAATAAAAATCGGATGTGGCACTAATGGATTTCTGTCTCATAAAATCACACATTAATGTAAATCAGTACTGGGAAAGCATTTTACGTGGGTGTGTTACTTCTTAAAACTTTGCTTCAACCATTCTAAAAATAATCTGTACCCATTTTGGAAAATAACAGGAAAAAGTGGACCAAAAAAATCAACCTTACTCCCAACTATACAAAATAATATTAATTTGACATTTGGTGAGTTAATTTTCTTTTTTTGTTTATCTAAATAGAAGTTGGGGGTCTGTTTTATCATTTTTACTTTTTGGTTTTACTTAACTGTGTTTACTCTGTATATGGAACTTTATAAGCATACACTTATATTTCTATAAATATTTACCTTACTTTCTTTGCTATAGCAAGAACACTCCTCCTATCATAAGTTTTTACAAAGCACATGAAAACAACTGCATAATATCCCACCGAGTGCTAAGACCTGACTTTATTGAACTAGTTCATCATGAGGTATGTTAAATGGTTTCCAAGTTCAACTATTACACAAAGCATGAGGAGAACATCTCTAAACAGAAAACTTTTTCATTAGTTGCACTTAGTTTCTTAGGATTAATTCCCAGGAATTAAATTATTAGTTCAAAAGGAAGAACTGTTTGAAGGTGCATGTTACCAGTTTTTTCAAAAAAATTTGCAACAGTTCAAGCCCGTCTTACAGCGCGGAGGGGCCCCCACGCGACCCACGCCTCACCCGGCAGGACCTGTGCTCGTGGGAAACCTGCACACTGTTCAAGTCTGTTCACTGTCTTCATCGGGGCGGGGCGCGCCCTGGGGTGAAGCAAAGCGGCTTCTGGGACCCCCGGGTTTCCTGGACTGAGAGGCCAAAACAAGCCTCTTCCAACCATATGGCTTTTCCAACCACAGAGGAATTCTTAAACTCAAAAGCACAGTTTCAAAGCCTTTCTCTAGCTTCTCAGTTGGTTCTCCCTGGTCAGCCGTCCTCACCACACGTGGGGCCACAGAACCCCCGTGGCAGGGGCTTGCGGAGCAGGTTCCCACTGCATTTGTCTTGAAGTGCAACACACATGAAACCGACCGAGTAATAACATTATTTCAAAACGGGTTTTGATCTTCTTGATATCAGATCTATTGATAAGGAGAAAGTACTCCCACGACCACAGAGCGTGGGGCCCAGGAGAGGCTGTGCGGCAGGCTCACACCACAGCCTCCTGTCACACACTCCCACTCGACGCCCAAGTGCAGAACCAGCCCTGGGGAGCACCTTCCCAATCAAAGGGACATCTACGGGGGATCTGCAGCGGAGCGGCTACAGCCAGCTCCAACAGCCTGTGACAGACCCTCCCTGCCAGGAGAGACCGCCAAGAGGCGGCAGGAGGAACACCTGGGCAGGAAGCTTTTTCATTGTTCGAGCTTGGTGCCTCCAGGCTGGTCCCCAGGCATGGGAGATCAGCTCGAAGGGAAGGAGCGTCTGAGAGGCGAACCTCATGCAGAGACTGAAGGCCCTGCCCGCACCTTCCCCACGCAGCGCAGGGAGGGGTCGGCACGGGGCAGAGGACGAGGCTTAACCGGACAACAGGTGTCCCTTCCACTGGTAGGAAGCCTACAGGTGTGAGGCCTGCGGCACCTGCCAGGAGGCAGAGCCGAAGGAGAGCGTCACACTGGTGGCAAGCCGCCTGTGGGCCTCGAGCTGGGGGACCAACGCGCCCGAAGAAGCCGGGGACCGGCCGCCCGCATCCAGGACAGAGAGCAGCCAGCTGGAGGGGTCCGGCCTTGCTGGGGAAGGGGATGGCACATCCTGGGGGTCTCCAAAAAAGCCATAAGCATGTCCCACAAGACAAAGGATCAGCTGTGGGCATGGGCCACCCTCCACCCAGTAAGATGACACCCACTTTGTCACCGGTCAGCAGCGCCCAGCACTGTGGCCGTCAGCTCTGGAGAAGCCATGGTGGGCATGGGGTGGTCAGCGCAGGAGAGGGAGCAGCAGTGGGCCCAGCGTGGCCTCCTCCGGGAGCAGGTCCCAGTGGTGCGGGCCACACCGAGACAGGGTTTTCCTGAGTGAGACGCAGGGGCGTGCTGTTTACGCACTGTATTTCGGGCACCTCCAAAGCAGAAAAGCAAAGACAGCTCACACGCACAGTACCCACTACTTGTCGTCCGTTGTAAATCCTTTACACGTAACTGCCCTTTGACCTTCAGGACGCAACACTGTGGAATGGGACACAACCCACTTTCCCACTTTACAGAGCCACAGGGAAGTCAAAGGACATGCTCCGAGTCACACTGCTAAGAGGCAAAGCCCAGGTTCCAAGCCCAGAAAACTCGTTTCAGAGTCCAGAGACTCTTGTTTCGTCAGATTAAAAAGCACCAGGAGAAAAGACCAATTCCCAACAGGGAGTGAATTCCACGTGCAGCCAACAGTTACTGACCGAGTCCCTCACAAGCCGGCCAGCTGGGAGGCGGCTGCCCACCGGCCGTGTGGCCGGTCGCCCCAAAGGGAACAGATAGTTCTGATTTCCCGGACACGCAGGCCCTGCGAGGAACCCTGCCCGAGGTCACCTGGATCTTTCCGTAGTTTCGGGTCCTCTCTCTGAGATGCGTCACTGCTGTCACCCCGGTATGTCCTCCCACGGCCCTCAGCAAAGCCGTGAGCAACGGCGGGAGGGAGCTGCTGAGAAGGGGGGCCCTGGGGGACACACGGGCCCAGGAGGGTCCTGGGCAGAGAGCCGCCGCCGGCCAAGAAGCGGACGGACCCCCAGGATCGGGGCAGGAAGCTGAAGCCTGAAGCCCGGGGTCCGCGGCCTGTGGGCAGGCTCCGCTCGGCAGCGCACAGCCGCCCGGGCCTCTCGCGGCCTATGCGTGGGCCGAGGGGCGCTTCCTCCGCTCTTCGGGGTCATCTGGAGCCTCGGAGCCTCCTTCTCGGTCACGGGCGGCGTGGAATCGTGAGCCCCGTTAGAATGCGTCAGCCATCCCAGGACAGACCAAAAGCTGCCCTGCTCCGCGACCGTGTAGGAGGAGGTCCGCACCATCCCGGCTCTGGGCCCGCTCTCACCCGAGCGTCGTGTCTTCTTCCTGCGTGTCTTCCCACGGACGGGAACCTCTCTCTCCAGGGCACTGCGTCGGCCTCCGCAGTCGGTGCCCACCTCCTGGCGCCGGCCTGGCCCTCGCTGCTCCCCCGAGGCCCTCCCACGGGCTGGCGGAGGCTGCAGACGGGGCCGTGGCCTAACGAAGTGCAGGGGCCGCTCCCCGGGCACCCAAGGGGGCCACCCCGGTGCGAGGCCCGGAAGAGCCGACGCCCGCGGCTCACGGCGGGCAGGACCCACACAGCCCGCCACGCCTGTGCCCAAGCAGCCGCTGGGATCGGTCTCAAGTCAGGACGCACTCCGACCCCACTCTGTCAGTCGGTCTGTCCGTCCGTCCCTCCCTGCAAAGACAAAGGCGCACGTACGACTTCCGCCAGTACACGCAGGGACGACCGCCCGCTGCGCCCCCGCCAGTTCACTGCACGGCGAGTGGGAGCAAAGGGCCGGTCGGGGGGCAACGGCAGCCGTGGGTGACGGCGGGAACCTCTCCCGTCGGGGCCCGGGTGGGTGCACGCAGCGGGGAGATGGCCCGGATGCTGGCGCCCGAGCTTCAGGGGAGCGCGCACAGCCCCAGGACCAGACGCCACCGCCCCAGGCGAGCGGCGCCCGCGGACCGGCGCGGACGCTCCGCCACCGGAGACGACGTGGCCGGTTCTCTACAAAAGCAAAACCAAACTAAGTGCGTCCACCGCACGACCCAGTAATCCCGCTCCCGGAACGTGTCCCGAGGAAACGTGACCGAGGCCCCGGGAAACGCCCACACGCGGCCGTTCCTCTGCGCTGGCGGACAGCACCCCGAAACGACGCGGGCCGCGCCCCTCCGCAGGCGGCACGCCCGCACGGCGAACGCAGCACCAGGGAGGGCCGGACGTAGCCACACCACGCGCCGCGAGGGCGTCCCCGAGTCGGCGGAAGGGCCGGGGCCCGAACACCGCCCGCCGAGTGTGACCGCGCTCCTACCTCCTTCTCAGCGCGCGACGTGGACGGCGTCACGGGACGGAGGGCGGACCGGCGCTCGCCAGCCGCGCGGGGCGTCGGCAGCAGGTGTCACAGGAAGTGTCGGTGTCGGTGTCGGTGTCGGCAGAGCCAGAGCGGCGACGTTGCGGTGACATTGCGGTGCATTGCGGTGCGTTTTGCGGAGCTGCACCGCGTCTGCGCCGTGCCTGGGGACGCCGACGCACGCCGACGCGAAGGGACGTGCACGAAGGGACGTGCACGAAGGGACGTGCACGAAGGGACGAAGGGACGTGCACGAAGGGACGAAGGGACGTGCACGAAGGGACGTGCACGAAGGGACGAAGGGACGTGCACGAAGGGACGAAGGGACGTGCACGTGGTGCCGCCGCCTGCGCTCCGGCTGGGACGTGGCGCCACGGTCACGTGAGCTCTAAGCAACCACTGGCGGACCGGAGTGACGGGTGCCTGGGACCTCCCTGTACTCTGTGATGAAATAATTATTTCAAAATAAAAAATTAAAGAATAGTTTGTGACAAAATATTTGTTTAACCTGGCTGGCGTGGCTCACTAGGTTGGCGCAGGCCTGCGAACCAAAGGGTCACTGGTTCGATTCCCAGTCAGGGCACATGCCTGGGTTGCGGGCCAGGTCCCCAGCCGGGGGCGCATGAGCGGCAGCCACACCTTGATGTTTCTCTCCCTCTTTTTCCCTCCCTTCCCCCATCACTAAAAATAAATAAATAAAGTCTTTAAAAAGAGAATGCTTGTTTGAAGCAGGACAGCGGATCCGCATTCGGAGGAGCCTTGCACACTCACGCGCACACACCGCTTCCAAAGAGTGGCTGGAGGGAAATAGCTCTCATGCTGCGGGCTCTGCCCGGGGGCAGCACTCGCGTATCGGGTTTCTCTCCGCATTTTCCGAACTTTCGGTATTGAACACGTGTTTTACAATCAGACCCCGAAACTCCGTCTCCAGACGGAGAAAGAGAGCCCTTCGAAAACGGTAAGCTGTACACGGTCTGCGAAAACCGGAAGAAAACTGCGGAAGCGAAAGCCTTCGCGGAGAGGGTCGGTGGGACCCCACGTAAAAACCAAGCAGCGCCCCCTTGACCTGTGCAGGACACAGACTGGAAGCCGATGCAGACCGCGAAGTTCCCACGATGAGCTGAGCAAGCCAACACCTTGCCCCTAACACGGGCGCCAGGTCTGCTGATTTTGCAGCCGCTACAGCAACGAGGGCAGTTGCACTGGGGTGTCTCCGTCGCCCCACCTCCCCCAGACACCCACCGGGAAGGACGCCGCACACCGCGCAAACGCGAACCGCCCGTGTGGAACCCGGGAACGGGCTGAGAAGTCGGGTCTCTCCGACGTGCCCTGTGTTTGGTCATTGCTCCGAATCTGTGCTCGCGGGCATCTCTGCGCCCACACGGACAGTGAGTTGTTCACGGTCTCTCCACATTGAACCCCGGATGTGTTCTCCCGGGGTAATGACTTCCGTCAGTGTTTCTCAAGTGGACTGCATGCACCTCCAGGATGGGCCGAATGGCAGGAGCCTGGGGGGCGGGGGAGGGGAGGGGAGGAGTTTCCCCAGCTGGTTATGAAAAGGAAGAACAGCCTGTTCATTGCTCAAGTGCAAAACCTCACCACCAAAAAGGCATTGAGTGACATTTTCAACCAAGACTCCTGAGTTATTTCAAGTTGTGAAACCAATTCCAGCCACACTGGAACTCGGAGACAGGCTCACAATCAAAGGGAACAGCGTGGTGGTCCGATCCCAGCAAATGTTTCCTTTCCTCCATTTTTTCACGTTGGATAACAGGAATGTGAAAACGAAAAGTGCACACACAAATTAAAAAATACAAATAAGGAAAAGCTCCCTGAAACCGACGAACGGCGAGAAGCAAGCCCCGCTTGCCGCGTGTCAGGAGTGGAAGCAGACTCCAGGGAACATCGGGGTTGGAAGGAGGAGCCGGAGAGGTAGAGACGCAGGTGGGAGTGGGAGCTGGCGTCCTCCTCCCGGGCCGCTGGCGCTGGAAGCAAGGGCCGGCCAGGGGGAGGTCAAGTCCAGGCCCAGCCCCGGGCAGAGCCCATCCCACGGGGCTGCCGGTCATGCCCAGCACAGAGACACCTGGGCTTGGTGCATTCGGACCATGGCGTCACCCTGCACTCCAGGGCTCGGCTGAATGTCTCGGATTCTTCAAAACATCCACCTCGCACCCACCCCTGCCCCCCACGCCTCCCTGCTGCACATCCTTCCTGAATCCCTGCTGACATCCTGAGGAAGAGAGATAAGGGGCCCCGGCCTCTGCGGGGTTTACAGCCGGGACCAGCCATCCCCACCCCAATGCCAGCGCTGACTCCGCCTGCCGGGACCACCCCCGAGGCTCAGGGGCCTGACTGACGCTCTGCTGAGAACTGTCCAGCACGGGCTGGCCGGGTTCCTGTCCCAGCAACAACCTGCAGGTGCAAATACCGTGTCCCTTTTAGCAAAGAAGACATCAGGGTCAGAGCGGCTGTGTGACCAGCCCACAACCCAGAGCTGGGAGTGTCAGTGTCGGATTGTGAGTGCTTCACTAGCCGAGGGTCACCCCACACGGCACAGCTGGCTTCGCCCCGAGACAGCCGTGCGGGTGACACGTTCCTGCTTTCGAAGCTGTCCGAGCAATCCGCGGGCACAGCAGCCACGGGACCTGCCTCAGCGGCCCCTGCTCGCTGCTCACATTCAGGACCAGGCGCAAAACGCAGGAGGATGGGACACGGGGGTGTTCGCAGTGGCACAGCATCAGCTGCCCACCAAGCCCCCCACGTCCCCATCGTTCCCCCTCCCTCCTCGGGTTCCGGTGTCGGGGGACGCTCGAAACACCTTGCAGTGATCTGACAACAAGCCTCCAGGGACTGGAGACTTCCCGGAGCGCGGGCAGCACCTCGCCGAGCCTCCTGATGGGAACACACCGGTTTTTGATGACACGAAGGGAACGAGCATCAGGCCACAGTCCACACGGAGCCAAAAAAAACTCACCGGCAGACATGGCTTCAACCTCCCGGCACCCCTCGTCCAAATCGGGGCTCCCCCCTCCGCCGAGAGCCCTGAGACAAGGACCGGAGCACAGTCTACTCGGCGATACCAGTCCCCCCACAGGGGAGCAGCCAGGGGCAGGAAGGTGGACCCATCAGGTATGCGGAGAGCGGGACGGCACTGGGCAGCAGGCGCCCTGGAGACTCTGCACCACGTCGGGCCTGCGTCCGCCTCAGTGGCCCCTGCCGTCCCGGCTCCTTCAGAGTCTGAGTGTCCACTAAGCAGAGGCCCGTTGTCTTGCATCTGACAGTGCCCGGGGGTGGGATCAGGCAGGCCTCGGACCGGTCCGTGTCCTCGTCCTCACATTTGGACCTCGTGCAGGAACCACAGGCTGCAGACCGAGCCACATCCAGGCCACTGGCGGCTGCGGACCAGGAACTGCTCGGGCCACGCAGACACAGAGGAGCGAAGCAAGCACAGGACAGTTTCTGGCATCATAGCTGACAAATCCTCCAAGAACAGGAGGAACCCTAAAGCCAGGAGCACCCCCAGAGCCAGCACTGACCATCAGCACACCCAGGGAAGCGAGGGGAAACCAGACCATCAGGATCCATGAGTCAGAGAGAAGTGAATCCTGGAACAGCCCCAGGCCTCCCGCAGCTGACGTGGTCAGGCACGGAGGCGGGAAAATCCGGGTCCAGTTGAAGAGGAAAAAGCCCAGCCTCACAGTCGGTCGGTCAGGGATTGTCTCCAAGTTCCAGGTCGACTCTTTCTCTGCTCCCAGTCGTCACTCCCTCCCCTGCTGCCAGCCCCCGGCCCGAGCCTCGGGAGATAAGGGGAGAAAAGGGACAAGGGCTCTAATCACACAGGAGGTGTCAGGAATTGCATTTTACCAATTAAGAACTATGTGCAGAAATGCAACCATAACAAAAGTTACACTGAAATATTTAGTTCCAAAGTGAACACGTACCTTGAGAATTCCACAGTTAGAATCACCCTGACTCACAGAATCTTCATTCTTCTGGGAACCGAAGGAAAAGTGGCTTCCGTCTTAGTTCTCTCGGCTTCCTTGTCCCAAGACGCAGAGCGGCCGACTCTAGCCAGGGAAGGGCCCCTTTCTGTTGAATGGTTGCAGGCTTTATGGGGTTTTTGCTGAAGGTTCTGCATGTGCGATTTCCCACAGTCCTCCTGGACAGCCCACTGCAGGAGGAGACCACATACTAACTCCCATCAGGGGTCACAAGGCGGCCCTCAGAAACCAGGGTGCTGCCTGCGGACAGCTGCGTGTCCTGGGGTTTGTGATCTAGCTCCCGCCTCACTGACGTCTGTCTCCTTACACCTCTCTTAGTCCTCTTTGGTGTTTAGTGAGACGGAGGAGGAGGGGGAGGAGGAGGAGGAGAAGGAGGGGAAGAAGAAGAAGGAGGAGGAGGAGACGACGACACAGGCCTTTCTAAATGACCCTGAATTTCTCAAGCCCATGGTGCCCGCCTGCAGAGGGAAAGGGAAACCTATATAATAAATGATTCCGTTTGACCGCCTCACCCCCGAAGAGGTGGGGCCCCATCCAACAGGCCCCCCAGGAGTCCCATGTGCCCAGAAACTGTCAGGAGGCCGCAGCATCTGCACAGTCTCCTGGACTTCGCATTTCCTTGCAGTAAAAACTTAAAGAGCAGTGGGTCTCAGCCTCATCCATCAGGAAAACACACCCGCAGACTCTAGACCCCAGTCTGGAGCCGAGGCCAACATTGTCCTCGCTGGTCCTTTGATCTGTTACCTTAGAATCGTTCCATTGTCACCAGGCCAGCGCGTGCCTGGATCGAAGCCCTTAATTAAGCCGTGACGGCTTTACCTCTCCGACGCCTCGCGACCACGCTCACCTCTCCTCCGAGGAGCTGTTACTGGCGTGCTCTGCACATGCACCTTCCGAGTGGCAGCAGGGAGAGAGTGCTGCCGGGGCCTCTGGGGAGGGAGCGACGAGTTTGCAGCCGCCCGGAGAGCCGGTGCTTGCGTGACCACGGGGGTGATTAGGGAGGCGTTTTGTAAAACAGACGCGGGAGCTATGTTCAGATACGCTCTGTGGCAACGCCGGAGACGAGGGCCGGTCGCCAAGCCCCCGTGTTCCCGCAGAGGCGCTGGGATGGACCCAGTTGTGGGGTCAACAGAAGCTTGGAGGGGAAGTGAGCCTCGCTGTCCGAGGAGAGGATCGATGGTGACCGAAGGAGGACCCTGACGGAGCGGTGACCAGGGCCCGGGGACCTGAAGTCTCAGACCATCTGCTCCAGTCCCATGAGGTAAAGCAGCTTAACTTGGGGGGGGGGGGGGGTTGGGCAGGGCCCCCGGAGGCGTCTGGGACTGGGCTGAGCCTCATCTAATTTGGGTCCCTGGTGCTGAATCCCGCAACTGTGCGTCCCTGGTCGGACCTCCAAGGGGACCTGGCACCTCGTGTGCAGACGGGAGCTGCCCCCTTCCTCCCTGGTCTCCGGCAGCTCGGTGCCACCCCCCCCCACCACCACCCACGCGCTTCACACCCCCCACGCCCAGGTCCTCGGTGCAGACAGACGGCATCCTGGGACTTCAGGAGGATGAACACGGGAACAGGACGGCCGAGATGCTCCGTGTGCAGCCTGCCCCCCCGCCCCCCAGTGCGGCTGCGGACTCGCCCTCCTGGGGGTCAGTGAGGGTCTGCCCGCGGCAGATGCCGGGCCCGGGCCGGCGCCAGCTGTTCCGGCTCCGTGTGGACCATGAACGAGGGATGCGACGTCTCCAAGGCTCGGTTTTCCTCATCAATAAACTCAGACTAGCAGTAACTGAGCCACTTGAAATTGCTCAGATTCCACCATTTTCGACCTATAAAGATGGCGATTTCATATGGTTCAAACGCATAGCTACCACCCAGGGATGTTGCGTGGATTAAAGTGAACATACGGAGCCCTGGCTGGCGTAGCTCAGTGGATGGAGCTCGGGCTGTGAACCAAAGTGTCGCAGGTTCGATTCCCAGTCAGGGCACATGCCTGGGTTGCAGGCTATAACCCCCAGCAACCGCACATTGATGTTTCTCTCTCTCTTTCTCCCTCCCTTCCCTCTCTAAAAATAAATAAATAAAATCTTTTAAAAAATTGAACATACATGAAGCACAAGCTCTTTGTGGACACCCAACTGGTAGCTGTTTTACAGGCAGTAACGCCAGGCTCATCCTCACGCCCAGCGAAGCCTTTCTTGAGAGAGCAGGGGCCGCGGGAGGCCCGCAGCTCTGCACACTCTGCCCAGAGCCCCGGGGCGATGAGGGCAGGGGGCGTCCAGCGGCCTTGGGTGTGGCCAGTCAGCATCGTCCCACCGCCCCTGAGTCCACAGCCACCGTTCGGTCTGGGGTCGGCACCTTCCAACCCCTGGAGGACGCTCTGGGAGGACAGGTGCGTCTCCCTTGGTTTGGCTGCCCAGGGATGGAGGGTGGAAGCTACACGGAGACACTTGTTTACCAAAAAGCTTAAACTTTCTGGTGATCGGAATGAGCTGCACTCGGGGGGAGGGAGGGGAGTTTAGGGACCCACTGAAGTGATAGATGACTGTTGCATTGTGGGTAAATCCGTCCTGTGACCTCAGTGACCCTGAGATTCTCTCCAGCCCTAAGACGGTCCCAGCCGGGGCCCTGGCTCCCAGGCTGGACCCGCCAGCTGAGCGTCCCACAGGCGAGCTCGGGATGGGAGGAGCGCTGCCCCCTCCCCCGGGGCCCCACCCCGAGGCCCCGAGGCCCCGTCAACTCGTCTCCGAGTCCCGCACGCACCCGACACCCCCACCTTGTCTCACACATGGTGATTTGTCATCTGTCTGCTGAGACACGGGGAGAAAGGCGTCGATTTAAACAGTAACAAGTCCAAGTTCAAACCTGAATCTGAGTCTCTCCTCACGAAACTGTTATCAAATCCAAGTCAGCATTTTTATGTTTAAATTGGCTGTTCCGAGAATAGGTCGCTGGAGCTTATGTTGGTAACGGGGAAGAGACTGTGTTCAGGGAAGACGACATTAAAAATCAGCAGTTGGCACGAGAGGGACTCCGATCAGCTGACCCCAGGACGGACAGAGATGCCTCCCAGCGGCCAGAGAGGCATGGACACCGCAGACAGGATCTGAGCCGGCCTCCCACAGATCGGAAGCCACGTGGTGACGGAGAGGCAGGAGGTGTGGGTGCAACGAGGGGCTCAGGACCAGGAGCCCCGGCGGCCTGGCTCTGGGCAGCCCCTCGGGTGAGGGCTGCTCACCCCTGAGGCCCGCCCAAGGGAGGGCCGGGTCGAGGGCACCCAGCAGCCGCCCTGAGACCCAGCACTGGGGTGCGGGAGACGGCCCCACTCAGCCAAGAGGAAAGGGGCGGCCAGGAAGCCGGCGGTCACAGAGGCCACGGGAGCGCACTGCAGAGGGTGGGGGGGGGCCGGGCGGGCCAGATGGTTTTGCAAACGTGTTCAATGACCGCTTTGGGCTCAGCACATCTTCCAAATTGAGTTTAATTTGGGATTGGTTTGCACGGAATCCGTTCACCGAGCGTTCACCGAACACCTTGGATGTCAGTTTCTTCAACACACGGCAGCCCGTGGGAGCACCCAGAAGGGGCGTACGCAGGGGGTCCCCTGAATGACTCGTGGTTTTAAACGTGTAGCATGACCGCTGTGTGTGTGTGCGTGCGATGCTGCCGTCCATTCGGAAGGGATTCCCGAAGTTAGAGACCATCACAGTGTTTCAACCGTGTTCTCTCCTCCGCCTCCCTCTCTCCAGAATAAATTTTTTTTTTAAATGTACGTTTTTAGGACAAATAAGGGAAACGGTACCTAATGACTATGAATTTCTACTCCGCGTCTCAGTTCAAATGTGAGGTAAATCGCTGAGTTTGGGTCAAACCTCCGACCGGCCTTTCTGTTTGCTGGGCCGTGGAGACACCTGCCGGTGGGACCCACTTCTGCGGGAAGTCCCCGGGAAAAGAATTTCTAGAACGTTCCTGCAGTGCGAATACATGGGGAATGTTTCTGTTTTCCCAGAATACATGTGATTTTTCATCATGAAAATGCTCAGGGGTTTCTTAATTAATACTTTGATTTTTATTAGGTCATAAAACTGCTAGGACAAGTATTCCTGCTAAACAGAATTACTTTTACGTTTTCAGCTGTTCCTGTATTTCAAGCTCCTGCCATTTCATCTCCACTGTGGCGAGACCACGTTTGTATAGAATAAAGCCCCCCGGACGGCACTCAGCTGCGACTCTCCCTGCGATTCTTTTTAATTAACAAACCCGGAACCCATCTGTTGCGGAAATAACTGCCTTCAGCTCCAAAAAAGTTTCCAGCTGGAAAGCTACCAGGTTCACCGTTTTGCAGCGGGCTGTTTTGTTGTTACAAACTTGTGGCGACAGAAAAAAAGAGAGAAGAGACCCTAAAGGAGGTTCGAACACCCCGAGGGGAACACCCTGGCAGCCCCCAAACTTCTGTGGAGTCCGACACCTTCTCACTGCCCCCCCACCGCCAACCGTGGTGTGTGTCCGTGGTCATCGCTGTGAGCATCCAGATGGCGAGGCCTGGGTGTGTCCTGCAGAAATGAACGAAGACCCACCGGCCAAGGCCGGTCACTCAGTGCTTTCCGCGCGAGGGTGAGACGCCCCTGCCACTTGCCAGGAGTCGGGGGAGGGGAGGGCATCCCAGTGGAAAAGGAGGCGGGGCGGGGGCTCAGGTGTGCGCTGGCTGCAGGTGTGGGCCTGGGCCTTGGCCCGGGGAGGTTGGGGAGGCTCCCTGGCAGCGGGGAGACCCACGGGGTGGGTGGGGGCGCATGACTGGCTTCCTCGGGTCGGTCCTTGGTGGAAAGCGGGGCTGCCAGTCACTCCGCTCCACTTGGGGCCGGGGCCGGGGGCCGCTGTGTGTGGTCCGACCTCCTGCACGCCTGGCCCAGAGCGGGCTGGCTGCGGGGTGGTTTGCTGCCCAGGTGCAGGCAGGTGTCCTGGGCCGGCCGCTGTGAAGTCCACATGTTTAGTTTCCGAATCATTTCCGAGTCGATTGTGACATCTTGCACAGCTGAGACGTGGCTGGAACTCAGACCCAGAAGGGGGCGCGCACGGCTGTGGAGGTGGGGGGCCGGCCACCCCAGGGGCCCTGGGGTACTTCCGCCGGGACCAGGGCCTGCCCCACCCGAGCCCCGAGCTGAGAGCCGAACTCTGATGTTCTGGTGGCCGCCAACACCCCCGGACAGGGACCGGACCCCAAGGGCAGGTCCGAGGGCCAGGCGAGGGCAGACGCTTTTCGGAACCGGGGTAACGCGAGCAGGGGGGCAGGCTCCGGTGCCAGGCGAGGAGGACCGGTGCGCCCCACCCGGAGGTGCTCAGAGGCGGGCGGCACAAGCACTCCGCAAGCCAGGCAGGGCTGGCCTCCGGGGGTGGGGGGGGGCCGTTCCCAGTTCCATCGCCGCACCCATGACGACTGGTTATTAACGGTGCCTCTGAAGGTCGCGCCAAAGGGAGGGCTGCGTGTGCCCCGAGGTGTGCTTGCTGCCCACGAGCCCGGGTGGTTCTGCACACGTGCTCATGGCCTGGGGGCCGGGCCTGTCTCCCGCATCACCTGGAGGAGGGGTGGCCTGGAAGACACAACAGGTGGGCACAGGGGGCTCTTCTCTGGGTGCGTGACAGCCGGGGAGGCCTGGGACCAACCACACACCTGTGTCACCCCGGCAGTTGCAGGGGACCGGCTGCCACTGGGTGGGGGGTGGGGGGGCCAAGGGCAGGTTTACTGAGGCGGCTGGAGCGGGAGGAGGGGGCTTCTGAAGGAAGTCACCCAAAACTGAAGCACATGGGACAAGGACAGAGCCTGCGGGAACGACGTCTCTGGGAAGGCAGGGGCGGCCGGTCCAGGGGAGGACGCCACGTTGGAGACCCAGCCCCCGAGAGCCAGGCAGCCTGGCGTCCCGGGAAGGGCATTTGGAGGGTGGGCAGCTTTCATTTACGGGGCCCAGAAGCTGCTCCGAGCTTCTAGTCGGCCAGGACAGACCTGTGCTCCTGGGCCCAGGGGCCGCCCCGGCCCTGCAGCCAGAGGAGGGGCCTGCGGGTCACCGGGCAACTGGTGGGAACAGCTGGGGAGGGGCCGGGGCCAGGTGGAGACGGGCACTGGGGAGCCTTCAGGACCTGCTGCGGACGACCTTAAAAACGGCCACGTCACTCACAGAGGGGCGTGTGCTGACCTGGGAGGGAGGCGGGCGAGCCCTCGAGGTCGGTCTCCTCCCTCGCCCTGCCTGGTTTCAGGAGCTGTAACCGCCCCCACGGCTGAGGCTGAGGGAGTGACCTTCGGACCGTAAGCCACTGAGGAGACACAGCTTATCTCCCTGGCAGGGGCGCCGCCTCTGCTCCTTTTTCTTCACCCTGCCTGGCCCCCAATGCTGGATGGGTTAACCAGTAATGGGTAAGGTTCCCCAAGGGGGGAATGACCTAGGACAGGCACAATCACAGGGAGGCCCCAGGGAAGGACTTGGGGGCTACAGCAAAAGGGGGTGATGGACCCTCTGTCCTCGGCTTTGACATGTCCTGAGTCCTCATTCTGTCCGTAAGAAGTCTCCTAATCTCTCAGCTGCCTTGCTTCCCCTGCCTGACTTAAGCCTGAAACAATGACGGAGGGTGGTGCGGCCCTGTGCTGGAAAAGGTGGGCTCCCCGGGTGATCAGGCCTAAGAAAGAATGTGCAAAATCCTGAGAAACCTGCTTTGTTTAGAATGCTCTCAATTAAATAAGGGTCCAAGCAAGAAGTGAGTTTGTTCCTCAAAGTTTTATAGCTCTTTGGCTATCTGACCGACTCAGAATAAGTCCTCAGAGTTCCTTGTTATCTGTTGTTTGGTCCTCACTGCCTGACAATGATGAACGAGCTTTACCTGTGTTCCTGTGCAAATGAACCCAATAAAAGCCCACTGAGGAAAAGGCTCTTGGCCCTTCCCCTCTGAGAGATCGGCCACCCTTCCTCCCCAAGCAGATCAGGGCTTGGTGGACTTATTCTCATCCGTGGTGTCCGAGGGCCCCCCACAGCTGTGCACCCTTTTAAGCTTTTATCACAGTGACAGTAGCGTCCCTGCAGGAGACCAGCTCATCAGAGTCCTCAGAGGCCACAGTCACGACCGTTACTGACCGACGCAGGGAGGTGGCAGAGCTCGCACAAGACGGCAAGACGGAAGTGGAAAGTACAACGCCGTTGGATCAGCAGCAGTTTCAAGGAATTTTATTTAACTGTTGATTCATCGCCAACATCTAACAGTTGTCATTTTGCTACATTTGGATGAGCACATGAGGGAGGAAATATAAATTAAATACTATGAATGTTTACTTTCAATGAACCATGACCTTAATACAACATGGATATATAAATTTAGTGGTTTTATTGCATTGTTAGAAAATTATATTAAGAAAGATACAAAAAAATCAACAGATGTTTATTTACAATAAGTATGCCGTTACGGCTTTAAATTTTCATTTACCTGACAGGTTTCAAAGAATAGTTTATTACATGCCTAATAAAACACTTAAAATATTTACAAATTCAAAATAGATGTTCTGTAACTGAGAAAAGTTCACCTGAGACTTCATGGTAACATTGCCGTCGTCTGACTTTCTCCCCGAGCTGTCAGCGTGGCCGAGTGTCCGCCTGCCCTGCAGCCCGGCCCGGCCGCCCACCGCTCACCTTTGCCTCCCCGCTCCGAGCCGGCTGGACGCCGGCCGCCCGCACACCGTGGTCAGGCGCTACAAATGGGCATCGGGGCTTGCGCCCACGTCTGCTCGCACGGGACGAGCTAAGCACGAGCCAGCCGCTGCGGGTGCACGGAGACGAGGCGGACACTTGGGCTCTGGGAGGCCGGGAGGCGTCGGGAAG
This sequence comes from Phyllostomus discolor, assembly GCF_004126475.2. Lineage (NCBI taxonomy): Eukaryota > Metazoa > Chordata > Mammalia > Chiroptera > Phyllostomidae > Phyllostomus > Phyllostomus discolor. The sequence continues at coordinate 299,386 of NC_040904.2, read as the reverse complement.
GCCGGTTTACACGGGGGTGACGGCCCCGGACGGGACCGCCCGCCGACCAGGAACAAGCCTTCCGGAACTCTGCATGAAGGAGAGGGGCACACTGCGCGCACCCTGTCCTGTCACTTGTCTTCCACACCCTCAAAAAAGTCAACTTAAAACTGATCATTACGAAAGTCTTGCTGAGAAGGTAAGAGAGGCACAGGTGTGTGACGGTGCGCAGCAGACAGGAGGGTCTCCCACCCGACGGCCCGAGAGAGAGGGGCTCCGCTGCCGTCCGTCCGCCCGTCCGCCCCCCTGTGAGTGCAGACCGAGGAGGAGTGAGGTAGCGTGGTTACTGGTATTGCATGCTGGCTGCGAACCCAGCGCTGTGTTTTATGACACATCACACTTGGCCAATCGTCAGAACACCGCTGAAATAAACCCCTAATGCTAAGCTGCTCGTATGCGGAGATAAATTCAAATGAAACGCCTGACAAACCACGTTTCGACTCTGGAGACGCACAGGCCTGGCCACCGAGCAGGAAGGGAGCTCTCGGGCCGTGCGCACGGGCAGCCGGGGCGCGGGTGCCACTGAGGTAGGAATCGGGGCTCCCTGGCTGGTGTGGGAGTTACGTCTTGTGACCCAGAGACGTTTCCACGTTGTGTCTTGAAGTTAAACCCTAAAATGACGAGCGTCGAGGGAACAGGTACGTGGGACGTGTGTGTGCACACTTTATGGGGTGGGCGTGCCTCACACGGCGCCACTCGCCCTGACACACCTGAGCGTGTTTACAGAAGCCTCTGGAATGCGGGCAAGCCCAGCTAGTTCTCTCTCGGGACAGGTAAGTCGACCCCAACACCATCAATGACCCCTTGCACCCGCTAACACTGGGCCCTCCCCGCACAGGCCTCTGTGCCGGGGACACACGCAGTCTTCCCAGCGGCGGGAAGCCGGCAGTCCCCAGCTCTCACCGACCGGCTCTCCGACCAGTCCGACACCCGGCCGCCCCAGGAGCACCGCAAAGCGTCACGGGCGAGCCCTCGGGCGAACAGCAGTGTTTTAGAGCAGGGCTGGGTGCACACGGAGGGCGTTATGACATGCCTGAGGCGACATGGCCCGTGTGCCCTGACCCACCCGCCCAGGGGGTTCCCCTGCAAACCCCCAGGGAAACGAGGGCCGAGTGTCTTCCTGTCTCACAAACCCACACGGTTGTGCCAGTGGCATCTTCACCCAGAACGAGGCTGCTTACAAGTGAGCCCTCAGACCTCACCTGGGGGGACAGGTGGTGGCCACCGCCCCGACGCCTGGCTCTCGGGCGTCCAGGGAGCCCGCAGCGGCCCGGTCGGCGTGCACTCGGGCCCTGCACCCCAGTCCCACTTCCTCCTGCACGGGGACAGGGTGCCGGGAAACCGAGACCCTGGTGGACCCAGGCGTGGGAGAGACTGAGGAGAAAGAGGGAGCATGAAGCTTCCCAGAGCCTCTACCGTCGACACTGACACGCAGCAGGAGCTGCTGCCCCAGGCCGCCCGCCTGCCTGTCCCCCCCGAGTCCCAGTGTGGCTCAGGGTCCCGGGCAGGCCGCCTGCTCCCTGGATTTGGTGGAGCCCGAAGAGCGAACCGCCCCACCCGAACACCCCAGGAAGCAGGCACCCCCTTCCAAGCAGAGCTCTGGCGCCCCTCCGCCGGGGACACGTCCCTGCTGGCGTCAGAACGCTGCGGAGGCCAGTGGGCCCCCTGGCCCGGCTGCCTCTCCAGCGGGTCTGTCCGCAGGCAGAGGCCTCGCGGCGTCTCACTGTCTGATGGGATCCCGTCTCCATTCACATCTCTGTCCTGAGTGAGGGAAAGAGCTGTCACTGAGAGTCGTCATCGCTGCATTCTCACACGCGACTCTTCGGGGTGCGGGGAGCACGTGGCTCCTGCGGCTCCTGTGGCACCGAGAACACGCCGGGGCCGACTGCTCGGGAGCTCCCTGGCCCGCGAACGACCCGGGGAGGGAGCGGCGCTGCTCAGAGACAAGTGCCTGCGCCAGGTTTCAAGGCCAAGGCCGAAGCTTCAGCAGGAGACTCGACGGCTGGAAGGCAGTGGGCGCGCTCACTCGTCGGTGGAGCACTTGTCCGTCATCTGCTGACACACGTCCGCCAGGCCTGCCCCCGGCCGGCACGGCTCCGTGAGCCCCGCGGGCTCCTGGCCCAGCGTGCAGCCTGACGCACTGCCCTTCCCGCTGGGGCCGCAGGGGCCGCAGGGGCCTCCCTCCCCCGCGGGCGGCCCGGCGGCAGGACCCCCGAGGACACTCAGACTTGGCGGAAACGCGGCAGCGCCATCAGACGCATTCGCACTCTTGCCTTTCTCAGAAACCAGGAAGGACAGGGGGCAATCCGAGGCCGAGTACTTGGCGAGGATCTGGATCTGCTCCTGGCTCAGCGCCGCCTCCTTGCAGACTTGCTGGCAGAGGCCCGTCAGGTTCTGCTTCGTCTCGCCCAGCGTCGACAGGATGCGGTCCCGCTCCCTCAGCAGGCTCTCCTTCTCGCTTTGCTGCGGGGGCAGAGAGAACACAGCCCTCAGCTCGTTAGCCCGGCCGGCACGGCCAAGGGGGCCCAGCGCTCGTGTCCACAGCTCCCTCCCAAGTCTTAAACAAGACCACGGGAACTCTCCCTTTCAGTTCAACTGAAACGTGGACGCCTCAGGCCCCTCCTCCAGAACTCGTAGGCTCGGGTGTGTGCTGGGACTCAGGACTTTCTGGAATTTAGGTAAGTGATACGGATGCACACACCACTCCTCTGGCAGGGTCTGAGCAAGCACCTCACATCAGACACCTCGACGTTTCTAAATGAAACATATTAAAACAGCAAATAGTGTGCAAAGTAGGAAAAATAACACAGCCCCGTGTCATCTGCATCCGTTTTTTGACCAAAACCGTGGGTGACACACTTGTACTCTTCAGGACTTTCTGGGTATACGGATTACAGGTGAACAAGTGTGCACTTGACGTTTTGGTTAAAACAGAACCCAAAAAGTGCAAGCATGCCCATCAGAACTGTCGCACAAATCACCCAAAGGTGCTGATAGTGACGACAGTCTGCTGGGCATTCGCTCTGTGCCAAACACCACGCCAGATGCTTTCAGAACGCAGTCCCAGCCCCGCAGTCCACTCGCTGCTGGCTGGAGCCACACTGCACCCACGTGACAGGGAGATGCAGGCTGGGTGTGGCCAGGCTCAGGAAGCCAACGTCCGAGTTACTGACGTGGGAAGAAGTGTGTGTGTGTGTGTGTGTGTGTGTGTGTGGCGGGGGGGGGGGTGTTCAGCCTGTCAATTATTTTTGTTGCTGTTATTATTACTATTATTATTTAACTTTTATCTCTACAGGAAAGTCTGGCACAGAATTTTTCCAGCAGCCTTGCTGGTTCCTGCACACCCCCCCGCCGCTGAAAGCACACCTCCCCTCGCCATCCCTCCTGCTGCCCACTGCACCCTGGCCTCCCACTGGGCGGAGCCAGGGAGCCAGGTCACCAGGTTACCCAGCCGGGCGCGGTAAGGGAGAGGAAAGAGGTGCTGGGGGAAGGTCAAAGGCTTCTCTTGAGAAGTTATGACAACTCTCGGTTTTCTGCTCATTGGCAGGTTCTTAAAAGCTAAAGTTGCAGTGTCGCAGGTTCGATTCCCAGTCAGGGTACATGCCCGGGTTGCAGGCCATGACACCCAGCAACCGCACATTGATGTTTCTCTCTCTCTCTCTTTCTCCTTCCATTCCCTCTCTAAAGGTGAATAAATAAACAAAATAAAATCTTAAAAAAAGAATCAAAAATTTGAAAAAATAAAATAAAAGCTAAAGTTGCCAGTTAATAGTTAGGTGGGTGACTTCACAGTGATAATCCTCTAAATAGATTCTTTTCTGGAACAAAAGTCGCTGAAAGGGTAAAAGGAAAGTTGCTTTATAAAAAAAGTACTGTTTTATATGAAAGTTTTTCTAAAAAACTGTAAATCCAACTATGGCAGTTTTTAGATTCTTCATGGCATCTAAAATTTTGAGAAAATGTACAGTGGCTACAAAGCACTAAATTTTTATATTGTAAAAGGTTCTCCAATTCGGATTTTTACACGAAACGCCCGTCTCTGGAGACCTGCCCGCAGGCTGCAGGCAGCAGGACCCCCCCCCCCCCCCACTGGCCGGGTTCAGTATGGGCAGCACACGCACACCCCCCCGCGCTCCGGCAGCAGGCACGCCTTCTCAAGTCTGGCATCTGCTGAGAGCACCCAGGGAGTCTCAGACAGAGGGCGACCCGGATCCCGGAACCGGAGCGCTCCGGGCGAGCCCGTGGCAAGTTGCGGGTGGCACAAAGTCACCGGTGGGGTCACATCCAAAGGCCACCGGAGCTGGCTTCAGGGGGCTCTCCCTGGTCAAGTTGGAAAAATGCCAACACAAAAAAGATCAATGACCGTTTTGGACTCCGACAACTTAAATTAGGAAGAAAGGCCCCCGTGAGCCCGCAGTGGTCGGAACGGAGCCTGCAGGGGCGAGGGCCGAGAGAAGGGGAGAAGGCTCTCCCGGAGGAGGAATCGCGGGCACGCAGCGACAGTCCGGCAGCTCCGGGTTCCCCAGCCCCCGCCGCGGAGGCCGCTCGCCGAGGGCGCAGGCTTTCTAGAGAACGAGCGACTCGCAAAGCACCTGAGCAGCTGCACAGGTCACTGAACCACCATAAACGCGACAAGTACTCGGGGTGGGGGGGCGGGGTGAGGACCTGGGGGCTCCTGGGGGCGTGGCCTGACGCTGGCGCCACGCCCCCGAAGGGCTGCGCGGCGAAGCAGGACGCCCGCCAACGGCTCCTCTCAGCGGACCTGCTCCGATGCTTGCGGTTACAGGGATACAACACAGAGGGGCGGATTCGACAAAACCAAGGGGAAGGGCCAGCAAATATTAAAAGCGGGATATTTTCTGAGAAATATGGCCTAGGCTTTTCAGAAAGTCATTGTCGTGAAAAAGGAATGAGCTTGTCCCGGACGAAGCAACTGAAAAACACAACCCAAGGAGTTCCGTGATGACTGGATCCCAGTTTGCACAACAACAACAAAAAGCGCGTGTGTGAAATGCATTTGGGAAATGATGAAGGTGATGTGAACAGGGGCACACACAACAGTGAGGATTTTTAATTTTGTTTGGGTAGGATACAGATCTGGGGTCGTGCCGATGTGACGAAGAGGTGAGAACGTCCACTTTCAGCAGGTGCATGAGCAGGCAGGCGGGTGCAGTGTCAGAGTGTGGTTCCAGTGACTCAGACAGAAAAGGAGAACCGCAGAGAAGGGGCGGGGGAGGGGTGGTGAGCAAGACGAACCGTCTGTGGTCAGGAGAGGCCGAGAGGCACGGGCAGGTGCCCCAGAGCGGGAGACACCCACTGCCCGGACAGACGGACCCACGGAGAGAAAGACAAAGCTCGTGTGGCAAACATGCCCGCAACCGCCGAGTCCACATGAGGTTGTTCATTCTCCTATTCACTCAGCTTTTCTGAAAGCTTGAGGTTTTTAGAATGTGAGGGGAAAAGATGTATCTCAAGAAAAAACCAAAACACATGAGCCTGGCTCCCTAGGAAACTACTGTACAAGTGTTCAACTGACAAGGACTGTGTCACATCTGTCTAATTTCCGGGCACCCGGGGCAACGTGTAACACTCATGTGCAGTGCTCAGCTGGTGCTCAGAGAGAGAGAGAACTGCTTTCACTTAGAGTGCAACCGCTAGCGCTTACTGAGCCCTGAACTGGTGCTGAGCGGTTCGGTGGCCGTCCCTGCAGGCCCCGGGCCCCTGCGCTGGCCCCGGGCCCCTGTGCTGGCCCCTAGGCAGCCGCCATCCTCATCCCTCCCCCCCCCCCCACTCCAGGGAGGGGTGTGCCGACCGGAGGCACCGGAATCCCCGGAATCCCCCAGGCCAGGACCCTGCCACGCGCCGGCAGAACTCCCGGCCATCTGCCCCTGAGGCACCGTGACCTCCGTCGGACCTATGCAAGCCGGTGCAGCAGGTCCTTGGCACCAAGCATGCACAACACGGATGACCCTGACCTCTTACAGAGGGCGTGAGGCCTGGTCCCTCCCGCACACGCTGACGGGCACCCCCAGAAGTGGGAGGGCACCCCCAGAAGTGGGAGAGGGCCGTGTGTGCATGGGAAGGCAGCCAGCTGCATGCGCCCGAAACAGACTCATTTCTAATGACGTGATGCCGTCGGCACCACAAACGCCAGTCAAACGCCAGTGAGGACAGATGAGGCGCCGGATCCCACGGCCCCGCCACGGGCACAGGCGGTGCAGCCCGCGGGCGTCTGGGCTCCACTGCACGTGCTCCGTGGTGGTCCCACCGCCAACAGCTTCTGAGTCGGCACCAGGCAGCCCCAACAACTTCTGAGAGAAATGCATGATGGTGACTTCATTCTCTTCTTTGAAAGCAAGGTTCCCTTCATGTCAGATTTCCTTTGTTCGAGGCTTAAATGGGATTAGAGATGAGTGTCTTCTAACTTCCAGACTAATCTTCCAGAAGAAAATGAACGTGGGCCTCCTAAAGAATCTTACAGAGACGAGAGCTTTGCAAGCCAAACACGTAACAGGAGCTGAATGGTCCCTGGATTTCGCTCCTGCCCTTCATTTGCATATCCAACCTCGCAGTGAATGCGGAACTGAAGCCTGACCCCCACCGCACTGTCAAACCCAAAACACACGTGAAAAGTCATCACCATCGACTTCTCCACTGAATCGATACACAGGCTTCCCTTTTCCCCAGCGGTGCCACTGACAGGACTACTTACTGAAAAACACAATTCATTAACGTACTGAGTTTGAACTGACATCCCCCTTGACTTTCTCAGCGCGTTAAGACCATGAAAGTGTCCTCTGCGTACAGTTATCCCCTAACGCACCTTGAAGATGTGTTACAATCACTCTCACCGTGACGAGCACCCTGTCGGCCTGCAGGTGCGGAGGCACCCGGTCTGCCCACCCTCTCGGGACCCAGGGCAGCAGGGGGCGCTGAGCAGGGCCCTCGGCCGGCTGTTACCGGACTGGGCGACGTGGACGGGAGTTCACTCCTGTGTTCACCTGACTGATCGCCAGCTGCGGCAAAGTGACTGTCAGGAAACACCTGACTTCCCTGAGGTAAGTCTGCTGAACTCCACCCAGGCTGGGAAGGCTGGGGGACAACACGGCCTGTCGACCGGCCACGCTTTCGGAAAGGGACTCTCAACTGGAGAGGCCAGCACCCTCCCCTCCTCCGCAGCCCCCTCTCCCCGCGCCCTGACGCCGAGCGGGAGGCAGGAGTGCGGCCTCGCTGGTCTTCTTCTCTCTCCACAGACGACAGGATCCACGGTGCCACCAGCGACCAGGGTCCAGGGACAGTTCTTCACGTGGGTATCTCAGGCATCAGATTCTTCCCTTCCCAGCTTTCTTACACGGCCCACTTTCTGCTCGGGTTCAGCTGCGGGAGACGCTGCAGCACTGTGGAGATTCGTGACACGCCCCTTACACTCCACAGGTGGACTCTGCCCGCACGCACCACCGGACCCGAGAGCAGAGCTCAGGAAAGCGGAAACAGGGCATGCCACTCTGCCGTCTCCGCTGGGCTCTTGTGGAGGAGGAAGAGACGGCGGGAGCTCAGTGGAGCACATCGGGTGGCCAGACCCGTCGGGGCTGTGCGCTCCGCCTGCCGGAGGGGTGGGCTCGGGCGGCTGCGTGTCTGCTGTGTGTCAGACCAGGACGCCTGGGCCGGAATGGGCTGCCGACACGCTCTCCTCCTTGGGAATTCAGAACGGAATGCACAGGTGTCAGTCTAAACCTACAGCACTAACTGGCTGAACCAAACCCGCAGTCTCCTCCGGGGCAGCGCCTGGAGCAGGGAGGTCTCCAGGGGCTGTGCTGCAGCCGCTCCCGCCACGTGCAGCTGCCCGGGCCGTGCAGGGTGCAGCCATGAGCTCCGAGAGAGGATGCGCTGCGCTCCTGGCATTCGTCCCCGTTCCTGCTCTGCGCTCATGAGGCCAGGCGCCCCCTGGCTTCTCAGTGACACAGGCCTCCATCCTCACAGCAAATCCACCCATCCCCCCATCCATCCATCACCCATCCACCCATCTCTCCATCCCCCCACCCATCACCCATCCCCCCATCATCCACTCAGATGGCTTCTGTTTCTTGCAGCCAAACAGTCCAGATCAATAAAACAGGGAAACAAGGTACTGACCAGAACCCCTGGACCCAGCTGCGGCCAGACCTCGGCAGACCAGTCTGGTTTTTTATTTTGTAAAACCTCCTGGGAAACCAAACACGCCTGTGTTTTGGAAATCACCCAGCAGGCGCTCCACTGGCTGTGTGGAAGGAGCCTCACCGGACCGCGAGAGGCAGCAGTGTGAGCGCGAGGCCCAACCCGAAGCACACAGTTTGGGCAGAGCTGTGAAGACAGACGACACGAAGGGAGAGGACACTGGAAACGGGGAAGGAACAGCACAGCGAGAAGGAGACGAGGGTGATGGTTACTGAGAGCCTGCTGTGCCCCAGGCACTTTCCTGAGCTCTTTAGCTGTGGTAACTCATCCGCTCTTCATGAGCCCCACTCTACAGAGCGAGAGGGAGTGCGAGCCCATTTCACAGACGAGACACCCGAGACAGACAGCACACAGCCCGCCCACAGCTACCAGGTGCCAGTGGCGGGAGCTGGAGTCAGAACCCCGCACTCGAGACACCGTCACCTACCCCCCCACTACTGCGGCGAAGGCGGAGGGGCCGAGCCCAAAGGAGGGAGCACACACACGGTGCCTCCACCCCGGAGACCTGAGAGGCAGCAGCGACAGCGGGTGCCCAGCACCCAACGTCCCACTTCAGTCAAAGAACATAAACGAGACCAATGGGCCTGGAACCAGACGAGCTCTAAAAGGTAACAGCTACTCCCCAGCACGTTTGCTGAGCAGCCATTTACAAACAAAGTTACGCACGAAACAGGCTTGGCTGGTCTGAAGGTTTTCGTCTGTGTCTGTCTTAGGAGAAGAGGAAACTCCCCGTGCGCCATCTGTCACCCACCGAGAGGAAAGAGCACCCACGAGACGGAGGCCTGGGAACGGTCACAGCTCCGTTCTGTGTGGGTTCCAGGCAGCCCGACAGGACCCGCCAGTCTGAAAAGCACCTCCGCGCTCCAGTGCAGCGTCACCACGGAAGGTAAAGGCACCTGAAGGCAGGCAGGTGTCTGGTTCTGGTTCAAGGCTGGACAACGCGAGAGAGTACCAGGGCGTTCAGAACGGACCCCCACCCCCGCCCCAATCCTGGGCACACATGCCCCAACTTGCACCTTTTCCGCGCTGACCCCACCCCCCTCGACCACCCAGTGAACTCACACGGGTTGCTTCCCCTCTCTCAGGCCTGCACTGGCACAGCGTCTGCTTCCTGCTTCATCTGTTTACACGGTTACACAACTTCCTCTTTTTGCACAATTAAAATATATACAAAATGGGTAATTTTCCCCACTTTTCTGAAGGTACACATTAGAGTTTTTTCTACATTAACTGTATATAACTCACGGCTGGAGTGTTCATGCTTGAAGACCTGCGACAACAACGCACCCAGCCCCGGCCCTGCACCCTGAGGGCGCGCTCCCCTGTCCCACCGGCAGCGCCAGCTGCAGCCCTTCCTGCCGTGCCTCCTTCCGCCGGCCACCAGGGGGCAGAGAAACAGGTGCAAGCGAATCCACTTTTCCGTTCGTTTATGTTTTGAAGCTGGAATAGACTGACTAAAGGAAGCATGCTTCGCACTCAAGGTCTCACGAGATCTTACACTTTTCCTTTCATATCAGCACGTGAATTTTTCCCTTAGATGACAGATCCAAGTTGGTTTGTTCTGGTATCACCCAAAACAAGTTACTCAAGTCCGAGGTTTATTTAAACAACTGAACCGTCAGGTTTCATAGCTGCCAGACACGGCACCAGGAACCTGAGGTGCCTCACGACTCCTTTAGTCCTCACTCAACCAGTGGGACTCAGGTGGGCTCTCCTCAACTTGTAAATATCATTCAGGAAGCTCCCAAAACCGTTCTCCACTCACACACCACAGCCCATTACAAAGTGTAGAACACGCACACAAGCAAAAGAGTCTGTGCACACCCTCTTTTCTACTTCCTGTGTTTTCTGGAAACCTCATGTCATTTACACTCCCCAAACGGTGACTGGCTAATTTAAAATCGGGGGGGGGGGGGGGCGAGCGGACGGGTGGACCCCCCCACCGGGAGCCCCGCCCTCACCAGCTTCTCGATCTCCGACTCCAGGTTCTGGATGCAGTCGAGCTTCCTCTTGCGGCAGCGCTGGGCGGCGATCCTGTTCTTGCTCCGCCTGCGGATGTCGTGGATGCAGTCCAGCTGCTCGGGCGTCAGCTTGTGCATCCGCAGCAAGGCCTGGAAGTCGTTGCGGGACAGCGAGATGATCCGCTGAGCGTTGAAGGGCAGCTTCACCTGGGGGGCGGAGAAATGTCAGTGGCGGCGGCTGCGTCTTACGGTCACACTTGAACCCGGGGGAGAAAGGCGAGTCTTTGTGTCCCAGGGACCGTCCCTCAGACTCGGAAAAAAGTGGCCTCTGTTCCCAATTTCCACACGATGCCGTATATTACAGATTGATCGTGCTTTTGGTGTTTCTAGTCTCTTTTAAAGAGGGTCCAGAAGACCAATAAATTGAGAAGCAGGTACTTTGATAAGCAAATCAAACATTAGCACAAATATTAGCACATTTAAAATGAAAAGACAGAGCTTACTCTGCTAGGACGTATTAATGCCCCACAGACACCTTTGTATCTTCCTAAAGTGTTTTGTAAAGTGTTTTCACCCAACCTCCCCCCCAAAGCTGTTTTATCCTTTGATTTATAGTAAGGTGTGGTTCTTACTCAAATCTAGTATAATCACTCTAGTATTTCTAAAGCATTTCAAAAAACTTACTTTTCTGTCAGGAATTGGTAGTTTCACTTAACTCATTTTAAAAGCTACACACCTCATTTCCTAATGTAGAAATAATTAGAAAAACCCTGTAAATATTATTATTCATTTTCAATATACATCAATATAGAAAAGGAAAAAATTTTTTAAATGACAAAACTGTGGGACCGTTTAATTATATTAATTACCAAAAATACAAATAACACGCTGGTCAGTTCCTCTGGCAACCTGCTTAGTTTGTTACATAAATGAAACAAAATGATTTTTAATTCTTTTCAATGTTCTATTTTTACCCTTCTCTTCCCAGCCCCAAACCCCGGTCCGGCAGCCACCACAGGGAAGCCCACCCACCCACGTGACACGCGCACACGGCTCCTCCCCTGGTCCCCCGGCGCCCCCTCCAGGAGCCGGGGTGGAAAGCGGCCCCTGGTCCTCTCCCAAACCCGCGCCGCGCACCAGCTGTGACAGCAACGGCAAGTGCCCGGAGGGGCGAGTCCCCGCTGTCCCGTGGGGAGCGCAGGGCTGTCTGGCAGAGGCTGTCACACGCGCACACACCCCGCACGTGCCGTGTGCAGAGGCACCTGCCGGGACGGACGCCGTTCCAGCTGCACGCAGCGCCCGCTACGCTAGGGAGACGTTCACTACGCGAACACGGACAGGGCTGCGGGGACGTGCAAGCAGCAACGGCTGTGAAAAACTAACGCGAAAAAACTCCGCAGGGGCGGCTGCCCCCTGGCGACCGGCCCGGGCCCCGGGGTGGAGCCCCGCGGCCATGAGTCAGGCTGGGCGCCGGCCACCCTCTCTAGGATCCAGGCTGTGCGGTGACCTCAGAACCGTGACTCTTCTCCCCTGGGGACACAGCGTTGGACACAAACAGCCCAGGTGCGGCCTCACGCCACAGCCAACGTAACACACCTGGCGCGAACTCCGGGGACGCCGAGGTCCTCACCTGCCACGCCCTGGCGCAGACCCCCACTGGGGTCAGAGTGCGGGCCTCCGCCCCCGTGACGTGCGCCCGCCCCCGGTGCTCCGCCCGGAGCTGACGCCGCCGGTGGAGAGGAATGGAGGCAAAACCGCGGCCCAGCCACGCCCGCGAGTCCCCTCACCTCGCACTCCTGCTCGCGGGCGGAGCAGGGCTCACTGTCCCCCTCGGTGTCCGTCTCCGAGTCGTCGCCCAGGGTGATCACACACGCGTAGGGGCAGGGCTCCTGCTGGGGCTCGGAGGCGTAGCCGTCGCCGCCGAGGTCCGCGCTGCCGGCCCGGCCCTCGGCGCCCAGCGTGCTCATGAAGGGGCAGCTGACGGAGCTCAGCGTGGCGAACGTCCTCGGGCCCGGCTCCTCCGGGCTCTCGCTGATGCGGATCCCCAGCCAGGGGCACTCCGACCGCCTCTGGGTGTGGCCGTGGGCCTGCTCCGCGCCGGCCCTGGCCGCCGCGCCAGGGTGCGCCTGCGCGGGGCGGGGAGAGGCCAGGCCGCAGACGTCGCTCCAGAAGCCCTTGGCCAGGTGCTCGGCCACTTCCCGCTCCACGCTGCTGCGGGCGGGGCCGCTCTCCTCCCCGGGGCCGGGGCCGGCGTCCGATTCCAGGTGCGCGTCCTGGCTCTCCGCGCAGGCCCTCTCTCCCCCGGCGTCTGGGCCGGACACAGCCTTCTCTGCCAGCGCTGCCGCCGGGCTCTGCACGCCGGCGAAGCCCAGGTCGCCGTACGGGCCGTAGGTGTGCAGGAGGGACAGCGAGTAGAGCCCCGGAGCAGCGTCCGCGCAGGAGCTGTGGGGGAGGGGGGCCGCGTCGGCCGCTCCCGGGGGGCCCGGAGGGGCAGGGTCTCCCTCCGCGTCGGCACGCTCCATGGCTGTCCCGCCTTCTTCACATTTCAGAGCCGCCGGCGGGTCCGCACAGCCCCGAGCGCCCCCCGCACACTCACCCGCAGGCGTCTCGCCTGCCTGCAGGGACGCGTGCCCGTCTCCGAACCCGGGCTCCACAGGGCGGACTCTGTCCGTCCCAAACGCCTTCTGGAACTTTCTGTACTTGGGGCACAAGGACGGCAGAGCCAGAGCGGCGTCCTTCCCTAGGCACATGGCCTCCCACGTCTGGCCGGCACCGTCCTGCAGGGGCGGCGGCGTCTTTGTGTCTCCTGGACATTCCCGCAGCTTGCACTGGGGGGTCGGAGCGTTTCCGTGTCTCCAAAGCTCCTCCACCTCATCAATGTCTGCGTCCCTCCGGTCCAGGAGTGAAAGTTTGAGCTCTGCGTTCTGACAGTGCGGCGGGAAGCACTTTTCCCTTGGGCATTCCTGCTGCTCCGCAGAGGGGTCCGGAGACTTAAATTTGAGGAACTGGAAGCAGGACTCCTCGATGTCGTGCACACCTAGAAGGTCCACGCACCTGCACACCTCGTCCACGTTGTCCTTGCTGAGCAGCAGCCGAGCCGTGTAGGCAAACTGGAGTAGCGGCTCGAACCCTTTAACCGTCACCTGTCAACACACAAAACAGGAACAGACGCGTCACCTGAAAGCTGCCCAGGGATGAGCACGGGGGGGGGGGGGGGGGCAGAGAGGTGAAGGACTGGCCTGTGCACACAAGGACACAGGCACCTGGCCTCGGGGGGACACGGGTACCTGGTCTCGGGGGACACGGGCACCTGGCCTCGGGGGGACACGGGCACCTGGTCTCGGGGGACACAGGCCCCTGGGGCACGTGCGGCTGAGGGAGCCGGGGAGGCCGGCCGGTCACACCAGTGTCCCGGGACCAGCCGGCTCTGAACAGAGCAGAGCCCGCACGCACTGAGACGGAGACGGAGGCTGAGACGTGGGCTGTGACTCGCTCTCTCGAGGGAGCAGGACGAACAGCAGCACGACTCCCCCTCGTCAGCGGAGACCCGTCCCCAGGGGAGCAGGGCGGCCTGGACGACAGCCAGTCCCAGGCGTCCACGACCAGCCCCCCTCCATGCAGTCAGGGCCCCAAACACCCCAACGGCCCTAGACCGCACAAGTGAAAATGCTAAAGACAAACAAATACATCCGAGGGACTTACAGTGGCCCTGATCCACGGCAAATGCACAGTAAATGTAACTGTTATCTTTCTCTCATGCCAAAATTTCTAATAAAATTGTTAAAGATTCAGATTTAAAAAGTGAACAAAGTGAAGTCTAAAACGCATGCCTGATACTGTCTGGCAAAGATTCACAGACTCCAGGAAACAAAACCTTTAAGCTTCCAAACGGCATACAACAGAAAACCGGCAACAACCAGTGAGTGACCCTGGTGAGGACGCGGCGGGGCCGGGGGCTGCGGGGCTGCCGGCGGGATGTGCGACGGGCAGGCCCCCAGTTCTCCGTGAAACCAGGAACACAGCGACCGTGTGTCCCGGCCACTGTGGTTGGGGCCTTTTCCCCTTGAGAAATGACCTCTACACAATGTCCATAAGGAACTTTATTGGTGATAGCCAAAAACCAGAATTAGCCTAATTTCCTTCAACCGGTAAATAGATAAAAGCTGACACATCCACACTCGGGCCCACTACGGGGCAACACAAAGAACCAAGGACACGTGCAGCCCAGGCAAATCTCCAGGGAACTGAGGAAAGTGGGAAAAGAGCCAGCCCCAAAAGGTCACACAGCATGTGGCCGCAATTGTGTGACATTTCTTTACGATGACACAAGGACAGCCTGGTGGCCACCCTGGAACCACTGAGCATCTCTGCTGTGCTGGACACATGGACCTCATGGGGGGGGGGGGGGGGGGGCTGACCGAACCACACACACACACGCGCGTGCACACACACGCACACACACAGCTTAGTGCACCCAAAACCAAAGAACCTGCGAAAGGAGGTGGGCGGCACCAACGCCAATGTCTTGGTTGTGGTATCACACCGTCACTTTGCAAAATGTTATCCCTGGAGGAAAGTGTAAAAGAAACACCCACATTTTTGTGAATTTACAAGTATCTCAATAAAACTTCAATGAACAATTCTTAAAAGTACACTAAAACAACCAAAAATGGCTTCTACAATAGTGGTTTATGTGTTTTCAATCTGTCACTACTGCGAAGATCCAAAAATGTACAGGATTCACACTCAAATCACAAGGCACGGATGACCACACGCACCCGCACACGTGCCCGCCCCTACACGCCCGCCGCCCGCACCCAGGGGTCCAGCTCGCCCCTCCCGGGAAAGCGGAACTGAGCCAAAGCTGCAGGCCACCAGAAGCAGCCCCACCGCGACCCGCACCGCTGCGCTTTACAGACAGCGGCTGCCCCACAGCCGACCTCCCCGCCGTGCGGTCGGCACTGCCTCGCCCACGCCCGGCTCTGCCACCGAGCAGCCGCGGGGACTCCCCGGGCGGCGGGCACGACTGCACGCACACACACACACACAAACACACTACGCAGGCCACGCAGGCCTGGTGCACACGGGGCTCTGAAACGTCCTCAAATTCCTCTCAACAAGCTCTGGCCCGAGTCCCCCCAGGCTCCCTGCTCTCCTGGCACAGCCCCCACCTGACGTATCCTGCCCGTTCTCGGGCTCGGGGAGCCAGCCGCCCGGCCCAGGAGAGGATCCCGAGGCAGGGTGGGAGCCACGGTGGGAGGCAGGGTGCCAGCGCTCAGAGCCCCGCCCCTGGCTGGCAGGAGGAGGCCCGTGAGACCAGGCTCTCCCTCCCTCTGGCTCTGGCAGGAGAACGGGCTGTGTCCTGCCCCCGCGCAGGCACCGTCTCGAGGACCGAGGGCAGAGAGGGAGCGAGGACACTTCGGAGCACCAACCCCCACCCCACTCCCCCCCGCCCCTGGGGATGTGCGCCAGCGCACGGCAGGGCCGGCAGCTCCCTGAGCCCGGGCACGGGCTCCCGTCCCAGGGAGAGGCCCCAGGGAGAGGTCCCAGGGAGAGGTCCCAGGGAGAGGCCCCAGGGAGAGGCCCCAGGGAGAGGCCCCAAGGAGAGGCCCCAGGGAGAGGACGGTGCACAGGGCAGGAGCCAGGGCGCGGCCTCCGCAGATGTCCCGAGTCCACCAGCTGTGCCTGCTCTGGTCACTGCACCAGGAACAATGTAAGTCCTTCGTCCACTCTGCAAACACTCTGGACACCCAAAATTAGTGGTTTTACACGTGGAACGTCATCGTGTTATTTAAAGCCAGAGCAGCGCACTGCTGCGGAAGCCAGGAACTGTTCCCGAGTCTCAGGACGAGATGGCTTTGCTCTGAACTCGGCAAGCCGCGGGGGGTTCACCAGGCCACCCTGACCGAGAACTGGGGAGACCCCCTGAGGGCGCCCTCACCTCTTCCGGAAGGGAGATGCTGAGCTCCACGGAGTCGGCCTGGCCCACGACCCTGGCGTGGAAATAGCTGCTGCAGGCGGCCAGCACGGAGCGGTGGGCGCGGAAGGGCCGGCCCTGCACCAGCACGGTGGCATCACACAGCACACCTTTCTTCCGCTGGTCGTCCAGGCTGAGCAGCACGTTGGTGCTGTGCACCGAGGACTCATAGGCGAAGGCCGTGCTCCCGCTCAGCGGCATCCTGCGTCCCTCGCGGCGCCGGGAGGCCCAGTGCGCGCATTCTCCTCGCCGCGGCGACCTGCAGGGGCACAGGAGACGCACTGAGACCCAGTGCTGCTATGGACGGGCGCGCTGAGAAATGGCAGAACCGGCAGCGTCAGGCGAGGAGTGAAGACAGAGGCCTCCGGTGACCCCGGAGACGCTTATTCAATCCACGTCATTTGAGACCGGGTCTTCGCGGCCCTTTCTCCCCCTGGTTCTGGGCACGAGGCCCTCAGGGTGGAGGAAGGAGTTTTTGAGCCAAGGATTACCCGTCTCTGAGAGAGAGACATGCCACCCCGAGAGAGCACCCCGATGAGCAAGCGGACGGGTCGGAGAATGCCTGGGGGGCACCCCATTCCCGTCGCTGTCACAGGGGAGCAGGCGTGCGGGTCGGCCGAGGTCCCTGCTGGGAGGGACTGACCAGTGGGACGGGCACGTGGGGGGCCCGCCGCCCAGGCCCCACCCCAGCAGCGGCCGGCCGGGAGGGGGGCTCGGAGCTTTGTAATGAGGGACTCGCTCTGCACTAGGCGGGTTCCTCCAACACCGGGAGGGAAGCGACTCTTCCTTCGGGAAGGCGACCGAAGTCTGTCGGGCCAGACCGTGTGACGAGCTTCTCCGGCCCCGAGCCGGGCTGCACGCGGCAGAGTGCGGGGCAGGCAGGGCTCCCTGGGCACTAGAAGACACACGGGTCCCACGCAGGAGGGCTCCCGGCTTTCTCAGAACGTCGGAACACGGGAGAACGTTCCCAAAAGTGTGTGTTTTTAAAACATAAACTAACAACGAGTATAAAGGACACACGGACAAAAACTAGGGGCGGGTGGGAATGGGAGGGAGGAGGGGAGGGCTGGGTGGGAGGGCTGGGATAGGAGTAAAAGACAGAAAATGGTACTGCAACAACAATTAAAATAAAATTTTAAAAAACATAAAAATATACATACAAACTAACACAGAGTAGCCCCCAAACATCTTCTGATCACACACACGCACACACACACACACGCACACACACGACTTGCAGAAAAGGAGCGGCCCGACGGCTGCACGCTCACCTGTGTGTCCGGGCGGCACTACCAGCCCCACACGCAGCACACGCTCCAGCCCCCACACGCTGGACGTGCGAGGGGAGGAGGTCTCCGGCCGTGTCTGCCGGTGCCGAGCAGCTGGGGGCGCCCAGGGGCGTGTGCCCTGGGACCCGGGCCCTTCCTGGGACAGCCCCCCCCCTCCGCCCTCCCGACACCTCGCTCACTGCCCGGAGCAGGAAGGTCCCCGGGGGGAAGGCGCGGCGGCTGGGCCGCCCTCACTGTCCTCAGACCCCCTGTCCCCTCCGAGCGAGAGGGGAAGGGGAACGAGGGCGGCGGTGCTCCCACGGCCCGGCCAGGTCCCCGGACTCCTCCTCCCAGGCGCAGGCACGGGAAACACGCCCACAAGCCCCACTCCGCCCGTGTGTTTATTTTCAAGGTGTCTGACGGTGTCGCAGCTAAGCCATCGGTCCCTCGGCAGCAGGCAGTGACCACAGCTCCCAGACGGGCCACGAGACACAGACGTCTGGCGACGCGCCAGCCCCACGTCCCACGGCTGCAGCGGGAGGGGCCGGGGAGCGGGGGAGGGGGGGAGGGACAGCCCGGCAGGCCCCGCACGGGCCAGGACCGTGGCCTCCCACCCACACCGGGCGCACCCTCCCCACACGGGGCCCCGAGTGCGGTCTGCCACCCGGGTGGCTGCCACCACCCTTCACACTGAGACCCACTCGCCGCCACGCCACCGCCACGCCGCCTGTCCACGCCAGCACTGCTCGTCGACAGACACGCAGGCCCCTCTCTGCGGCCGCTCCCACGCGCACACGCGCACGAACGCCGTTACACGAAATAGAAGGTGGAACCCAGTCTCACACGGCAGCATCTCACCTCTCCCGGGGCAAGCACTCTGGTGTCCGTTCCACTTCTTGGGTGTCCGGGGGGTGGCCCCCTCCATTTCAGGGACCAGAGAGCGTGAGCCGAGTGGCCCGGGGCACGGGGTCCCACACTGTCCGGCTCACCCCAGCCCTGCTGGGGGGGCCACCGACCACTGGCCCGAGGCAAGCTGCTTGCCCTCCGGGCCTGCTCGCCAGCAGCAGAGCCAAGGGGGCGCCCCGCTGGGCTCTCCTGCGGGCGCCTGGGACGGTGTGGGGGAGGGGTCAGTGCGGGGGAGGGGTCAGTGTGGGGGAGGGGTCAGTGGGGGGGTCAGTGCGGGGGAGGGGTCAGTGCGGGGGAGGGGTCAGTGCGCTGTCCGGCCCACGGCAAGCGAAGGGTGAACACCCGCTGCAGCCAGCGGCAGGAACAGCTCCCCTCCCCTCACACCCTCTCGATCCCTCAACCGACTCTCCCACACCCAAGGGATTCCCCCTTCCCGAAAACCCTGCCGTGTCTTCCAAAGTCCTTGCGATCAGTTTCCGACCCTCAGCGGGTCCTCAGCCGTGCGTGGGCAGACTTCCCGCCCACTAATCCAACGCTCTCGAGCGTCCCTGCCTCCCCCCCTCGCTCTTCCCCAGCCTCACCCTCCCCCCTCCTGCCCCACAGACACCCGCCTCCCCCAGTGGCAGGGCCGGGGCTGCACCCACCGCCCGGCTCCTCCTCTCCCGCTGGCCAACGCCTCAGAACTCTGAGGTCTCTGCTCAAACGTCAAAGCCTTGCCGGACTTGCTCTCTAACCACAGGCCCGTGACGGAGCACCTGGGCCCGTGCAGGGACTTGCTTCTGAACGAGTGGCTTCGTGTTTTCACTGCAAACCCAAACCCCAGACCGTCACCATCCCCAGACCGTCACCATCTTCCTCGAACACCAGCGCAGTCGCTACTTCCACGCACGCACCATGGGGACAGGCACTCGCACTGCCCAGGGGCAGCCTGTCCAGGGCCGCAGGGAGCGAGTGACAGGAGCCCCTGCTCGTCCCTCTGGGAGCCGGAGGTGTCCCTCCCTGCAGGACAAGTGACCCCAGGGAGCAAGGCTTGGCAACTATGGGCACGGACACCACAGCCTCCTCGGGCGGGCGAGGCCCCGAGACCCTGCCTCCCCGGCACGGGGCACCAGACGGGGTCCCTCTGAGACCCACTTTTCCCGATTCTGAGAACCATTCGAGTGGTCACTGATCCATTTTCACCCAGCAGTGCAACTGAGCTGTGCGTGGACAGGTGAGACCAGCACACACCCGTCCACCACCAGAGCCACCATCCACCACCAGGGCCCCCTTCCAACACTTCCCAGACTCACAAAGTAAGATCCAGCTCCCCCAGGGGACCTTCCAGACCGCAGACTCTGTTCACCGATTAACGCCACATTCGGGTTCTTCTGTTACACATGATTTTTTCTATATTCTCAGAAATATACAGACTATCGTTAAAATTCAAAACAAAGGTTTGCTGACCTCGGCAAACTGCCGATCAGTAATGCTGACAACGAACAGATACTTCAAAGCTCCCTGAACCCCCTCTACAGATAACCCCTGCCCTCCTGCTCAACTACCCCCTGTTTGGATGCAGCGGCCACTTGAGGTCTGTGCTTTCGAAATCATAAAGAAAATGAAAAATGATACTGTGACTCCATCACATGTCAGTGACTTCACGGATCATTTAACCTAAAAAAACAACTTCAAAAACCTCCGGCGGCTGTGCGGCCGTGGAGCCCGGCCCACGCCCTCCGTGGCGGGAATTCGGCAGGAGCTGTGTGGGGACCCAGTCCACGTGCATGGATGGCCTCGCGTCTCCGGGACCGTGCTTCCAGAGTCTCCACGGAGGGGCCACCAACCGCCTCACACCGACCAGAGACCCACCGAGGAGACGAGACTCTCACCCCGACACTCCGAGTCTCTGAGTCTCCGCTGGGCAGCGGCGCCTGCGCTTCCCACGAGCACCCACCCTGCGCGGTAGAGCAGGCGCCACGCGGCAGCGGCGGCCCTGCGCTCAGGGAGAGCAGGGCCTACAGGTGCCGGAAGGAAAAGTGATGCCTTGAGCCGAAGGAGGCCCCCAAGGGCCCTCACAACAGATTTCACAGCCCCTGCACCCAGAAGCTGCCCTTCCCTTGCACCCCAGTCCAGTGCAGGCCAGGGCCCCCCACCACCCCCCCGCCAAGCCAGATCCAGCTGCAGGACCCCCAAGGTACCCAGGGGCACGCACTCCTCAGACGCCCAGCAAGCCTGATCCTCGCGCTCTCGGGGGGGAGGCAGAGACCCCGTGGCGCTGGGTGTGCACCCCTTTGGTCCTTCGTCTTTCCTTTAAGGGCCCTTGTAAGAACTTCTTTAGTTTAAGTGGAGATGTACACAGGAGAGAATTTCTGTAAAACAGGGCTTTTCTTGTCATCATTCCCAACTCTGAAAGAACCGTAACATCAAAAGGTCTGCGGGCATCAAAATCAGAGACGGCACTGCCGGTCGCCTCCTTCCGACACCCCAAGACTCAGCTCAGCTGCCGGGAGGAGCCGGGAGGAGCGGCCCAGTGGCTGAGACTTGCTACTTTCTTTAAGCTCCCGCAGATCTTAAACGTCACCCTTGCTTAAACACCGCATGGGATAACCACATTTCCTAAGCCCGTTTCCCTCGCTCGCACAGAAAAGTCTCACGTGGGACTAGATAAGGCTCACGGACGAACACACCGAGGAAGGCTGAGTGGAAACGGCACTCGGAAGCCCAGGCACGCGGAGCAGCAGGCAGGCTCCCAGCGGCGCCGCAGACGGCACGCCGGTCGGAGGGGCCTTCTCGGTGACACGGGGGACAGCGGGCCGGCGCCCAGTGCCAGGGCTCCAGCCGCAGGCACCCCAGTCGGCGGGGGCGGGGAGGTCCTGTACTTCCTGCAGCTCGTGATTCTACAACTTCACGTCAGGTTCTGTATGGGGAAAGTTAGGTTCTTTCCACTTTCTCTTCCTAATACTAAAATTGTGTATTCACGGATCTTTTGTTACATTCGCTTGGTGCAATTCCACATCCCTAAAGTAGAGAGCTGCAGCTACACTTGGAGGGGGCAGTCCCAACGGTTACAGAGTCTGAAGAAGGTCACCACTCACCCACCGAGAGGTCGGGGACAAAAGGCAGGTCTTCACTCCCCCAGCCAACGAATCCAACGACTTTGAGATCCCTAGCAGCGAGTTTAAGGTAGCTTGGAGGGGAAGGAAGGGAGAGAGAGGAGAAGGAGCACAGGAAAGCCAAGCTCCAGAACCAAAACCAGAAATACTGGTGCCGCTGTTGCCTTTTCTTACTGTTGCACAAAGAACTTGAAAAACAACGAAGTCTTTCATTTGCTTGACATGTTTAGGAGCAACGTGATCCTTGGAAGGACCGCGGCACCGCCATGGAGCAGGACCATGTCAAGAAAACGTGAGCCAGCAAGTGGGGCTGGCCCGTGCCGACAGAGCTGGCTGACTGAGCACGTGTTTCTACCACGCACTGGTGCGTCACTAGTTCCTGTACCTCGTCCAGGCGATGAGTGCACAGAACAAACCATCGTTTGAGGTGCACAGCTCGGTGGGTTCCGACATCTGCGTCTGTGCACCGTCGAGACAGAGGCATGTCCACCTCCCCTCCAAACGCCCCCGGCCCCTCGGGGTCGCTCCCCCTCCCCCCACGCCCCGGGCCCCGGGGACCAGCAGTCTGCCTGCGGCCGCCCCACACGGGCGTGCACTGCCTGGGGACCACCCGGCGCGTCCTCTGGCTCGGGGTCTCCCACAGCTCCGTGACAGCCACACTGTCTGTATGTTCTCCCTGCTCGACCACTCCCTCCTGGCCGATCTCCCACCGTCTGCTGACCCACCTAACCACGGACGGACGGACGGACGACCGTGATCAAGGGGGGCGGCTGCACTGTCTCCAGTCGGGGACCACGGTAACAGCTTCGGCAAACAACTGCCTGGACACGTGCTTCCTTCTCTCGGGAGAAGGGACGAACACCTAGGCGTGGAGAACTGCTACGGCAGGTTCGTGTCAAACTTCTCAGACGCTGCTGAGCCGTCTTCCAAAGCAATGGCACCGTCCCACGCTGCTTCCGGCAGAGCGGAGGGGCCCAGCTGCCCCTCGTTTCACGGCCCAGTGCTGCCGGCGGCACTCCCGGCCGCCCTGCTGACGCGCCATGGGGACCGGGGAGACACGGAGTCAGGGCCCCGCCAGCCCGAGCTCGTTCCCGGTTCCCCTCTCACTCGCAGCAGGACACGCGTCCGGGCGTGTGACACAGGAGACACACACGTGTGGTGGACACGAGAGCGAGTCTACTCACGAAACACACTCACACGCACGCACGGAGCCGGAGGCAGGTGCCGGGCGTGTCTGAACGCCCCACGGAGAGGGAAGTGAAGTTGTCGGTGAGTGAACCTGTTCGTGAGTTCGTGTCACACGCGGGAGCCGGGGCTGCGGGTGGGCGCTGTGCTGAGCTGAGGGCGCTGACGACGGGGTTCGGGGCCGTCCCACCTCGTCGGCTTCTGGGCCCCCCCCTTCCCCACTGACCTGGGGGCAGTGTGCAGCCACAGAGGGCTTCCCCTCCGCCGGCGAGGGCCTCTGTCTTGTCACTGGAACTGCTCCAGAGGCCCCCCCACCCCGCAGCCCAGAGTCTCGGGGACCCCCCTCCTCCTGCGCGGCCCCCGTGGTGACGTGCTGCCCCCCACCCCCACCGTCTTATCGAGCCGGCCCAGGACCGCCGAGTCATGACGCCACTTCCTCCCGCTCCCAGCCTCCTGCCTCCCGCGTGAGGCTCTCCGTCAGAGGTGGCGACGGCCCTGCTTCATTTCCCCTGCAGCCGCCCCCTCCCCGCTGCCGTCCGCAGCAGCCGTGTGTCTGTGCGACCGACCATCTCCGAAGCCAAAAAGGTGCTTCCTTGGACGAGCGAGACAGCTGAAAAATAATCTCGGGCTGTAGAGGTGACCCGGAACAGAAGTAAAGTAATAAAAACAATAGAGTCATAAGTACAGGTGAGAGGGACGGCAGACGCCAACAAAAATCAACAACCCCGGTAACGGGAAACCAACAGGTAACGTCTGAGGTTCATAAACACACAGGCACAAACATCTCGGAGACACGGAAGCAAGCAGCTAGAGAGTTAGAGAGCGAAGTGGAGAAACACGAACATCAACCGTGAACCAGCACCGGGGTGGGATGGGGCAGCAGATGAGGCTCTTTCCGACAAACTCTGTGTGTCTTAAAAACAACACGTACCGTTTTCATCAAAAACATAAGCTAAAAAGATACACAAACAGACGGTAAACCAACAAAAGTAAAAACTCGATTAAGTCTACATTGTTGACAACTTGGTTGTGAGTCTCAAACGCAACTTTTTGAAGACTCTACAAATAGAAAAACAATTTGATAAAAAGAAGAAAATCAGCCTTTAACGGAAAGCTTGCATGCTGACGTAGAAACCAGGGGGCGGGGGAGGCAGAGGACCCCACGGAAGACTTGGTGCCCGGCAGCAGTGCCGCCCACAGCACCACCGGCCTGGACGGTGCCCCCGGAGGACCCCAGGACCTGCCTCCCGGGGCCTGATGGAGGCCGCGGCACCCACACAGGAGCCCACTCACGGCGTCAAACTGTGCATTTGCTTCTGGTGGGACCGCTGAGCTGAACCACCGCCGGCTCTCTGAGAAGACCAGCAAAATGAACAACTGTCTGCAAAGTCTCGCAAGAAAAGACGTGAAAAGAATGAACGTGCAGCGTTTCCACTGCTCCCATTACCATACAAACACACCGCTACGACTCCTCTCTTAAAGCACATACAGCGTCGGGACCTGCCCAGACGCCGCCGTCCACAGTGGAAGGCGCTGCTGCCCCTCAGCGAGCTCCCGACGGGGGGCCGCTCATGTCCCCACCCCCCACCTCCCGGCCTCCCAGTGTCCCGGGCCCCGCCAGAGTCACACTCCTCCCTCCACGCCCACGCCAGGAACGCCCTCTGTGAGGACCCGTGACCCCGGTCTCCTCGCATGGCCTCCCAGCAACGCTCCACAGGCGATGCAGGCCCTCAGGGGGTCCCTCCCACAGTCAGCATCCAGGCCACCGCACCCTCCGACGGCCCAGCTCCCCAGTGGTCCTGCCGCACACGCAGGGCCGAGCCCTGAACTGCCCCCTCCTGTGGGCACACAGGTCCTGCGTGACCTTGCCCGGCCCCACGGCGAAGACACGCTCGCTCGCTCACGGACTGCGGGACACGCTCACACCCCGAGTCCAATCGCAGCTTCACGTGCCCGAATGCACACTCACACCACCACTTGTGCGTCTGCCGATGGAGGGCACCTCACAGTTAGCATGTGCGGAAACCCGAGTTCCTCCACCTTTAGCTAGGATGGTGTCCAAGTGTTAACAGTGGTTACCTCTAGGTAAGTTTTGTTTGTTTATGCATTTAGATTCTCAATCGTAAACACCTACTATAACCAAAAACATTGAAACAGGCAACAACTAGAAACAAGAAGTGTGCCTCCGTTAACAACGCAGTCCACACTCGCTCCCCTGTCCGAGGGCCCCCGAGACACGTCGGCTGGCTGTGTCCTCCGACTGCATCCTCCAGCCACCAGCAGACGCGGGCTGGCCGCTGCACAGAGACTCGCGGCAACGCCAGGCACAGCAGCCTCCACCACGACGCCCGCACGGCGATCGGGACAGGAGGGCGAACGGCAGGGCACGGCTTGGAAACAGGGTCCCCTCGGACGGCGAAGGAAAGAAGGGCAAGGTGCGGCAGGGACAGGCAGGTGCCCCCAGCCCCCTGGTCTCATGAAGCCCCTTGGAAAGGATCGAGTGTGGAAAAAATGCCCAGAACCATGAGATGCAAAAGACAATCAACTCCAGGTTGTGTTAGCACTGCCACGGGACGCCACGGGGACACACAGCGTGACAGATGAGCGCTGCGTGGCCCCCCGTGAGGTGGCAGATGTCGCACCCCAGTGCCCCGGCAGGGCGCCGACGCCTGCTCCACGGCCCGGGGGGTCCGGCACACCTCACAGCCCCGAGCTTCGCACAGATCCGTCTTGTATCATGACGGTTACCTTTGTGATGTGAGTGACCGAAAGAAAACTGCCTTTTTAAAAGGCTCTACAAACCCACAAATTAAGTTACAAAATGAAGAGATTCCTAAACTTTTAAAAACAAAAAGTCACCCTGACTGATGTGGCTGACTCAGCTCCTGGGGCGTGGTTCCACCAGGTGAGGGTCGCTGGTTCAGTGTCGGTCTGGGCACAGGCCTGGGTCGCAGGCTCAGTCCCCGGACAGGCGCATGCGAGAGGCAGCTGACTGAATTTCCTCTCCCTCTTTTTCTCCCTCTCTCTAAAAATAAATGAAACCTTTTAAAAAAGGAAATTAAAATAAAAATTCAGTAAGCCTAAGATCTCAACAAAGTAAACAGAAAATGTTAAAACTGGCCAAGTCTGCTCGAGAAAACCGCCAGCTTCACAGGCTGAAGCGTGTCCAGCTAAAAGAGCACACTGCGCCCGCGTGGCCCCCGTGACAGAGCCGCTGCGGGTGAAGGGGCGGAGGCCCCGAAGGGTCGGCAGCTTAGCAGGATGACGAGGTCTTCTGCCTCCAGGTCCAAAGAGGACATTCAATCCACGTTCTGTGACCAAACGGCCACGTGTGCTCTGTGTGTGTGTGTGTGTGTGTGTGTGTGTGCGCGTGTGTGCGCGGGATGGGGAGGTAGGGATGAAGACAGGTGGGAAAACGAGAGGTAGAGGGGAATGCCTGAGTGTCCCGTTGGTGACGAGAACAACGTCAAACAGACTAAAAGGGTATTGCGTTGGCTGAAAAATCCATTTAGTTTTTTCAGTAAAGTAAAAGACACATTCTCATTTTCACCAACAACTTCACTGACTTGGCCACTCTGAGTACGTCAGCTGTCTCCCGCTGCGGGCTTCTCGTGGGCAGAGGCCGGGGGGGGGGGGGGGGGGGGGCTGCCAAACATCTTCCAGTGCACGGATGGCCCCACAGCAAAGGGTTATTTGGCCAAAATAGTCCCAGGAAACTTCGTGAACCCCTTCTGACATGTTGATCAGTCACGACACCTTCTCCACACACTGCACAAATCTTTTCTTACGTTTCAGTTGCGTTTTTACCTTCCTTGAAATAATAAAGCATAACACAAATAAAATGTTGTGTATCTTCTTCCATCTTCAATGTTAAAATGGCTGCACTAAAGCTCACCAACTCTGATAACTTTTTTAATGCGCACTGATACGACAGCTGTCACAACAAATCTAACAACACCGTTTCACATGACATTAAAGGCTAAGCACCACTAGAGCCACCGCACAGAGAAAAACAAATGACCTTTTGGGCCAACCCAATATTTAAGAAATAGCAAATGTTCCCTTATTACTCAATATTTGGTTAATGAATTTCTTAACAACACTCCTTGGATTAGAATTAAACATCCCATATAGTGCTGAGGGGAGCCTAACACTAAGCTATGCTGAACTTAGATCAAACCCTACAGCTGCCCCCGACAACACGTGGAAAGTTCAAGGACAGAATGCTAGGAGAGACGTCATCAAAGGTGACTTCCCACACAGAGCCCTGAGTGTCCGTGTCCTGCACCCAAATGGAAATATCAGAGATTCTTCATGTTGTGTTGTTTTCAAACTATAAAAACTATAACCATAATGCAAATTATTTATTTCTGATTACGTAGTGGGAGCAAAAGCCCTGAAACAAGATCAAGGTCAGAATGAGCCTCTAAGAGTTGACACATACAGTATGCAAAGTAACCGGGGAAAAAAACAACAACAACAAGAAAAAACAACCACCAAAAAAGTGACCTTCGAATTCCCAGCCGTCCCTTAAACACCACCTCACTCCAACCCAAAACCCATTTGAGCCACGAGAAAGGATCAGGAGTGAAAGAAAAGTTAGGTGATAACTTTAACAAGGCAGCAGTCGCAGGGGAGCAACTAGAACACCGCATGAACCATAGACGTGGAACTTCTGAAGTAGGAGGATTAAATTAAAATGATTTATTTTAAAAGACCTAACCCGCTAATCCTTGACAGCCACCACGGTGCTACAATGTCTCAGTGTTCACGGCTGAAACCAACATGTTTCAGTCCACTCGCTGCTGTGAGTGACTTAACGGGGGAGTCAGCTGCCATCTCTAACTCGGGGGTTTCCAAGCTGCACACTTTCCACCTGAGCCCTCAACACGGTCGCTTTCCAAAACACGGTACCTGCAAAACCTAGTCAAATAGCAATTGGAGGCCTGTTCAACGAAAAACTGAAACATTTATCGGTTCAGATGGTGTCTGAGGGACAACTAATTATGTTTCTATTGGAGCCAGAAGTGGCTG
This sequence comes from Phyllostomus discolor, assembly GCF_004126475.2. Classification (NCBI taxonomy): domain Eukaryota; kingdom Metazoa; phylum Chordata; class Mammalia; order Chiroptera; family Phyllostomidae; genus Phyllostomus; species Phyllostomus discolor. The sequence goes on along the minus strand of NC_040904.2, from coordinate 271,707 downwards.
TGGCCACATGACGAGTCTCTTCTAAACTCCACCCTAAGGAGCAGCGCCACTCCAGAGGCCCCCCCGAACCAGGTGGCACAGCCTCGGCAGCCACCATCACGGAGGACAGTGCATCAGCAAGTAACTCCTGCTCCATGAGCTCACAGCACTGTCGGCATGTTCACGTCACCTGTTTGCCCGTCACGTGACACACCAGGCACCGAAACCTGGGGCTGAGGAGGAACCGGAACGGCACACAGACGTCCTCCGACCACGCCAGGGCGCCCCAGCAGTCTGGGGGCGCCCCCAGGGCACCGTCCAAAGAAACGAGCGGCAGCCCGCTGAACTCAAGACCGCCTTCCCTCCCGGGAGGGCAGTGTGTGTGCAGAGGCAGCTGCGTCCCTGTCTGTGCCCCGATTCCGTGGGAGCCACAGGCGGGACAGGTGGCCTGCCCTGCACACTCAGAGCAGGTCTGTGGGTGTGTTGCACAATCAGACGCAGTGAGATGTCATCTATTCTCCTTTCCCTGGGAGTGTTAAGAGAATGGCAAAGAACTTCACAACTGTTTAGAACAGCCAAAGACACATCTCCCTTCCACATGTCATTTCTTGGAGACAGTGGGCACTTTCCATTTTCAAGTAACTTCTAAATAAAACAACCATCTGACTGGTCTGACGTTGAAGTCAACACGTGGTCACTGGAGGAAATGCAGTGAGATAAAAGGGAAGGAGCCGCCCGAGACCCCGACTCCCCTCCCCCGCAGCGTGCGCAGCGGGCAGCGCTGCGGCCGCGCGTCCGACCGCCCGAGTGCGCGCTCAGATCTGCTCCCGCCGAGGCCGCGTGTTTCCGGGGGGCAGACCCCGTCCCGACGCGGGAGGAATGGCGACCCTCCTGTGCCCGGTCGGCCCGAGAGCCTCCAGAGGGGCCTGGGTCAGGGCGGCTCCACGGCGAGGCTCCAGGGAAAGCCTCACCGACCCAGAGGAACCCCGGGAAAAAAAACAGCCTTCTCCTGAGAAACCTGGCCACACTCACGGGTGATACTTGGACTCGCGGCAGTCGTCACGGTCATCGTAAGACAAACACTAACGACGGGCCCTGCGTCTCCAAGCTGCTCCCACTGACCTGGTTTTCAAACACCTGCATGCACAGACCCACGGCCTGCCTGACCCAAGCCCCCCCCAACCAGCCTCTCCCCTTCTCTACTCCCCTCTGTTGCTAAGCCCCCCAAAAGGGTGGTCAGAACAAGCGGCCTCCCCGACTCAACTGTTCATTTATCTCGGACATCCCTGAGGCTTCCCGACTTCACCGTCTCCGGTTCCAAGGCACACCTCACACGCGAGAGGGATGGCTTGCATCAGACTGTGACTTCTGAGAAGTTCGGCGCTGCCACCACCTACAGAGGTTCCTGGCACATAAAGGGATACCTGCTTGTCTCATAAATCAAGTGTGAACTGAATACCAGACACGCAAGCATGCCGCGCATGCCGAAACAAAGTCAGCAAGCCTGCTGTCTTCGTGCACCAAAGGCTGCCTGTGACTGTGAGGAGTTTGGGGGGGGGGGGGGCGGCACACGGAGAAGAGACCCAAGTGCCTTGAAACTTAGAAGCACGATCACTCCGTACTTCCTCCCGGGATCAGAGCTGCCCAGCGTCCACACAACAGAAGCTGGAGCACGTGCCGCACAGCCACCTGCGGCAGAGTGGCAGAGAGGGGGCTGACCCGGAGTTCCCTGGCCTCCCCCGGCCCTTGAGCACAGCCCCCCACCTGCTCCAGGGAGGGAAGGGTCCCCAGACTCCTGCTGTCGGAAACAGACAAGAAGATAGGCCAGAACCACAGGCATGCCCTCAAAGGCAAGACACATTTTTTAAAGGAAAAAAATATCTAGTTTTAATAGTGCTATGGCAGTCCTTTACCACAAAGAACCAACGAAGTAGGCAAAACAATAGTACCTGCAGGCTCACTCCCAAAAGGCGTTTCCTCTGACTTCTCAGGGTGACAGGTGCAACACCAGCCATCTGGGCAAAATGCTTTTCTACTTCAGAAGTCTTTTGCTAATGTGGAAAAAGTGATTAACAGGGACAATGGCTCGCTCGGACTGGTGTGGCTCAGTGGACTGAGTGCCGGCCTGCAAACCAAAGGGTCACTGGTTTGATTCCCAGTCAGGGAACATGCCTGTGTTACAGGTCAGGTCCCCAGTAGGGGGCGCAAGAGAGGCAACCACACGATAATGTTTTTCTCCCTTTCTCCCTCCCTTTCCCTCTGCCTAAAAATAAATACTTTTTTTTTTAAAAAAACTGCTCTTTTACTTACTTCTCCTCCTAATTTAAGTGATAAATTCTACCGTGAGGAGAGTCCTGAGCCATGCTGGGAACACTTGTCAGAAAAACAGAGTCAATGGATCTTAGGTGCCTTGGGAATGAAAAGTCTCCTGGGCCAAGATTTAATAAGCACTTTACATTTTTAAAACAACATTTAAGTGCAAAATGCACAGTAATGAAATTACTGATCTTACCAAAACAAAAAACCCCATTTACTATAAAATGACTCCCCAAAATTACAACCTAATAAATTTATTTAAAGACCAATACATCTTTTTACTTTGAAAGATTGTATTTTTTTAATTTTTAGAGAGAAGGGAAGGAGAAAGAGAGACAGAAACATCAATGTGTGGTTGCCTCTCACACATCCCCTACTAGGGACCCACCCAGGCATGTGCCCTGAGTGGGAATCGAACTGGCAACCCTTTGGTTCACAGGCTGGTGCTCAACCCACTGAGCCACACCAGTGGGTGATGATGGAGACAAGTCAACAGAAAGAAGAAATAAAGAAATCAGTGAGAAAAATGCGGGGACAGAGAGAGGACGTTTCCCTAACTCTACTGTTTAGTCTGAAATCTTGGAAGGGGGACAGTGTGAAAAGGAACTGAAAAAAATGGCCCCCATATAAAACAGTTTTATAGTTTTAGTGTAATTCCACTTTAACGGGACAGGGAAGTGGAGTGACACTACCCACTATAACTGACTGAACGTAAGAAATGACAAATACACAAGTACAAATAACCTTATCAGATACAAGTTGGGAATATTTATTACAAAAAATTCTGTTGAGTGAGTTCCCTAAGGCCTTAAGAAAACGATTTAAGTTTATTTTTAGAAGAACGTGACTTGCGTGCAGCTTTGGCTGCATCAGAGCAACACCTTCCAGAAGGTGCCGGTGCCGAGGAGGGAGCGGCAGCCAGGACGCAGCAGCCAGGACGCCGGCTGCCGCTGTGTCTCTGCTCCTCGTCTTCGCTCAGCGGCAGTTTCTACTATCCCGTCAACGTTCTCCAAACTGCCCCTGACCCACACAAAGTGAGGCCTGTTCTAAGGAGCGATGACACTGAAGGAAAAGTATTAGATGCACAAGAGGTTTAACACCCAGACAATCCAAGTCACATTTTGTTCAATTCGATTCCAAGTCACTTACAGGTTAAAAAAAGTCACGAAACAAATTTTTTTTCCATCTCAGGAGATGAACTAAAAGGAGATGATTTAAATCCAGCTGCTTCCTCCATATTCACGCCAATGATGAAAACAGAAAGCAGAATTCTAACTGATCAAGAGTTTCAACTCAGTACACATTTAACACTGCTGAATAGATACAACACATAGTGCTCTCTCCTTCGCTTTTAAAACTTCCCAAGTTTCAAAGGCACAGAACGAAAAGGAACCCACTCCGCACAACCAGTGCAGCGGTCAACACCCTCCCGAACACACTGCCACCGAGGCCCGTGGACTGCGTGCGCCCCGGGAGCCGCGGCGGAGGACCTGCTCAGGGGGAGGAACCCACCCGCTCAGAGGCAGGGCGGCCAAAGCGTCCGACACCACCTTTCTGAACCACCGACAGGCGCGAGAAGCCACGGGAGCAACCCTGACCGCGGAGGACTGTCCTCCGCTGGCACAGACACATCCTGCAGAGGGAAGGCAGACTCAGAGGTACCTGGCAGGCACGCTCACGGCCCAGACGCCCCCAGCAAACCGCCCAGGAGTGAGGCCTGTCCCGCTGGGAGAGACAGCGGGGCTCAGGCGAGCCTGCCCGGCCACAGCGTCTGGACCTTCGTGTGGGGAGTGGACCAAAGGCAGACGGCACGTGTGTTTTTCCTCCAAAAGCCAGTCCCAGCGAACTGGTGCCGACCGCCTCCAGCACACGTGGCAGTGGCTGTGGCTGCCCGAGTCCTCCTGGCCCCGGGAGCTCGGCCATCTGACTTGGACCGTCCACCTGAGCGGTCTCCCCAGCAGCTCACCACCCGCTCTCTCCACCTCCCCCCTCATCCGTTCAGCAGGAGGAGCCTGCAGAGCCTGGCTGTGCCACCAAACCCGTGCAGGATTCGGAGCGACAGGTAACAACACCTGACGTGCACGGGTGCCCTAACCACGTAACCGGTAACAATGCATTTTATTTGCAAGCAATCTCTTTGGTGCAAACTCTGTTATCATCATCCCCACTTTCCAGATGAGGCACAAGCAGGAGAAGCAGCTTGCCCAGGGCTCCAAAGCTGCTGACCGAGCCGGAACCTGCCCTCAGCCAGTCTGGCTGCAACCTCCCACGGGCAGCCACTCTGCTCACTGCGCACCTGCCCGCCGTGCGGGTCTGTATTTCGTCTGCAGTCCCGCAGTATCTGCTCTCTCCAAGGGTCCTGGGTTTGGCAAATAGTGCTCGAACTACTGTATCCTGGGTTCCGGTGGATTACTTTGTTCAGCACATTTTTAAAATCAAAACAGTTTCATAAATCATCGACTGCACCTCATAAAACACACCCTCCGTCTAGCAGAGCCCTCAGGAAATGCAAGTGGTAGGGCTAAAGCAATCCGCCCCCCCCCCCCCCCCCCCCCCCCCCCGCCAGAGTATTAGTCAGGAGACTACCAGGAGAAGATTCCCGAACGCCTGAATCAGCACTGCGTGTGGGGAGACTCTGACCACCGGCCACTCGAATGGGCTCAGCACAACGACTCACTCTGAGCTTCCCGTCTCCCAGACCAGGCACCGGGAGCTGGCGCCCGGCCAGGAGGCTGCCCGGAGCCCCAGGTACTAATCACCCCCACACCCCCCACTGCCCAGAAGGCCGATGTTCTGACGAAAGCACATTCATTCTCCTAGGAAGGGAAATGCCACTTGCCAAGTGATTTGCTCAACTTGTTCGTATTAATCACTGCTGGAGGGGGGTGCACTTGGCCCCAAAGAGGCAGGCTTACAATCAGGGCAATTTTAAAAGAATTTTATATCTAAAGCACGCTCCGATGTGCAGGTATCTTCAGGCGTGCCCACCGCATCCTTTCATGTGTTCCTACACGTCCTTAAACAAACCAACCACCTGGTTTGCCTCCAAATTCAAAATGCACTGTGTATTTTGTATTCAGTGTAATGGGCAAATCTATCTTTTTGGTGCTTCCATTCCCCACATCAACGATATAGTAAGAAATTTACACTCAAGCTTCTAACCTTTAAAGCATAAAAAGAATACGACTACACATGAAACAAAAATTAGGTGAAAATTTAAGAACATTTTGAACGAATCGGGAAATCAGGGGAATTTCTGAAACAGCGCTCCACCTGTTCTGTGAGTGGCAGTGGACAGCAAACTGTCCGTGTGCCCGGAAGACGAGGGGCCATGCACCCACGTTACATGCATGTGCTACCGTTAGTGGTGATTGAAGGTAGTGTCTTTCTTGTACATACAAGTCAAATTTTAAAAATCAATGTTTTCACATTTTCTTCCAAATGGGTAACTTTGCACCCCACCTTAGAGACCCTGATAAAAAAATGAGACTTCTAGTCCCAAACTTAGAACAACAAAACTTCCCTAACCATTTTTCTCAAATACAAATGTGTTAAATAAACTACCACCAAAGAACTACTCCGTCATCCTTCCGACCACAGGTGAGGGCCAGGTGCCACCCCCATTTCCCGTTCCTGAACTTTGTCAGCACCGGCCGGTAAGCAGCGGTCCTACTTCACAGCACAAAGCAATGGTCGCAGATGGAAAGACACCCGCACCGTAACTGAGACGAGGAACAGGTACGGGTTTGCTTTTCGCCAACAGCTCTTCCTAGGCTGGACTCAAGGAGACCTGGTACCTGTGCCCACACGACACCCCCCCCCCCGCCCCCACCTCGGTCCTGCCACCAGGACTCACTCGAGTGCGCATGGGCAGCGGGCCGAGCAGCAAGGGGAAGTCTCCCGCGGTCTCACGAAGAATCCTTACGAAGAACAACTGAAGTTCACTTTTTGAAATGGATAAGCCACACAACAACAACAACAACAACAACAAAAACACAGAAAGGAAACAAAAAAACAAGCACAGGAGAGACGCTGCAACGACACCGCTCTCGGTGGCGCTCCCCGTGAGCGACGCCGCCACCAGCACGCCTTCACCCGGGTCGCACCTGCCCGGGGCGCTACCTGGCCGCCTCCTCGGGGCGACCCTGCACTTCACCCACGGCTGCCTGCGCCAAACAGACACTCGGCTGGGCCCCCTTCCGCCCCTGGAGGTGGGTCCCCTTCGCAGCGCAGGCCCGGACCCAGGGCCCGCACCAGCTGTTCCCAGGCCCCTCGCGGGCTGGGACAAATGACTCAGCAGCCCAACTTTTTCAACGAGTCATGCTACCTTGTTGCCCAACCTACAGAGTGCACCGCGGCGAGCCGCGGCCACAGCCCGGGGTGAAGAACAGCAACAATACACCACGCGACGCAGCCCCGAAACCAAGACCATCGGACGCGAGGCTGAGTCACCACGAGCCTCTCCGCCGAGGTTTCTTCCATCCGAGGCAGAAGTGCCTCCGGCCGGCCCCGGCCCCGGCCCCGTACCCGCAGGAAGCCGGCAGGCCGCCGCCGGCTCCCGCGCGACCCCGAGACGCGCCCCGGCGCCCGCCGCTGCCGCTCCTCCCGGCGCGCGAGCAGACCCTCGGGAGGCAGCAGGGGCCGGTGAGAGCCGCGCACCGGCCCCGCAAGCGGCCCCGTGGGTCCCAGTCCCGGCCCGACCCCTTCTCCAACAGCAGCTTCCGCACAAAGAGTCTTTGTTCCTTTTCCCGGCCCCTGCGCCCGGTCCGCCCGAGCCCCCGCACCAGGCTCCCCGCGCGGTTGCACCCGGCGACAAGAAAGCGTCACGGGACCGCGCCAGCCACGGCTCGCGTGGTGTCCGCCCCACCCCGCGCGCCCGCACCTCCGCCGGCGCGCCCCGCTCCACCGGACCGTCCCGGCGGAGCCCGGCCCGGAGACGCTCGTGCCGCCGCCCCGCGCCGCACACACCGCGCGGCGGTGCCGGGAGGGGCAGGAGGACCGCGCGGAGCCGGGCGGGCCGCGGGCGGTGTTCGGAGTCCCCGCGGCCCGGCCGGGCCCGGTGACCCGCAGGCGGGCGGGGCGGCGGCGCCCCAAACCGCAGCCTCCGGCCCGTAACCGCCCCGCCAGAGCCGGGAGAAGGACGGCGCGGGCCGGTCAACGACCTCAGGCCGGCGAGTCGCACCTTCCGGCGGACACTGCCACTTCCAGGAACCGGGGCCGCCACCACCCCCACGGCCAGGCGACGCGCTCCCCGCCCAGCAGGCAGCCGCCCCGCGCCGCCCCGCGCCGCCCCGCACAGGCCTGCAGCCCCCGCCGCGCGCCGCCGCCGGGACCCTCCGGGAAAGGGCGCGGGACGGCCGAGCCACTCACCAGAGCCGAGGCGCGGCGCGGCCCGACTGACTGCAGCCAGCGAGCCGGGCGGGCAGCGGTCAGGTGACTCACCGCCTCCCGGAGGCCGGCCGCCCGCTCCCCTCCCTCCGCTCCGCTCCGCTCCCCGCCCCTCAGCCCCCGCGGCCGCCGACACCTCCCGGCGCCGGGCCCCTCCCACTTCCCGAGGCCCCGCCCCCAGGCCCTCCTCGCGAGACCCCGGCCCGCCCTTCCCGGGGCGCCGAGGCCCCGCCTCCCGCGACCTCGCCCCGCCCCGCAGCCGCGGAGGGCCCGGCGGAGGGATTCACGCCAGGGCCCCGGTGGCTGTGGCTGCGCGGACTGACGCTCACGCCGCGCTCGCGGGGAGGGGACGCGCGCCGCGGGGTCGGGGTAGGACTCGGGGGGCGGCGACAGGGCCCGCCCAGTCGGCTGCTGGAAGCTCCGGCCGCGCGAGGACGCCTCCTTCCCTGCTGGGGGCGGGAAGGAGGAGGCCGGCGGCCCCGCGTCGTCGCCGAGGCGGGGGCGGGGCGCGCAGGTTCGCGGAGAACCGCCACCCGCAGGTGGGAGCGCGTCCCTGCGCCCGGCGCTTGGGCGGCATGCCGCAGCACCGCGCCCCCTCGCCCAGACCCAGGGGTCCCCTCCGCTGCGGCTTTCCGGACCCTGGAGCCCCGGCCAGCGCCCTGCTCGGCTTTCGTCTACGGCCGCTTATTCTGGCCTTCACTCGGCGGCAGTGTTAAAGTTCCGTTCCGGAGCCACTCGGCACTTCTGCAGTTGCAAGCGTCGTCTCTACGGAGAGATGCGCCCGTGGCGAACTCTATGCTTATCCAAACATCTGGACAAGATGCGGCCACTCGGTCTCAGCCACCAGCCTGACTAGGGTCCGCAGGGCTTTACGAAGGAATTTGGCCCTTGGCTTTGGAGTTTAGGGGGAGAAAGAGACGGGGGAGGGGCGGTGGGAATTGGTGGCTGAACAGCAGCAGCTTCAGAGTGTTGGGACTTGGTACTGAACACAAGAGCTCTGGGAAGGGGGTTGTTGGGGGAGGGGGTGCGAAGGAGACCAGGATGAGAGTCCGGTGTTACCACGAAAGTGACTGTGTTTGCACTCACAGGCTCCGACACGTGGGGACATTTGAGTCACATCCAAAATACACAAGAAAATGACATGAGTGAAATTGTATGGAGGTGCAACCAGTGGGCGTCCCTATGACCTCAGGCCCGGCGGGAGGTGACCCCTGCATTGGAACTTAAGTGGAAGGAATGGGGTCCAGCAGTCCAGGAAGAAAGGAGCATTGCCGAAGTCCAGTGGGAAGAACGATGGCATTGCAGGCCGCCTGCCTTCACGGTGGGGTGCAGACAGAGACTCAGTGAGGTGGGAGGGGAGGGCAGCCCGGCGCAGGCCCTGAAAGGGCTGGGGCCCGTATACACAGTCAGCTCCTGAGGCTTCCTTCTCCTTCCACCTGCCCGTGGGCTGTTTCTTCTAGAAGAACAGACCCTGCTCTTTGGGAGGAGTCTGCGGTGTCCAACCTTTTGGTATCTCAGTGCCACACCGGAAGAAGAGTTGTCTTGGCCCACACATGAAGTACATCGTGACACATAATCACAAAAATACAATGTTTTAAATAAATTTACAATTTTGTGTTGGGCCACATTCACAGCCATCCTGGGCTGTGTGCGGCCTGTGGGCTGTGAGCTGTTCACCCCTGGATGATGGTGGTGATATTTTCTACCTGATGTGTCATGGTGTGAAAGCCTTACAATACCAAGGTACTGAGAGTTAGGAATGACTCTCAAATGTTAATATATTCAATCCCTACGGGCCCCTGGGACACTTGTGAAACGCAGGCTCCTGGGCCCTGCCAAAGAGTCTGACTTAGTAGGCCCGGTTGGGACCCAAGGATCTGCAGTTTTAGCAGTGACACAGATGGTCGTTAGGCCACGCTGGAGAGGTCCCCAGGGAGAACTCGTGGTGTGTCATAGGCCAGGGAGAAAAATGAAACTAGACAGTGAAATAAAACCAAGTCAGAACGGAAGGGCCCCACCCAGTTGCCTAGAGTTTGGACTTTATCCTGTGGGCTGAAGGGATGGTGAAGAGGTGTCTACATCATGGGGTTGTTTTCACAGGCTAATTCTGGAGAGCCCAGTCCAACTCCAGTGGCCTTGGCTCCTTTTGTCTCTAAATGTTCATTCACTAAGTCAATCAACAAAATTGGGGACGGGAGGATAAAAATGAGCTCTAAACGGGGGGTGGGGGGTCAAGGTAAAATAAGAGTCCGTCTCACTAACTTGAAAAACAAAACTGCCAATGGACACACACACCTCCCTTCAAAAGTAATAGGGATGACCCCTGTCCCCAGGTCGGAAGGTTTTTGTACAAAGAACGTGTTTCATTTGAACACAAAAAGGAGCAGATGAGCAAACTGGCCATTATGTTTGCCTGACACCTAAACAAAAAAACAAAAGACGAGGTGAAGGGAATGCAGCCTCAGGCTTGAGATGTCCACAGTCTAAGATTTTTTTTTAAGCAGCAGAAAAAGGAAAGGCAGGGACAGTGTCAGGGCAGAAGAACTCAGTGGGACCGACGTCCTGCTCAGACACCAGATTTAACAACCACCAAAGTGGCTCAACTGAGGGCCCAAGGAGGGAGATACTTCAGAGTCAGCTGGAGCCCCAGTGGCCTGCAGGTGGCCTCAAGATTCTGTCCCTGTGCCATCGAGGGAGGGAGTCTGATGGCCATCCCTTGAGTGGGTCCGGCCCTGTGACTGCAGAGACAAGAGGACGGCAGAAGGGATGCTGTGGCCATTCTGGGTCTGGCCTTTCAGGAAACCGGCATCTCCCATGTCTTTCCCGAAACACCTCATCTGTCTTGGAACTCCCCCTCAGAAACTGCCACCACCCAGTGAGAGGCCCAGCGAGGGACCCCCCATCGCCTCTCCCACCGACGCCCATGACACCCAGGAGAGCAGCCAGCCATGGTCAGCGTCACACGTGGCGTGGGCACGAGCCCTCTGGGCTGTGCTCGTTTGGCCGAGCTCACGCGGGACTCCAGCCCAGCCAAGCCCGTCCGCTCAGAATCACAACATAATAAATGGTTGTCGTTTTAAGCCACTAAGTTTCGGGGTGTTTTGGTTAAAGTATCTGATGATGGAATAAAGTTCAAGAATGTGGTTAAATTTGTAAGAAGAACCACAACCCCGATGATCAGGGCTTAGAGGAAAGTTCAGATAAATAAAACAGAATATGGGAAAGGGACTGTTTAATTGTGAACCTGTATCGATCTCCTTGACCTGAGGTGACACTTGAGACATTCCTCAGTTACAGATTAGCTGTGTCCCAGATTTCCCTCCCTTGCTGAACATATCCCCCGGAGGTACTGGTATTGATAGGGGGCGGAGGGGTGTGCAGGTAGCTAGTGGGTAGAGGACAAAGGTGCTGAACATCCTACAATGCACAGGACACCCCCGCAGTTAACACACTGGGAATAAAGACACCTTGTCCCCTCTTCACAACAAAGAACTCTGGCCCACAGTGTCAATAAAACCAAGGTTGAGAAGATGTCCTTGCACTTCAATATGAGAAGTGTGTATGTAAATTGAAAGAAGGAATAAAAGAAAACAAAACAATGGAAAGAAAATACAGCGGAGCCAGGGAGAAGCTAAAAATGCATGCCACGAAATACACGCCTTGACAAGGAGGAGCTACAGAACTGGCTTTAGATCCCCAGCAGCCGGGTACAAAGGAAAACCCAGTAAGGCAATGACAGGTGAACTGGGGGGGGGTCAGGCGTGAGTGACCCCAGTGAGAGGAGGAGGTACTGAAATCCCGGAGAAGAGAGAGGGGTGCAGGCCATGGCCCAGCCCAACAGCCCGTTGCCTGGACTGAGCTGACCTGTGCAGGACGTGCTTTGGAAACAGCAGTGACTGACCTCTGACATTTGAAAGCTATAAACTAAGACCCACCGGCCAGCAGAGACTCACATGCTACCGTAAAGAGCAAGAACCACCCCTCGGGGAGGCTGCCTCTGCACCACCGGCCACTGCGGAGTCCCTGGCCAGCCCTTCCTGCCCTGCTTCAGCCACAGGAGGCGGGTTTCTAGGCCTGGCGTGGACGGGTTCCCCTGCTCCATCACTTGGGGTGTATCTGAGCGATGGGAGGTGTCAGCGGACCACAGCTGTCTCCCTGCCCAGTCACTGGCTGTGGCTGTGCTCATCTACCAAAGACCCCAGCTCCATCGGGTGACCGCCACCTAGCCACGCCGGGGTCGGCTCCAGGGTAGCACCTTCGCCCTTGTGAGTGGTCTGTGTGCTTCCTGCCAGTTCCCTGGCTGATGGACCAGGTCAAGCCTTGGGGGTGACCAGAGTGAACGTATTAGCACATGCGAGGTTAGAACTGGGCTGCCAAGAGTTCGTCAAGGTCTGAGGCCTAAAACGACAGCCGGAGACACCAACCCAAGCAAGGCATGCCCGGCACTGCCCAGGGGTGGGGACGCCTCGGCTGAGGACACAGAGTTTAGTTCCCAGGGCTGTGACCTGCAGGACGTGGGGGGGGCCACAGCCTTCCGTGGCTCGGTTCCACCAGATGCGCCATGAGAGCCACACCCCCCCCCCCCACACACACACACACGCTGCTCACATCCCTTTGCTCTGGCTTCGTGCTTGCACTGGCCCCCGGGGAGACATCACTCAGGGGCTGGGCACCAGCGCTTGGCGCACCTGCCGGCAGCATTCTCACGGTAAACTGACACATCACCTTTCCACGCTCTGCCAGCCTCTGCGGCCTGCGGTGCGCATGCATCTAAAGGTGGGTCACCACGGATGCGCCCACAGCTCAGGCTCTGTGCCTGCGAGTTCAAGGTGAGCTTGACGGGCACCGCTCGAGGTGGCTGGCCCAGGTGGCGCCTACTTCACGGACTGTCCACTGTGACAGCAGGGACCTCCCTCTCCCTAGACCCCTTTTTGGCAGACTCTGCTCGTTGGTGACCAAATGTCCACCCCCCCTTCCTTTCTCACATAAAACACCCCCTCGCACTCCCTTCGCCGTGTGACCTAGTTCTGGTCAAGCAGATGTAGCAAATAAGCCCTCGATGGACCTTCCGGGGAAGCTCTGCCTTTCCTGATTAGAAAGAGAGCAAATCAGCCGCTGTGCACACTTGCCCTCTGTCCTCGCGCCTGGAATGAGGGGAGGTGGAGCGCTCTCCTTTCAGCCCCGAGGCTGGACAGCAGAGGCCACCTCCAGAACAGCTGGCCGCCCCTCAGGGCGCTGGGGCCTCCCCTTTCATCCTGAGACAGGGAAACCTACTCCGTCCAACTTCCAGAGCTGCGTCTCCAGTACAGAGGCCAGAAGCACTCCTAGCTGATACCCTTCCTAACCCCAGGGCGTGGGCAGGCCGCTCTACCCTAGTGTTCAAAGGCGTGCTCGAGAACCCTGCAGCCCGGCGTCCTGGCTACGTGGGCGCAGACGGGCTGCTGTGCAGACGCCCAGCCTCTCGAGGGACCCCAGAGCGGGCAGACACTGACTCCCTGTGAAGGGCAGTGCGACAGTGTCGCCGGTCCCAGAGGGCAGTGAGCAGACCCTGCGATGAAATCGCGGGGAATGTTGCTGTGGAGTTCAGGACTGCCCTCGCAGGCACAGCTGGGTCGCAGATACGCCCCCGGAAACGCTCCCATCAAACTGCAGGAAGCGAACCTCGGGAAGTGGGGGGCGGGCGCCAAGGAGGGAGGAAGGGAAGCTCAGATCTTCCGGAACATCGTCATGGGCTCAAGCACCAGAAAAACACGAGAGGAACATGAGAAATTATTGGGAATCATTCTGGGAACTTAAATTCTTCCCTCGTATATGCACTTCATAACTGAGGAGTCGAAGCCCGCACGGAGTCAGCAGATCACGTGAGCCAGAACAGACAGAGTCCCTGCAGGCCATCGGCGCGACGAGATCGGCATCGGGGCAGGGGGCCGTGGGAAGGAGGAGGTGGCCGGTGCTATTTCGTAAGAGGGGATGTCTTTTTATACTAATAGGTTGCAAATTTCATCCATGTAAAAGGAGGCTTTCAAAGTAATATTAATAAAGTTCTAAGAGCATCATTTTAAATTGAATAGAAAAATAGAAATTTGCCTCCAGGCCTAAAAAGGTTTCCAGAAGAAATGCATTTGGGAATCTTTTTAAATCCCTTCGGGCAGACAAGGACAGACACTGGGTGCCTGTCTCTGACCAACCACGTGGCCCCTTGGGCCCCGGAAACGAGCTCTAGCGTAACTGGAGCCCCGCCCCCAGCATCCAGACGTCGAGCTGAACACCATCTGCAAGCAGCACAGGACAAAGTGAGGAAGGGAAGAACAAGTAAGCACACACACCTCTCTTGCTTTAACCACAAAGATCCACTTGAAACATTTCTGTTCCACATCCGGGCAGGCGGAGTTCTGCCGTTCTTCTCTATTGGGTGCCTGAGATCCCCTGGAGGTCCATTTGGGGGGTATGAAGGCTTTGCATGTTCCGAAATTCTCTGGTAACATAAAGATGGTTTCAGAGGGCAAGCACATTACACCACATTAATGGACGACTCCCATCGCTCTGACGAGAATGAGCTTGTGGAGACCCTCCCACCAGCCGGGTTCAAGTGCACTTCGACAGGACGGCGGGCGGCAGCGTCTGGAGGAGAGCGGGGCTGGGAGAGTGTGCGGCCGGAGAGGCATCCGGACAGACCGGCGGGGGCCCGCGGGGGCCCCGCAGGCGGCGGCCGAGAGCGGGTGCAGTTTTGAGGACGAGCACTACCTATTCAGTGAGGTTTGTACTAAAAGACCATCTTTAAGTATGACATTAAAAACAATACTCTGAGAAGTACAAATTCACCATATTCAGCAGAAAAATGAAGGACAGCAAACGTCACAGAAGTACAAGGAAGGGTTCAGGGTTCAGAGACATCTGTCCGCCGTTCACCTTCCTCCGTGTGTGCACATCTGATACCTGAGGGTTTACCAACCAACATCACAGCTTTCGTCTCCCTCCACGCGCCACCCCTCTGGGGCAGATGAGGCAGATGAGGTAGAAGTAACCCCGTTTTCCAAACGAGGAACCGAGTTTTGGGGCCGAGGCTCCTTGATCGAGAGCCCTTTCCTCCACCCGACAGTTGCCCTGAAGATCCCGCAAGTGAACACAAGTAAATAAACTCGAATCCATGCATTTCAATATCGTTCCCTTACACTGACAAGTGTGTTTAAAAGCTGCACATCGTACAATGTGCAGTTATATCCTTTTAAAGTACGATCTGCGATCACTTCCATAAAAACCATGAATCAACGCTACAGTGTGAGTTGCAGGATCACCTACGAGGGTCTCGTGGCAGGACCCCAGCCTCTCTGGGGCCTTGTGCGGAGGGAGTGTGGAGCCAGCCGGCGGAGGCCGGAGAAGCTCACTCAGTGGGCTGCCTGCTGTCCGGACCAGCAAGTCCAGGCACTGTGTGTGTACGCGTCTGGAGTGTCACTGGCTCACTCGGGGAGAGGGGAGTCATTTGTGAGGACGCAGAAGGACCCCAGGACGAGACTCCTGACCCCCACACGTGCCTGCACTCACGCTCGTCGCCAGCACGGCTGCAGGCAGGAAGTGAGCCCGTGTTCGGAGAGCACTGTGAACAGCACGCAGAGCAGGTCACGTAAGAGTCGGCCGTGTTACGAGGGAAGCCAAGAACGCGTTAGGAAAACAGACGAAAGTTACAGGGAGCAGAGATCGGGTCCCGCCCACCGCAGTGTGCTGGTGCGGAGAAGAGAACAGAAAGTCGAGCCGAGAGGTGAGGAGGTGCAGCCGAGGGCCTCGGGTGCAGGTCTGCGGTTCTGTGACGGGGACCCTCGTCACCTGTGAGCGGGGAGCCCTCTGGGAGCTCCGCTCGCGGAGTCGACGTGAATCTCAGGGACGCGCTGGCTGGACCCTGGTGTTCGGAGTGGAGAGCGGACCTGGGCACCAGGACAAGTAGCTTCCGGCAGGAACAACCTCACAGGCAGCGGGCGGGGTGGAGAGGACAGAGTCGGTGGCTGCCCCGGCCCTTCCGGCCCCTTGCACCACGCCCGGGCCCGCTCCAGCTCCCACGGGCTTCGCTCCCAGTGGCCAGCACCACAGGGCTCCCCCAGTCACTGACCCGCAGACCCGGGAGCACCTGGGCCCCGCCGCCCCGGATCAAGGCCGGCGGGAGGGCACGAGAGTGTGGCAGCAGGTTCCCCTGCCTCGGGCCGGTCCGATGCCGCCCCCCTTCTCTCCACGTCCCCGTGGGGCCGGCCCCGCCTCCTGCAGGGCGTTCACCGGGTGTCGCACCCCCGCTCGGGGTCTTCCCTTCCCCACCCCCTTCTTCTCTGTCCTTCCCCTTCCCTTCTTCCTGACTTCTCCCGGAGGAAACAACAATAATGAATCAATGACTTGCAGGGAATCCTCGTCTCGGGACCCGCTTCTGGGAAACCGGACCCAAGACAGAGGCAGACGTACCTCTTCACCTGCTTCGTGAGTGCTTGGTACTCGGGGCCACCTCCGAGCCCAGGCCGTGCCCGCTTCTCTGAGCCTGCTCCCCGCCGGTGCCTGCTTCCAGTGTCGGGGGGGGGGGGGGTGCGTCATTCCCTCTGAACACAAGCAGAGCCGTCGAGGGTTCGAGTGGCCCCGCCAGAGGGACAAACCAGTAGCTGCTCCACGCTGGGGGCAGGGCGGCAGCTCACCGAGGAGCTGCAGTGTTTAACCTTCACAGCAGCAAGACGGGTGCAGGCTGCCCCTTTCCCCAAAGGCAGGGGTTCCTGGGGGACCCTCCACCAGCTGCAGTGGCGGACAGCGGAGAGGCCGCTGGTGTCCGACACCTCTGCCCGGGCGCACAGAATAAACGGAGACCAAGCCCCGAGGGTCCCGGACACGGCCCAGAGCGACGCAGCCTGAGGCTGAGCGTGGTTCCCGCGGAAGGGGCCCAGCGGCCACTCACTGCCCAGCCTCGCGGCCTCCGGGACAGCTGCGGAGACACTGACCACTGTGTCTGGCTCTGCCTTTTCTCTCAGAAACGAAAACCGCTCTGGACTTCTTTGGGGGAGCGAAAACAGGCACCGATGCAGGTCTTTGTGAAAGGGAAGCAGCATAGCACAAACCCTCGGAAAGCGGGGGGCACCTGCAGGCACACCCCCCCGCCCCGTGTCACGATGAGGAACCGGGGGGCCGAAGAAGGGATTTGCTTCTCCGGCGTCACACCAAACCAGTGTTCAAGTCCAAGGAAGCGGGTATAGAAGGTGGAATTTCGTGGAGGAATCACACGGAAAGGGAAAACTGCGCTGTGGGCAGCACAGCTGTATGAAGGACTCCGGAGCACACCCTGGCAAGACCAGGCTGCAGCTGGGAGCTGAGCGAGCGCGAGACCCCCAGGCACAGGGCCGAGGGGGGGCAGCTCCAGGTTTGCAGGAGGCAGAGACAAGGGGCAGGCGGGGCGTGGTCCCATGTAGCTGGCGGGAGGGGAAACCGGGGACGTGGGCCGAGGGGCTCCCGTGTGAAACTCAGGGGGATTAAGTGGAGGGAGTCCAAAGGAGCCGCCGGAGGGACGGAGAGAGACTTGGAGAGGGAACCCTGGCAGTCTCCACCCATCGCCCCGCCACCGGGCACCGGAAACGCTCTGAGCACCGTGAGATCAGCGTGACTACCAGCAGGAGCCAGACGGGAGCTCCAGGGCGTAGCTCCGGGCCCTGCGCACAGCAGACGCAAGACAGGCCTGGACACGCCGTGCAGCTCGGACAGGAACGCCCGCCGGAGAGGAAGTCGGGCCACGGCCAGGAAAGACTGGTGGAGTCACGGGCCCCGGTGCAAGTCTGAACGCAGGCGAGGCAGGCAGCGAGAGGAGGCTGCAGGAAAGGGCCTGAAACGTGGGCTAGCGTCCAGGTGCCTCAGCACAGCCCCGAGCAAGTCCCGGGCCTGCACCCACGTGGCCCGGGTGCCCCGGCTCCGTGAACAGGTCCGCCTGGGCGTCCAGCTCGAGGGAGCACTACCCAGCTCCAGGAGGCCCCACAGCATCTCAAAGCCCACCACGGGGGGGGAAGGGGGGGGCTGACCCGTTACAATGGCCCCTCGAGGAGCAGGTCCATGGGGTGTGTCCCCACTGATCAAGTCCCCAAACGTCTGAAGGTCGCAGAGCAACATCCCTTTATTCTCAGCCTGTACTCAGCGTTTACGCTCAGCAGCACAAGTTCTCCTTGTGTCGCCGCTTCTGTGTGCCCGTCGCTCTGCTAAGTGCCTCCTCTGCTCTTCCCCGTGTCTGCA
This sequence comes from Phyllostomus discolor, assembly GCF_004126475.2. Classification (NCBI taxonomy): domain Eukaryota; kingdom Metazoa; phylum Chordata; class Mammalia; order Chiroptera; family Phyllostomidae; genus Phyllostomus; species Phyllostomus discolor. The sequence goes on along the minus strand of NC_040904.2, from coordinate 253,788 downwards.
CGGCCACCCAACCTCCCGTCCCAGACGGGGAGCCCAAGGCTGGGGAGGGCTGAGAACTGTCCCCAGCAACACGAAGTTAGCGAGGGGGGGAGGCCAGCCTTGGACTCAGGCGCTCTGGCCCGGATGCCGGCCCCCACATCGGAGCTCATCCTGCCGACGCCAGCGTCACGAGCGGGAGGGGCGTCCTGAGAGGTCAGTGCAGCGTCCTTGCAAAAGCCCCGAAGACAGTGTCTGGCCGGGCGGTGGGAGCTCGAGGAATGTTGCCGAGCCGGGACTCCGGTCCGGCCCCGACTGGCCGCCGCCGCCGGCCAGCCAGCCTGCAGAGCGGACAGATAGCATCGGAGCAGCCGAGGAGGCCCTGGAGAGCAAGGAGGGCAGGAGCGGGAAACGGCAGGAGTCACGCAGATAGAACGCGGCGATAGGAGCCCTGAGAAATGCGAGGCATGCGGCCCGGGTGCCCGGGGAAGAGAGTCACGCGGGTGCGGCCTGTGTGCTGCTGGCTCGTAAACAGAAGCATGCCAGATTTACGAGGCTGCCGGTGGGAACGGGCCGGCCCTCTGTGCACACCTTGTTTCAGGAGCAGAAAGGAGCAAAAACGTTGCTGGGACGACGTCTAGATTTCTGGGTATGACCCAGATCCAGCAACGGGGACCATACTTACCGTGTTTTGCCATGTGCAAGGGGCACTTTTTGCCCACATTTCTGAGGGAAAAACAAGGATGTGCATTACGCATGGGCATAATGCTCACATAGCAAGGGTGCCCCGATACAAAAGTGTGGGTGCGCACTGCACACAGCAAACCACGGGCCCCCCCAGCAGAAACGGCCGGGGCCTAAGAAAACACAACGAAACCGTTGTTCCGGGAGCAGACAGCACAGGACCGTGCTCCCCAGGGACGGAACACACACCCGACGAGCCCCACATGCACCCTGGACTGCTTACCCGCACGGTGTGAGCCCAGGTGGCGCCCAGTGGCCAACCGGAGCTGGGAGCTGGGGCTGGGGCTAGCCGGCTGGGGGCGGGGCAAGGCGGGGAGGGGCGGGGCGAGGGGGCAGTGCACAGGGCGGGGGGCTGCGGGAAGGGGGCGACACGCGGAGGGAACCCGAAAGTCCGCAGCTGGTCGCCGTCTCTTGCGGGGCCAGCCGGCGCAGTCGGCGCTCGCCTGCCTGCGAGGGAGACGCTGGCGGATGCGGGAAACGCCCGGAAAACCCCCGCAAGGGCCGCGCGGAGCAAAGGCTGGCGCTCGGGCGCGGCCGCGCTGACTCCGGTGCCCACACACCCGACGGGAAGTCTCTGGGTTGATGGGGCGCTGGGCCGGGTTCTCAGACGCTTGCCCCTCGGGAGCGGGCAGGGGAAGCTCTAACCTAAAGGCGGCTCTGGTCTCGTTTTGAAAAGCTTAACAGCAAGCCTTGGAAGAATCGGCCTGTTTTCACAAGTTCACCCCAATAACATTCAAGGACATTTAGGAGAATTACAAAAGTACCCAGCACCCCAACAAGGTGAAATTCACCACGAACGTCATCCATTCAAACGTTACCAGGTACACGAAGAAGCAGAGAAACACGTCACTCTGTCATAAAGAGAAACACCAGTCAACAGAAACAGATCCAGAGATGGCAGGCACACAAGTGACAGAACCAGCAGGCGAGGGTACTACAGTAGTATTGTAACTACGTTTCATATCGCCAAGGAGGTAGAGGGAAAATCAAACATTTCAAGTAGAGAGGTGGGATACAATAAAAGGATACAAATCCAATTTCTAGGGAAATACAGTATTTTAAATGAGAATTTCATCAGCTGGATGGCATTACTAGATCCAGGGGTGTGCACCCCACGGCCCACCTGTGGCCCAACGCACAACCATAAATTTACTTAGAACCTTTTTTTTTGCTCGTCAGTTCTCATCAGTGTTTGTGTAGTTAGTGGGTGGCCCAGAGACGCCACACGCTCGGGCACCCCTGGGGGACGCAGAGGAAGGGGTTGGCTGACTTGAAGACACGATGATAGAAAACACCCAGAACCAAAGACAACGAACAACAGACAAAGCAGAGCGTCGGCGACCGGGGGCCGGCCCGGCAGCCTGACGCCCGTGGCCGGATCCCCCGCAGGAAGGGCGGAGACAGAGACAGGATTTAACGCTGTGACGCCTGAATAATTTTCCAGACTTGGCGGGGGGGACCCACAGACATGCACATCCAAGGACCCGACAAGCCTCACGTACAGGGCAGGCAGGCTGCCCCCCGGGTCACACACAGTCAGGACGGACTGGCCGCACAGCCAGGCAGTGCCCGGGGTCAGGCGACACTGCCCCCAAAGGCACAGTCACAACGAGCCACCGGAGCTCTCACGTGGGAGGTCGGGCGATGCAGGAACCTCCATCCAGTCAATGCGGAACAGACGCGGTGGCGCGAGGAGGAGCAGCCAGAGGCGTCCGAGAGGACACTCGCACCGGCCAGACCACAGTGGGGAGGACCTCTGTCGCCACAAAGGATGGCCCCCAACGCTTCCGTCCAAGTGCAGGCGACACCACACCGCCCCCCTGGCCTGCCCCGAGCTCCAGGCCCTCCCTTCCAGCTGCCCCTGGGAAGGGTCACGGTCCGGAGCCTCTTAACGCCGGACTCGCATCTCTCCTTGCCCCCACGTCATCCGCCTCCCACCGAACCCGGGCTCCCTGGTGTCTGCCCTCCACTCTCCGCTCATGGTGTCCGTCGCTTCCTCCCGGGCTGCCTGCTATTGCCTGTGGTGCCTCCATCTTCCTCCCAGCCAGCCGCTGAACCCTGTCGATTTGCCTCTGAAACATCCTTGATGTCAGGCACTTTTCTCCCCTGCTCGTGTCCACACCGCTCCAGGCCTCCCTCGTTTCTTTTATTTTAATTTAATATAAGCCTTTTCTTAAAATAAAGCATACATACAGAAAAGTGCACAAATCAAGTCTAAAACCTAAAGCATTTAACAAAGGGCATACACCCGTGTAACCACACCTAGATCTATGGATAGGAGTTTTCCATTGCCCCGGATGACTCCCCAATAATTACCTGAGTCCCCAAAAGATAACCACTCTCTATACTGAAACCTACCACCACAAATTAGTTGTGCCTTTTTCTAACTTCTTATAAGTGGAATTATGTAGTAAAAAGTCTTCTGTCTGATTTCTTCAGCTTGAATTAGTTTTGAAAACTTCATTCCTGTTATCATCACTAGCTGGAATTATAATGTTCAATATAGTGTTATGTCTTTTTTAAATAAAGAAACATACCAGAGCAATAAGTTGTTCTGAAACAATTTATTATTAAAATGTGAACAAGTTTCTTGGTATAAAGTAGATAACCAGCCCTGGCCAGTGTGGCTCAGTGGGTTAGAGCATCTACCCATGGATCCCAGGGTTGCAGGTTCGATTCCCAGTCAGGGCACATACCCAGGTCCAATCCCCAGATGGGGTGTTTATGAGAAAGCAACCAGTTGATGTTTCTTTCTCACATCAATGTTTCTCTCTCTCTCTCTCTCCCTTCACCCCTCCCTCCCTTCCTCTGTCTCCCAAATCTATGGTGGGGGGGGGGAGCGGGGAGCCAACCAGTGGAAGCCTGGAGTTACAGGAATAATAACCAGCTGACTTCGCGTCAGGTACCTGCCACTGTGTAACCCGATGGCGGCAGACGGCAGCGGCTCAGAGGAGCCAACAGCGCTCATAATCGCACAGTTGCCTCAGGTCAGACTTCTAGGGCAGCTGGTTTGGTGGCTCTGGCCGATAGCCACTCCGGAGGCTGTAGTCCTGATATCACCCGGGCCACAGTCACCTGGAGGCCGGACGGGATTCAGGCTTCTCCGAGATGACCACTCGCCTACTGCTATCGTCCTCAAGAGGCTTTGCGGGTCCCTCTTCTGAGCTGCCTGGACATCCCCGTGACAGAGTGACAGCCAATGCCTCAGGGAGGCATCCAGGGGGAGCCAGGCAGGACCCACCCTGCTTTCAGGGCGTAGCCCCAGGAGTCCCACACAGTCTCCATGCGACATCCCGTGGGCACACGGCTGCACGCTGGTCACAGTGGGGCAGGGACACGGGAGCCCAGGGTCGTCAGGGACCCTCTTGGGGACTGGTGACCATGAACTTTGATTGAAATCTGACACTTTGGAAGTATTACACAGGACATTTAGAGTTTGAAAAATTATATTAAATTCAACAAGTATTTTTTAAAATTTTTATGTCTTTCTAAAACGTAAATACTTTTATTTGTTTCTGGCTTCATTTTTTTAAAAAAAGCACGCTGAGGACAATCTCTTGCCCTTGGGTGTTTCCCGCTCGGGCCTGCAGGTATAAGATTCGCCCGGGTGTGGGCGTCGCGGTGCTTTATCGGTTAAGAACGCCGGATGGTGTCACACCGTGTGAGGGGACGGCGGCTCCGCAGCCCGCTGCCCCCACCCCCGGCCGGGCCCCTGGGTCCCTCCAGGCTCGGCCGTTGTGAATACCCCCCCACTGCCCAGCTCACATGGGCCGCAGTGTCTCGTGGATTCGGTCCTTCGAGCGGAACCGTCCATCTGTTTTCTAACTCTGCATTCTCCCACGAGTGACACACACACACTCAGCACTTATTCAAGACTCTTCTCTTTTGTAATCAAAAACTGCTACTGCCCTAGAAAGCAAATGAGGAATATCGCCCCGTCCTGGGGGAGCGACTCAATCTGGATAAGGAGAAAAGTCGTGTCTGAAACCAATAGGCAGCAGCTCCGAGACATCACACAGACAGCGGGGCAGCTGTGCATGGGGTGGCAGAGGACTCCCGACCCACCTCTCGGTGAAGACACCCCCCCCCGGGTGGGGCCTCCGGAACTCCTTCCCGGCCCCCTCAGCAAGGTGGGGGCCGGGGCAAATTCAAGATGGTGTCCAAGTTTCATATTTGACTAAGTTTTAAAAAGGTTTCCTGCTCTGGCTGATGTGGCTCAGTATTGAGCACAGGCTGCGAACCAGACATCGCAGGTTCGATTCCCAGCCAGGGTACATGCCTGGGTTGCAGGCCATAACCCCCAGCAACCACACATTCATGTTTCTCTCTCCCTCTCTTTCTCCCTCCCTTTCCTCTCTAAAAATAAATAAATAAAATCTTTAAAAAATTGTATTAGTCAAGTGACTTGCACAAAAAAATTTCATAAAAAAAAAAAGTTCCCTTGTTACTCCAAAACACAGCCATTTTGTTTCAAGGTGAAATAGTATTCTCGGTAACTCAGAGCCGTGAGAGATGCGCGCCTGGTAGGGGTCCGTTCTTGCGGGCTGGGCCGCAGGCCTGCGGGCCTCCGCGGGGGGTGCAGCGGGGAGTAGTGGGCGTGCCTGGGTTTTCTCGCACCGTCTCAGCACCTGTTTCTGGAATGAATGAATGAATGAATGAAATGCACATTGGAAATATTTCCAAAAAACCGTTTTAAAAGAAACAGGTACTTTCTTACCGTTGAAACAGCACATGTGCCTTGAAGGGACAGGCTAGGTGTGTCGGAAACCTCACGCCGGCGCGTCCCCGCTGGGCAGGGTCTCCAGGACGGTGGGGGGTGGGAGGGCGGGGGGGGGGGGGGGGTGGGCGGCAGTGCCCTCGGAGGCTGCTGGGCGGGTGCCAGCTTCCAAACCATCTGGTAAGAAACACGCCACAGACCCTTAGGAAATGATACCCGCACATTCTGGGTAGTGACTGACCTCTTAGACCCTGAGGTGACTGGGTGACTCGGACGTCACTCGTCGTAGGGAGCCTTCTTCAGAGGAAAAGGGTGCCGAAGTGTGCACGAAATGGGTCGGCTTTGCAACCAGATCCGGACAAGCACGAGTCTTCCCTTGAAAATGCAGACACAGTCATTTGTTCAGCAATTAAAGGTTTAAATAATCCTTCCGTATAGCATGCTAACTCAACATTTACATTTGAGTCATATATTTATCTACTCTGTATATTTTGCATCAAAGTCCTTTATATACTGAAATTTACAGTATATTTTTATTCATTTTATTGGAGCCGGGGCATTAAAGTGCATATTTTAAAGGGCAACAGAGAGAAAGGGTGATGTAGAAATTTATGTACAGCTTGACTTTCATGGTTTAGTCAGAGCCACAAATCATTTCGTGTTGAACCAGCACTACGACCCCAATTATATCATCATTCCCGTGACAAAATACTGTTTAAAGGATGAAGCTTGTAAGAATACGCAGCACATAAAAGTAGGAATGCTCTTATGTTGCAACACAGTATTTCAAAACACGCAATCCGTGTTTCTACGCTCACCTCCGTGGGGCGCAGAGCGGTGCGTCCCGGCCACTCACCCCAGGGGCCGCTCTCTGTCCAGTGCTCTCAAAAGCGCCCGCGCCCCCGGGTCACCGGGGGCGTGTCAAAGGGCCCCCGCTCGTCCTGGGGCGAGTCCGGGTGGCTCCTGAGGTCCTGCTTCTCCAGCAGACCCTCCGGTGGCCGCCGAGGTTCGGGGACAGGCCTCTGAGAGCGAGTCCCGGAGAGTCTGCAGGACGCAGCGGCGCCCTCCGCGGCGCTCTGGCTCCCGTCGTCCCGGCGGAGCAGCCCCACGGCCACCGGGTGGTCCCAGCTCCTGTCCGTATTGTCCGTCTCTCTCCCAGAGTCCACGGGGCCGAGGCCTTGTCTCCTGGTCACTGCTGTGTGCCCAGTGGCCTCTACGCCGTCAGCCGTGGCTGCTCCGGAACGATCCACTCGGTGGCACGTTTGCGCACAGACGCGGGGTGCGGACGGCAGGTCTCACCGGGAACCCACGTGCGGACACGGACCTGCAGCTGGCGCCACGGGGGAAGAGCGCGGGTCACGAGGCCACCCTGAGCGGGGTGACACTGTGTGGCCTGCTGTCTCCTCTTCCGTGACCGTGTCCATAAGAGGGACCCTGACCCCGCTCACAGAGCCGTCGAGAGGACGCAGAAGGTCACCACGGTGACCCCGGCACGAGGGGGGGGGGCGGTCGCGGGGGGCCACCGCGGACTCCGAGCTCGCGGCTGCAGCGTTTTCACCGCCGACTGAGCTGCGGCCCAAGGCCCTCTCCACACCTCCCCGCGGCCCCAGAACTGTACCCCTTCCCGGTCAGCGCGCTGCTGGCGACCCACGCGCCTCCCGCAGGAATAAATCCTCGCTCCGTGCAGGGCGTGTGGACCGAGTCGCTCACAGTGCGCTGCGCATGCGCGGCGTCCCACTCCGGCTCCGGCCCGAGTGCCGCCCGTGTGCCAGGAGCTGCTGGTCTGCACCACGTCGCTCATTACAACAGCACACGCGTGTCCTTCCGTATCGCAACAGTGTCTCGCTCCAGCACACCCGTGACACTTCAGGCGCAGGGTCCAGAGTGCTGTCCATCTCGTGCGAGACGTCCCCGCACCCCGCCAGCCACGCTCGATGGCCTTCCTTCTGTGGGACCGCGGATGTTCCCACGTGTGACGTGGATGCGGGTGGAGGCCCGTCTGGTCTGGCTCAGGCGGGGCGGGGCCGCTGCTGACCAGAGACGAGGGGAGGACAGGTGGACACGGAGGGCAGCCCCTGCTCCCTGGGCGTGAGCTGCTCCGGGGAAGGAGACGGGACTCTCCGTGGAGGCAAACGGGTGCAGGCATCGGTTTTTGAGGCCGGTGCGCTCAGTTCCCTCCAGCACATAGTGGCTGTGTTTGTCCTGTTCAGCGAGCCCTGGCCCTGGCAGCCGGGGGCTCCCCTGGGGGACCGTCCCGGGCCGGACCGGCTGAGCACCACCCGGCAGGAAAGCCAGGCACCCGGCCCTCGCCTGCGGCTCCTGTCTCCACGCTCCCCGAGGCCGTGCCTGCGAGCGGCAGGGTGGGAAGCCGCTCTGGAAGTTCGCGCTTTGTTTCAAACCCGAATGTCTAACACTGACATAGACGAGCTTTCAGTAGGTTAGTCAAAATTATTAAATTTACCTCTTAGAAAGTTGTTTATACTTGTGTTGCTGTATAAAGATGGTGTGTGTTGAATCTCCTGGTCAGAATATTTAAGGAACAGATTTCCAATTGCACAGTGAAATGTCAGGGAAGATGTGATTTGATGCCCAGGAATTTGCTCTAATGAGAGTGCACAGCACTTGCCTGCCCGAGGGACAAAGGCGTACATACGAATGCTTCCTGCACGGGCCGTGTACGCATCAACACACAAGTGGATACAACGAGAACTCCAGCTCAGTGGTGAGTCAGTCGAACACAAGCCAGGAGTGGGAGGAGGAGCGGCGGGGCCCCTCTCTGTGGCCCCAGCCACCCTGAGCCCGGCCTGCTCTGAGGCGCACAATCGGCAGGAGCTCCGGGCACGAGGGGGAACGGCTCCGGCATCTGGCTGCCTGTGCCCCTCACTTTTGAGCACAAACCCTTGGCTTTCCCACGCCCCAGCTTCTTCCGTCGGGATGGTTCCTTTGAAGCAGAGATGCGGCGAGAACTACCAATGACCCAGCAAAGGCAGACAATTCCACACGAACAGCAACAGGAAAAGCAAACACCCCTTCCTTCCCTTCCTCATCATCGGTTTCCCTGCGCCAGGCCCTGGGCTGCAGGCTCCTTGCCCACACCTCCTCCAGGTGACACAGCTCAGCTCCTCGTGCAGGGGCGGCCTCTCGCTGGCAGGAGGAGTGGGTTCTGCGAGGGGCTGTGCCGCCTCGGGCTCTCGGCCGGGCGAGGTCTGGGGTCCACCCCACGGCCTGGGGGAGACGACACAATACCTCCAACACGCCACGGAGTTTTAAAATGGGTCCCACTCCTGAACATGGCAGTGTGTGTACACACGTCTTGCCTCTTTTCACAACCACATCAAAATTACAACTAAGATGTAGAACAACCATCACTCAGGACCATCAGAAATCGAGTTACACAAAAGTCCAACGACAGAATTAAAGAAACCACACCCATCCAGACTGAGCCATGGAGCCAGCAGACGGGTGCCCTATCTGAGATTCCATCAGCCTGGCTAACACAGTTCGACCCGCCTTGGAGATCCCCAGAGACTCTGCCCCACCCAACTTACAGGCCCACCCAAGCTGTTTTTCCATATGAATGGTCTTGGCTCAAACTTCACACTTCCTAAATCCTCTCAAACACGCAACAGCTAGCTTCAGTGAGCCCCAGGCCCAGCCACTAGCAGCAGCCAGCCTAGATTCACAGCTTGGCTTTGCCTGGAAATCTCCAAGCCCAGCACAAGCAGCAGCCGTCTCAGATTGCTTTACAGCCCAGGCAGGGTGGCCCTGGGCAAAACACAGGTGGGGGCTGACTTGGCCTCCACCACCCTAGAAACCCCAGGGCCAGCCCACCCAGTGGACAGCTACAGACCATGTCACAGCACCACCACCCTGCCCCTGCACTGCTGATCCTCCACAGAAGGTGGAGGTTGGTGGTCAGTGGTCACAACCAGTCCTTGCAGCTGACCAGCCCAGGGAAATCCCTCCCTTTGACCTGCCAACAGCAACCAAGCCTCAACCACAAGAGGAGGGTGAACTCAGCCCACACAAAGGGGGCACCTCAAGTACCCAGCTTGAGTGACAAGGGGGGCTGTGCCACTGGACCCCAAAGGACACCTACTATATTAGGCCACACTATCAAGGCACGGAGTCAAAACAGCTCCACCTAACACATAGAAACAAACACAGGGAGACTGCCAAAATGAGGAGACAAAGAAATATGGCCCAAATGAAAGAACAGATCAAAACTCCACAAAAGAGCTAAGCAAAATGGAGATAAGCAATCTGTCAGACACAGAATTCAAAACACTAGATATAAGGATGTTCAAGGAACTCAGTGAGGACCTCAGCAGCATAAAGAAGACCCAGTCAGCAATGAAGGGGACACTAACTGAAATAAAGAACAATTTACAGGGAAAGAACAGTAGAGCAGAGGAAGCTGAGAATCAGTTCAGTGATATGGAACATAAAGAAGCAAAAAAATACAGTCAATCAGAACAACAAGAAGAAAAAAGAATCCAAAATAATGAGGGTAGTGTAAGTAGCCTGTGGAATTTTAAGCAACCCAGCATTCACATCAGAGGGCTGCCAGAGGGAAAAGAGCAAGAAACTGGGGGTCTATCTGAAAAAATAATGAAGGAAAACTTCCCTAACTTGGTGAAGGAAATAGACATGCAAGTCCCGGAAGCACAGAGAGTCCCAAACAAGATGGATGGAAAGAGGCCCACTCCAAGACACATCATAATTAAAATGCCAAAGGTTAAAGATAGAGAATCTTAAAAGCAGCAAGGGGTGAAGAAGGTATTTGCCTGCAAAAGACTTCCCATAAGACCATCAGCTGATTTCTCTAAAGAAACTTTGCAGGATAGAAGGGATTGGCAAGAAATATTCAACGTCATGAAAAGCAGGGACTTACAGCCAAGAATACTGTATCCAGCAAACCCATCATTTATAATTGAAGAGCAGATAAAGTGCTTCCCAGATAAGGTCAAGTTAAAGAAGTTCATCATTACCAAGCCCTTAGTATATGAAATGTTAAAGGGATATATTTAAGAAAAAAAATAAAATCAAAACTATGAACAATAAAATGGCATAACTACATATTTATCAACAACTGAAAGTGAAAAACAAAGTAAGCAAACAAGAAGAACAGAGACAGAATCACGGATATGGAGAGCATTTTGGTGGTTGGTCGGTATGGGAGGGGGTCTGGGGGGGATGGGTGAGGAGGCGAGGGGATTAAGGAGCACCAGTAGGCACTTACGGAACAGCCCCCGTGGGGCTGTAAGGTACGGCCCAGGAAGGGGAGCAGCCCAAGATCCTACCCACAGGACCCGTGGACGTGAGCAATGGTGGGGTGTTGCTTGAGGGAGTGGGGGTGCCGGGTGGAGGGGGGCAAAGGGAGAAGAATCAGGACAACTGTAATACCATAATCAATGGAATCTATTTTAAAATACACTAAATATTTTTAGTTAAAAAAGTAAAAATAATAAAATAAAATAAAATTAATGGGTCCCATTCCTAAGTAGCCCACACCCACCTCAACGGCATGAAGAGATCCGTCACAAGCACGACACGCATGAAATGGAGTGTGTGTGGGCTCAGGCGTGCAAACACAGGGCTGGGGAAGTCGGGCCTGTCCTGTGAAACAGGGGTCGCCAACCCCCGGCCAGGGGCCGGCACCTGTCGGAGCCTGCTAGGACCCGGGCCACACAGCAGGCGGCCAGCAGGGGGCACAGGTCCGGGGAAGCTTCGTCTGTGCTCGCAGCCTCAGCCCGGCCTCCCGCCGGGTCAGCGGCGGCAGCTCCTCGCAGGAGCGCGGACCCTGCTGGGTGGGAACCGCCCCGCTGCGGGACCCCGGCTGAGGGTCCCTGTGAGCACCCAGCGCCTGAGGAGCCGAGGGCAGCCCAGGCGGGGACGCGGGCGCTGGGGCGCGGCTGCGAACTCGGGTCGCTGGCAGGGCGGTCGGCGGGCGCAGGGACCGCAAGGAACCAGCTGCCTGCACACGCACTCCAGACCCTCAGTGAGGGGCAGGTGACGGGGCAGCTGCGTCGGGTGGCTGGCTCTAAGTCGGAATCAGACACCGTTTCAGTCCGGCACGGTCCGCCCATCACCTTACCCACCACTTCTGCCCGCGCCTCTTTCCCGCGCTGCGCGCTCTTCTCACGCACAGTCTGGGAAGCCCGCAGGCGAGCCCTCCCCACTGCGAGCAAACCGCAACGTCACTGGGGAGCTTCTCTGAAAAGGGGGCAAGACCCAGTAAGTTATTCTGAAACCATTGACCATTAAAATGTGAACAAGATTGTTGGTATTTAAAAAATGATGCCAGCAGAAGACCCGGAGACTGCCAGCAGAAAGAAAGCTGCATTTAAAAGAAAACACCGAGAGTCCTACCTGAAGGGCAGGTCCATTGCGACAGGTGACTCACCTTCTCCAAGCCCGCCTCGTGCACCGCGGGGCACAGCCACCCAGCGAAGCCATGAGGCCGTCCAACTGCTCCGCCCCACGGAGACCACACACCCTGCGTTAAGAGACCGGCCTCTGGAGTTTCTCAAAAGAAGGAGAGGTGAGCGGGAAGGAGGGACAGAAGCAGTTACCGAAGGCCGCCGCTGCACCAGACGCGTCTGCACTGGGCAGGGCTCCGTCCTCGGTGGCTGGCCGCACGGCTGACGCTACGCAGCCCTCACTGCCGGTGGAGAGTTCGCTGACCCTGCTGCTCGGGCCGTTTGTCGTGAACTCGCAGGAGAGGTTGCGGTTCCGAAGGTGGTAGCTGCTCCTCTCTGGCTCACACCAGAAGTGGACAAACCGATGACACAGCAGAGGAAACCGAGGCACAAGCGTGAGGGGGATTGATGAGTCACCGTGGTTCGCGGCCCAGGCTGGCGAGCCATCCCCCCGCCTCGGCCCCCGCCGGTGCAGACAACCAGGCAGCGAGGCCTGTTTCTGTGGGACACACCTTCCGGGGGATGCACACGAGGGTGTGCTACCTGGTGCACTGTGGCTGCCAGCCGACACCGCGCAGCAGAGCCATGGAGTCTCCGGGCGGCGACACAGCGGGGAGACCCAGCGGTCACCTGGTGTTGGGGCAGGCAGGGGCGGGGCGGCGGCCGCGACCGGGTGGCTTTCTGGTTTCCCTGCTCGGGGCCGAGAGGTCGCTGTTGAGTGTGAGTCCTCGCCGTCCGCCCTCCACCGAACAGTGCTGGCTGGCCGAGAACGTCGCCTGCACTCAGCGCTTTGCAGGACGTGAGCAAGACGATCGGCCACGGGAAAGCGTCTGCCCCGAACGTGCGAGTGTCTGTCCGCGCAGCCCCGTGAGGAGACAGACGCAGGGCACCCCGTCCCCTCTCACGCACAGGAGGGGGCGGCGTCCTGAGGGCAGGCCGCCAGCCGGAGAGTCCGAGTTGCGGGAGCCGCTCCAGAGCTGTCGCTCAGGAGATCCGTCACCGCCGGCAGCACACACACTTCAGGGACACCGAACGGGTCGAAACACTCGCTTACGTGTGTGACAGGCCCGACCTGCTCGACGAACTCCATCTGCCACTTCGGGGGAGCAGACAGCTGTGCCCCAGCCGGCAGACAGGGGGCGCATTCAGAGCCAGACTGGAGCTGCGGGGGCGCTGAGAGCGCAGTGGGGGTTCGACACGCTTCAGGCCTGAGCAGGGACTCTGAGAGGGACCGAGCCAGGGCCTGTCTCCCAGCTGGCGCGTGGGCACCCTCCCCAGCTCTCAGAAGGGTCTCAGCTCACTCCCCAAACGCAGAAGACCCCCGACCTGGGAAGGGTGGACCCGAGACCCGTCTGGGAGTGAGCCAGGGGGTCGACTCCGTCCGGGCTGGGAGAGGGTGGTCTGCTGGAGACGGCAAGTGACGGCGGCCTTGAGACGACGTGGAATCCCCGTGCGTGTGGACGAAAGTCCCGGCGAACATCCTGGGGCGGCCACAAAAGCACAAACACCCGCTTCCATTCCCAACACCCTGTCCCCGAGAGGCAGGGTTTCTGCAGTGACAGCGGCCGAGACAAGACTCCGGAGCCGGCTGCACATCAACGGGACACTCCGGTGCCACTGTCCCCACACCCCCAGACGGACGGCTCCATCCACCTGCAGGGAAACAAGCTCGGGGCTCCCCCTGATTCTGCGTTACGGGGAGTTGTGTAAGTGTTTCATTACACACTGCAGTGCACTGATGACAGAAATAAAGTGCACAGTAAACGTGATGCGTTTGCATCATCCCAAAACCACCCTCCTCCCCCGGTCTGTGGGAAAACTGTCTTCTGTGAAGCCGGTCCCTGGTGCCAAAAAGGCTGGGGTGAGCCCTTCGTGGAGGGGGGCGGGCAGGGGGCCCAGGCAGAAAGGACTGAGGGGCGAGAACCAGCTCCCCAAGGCAGACAAGCCAGGTGCAGGGCAGGGGGCGGGCCAAGGCCTTCGGGTGACTCTCCCTCTGGCAGTGTGACCCGGCCACCGAGGAGAGCCAAGGGCTGGGGGGACGGGCGGGGCCGTGTCACACTGCGTGACTCTGAGGAGGATCTGGGAAGGCACAGAGCAGATGCGATCGGGCGTCTCTGCAGGAAAAGGCTCCCGAGTCTCGTGTGTGGGGACGCTGCCCAGCGAACCCGGGAACAGCAGGCAGAGGTGGGCAGGAGGGTCGGAGCGAGGGGCTGGGGAGGCCGGACTGGAGCTGGCCCTGGACGGGCGGGAAGTGGCCGGTTGCCACCTTACGGGCAAGATGAAGAGGGGCTGCCCCAAGCGGCGACACACACGTGCAGTATTTGTGGTCGGCAACACACACACACACAGGAGATATATTTTAAAAAGTAATTCTTCAAAAGCATGCACGAGAAAAGCAGCCCAAACCAAAGGAACTGCATTTAAGAATGAAAAAAAGAGGATACATGAGGAGATCCTTAAGAATGAAAAAAAAAGAGGATAAAAGAGGAAATCCTTGAAAACTGATTAAATCGTAGTTGCTGAAAGTAGTCATGCCCCAGAGGAAGTCTCCAAGGGTAAGAGTTTCCCACCAGGGACAGAGCAGAGGACGTCCCAGTGAGAACAGGCGAGGGCACACTGCCCGGTGTGGCGCGGGTTCGAAGACTGGACCGTTGGGGAGACAAGACGGGCAAGGTCAGGCGTCGCCACGCAGCGGGACCCCTGCCGCAGCGGCACCCGGACCCTGGCTCCTCCTGAGACTCGGGGCTCCCCAGCCTTCCCTTTGCTCGTCCCCACAGAGACAGGTCCCTGTCACCAGTCACGTCCCGGCTGGCCCACCCTTGCACCCACCCACCCCCTTGTCTCCTGAACCCCTGGAATTGTGTCTTAACTTCCTACTGAGCCACGCTGACATGGGGTGTCCCCCGCTCGGGGGCACCAGTGCACGGCGTCACTCCACGTAGGACCGTTGTCTCCCGGGCCCTGCGCTCCCAGACAGGGGCTCTTCGCGGCATCTGGCCACTTGGACAACCACATCCCATGAAGGGACCCACCGTTCGGGAACTTTCCCCGAACCAGCAGGTCTTCAGGGCCCTGGAGCCACCGTCTGATTCCAAAGTCCACACCCTCTCTTCTTCTATGTCACGTTCTAAAGTCTTCCTCTCCTAAGTCCCGGGGTTGGGGGTGGGGGTGGGTGACAGTTTCTCCCTTCGTATTTTACAGGCATCCTGAGTGTGAACGAGAAATTCTAAGGAAATTAGCCCTAAGAGAAACAGCACAGCGAGAAACATTTCACGAAGGTCCCTTCCTTTGGGAAATCCCAGGAACTCTGATTTGTGCCCATGTTGCAATTTGAGTAACAGACTATTTTTAAAAACAACTTTCATCAGGCGTTCACCGAGCTGTTACAACATTGTAACTCACGTGAGGAAGACTGACATTCTCGAACAGAGCCAGAGGGACGGAGAAGTGACAGCCGCAGCCACGTCCTACAGAAACCCCACGATCCTGACCGTGCAGCTCACAAACCCCGTCGCCTCGGGCGAGTGATCCGGGTGTTTTGCTCTGAAAAATATGGGTAACAGAAGGAAATCACGAAAGCCAAACCGAGGATGGCGGGGGACTGGGGAGGCAAAAGCTCCCCCATTAGTTTTTAAGCTGTGGGTGATTCCGTGGACGGCCACGTGTAAAATTGGTGGTTTGGGTCACAGGCTCTAAGAGAAGTTGCTGGTGCCGAGGGGCAATCCCGAGAAAGGGGGTTGAAACGCAGCCCACAATGCGGGTCTGGGTGAGAAGTCCCCATGGAGCTCCAGTGTGCCACACCGCCACCGGGCGTGGCTAGAACACGGCAGTCGGCAGTCAGCGGTCAGCGGTCAGCGGAGAGGCAGGGGGGAGGCCCCGCCTGGCCATCCAAGTGCTCCAGCGCATCATGAGGACGGTGGCCTGACAGAGTGTTGGCCAGACGCCGCATCCACCCCCCCTCGGTCAGGGAGACCAGGCTCGGGCCCCTCCTTGTGGTCCCACACCTGTGGGACCCAGGGCAGCAGGAGTGGGGACACATGTGGAGGAGACAGGCCGGTGTCCCCCTGCAAGCCACAGGGAAACGGGTGGGCTCACCCAGAGCCATGGAGGAGGGGTGTGATCTCTTTTGCATCAAACATTTACAAAGACCCGGCGAGCTTTCCGGCGGACGGGGCGGTGTGTGCGCGGGCGAAGGAGTCGAGATCGGGCCAGGGTGAGGAGGCGACGGGGGGTGAGGGGAGGATAGGGGAGGGGCTCAGAGCACAGGCGGGAAATGACCGTAAATAAGCAGCTGTGAATGTTTTGTTGTTCGATAAAAGTGTTTTAAGTATCCAAGTTCTAGTCAAAAATTACTAGTCATACCAAAAGCCAGAAGGACCGCACACTGAATTAAAAATACAATCCACAGACAAGAAATGACGAAGTCTGACACAGTCACCCAAAACTTCCACTAACATCTTACATATTTTCACAGGAGAAACGGAACAGGATGGGGCCTTGGTGAATTTAGAAATTAATAAATCACTTGGGTATATGCCCGACTGGTGTCGTGCTTCCGTAACTTAAGGCAGCGTGGTCTTGATGTAAGGAAAGACGTATTTTACGTTTTCCCGTTTACCCGAGAGAAATGAAAGTACGTGTCCACTAACCCTGACATTTCTGGCAGCTTCAGTCATGAAAACAAAAACTGGAAACCACCCAAACGTCCGTGAAGTGCCCAGCGGGTGAGCAGATGGCGGCAAGCCCACACAGCAGGACATGACTCAGTGGTAAAAAGGAACGAACCAGGGGTGTGTGTGGGAATGGGCCTGAAAAACAGGACACGCGGAAGTTGGAATAAAACGCGTGGGCTGTGAGGTGAGATGCTGTCTAAGTGAAATTCTAGCGCAGGAACACGGGCCGCCCGGCCCTGGCGGCAGGGACGGCCCAGCAGGCCGGAGAGGTCCTGGCCTGCCTGGGGAGGGCGTCGGCCCCGCCCCTTGGCTGGGCAGGCAATTCAGTTTCTCTGTGGCTCCATTCCGGTCGGTGACGTGGGAGTAACGACAACCCCATTTTCATGAGGCAGTTCCAGGGCTTGGACGCAGTTGGTGGACGTGAAGATGCCGGAGACAGGGATTCCTCCGCGTGTCGGCCACCTCACTGTCAACAAAGGACACAGCTCTGCGTGGTGACGTGTGTGGCAGAGCTGTTCCTGAGAGCAGGTCTGGCTCGTGTGGGGTGTTACGGCCTCACTAACTGCCTTCCTGATGTTACAGCATCTGTGGTAACTCTTGTATTGGGAGTTCACGTGAGAAAAATCAAGTAAACATCTCAGTAAGTGCAGAAAAATGACATAAAATCAAACATCTATTCCTGAGACAAAGCAAAATGGATCAGTTCTTTTTTTTAAGAATTTATTTATTTATTTTTAGAGAGGGAAGGGAGTGAGAACGAGAGAAAGAGAGAGACACACACACATCAATGTACGGTTGCTGGGGGTCGTGGCCTGCAACCCAGGCATGTGCCCTGACTGGGAATCGAACCTGCGATGCTTTCGTTCACAGCTCGTGCTCAATCCACTGAGCCATGCCAGCCAGGGCTGGATCAGTTCTTACAGCTGATCACATCAAAAGCCAGCTTCCAATTTAATGGCGAATGTTGCAACTCTCCATTCACACTTCACAAACATAAGTGCTGCTTCCACTCCTGTAATTAATTGTTCTGCAAGTGAAATCCAACACAATCAAATAATAAAAATAAATAAGGAGTCTGTATACTGGAAAGGACCAAGATGCACAATTCTCATTATTTCAAGATTCTATGATTGCATAAGGAGGGTAAGTAAAATGGCTGGTTAACAATGTCGTTTATAAAAATGAATAGTTCCCTTATACACAAATCATAGTAACAGAAAAAAAGTATAATAGCAAAACAAAAACAAATTATTAGGAATCATCTTAAGAGTAAACATGCAGAACAAATATGAAGAAAACATTATGACTTTACTGGGGAGACATAAAAGTTGAGTAAATATTTCTACACAGACAACCTGGAAGCTATAAAATGATCAATTCAGCTTTGAAAAAATCAGTTTAAAAAGCAGACAGACTTTGGGAGATGTTTGACAAAACAGTGCTAAGTGTATGTGGAAGATTAAAAACACGAGAAAACCCAGGGACGACAATCCGGAGACAGTGCAATGAGAAAAGACTTCTCTCGTCGAATATCGGAACCCAGAGGTGAAACGACGGGAACTGACACAGCTGGGGCGGGAGGGGCGCCTTGGCTTCCACTCTTGCGTAAGGAACTTCCCCCGAGGCCCGCAGACTTTTTACCGCGCAGTGAGTCAGGAGGCCGGGCGTGGCCTCCCGGCTGCGGGGAGGCAGCGCAGATGCCCACGAGGCCCGGCCACAGGTCTCCCCGTGGGCAGCACACATGGGCTGGCCTGGCGGGGCGTGGTCCAACTGGGCGTGGCCTGGCGGGGCGTGGCCTGGCTGGGTGTGGCCTGGCTGGGCATACCGCAGCCTCTCACCGGGACCCAAAGTGCCCCGTCTGTGTGTCACCGCAGGTCTCGCCCAGGGAGGGAAGGCCTGCTCCCGAGCTCACTCACCTGGCTGCAGGGAGGCAGTGCAGATGCCCACAAGGCCCGGCCACAGGCCTCCCCGTGGGCAGCACACGCGCGGTAGGTGGCTTTACCAAAGCCAGCAAACGGGGGTGCGGGCCGGGGGGCACAGGAAAGAACAGGTCCTGGCGAGTGACAGCTGCAGCTTCGTCGTTGAACGGCTGATGCGACCTCCCCTCTCCAGCACTGTCCTGTGCGCTACTAACAAGGCACCAGGTTCGGCCCGCCCTTGGGGGGCAAGGGTCGTGCACGGGCGTGAGTCCCGGGGTCGTGGGGTCCCACAAACCTTCCTGCCCCGGGTGGAATCCAGCCGACGCAAGGACAGGAGGAGAACCGGAGCAAAGGCGAATTCCTTTGAAGACCCCCCAGACAGTGAAGACGGGGCGGTGTGCAGCCAGCGAGGAGACGCAGCCTCGATTGTGTCGTTGTCCGACCACTGCTCCTCGGAGCCATGCCACTGGCCAGGGGAGCTGGCCGGGAGAACATCGGGACACCTCCTCCACCACGCAGGAGTCAACCCCCCACGGCCCAGAATCGCATGTAGGAAAATAACAATAAATACAAGAGACAGACAGGGTTTTTTATGATTGTTATCTCGGAGTGTGAAAAGCGTTCCTTAACCCGACAGGGAGTCCAGAGGCTGAAAAGCTGACGTCACTCGCCTCTGAGAACTTTCACGCACCCGTGTGGGACGAAACATGGGCAGAGAACGCTCGCTGCACGTGGCAGGGAGGCTGTTTCCTCGACATAAAAACACTTTTAAATGAGGAAAACTTAGCCCAGAGGGAAAATCAGCTGAGCCCATGCGGACGTGCAAGACGGGTTTGGACAGGGCGCCCGGCTGGCTGAACCCGTAATTAGGGAAGTGTAAATGCCAAAGAGAAAAAGAGGCGCCATTTTTTATCTGTGAAAATGGCAAAAAAAACTTGCTGTTCCACAGCCCACAGTTGGCAAAAGCCCAGGGAGGACGGAATCTCAGGCTGACCTTTGGAGAGCCGTCGGGCAAGCCCTGTCGAAGGTGACAAGCGTGTTTGCCCTTGGACCCAGCAGCTGCACGGCCAATGCTTTCTCTTGTGGAATTCTTGGAAGCGCACCATGACCACCCACCGGCACACACTCACATGCACGGGCACACGTGTACACACTCAGCTCACACGCACTCCCTCACGCACCCCCCACTTTGGCTGCAGCGGAAGGCTGCCGTGTGTGTGTGTGTGTGTGTGTGTGTGTGTGTGTGTGTGTTGTGGCTGCGCTGCGCCCCGACCCACCGGCACGGTCTCAGGGCAGGGCCTGGCCATCACCTGCTCCCGTGCGCAAACCAAACGCCCGGCGTCCGCCGTCTCTGCCGAGACCACCGTGCGCCGGGGAGAGAGTCCGGTAAACAGGCCGCTCACAAAGGTCCGGCGTGGTGGCGAGAAGCGGTGGGGACCGCCCAGGCCCCCCCCAGGGCCGCCGGGCGGCAGGTCCCCAAGTGGCAGTTGAGGTTGAGGGACAGAGCGAGTCTGAGGGAGGAGGCTGGGCCCGCCGAGGGGGACACACGTCACCCGTGTGCGGAGCAGCCGCAGACGCGGGGGGGCGGGGCGGGGCTTCCTTAGAGATGAGGCCCCTTCCGGTGCACGCGGGGCACTTGCTCTCCACCCGCCGCAGGGCCTGCCCCCCCCCCCCCCGCGCTGCAACGGTCCGCCCCGACACAGCGGGAGGTACCGGGTACCGCCCGGTGCTGCCTTTTTTTTTTTGAAGTTTTCTCGCCTGTTTGCACGCTTCAACACTGGCCCACTGTAAATGTGTCTGATGAAAATATGGGACTTTTATAATGGAAAAAGGTAGCATTCGAAAATGCCGGAAATCATTTTGGAACAGATCCTTATGAGAACCCCAATCATACAGACAACCTTTACGTATCATTTTCTGGACGAATTTTGATTGTTTAAAGGTAAAAATTTTTGAGACACCAACTATAATAAGATACCAAAACATCTTCAGTCTCATTACATAAAAACTAGGGAAAAGTAGACGTTGTCACTGAATAATTTTTTGAATGTATGCATTATAAATACTGTTTTAAAAAAAAACAAGTTCTGATTTCTTCGTTTTATTCTTCACCGGACAAAGAATCCGATTCTAGAAAAAGTTGAAAGCTTAGAAATGTCGATGTTAAAGGCGACAATAAATAGAAATTCTGGCACAAGCAGAACAGACAGCTGAGCGCTAGACCTCTCTGCACACTCCCTGATTCCTGCGGCTCCGTTGGCTGGGCATCACCAGCGAAGCGTCGCCAGTTGGACCCTCCGCCGCCTGGGCCGCCGTCTCAGTCCCCACTGGGGGCGCTGGCGAGAGGCCACTGGCCGGTCACACTGCTGCTTCTCTCCCTGTCTTTCTCCCCCGCCTCCCCTCTCTCCAAAAATAAATACATAAACCCTTTAAAAAATAAATAAAAGCTCTCTACAAATTGCCTGTTCATCAGAGGAGAGACGGGTATAAACTGCATTGCCTCAGGAGCGTGGACAGAACCCTGGACCCCCAGGAGCCGGGACAGGACCAAGGGACGGTCTCCACGGCCCCCACCCCCCACGGAAGCGAACCCCGTGGTGAACGGAGCGTCGCAGCAGCACCCGCCGAGGGAGGGGCAGCCCACTGCGCTCTTGGAAGAAGAAATGAAATCACCCCAAAAAAGCACTTTGGGAACTACGGTGAAAATGAGGAAATAAGCCTTCCTCTTGTGCATACAAATTCAGTGTTACTGTACCTAGTAGTGAGCAAACTGAAACCAGAAAACGCTAACAGTGAACTTAATGTCTGTTTACATAAGAGAAAGGTAACTCACATAAAGTTTGCTGACGACCCAATTAGAAGTTCATGTAAGCCAAGGACAAAGATTCTATTGGAAAAAAGAATCATTTAATAACACACAGAGTCCAGCCTGCTTGAGTGTGGTTGGTAGGGCAGTAATTTGGGAATAACAATTTATAGTTCTAATTTGCACATTTCACCTAAAATAATGTTGTACGGTGTGCCTGCGTGTGATAGTGTTAGGTTACAGAATTACATGCTTATGATTTTGTAATTAAAAATGGGTGTTATTTTTGCTGGACCATGTGTATTCTAATTTAGTGATTACTTTTGTTTTTGAACAAGAATCATTATCTGGTAAAGGGGAAATGTCTAATTGGATGCCACATAAAATAACACTGGGCATTTTTTAAATTAACTCAAGAAGTGCCGAGCTGTAAGAAGCAGCGATGGAGGCAGACACCGAGGGTTCTTCTGTTGGGAGACGGTAAAACCTCTTCACCCAAGGTCCACATAAAGGTCGCTGCCGACGCCCCCCCCCCCTTCAGCATGCGCACCCTGACGTGTAGGAAATCCTCGTGCGGACGTTCGTAAGACATGAAAAAACTCGCCATTGATCCCTCCTGTCCCCGCTCCCGCCCCTGCCCCCACATATAACGTCACAACCTAGCGACTGGGGCGCCCAGCCCCAGTGAACACCTAAGGCTCCGCCCCCCCACCGTAACAAGAGCGACCAGACCGGAGAAAAAATAAATAAATAAACAAAATAATAGGAGAGACAGGGAAAGACATAAGATATGTTTCCAGCAGAACAGATCAGTCCCCCAGGACTCATCATTTTGAGTGACCAAGGAATAGCCAATCTATCAGATGCACAGTTCAAAACACTGGTGATCAGGAAGCTCACGGAGCTGGTTGATTTTGGATGCAAATTACATGAAAAAATGCAGATTACCATAAAAGGGATGCAGGAAGATACACGGAGGAGAGCCAATAGTGAAAGGAAGGAATCAGTCTCAAAACAACACAGTGGACCAGAAGGAAGATAGAATCAACCAAGCAGGAAAGCATGATGAAATAAGAATTGAAAAATCGAAGAAAAGCTTAAGACCATCGAGGACACCTTTAAACGTTCCAACATCCGAATTATAGGGGTACCAGAAGGGGAGGACCAACAAGTGGAAAAGTTATTTGAACAAATAATAAAGGAGAACTTCCCCAAACTGGCAAAGGGAACAGTCTTCCAAGAAATCCAAGGACCGCAGAGAGCCCCAAAGAAGTTGGACCCAAGATGAAACACACCAAGGCACATCATAATTACATTAGCCAAGGTAAAAATGAAGGAGAGAATCCTAGAAGCAGCAAGAGATAAGGGGACATTAACCTCCAAAGGAGTTCCCATCAGACTGTCAGCTGATTTCTCAAAAGAGACCTTACAGGCAAGAAGGGGCTGGAAAGAAATATTCCAAGTCATGAAAGACAAGGACCTACATCCCAGATTGCTCTATCCAGCAAAACTATTATTTAGAATGGAAGGGCAGATAAAGTCCTTTTCAGATAAGGTCAAATTAAAGGAGTTCATGATCACCAAGCCCTTACTTTATGAAATGCTAAAGGGACTTATCTAAGAAAAGAAGATAAAGAAAACACATGTATAGTAAAAGGACAGCAAACTCACAAATATTAACAACCACACCTAAAGCAAAACCAAAAGAAACTAAGTAAACAACTAGAACAGGAACAGAACCACAGAAATGGAGGGCACATGGAGGGCTAGCAGCAGGGGGGTGGGAGGAGGAGAGAGGGGGAAAAGGTATAGAGAATAAGTAGCATAGAATGTAGGTTGAAAATAGATAGGGGGAGGGCAAGAATAGTACGGGAAATGTAGAAACTAAAGAACTCATAAGTATGACACATGGACATGAACTAAAGGGGGGGAACGTGGGTGGGAGAGGGGGTACAGGGTGGAGGGGAGTGAAGGGGAAAATGGGACAACTGTAATAGCATAATCAATAAAATATATTAATTAAAAAAAAGACATGAAAAAATGATTCCCGCTTTTCACTTGTATAATCTATTTAAAATGTGAGCTTTAAATGTGAGGTGCAAATGTCTTCGTAATTTCTGATGTCATTTGTTTTTAAAAGCACACTTTAATACACTTGACGTCTGTGCCAGCGATCGGCCTACGTGGGTGGACACAGGGCCATGCAGCATCCACGGCGCCCACCCGGGTCCGGTCTTGGTGCGTGTTCCGTGGCTGTGAGCAGACACCTGAGGACCTGTGTTCACTGCTCTAGGATCAGAAGGACTGCTGCTCTGTCCTAAACACTCTCCGTAACACCACCCACCCGTCCCTCCCTCCTGGCCCCAAACTCTGGCCCCACCGATCTGCTCACCGTCTCCCTAGTTTTGCCTTTTCCCAGGATGCTGGGATCCTGCTGTGTGTAGCCTTTTTGGGCTGGCTTCTTCCCACGAGTCACATGCATTTAATTTGGGCTGACTCCATGTGTGTCCATCCTTGGTGGCTTTCCCATAACCCATAACCTCCCATAACCTCCATGGCAGGGAAGCACCGTGGCCGACCCATCACCTGCTGAGGGGCGTCTGGTGCGCCCCCAGGTTTCGGCAGTCACCCTCGAAGCTGCTCTGAACACCCGTGTGTGGGTTTGTGGGGGCCTGTTTTCCACTCCTTCGGAAGAACACTGAGGCGCATGTGCTGGATCGTACAGTGAGGGTGTGTTTGCTCTGTAAGACCACGCCAAACCCTCCTGCAAGGTGCCCGTGCCACACCGTGTTCTCGCCAGCACTGAGCGAGGGTCCCCGTCGCCCCCGGCCTCATCGGCACTTGGTGCTGTCGGCGTCCGGCGTTCGGCCTTCCCGCAGATGCCTGATGGTGTCCCGCAGTTCTGCCGGGCCAGTCCTTGACGACCCACAACTTGCCCATGCCCCCGTCAGCTGACTCACCAGCCGTGTGTCTTCTGGGGTGACCTGTCCAGTGCTCTTTTTCTATGGAAAACCTCGCTCTCAGAAGCACGGTCCAGTTCTGTCCTGCAGAAGCGCAGCCGCAAGGCCGGTCAACGTCCAGTCGGCGCTGCTGCACGAATGCGGCCGAGCTGCCCGGTGGAGACTTCTCTTTTCCAGAAGAACAACTGCAATGAAGAGCCGCCCCACTCGGGGAAAAGCACCCGTGGGCCACAGGAGACCGGGTGCCGGAGAGGAGGGTGGGAAAGGCAGGCGACTTGACTGTCAAGGTGCCACCCATGCAGCTGGGAGCCCCGGAGACTTCAGGAGGAGGGTCTGGTCGGGCGGGTGGAGCCAGGCAGTCGGAGGGGGACAAGCACCCCAGGATCCCACCCCCACGGGGCGTCCGCTGAACAAACCCACACGGTCACAGCGACTGAGAGAGGCGGGGAGCCGACTGGTGGCTGTCCGGGTGGGGGCTGGGGCGCTGGGGGAGAAGGTGGAGGAATCAAAGAAAAAATCTTACCAACAAAGACAACGGTGTGGCCATGGCCTGCGGGAAAGGGGGAGGGAGGTAGAGAGGATGGGGGTGGGGTGCACAGCGAGGGAAGGAGGCTGGACTTGGAGGGTGAGCACTCAGTACAGGGTACAGATGATGTGTTACAGAACTGTACCCCCAAAACCTGTGTGACTTTAGTAACCAGGGTCACCCCAGTAAATTCAATACCAACTTTTTAAAAAGGAGGATTTAGTGCTGAATCAATCTCTTTGGTACACAAACTAGAATCCTTCACTGAGCAATCCCCCCTTGCCCGAGCTTGAGCTGTGGAGACGGGTCCCCCCTCCCAGGCTCACATGGACTGCCCCCCCCCCCCGGCTGTCCCCCAGGGGACCAGGGGGGGCCCCGCCTCCGGTCCGCGGAGCCTCACCTGGGGTTTGGCAAACAGGACAATGCCACTAAGCGGTAGCTGTGGGTTTGCTTGTTTTAACCTTCTGTAGGGAAGGTGTGAAAACAGTTTTGTGTTGTTTTCTTGTTTTCCTTTGGGATTTCCATCAGGTTCTTTTAAAATATATTAGGTTCCGCTCACAGCGCCCACGTGCAGTGAGACAGGCGACACCGCCGTTGCCTGTGCGATGGGGACAGCGAAGCCCGTTCCCGCGGCGTCACGCAGCGGCAGATGGGGCGCGGGACACGAGCGGGGCCCGGCCGCCACCCCCGTGTATGAAACGGAACCGAACTGGGTCCTGTCCGCTCACTGGCGGAGCCATTCACGCCGCTCGGCGCGGACGCAGGCCCCGCACCGCACGAGGGAGACGGCGGCGCGGATCGGGGCTGGCGGCCCGGTTTCCCGACCCGAGGCCCAGGAGGCCGGCGGGCGGGTGGGTAGGTGGCCGGGGCCGGGGCTACTGGCCACACACCCCCCCACCCCCGCTGCCCCGCCTCCGAGGGGGGGGAGCTCCGGTGCGCCCGGCCAGACGCTGCGCCAAGGGCGTGGGCCCCTCCCCGGGCCGCACGTGGGTCGGCGCAGACGCACCCGCGGGAGGGGAGGGGCAGGGGAGGCGGAGATGGAGACCACCGTGGCGTCTGGAGGGGGGACTTCTCGTCCTCCTGCACCGGAATCAGACTCTTCCCCGCTCCGGGTTCTAGTCCGAGAGCCCTTCGCTGCCCCGGGCTGGAAGCTCCGCCGCACCGCAAACTCCAGGGAAGTCCGGGAGTCACGACAGCCCCTCCGCCGGGCCCCGGCCCCCGGCCCCCGGCCAGTGAGAACAAGACGCACTCGCAAAACAGCAAGACGATCCAGACCGGCCCCCCGGGAAGTGAGCGAAAGTCCTCATTCCCGTGACCCCTCTAAAATCAGGGAGATGGTGCAGGTGGACTGTTCTTGCAGCAATAAATTAACTGATCGACCACCAGCCGATTAATGAGTTAACATCAGAGAATCCCGCCCAGTCCCTCCGCTCGGTCCGGCCTCGCCTGCCCGGGAGCTCGGGGCCCAGGACGGTCAGGCCCAGCGCAGGGGAGCTGCCCGGCTCTGGCCGCGGCGGCCGCAGCTGCAGCTGCGCGAGGGCTCTTCCCAGTCGGCCGATGGAGGAGCAGCGTGGACCTAGAGTCGCCAAAGCCTCCCGGCGAGATCAGCGGCCGAAGCCCAGTGCGTGGGAACAGCTCTCGGTCCAGGGGACGCGGCCCAGGCCAGAGCCGGGAACTCGGGGCGCTGGACGGGGGCCAGACTCGGCCTCCCTGCCGGCGGGCCGCCCGCCGGCCCGGGCCTGCCTGGGAGAAACCCGACGCGTCTTCCTCTGCGTCTGCCCCAGGACAGGGGACGGACTGGCGGCTCCGAGGCATCCGCACGGAACCTCGCCTTTCCCCTGAGGCCGCGCGCTGGCCGGCCCAGCGGCCTGGGGGACCGACCAGAGGGCGGTTCTCAGCCCTGGCCCCGCCCCACCCCACGCAGTCCCGCCCCCCACCCCCCACCCCCCACCCCCCGGGGCCGTGCCTGTCCGAGGTGGGGAGCACGTGGCTTGTCTGAGCCCGTGGCCGTGAGCGGAGGTGGCTGAGCCAGTTCCAGGCAAACACTGTGAGGAACCACACTTTCCAGCCAATTCTGTCTCTCTCGCGGCCACGGAACTAGCACACCCCAGCTGAGAGCTGCTGTGTGCTGTTCCCGGGAGGGGGACACTGGGACGGACCTGCAGCCCCAGCAGGGGCCGCGCGTGTCCGTGGCGGCGTGGCGGCGTGCACCCCGGGCGTCTGCAGGCTGCTCCTGCAGCTGAGCCCACAAGGACGCCGGACCCCACAAGGCCCAGCAGCACCTCGGGGGACAGCACCTCGAGGGTACCCCTCCCGCCAGGGGCCTGGGTTTCGTGTTAAAGACCAAGGAAGGTTCTGGAAGCCTGTGCCTGTGGTCAGGAGGCACAGGGAGCGGCGCTGTGCCGCCAGAAAGAGCCGGCAGCTGCAGGTGAGTCACAGTCGGCTGGCGGGTCCCCCTCGCCTGCCTGCGCTCGGCCCTGGGGAAGCGGAGCCCAGTTCGCAGAACCGGTAGGAGGAAGGCACTTGTCCTCTGTTCCGCTTTAGAGTGCGGGCGCACGCCCACGGGCAGGTGTCACAGCCACCAGACAGAGCTGCTGCCTTGGGCACCGCCCCCGCCCCACCCCACCCCCATTTGTGTGTTTGCCGCCATGGGCCCGCTCTGCGGCTCAGCCAGCGGCCTCGGGCGCCACGACAAACACGTGACCACTCCAAGGTCGCACGCTTCTCAGATCGGTGGAAGCACGTAAAAGTGTGGAGAGGAGCGGCCAAGAGCAACCGAGCGCTAACCAGCGACAAGCCCACGGGGCACATGGCGCCCGACCAGGAGTCTCACCAGGCCTGGCGGGAGGGGGCCTGAGAGTCCACCAGGCACTGGGCGTGGAGGCCGAGTGCCGGGATGCATCCTGGGACGCTGCCGCCTGACCCCAGGGGGACGCCGGCCTCCAGCCCCACCCGTGGCCCCACCCGTGGCCTGCTCGGTGGGCACAGGCCCAGGCCCCAGGGAACAGCCAGCAGGGCTGACCGGCACCTCCAGAGACGACGTTCACTGTCTTCACATTCTGTCTGGAGACAGAATAAAACGACCTGGACCGAAACTGCTGGCCTGCCCCCCCTGGACCTTCCCTCGTGCATACTTCTGATTCTTCCCCTGGGTCTTCTTCATGTGCGAGGTCTTCAGCCCCCACCCCGCCCCCCACCCCCGTGTGCGCACACCAGCTTGCCAGCTGATCCTTGAAAGGTGACAGGCAACTGTCACTGCGGCCCTCCAGCCGTGTCCTCACCGTGGCAGCTGTCATCATCACAACGCACGACAGAGAGCCCGGCACGCGCAGCACCAAGACCCGCCGAGGCGTGGAGCGCGGCGTTTGGGGCTCCGCTCTCGCCGCGGCGCGAGGTGTCACGAGGGCCGAGCAGCACGCGGTGCTTCGGTGCGACAGGTGATTCACTGTCGTCGTTGACTCGTCCTCGCTTTGTTTCCCGTTGTCCCACGACGGGCTGTCAGCGGGGCTGCGTGCGCCGTGTCCTGTCACCAGGAGGGAAGCCGGCCCCTCCACACCGACAACGGAACCTGCCTGCTCGCCGGCGCGAACAGCGGCCGGGGCCACACTTCCTCCGAACCGGGAGGGGTCCACGTGCTCTTCAGTGGGTGAATGGAACTGTGGTCTGTTCTTCAAAAACCGACGACAGAAATGAGCACATTTGGAGTCCTTTTTAGGGCCAGTTACCCGGCCTGATGAGATTATTCACAGCCTTTCCTCATTCACCCTCAGCTTCGCAAACTGTGAATCCGTCGGTTTCATAAATGTGGCTTTTCTGTTTGCGTCCACGTCACCGATGAACACCTTCACCCGGAGAGCCCACGCACAGAGAACTGCGGCGCAGCTGGAGAACCCCTGGGCCAGTCCGCCTCCCTCCCCCGTCCTGCCGCGGGACGGCCCCCGCACCTGCAAAGCCGCGTTTGCAGCGTCGCCGCCCACACGCCTCCACCGTGTTCGCAAGACCAGTCGGTCGGGCTTGCCCAGCAACACGCGGCAACGGCCAAGACTGCCAAGTCTTGTTTACGTGAAGTTGCGTCTGTAAAAAGCAGAACAAGCAGAACTGGACGAAGAGCTCCCTGATAAGAAAGCACACGGAGGAACCAACCGCAAAAACAAAGGCAGGAACCACCAGCTCAGGGGGCCGAGAGCGCGAGGAAAGTCTCACCCCCCAGAGAGTCCTCACGTTCCCGGGGCGGGCCCTCCTCTCCCCCGAGAGTGCTGTGGGGCCACTTCCGGCGTGAGGGGAGCGCACCGCACAGGTGGGCTTGGGATGCGGTCGCGGCCACGATTCCGGAGAGAGAGGCCACCCTGCCCGGGCCACGCAAGGTGAAGTCTTGGTGTGTCCGGAACGCACACAGACCAAAACTCAAGGGCAGGAAACCACGCAACTCAATCTGAAAGTGGGCGAAAGACAGACACTTCGTCCCGGAGAAGAAAGGGCGTCAGCAGCACACTGAAAGCGGTTCAGACGTGTCTGCCGCTGGAGGAATGCACAGGCAGGCGGGACGGGGCCGTGCTGCGCGGGTGCGAGAGTGTCTGCACGAAGACCCTCGTGGCACCGAGCGCGGGTGGGATGCAGGGCGGCGGGAGGTTGCCCGCCAGGTCGGGGCAGACTCGCTGTGTCACTCACAGTCCCTCTCCTCGGGTGCTCACCCGGGAACGGACACTTGCATTCACACGAAACCTCCACACGAGCGTGCGCAGCTGCTGTGGCCACACGTCCCCCAGCTGGAAAGAACCCCGTGTCCCTCGGGGCGGAGGAGACTGGTGCAGTCTGGGAAAGGGGCTCTGCACGGCAGTGGCCAGGAGCGGGTGCCGAGACCAACGACCTGGGCGCGTCCCCAAAGCAGCGCTACGAGGTGAGCGGAGCCGCTCTCCACAGGCCGGGTGCCACCAGGAGAGTCCACCCGCGGCAACAACAAGCCACAGTGGCCAGGGGTGGGGGGTGGGGGGTGGTCGGCGGCAGGGGGAGGACGCCATGCGGGAGCCCGAGCAGCAGGGAGGCTAACAGAAGGTTCTGGATCCACGTGGTGGGCCCGGGAACCTGCACGTGTGTCCGGGCTCACGGAACCACGCAGCGACAGAAAAGCCGGCCTCACCGCAGGTTCGCTGAAAATGCTTCGCGCTCTGAAGTAGAAAGACGCACCCAAGGGCGATCCTTCCCTGCTCCCTCGTCTGTGAAACTGGAGTTTTACACTCGCGTTACGGGACTCAACGAAATGTAGACAAGAACGGTTTCAACATGGTTTCTGCGGTGAGGAGTCCAGCTTCCCCGGGAAGAAGGTGTGGGACAAAGGTGCGTGTGTGTGTGGCTTCCGTGGAGGAGCGTCGTCCTCTAACACGAGCTGCTTTCCTGGACGAACTACCAGCACCTCCCTCCCAAGTGTCTGTTGGGTTAAAGTGATTCTGTTTGCATCTGAGTTCTCCGTGACCCTCCGTTCACCTCCGTGTCCCAGCTAACTGGTCCATCCTGCACAGATTTACACATATTAAAGCTTTTCTACTCTCCACCTGAAAACGGCCTGCAGTCCAGCTCTTAACACACAGTATCAACACCCTCTGTCTGCAGCCCCTCCAGCTGCTTGAATAATCGGTGCTTGCACTTGAGAAGTCCCAGCTCCCCTCTCACCAAGGCCGTGAAAACCATCTCCTTTCCTCTCCCCTCTATCTGCAGGGTGTGCCTGCTCTCGAAGACATCTGAAATCTCTCCGACTTTTGGGAAGGAGGGAGTAACCTATTGGAAATGACCACGAAACCCTCCTCCCAGGGCCG
The DNA here is from genome assembly GCF_004126475.2 of Phyllostomus discolor. NCBI lineage: Eukaryota > Metazoa > Chordata > Mammalia > Chiroptera > Phyllostomidae > Phyllostomus > Phyllostomus discolor. The sequence goes on along the minus strand of NC_040904.2, from coordinate 223,235 downwards.
ACACACACGTGCATCTCTGTGCAAGGGGGGGAGGGAGCTGCTTTGCAGATCTGTCGCCTACTGTCCCACGGGAAACACGGCGTGTCTCTGAGCGCAGCAGAGAAAGCCTCTACCAGCCACTCATTCCCAACGCAGCAGAGGCACGGCCCAGGATCAGCGACTTCCATGAATGGAAGAGGGAGAGGCCGCATCTCCCCGAACACCACTCCTGTCACTCCTCCCCCAAGGAGCCACCCGGCCCACCCTCAGGGCCCTGAGGACCCTCGGCAACGGAGCCCCGTGCACGCTGCAGACAAGGAAACACGGCACGTCACATCCTCACCCTCCCCCCCTCCCACAGGGACGGGGATGCGGGGGGTTCGACCACAGGACAGAGTCCCTGCAGAGGAGAGGAGGCCCCCAGGGTGCCTGGGAACGCAGGACCGGCGTGACTCCAAGGTCTGGCCGGGACTAGACCCCGACCCGACGGGGGAACGAGGCGCCTGACCCCAGAGAGCCTCTCGGTGAAGGCAGAGGGCACACACTCACGCTCGCACTGACACACTCACACGTTCACACCCACACACGCCCACGCTCCATGCGCTCAGCCTGCAGGACAGCGAGCCCCACACACGCTCAGCTGTGGTGCTGGGGGTGGGCCCTGAACTGGGCACGAGGCCCGGCCCAGCTTCGAGGACCGGGGAGAAAGGCCCCGACTCTGCCCCCGTTTCCTCGCCTCGTCTCTCTGTCAAGGCGGCAAATGGCACCTGAGTGCAAGGTCTCAGGCGGGCGGGTGTGGTCCCCAGTGCCCTCGTGGGCTCCCCGGAGTGGCCCGGAGCCCAGCTGTGTTGGCATTTCAAAGAACCTGTGGACCAGAGGAGGGGGGAGGGCCGTGGGCAGCGACAGGAGGGACTGAGGGTTTGACCACCAGTGACCGGTAGGGCAACGAGGGCAGGGAGGAGAAGAGAGGAAACACCACACACAACGAAGAACCTAAGCTGGGGAAAAAACAAGAAACAAGGACGTTTTTTCGGGGGCTTTGAGTAATAACTTAACCACCACTTGAATTTGACAAAGCGAGCTCACAAAAATTAACACTATGAAAAACAGTGATATGAGAGGAAAACACTAGTCTCAGCAAATACAGCGAGAGCCAAAGTGACGTCGTTGGAGATAAGCAAGGGAAGGGCGAAGGGCGAGAGTGGAGACGCGGGAAGGAGCAGGAAGCAGGTCGGCCCGCGTCTGGGGCAAGACCGCGGTCCCCCGGCCACGCAAAGGCGCGCGGCTGCAGGCGGGTCGCGGGGGAACCGCTCACGCGGAGGCCGGCGCCGGCCCCCAACAGATGGACAGACCCGTGGGTCGCGTCCCTGAAGGAAAGTCTCGGGCGCCGGGACCCGGAGTGCAGAGCGAGGGCGGCGCGGCGAGCGGACACGGAGCCGGGGCAGAGCTCCCCGCGCTCATGCACGTCCCGGTCCCGCCGGTGGACCTCAGGGGTGAAGGGACGACGATACAAGCCTCTCGAGGGCGCTCGCCCCGCCCAGGGGAGGCGTCCAGGCAGGCCCCAGGCCTCTGTCCGCAGGAGCGCGCTTCCCGCCCGCGCCACCCCGAGGGCAGCGGCGCGCTGCCGGCCCCCTCCCCCCCAGGCCCCCAGGCCCCCGGCGGAGGGGAGCTGCGACTGTGACGTGCACGCCGGGTCGTGAGGACTCCGTGAAAAAATTTCCTTTGAATCTCATTAATGTTTTATGTTCACGACGTGTTAAAATGATACTTTGACATAGTGGGTGAAATAAAATACAGCATTAGAATAAGTTTTACGTGTTCTACACATTATTTTTAGCGTGGTAACAGATAAGTTTTAAATTACATGATCTTCCCCATCAGGCAACATTATCTGCATAGTTCTTTATGAAAGCGTGTAATAATAGCCATCTAGGGTGATTGAGAGTGATTTGTATCAGCTTTACATTTTTAGTATAAAAAAGAAACCGTGCTCTTCTTATGAACCTTTGCTGAAGAAGCCGCCGGATGAAACCCAGGAAAGAATCAGAACCGAGGACTCGGGCCGGAGAGGCCGGGCAAGCGGAGCCCGAGGTGGGCGCTGTGCCCCAAACGTGACGGCGCCCCCAGCGCAGGGCGGCTGAGCGCCGTGGAGCCAGAGAACTGAGACAAGTGACCGTGTGACGGGCTCCCCGCGCTGTCCCCAGACAGGCCAGACCGTGAGCACTCTCGGCTGCCCGGACAGGTCGATGTCACAGCTGCAGCTCAGGAGCAGGAGCGGACAGCAGCACCGGACGAGCGAGCGGGGCCACCGGGCGAGTCACAGCAAGGCTCCACGCACAAGATGGGCAGACGTGGCCGCTGCCGGCTGACCTGCAGCGGGGGGCGGGGACCGAAGGGATAAAACCCCGTCACAGCGGGCGTTGGAAACCACTACCAGGACCTGAAACGCAGGGTCCGGCAGAAGCAGGGCCTGCGTGAGTGCGGTCGGGAGGGTAATAAGGTGGGTGTAGTCGTGTGCAGTTTCATTTTGAACATTTCACCTGAAGTCTCCTACGGCGTGCTTCAGTGTGATACTGTTGTGTCACAGAATGACATGCTGATGATTTCACAATAAAAGATTGTGTCATGAAAACGGGCGTTATTTGTGCCGGATCCTGCACATTGTCTTTAAAACACATAAAATCCATTTTCAAATTTGTTGAATATCATTTTCTTTAAAGACAATTTTTCACAGAAAGTACCATCTTTTTTTTAAAGATTTTATTTATTTATTTTTAGAGAGGGAAGGGAGGGAGAGAGAGAGAAACATCAGTGTGTGGTTGCTGGGGGTTATGGCCTGCAACCCAGGCATATACCCTGGCTGGGAATCGAACCTGCAACACTTTGGTTCGCAGCCCATGCTCAATCCACTGAGCTATGCCAGCCAGGAGAAAGTACCATCTTTGGAGATCGGGGAGCCAGTCTGAAATTCAGTCATCTCCTTGGTTCACCTAAGTTTATTTTCTCTACCAATTCAATGCAAATAACAATGAAAAACGTTTTGCTGTAAAACATGGCTCATGGACTATATTCCAGGCCACAGGACTCACACTGTCCTTCACGTCCACCCCATGTAACTGGAAAACGTCTGGGTCCAAAGTCAGCAGCTGTGCCCACGGAGCTCTGCCCCGTGAGGGCCAGCCCCTGTGGTTTGTCCCCCCTCAGCCCCCTCTGCACCTTCTCGGCTCCTGCTGCTGCTCTGGGCGCCCTCAGCCCTGTGCTCTCAGATAAGCCTTCAGCTTCGACTGCTCGGTCAGCTGGGGCCAACCCCCCCCCACACTGTGGCCCTAAGAACGCACGCACCCCTGCAGAGTGGGAGGGTGTGTGTGTTTCTGTCCACCTGCCGCGGACCGGCATCCGACCCGACCTCTGACTCTCGGGGTTTGGGGCTGCAGAGCGCTGGGTGAGGACCCTGCGGTGCAGGCCTGTCCAGCCCCCACCTCCGCCCCGGCATTTCGCCAGGAAGGGCGTCCGACTCTGGGGAGTGCTGTCCACATGGCGTGGCTGCAACCTCAGCGACCCCTGTCCTCCAGGAAAGCAGTGACTTGTAGGAGACCGTTCTGGGTAGCGTGGGCCCCGCTCCCACTTGGAGATGCACAGGACCCACGCCCACGGATGGGTTGTCCCGTGAGTAATCAGGCCGCTATGAGTCTTGCTTTTTGCTAAAACTCCCTCACCCTGAACTGAGGACATTTACTGCAAAGTAACTTCCTAAAATCCAGGCTAAACCTTCCAAGGATGAGTGCAACCGGCTCAACCACTTTTGTCTTTTCACTTGCAGATATCCCTCTTCTGTGATGTGATTTGCGGCATTGGCTCCTTTGTTTTTTGTAAAAGGTGACCACAGGACCTGTGATGGTAAATGAGGACCTTCTTGTAATGGGCGGAGGAACCCAATAAAGGCCGGTCTCAGCAAGGGCCGAGGCTTTTGCTCCCCTTGAGAGAGAAGCCACGCCGTCCCTTTCCTCCACCGGACTCAGCAGTCCCTGTGACCATCTCATTTCCTCCGTAATGACAAGGACACTGCGGCCCGTGTCTGCGTCAGCAACTGAGCCTCGCACACAGTGCCAGGAGCGAGAAACGACGGAGACTCATTTCTACACGGTGAATCCTTCACCGGACATGCGGTCCGACGTGAACTCCCGCTGCCGCCGGGCCCGAGGAGATGCCTCCAGCCCAATCCCACCCCGACGCCGGAGGAACTCGCGGCAGCTCCGTGTGCGGCCGGAGCACGGGGGCCAGGCCGCCCACCGCTAGTCAAACGCCCCCCGTTTCAACTCCAGTGCTTTTGACAACCCCTCCCAGGTGTCCGAACACCAATCCACGTAAGGCGGTTCAGGCCAGGAAGGGAGAAAAGACCACCTTTTCCACCCGAATCGCCCACAGCGTCGCCCACCGGTGATGTCTCCTCGATGCCCCCGCACTTTCTGAATGTCACCGTCCCTGTGACGACGGAGCCGGTTTGCTGCGGGACGGCCGGCGAGTCGCGAGGCTGGGCTGGGTCTGCCTGCGCCGCCCGATCTCGCTGCGGCTCCCGGCCGAGTCGCCCTGCAGCCGCGCACGCTGTCGGAGACCTCCCTGACAGACCCGCTCTACTCGGGGGCCGTCCCGCTCTTTAAAATTAACTCTGACACTCGGAAGAGCCCGCTGTGGACTTCCGAGGGGACCGCCCCCGCACCCCTTTACCGGCGGGCGCGGTGCGGCGGCAAACCCGAGGTCTCCACGGGAACAGCTGTCTGCTCCATCCGCCCCCGGGAGACCCCGCCCCCAGCCCACTCGCGCTCCGCACTCCTGGCGGGCGCTCAGGTTGCCCATCTGTCCGCAGCGTCTCCTTTCGTGATCTTCTCCATGAGACGCTTCTCCGGCCTAAAGGTCACTCCCGTTTGGCTCAGAGTCAGCGAGCCTTGTGGTTGGAGATCCCTCTGCCCACACCGTGACTCAGGGGCTCTCACTTCTCCAGAAAACTCCGGTGAAGGGGTGTGGACAGACACGACACCCCTGTGGCCATGCAGGAGCCTCGGGGCGTCTGCACCCCGGGGAGGAGCCCTGGGGCGGCACTCGGGCCCAGGGCCGGGCCACTGCGTGGTGCCGGTGTCTAGCTCTTCCGTCGAATCGTCGGTGAGAAACAGAGGGAGGAGGGGCTGCGAAGAGCTGTGTAAGCACTCACACACGCAGGGTGCTGGGCGGTGCTTTCTGGATTCCCAAGAAAAAGGTTCAGCTGCTAAGGGCTTCCTCATCAAGCCTCGGTCTCCTCCCAGGAGAGGCGCTGCCGAGCTCGGGGGAGGAGGCGGCCACATTCGCTGGTTTCTCGGCTGTGAGCAAGGGAGGGATGCGGACAGGAGGGCTGGCGTCGAAGTGGCAACGTCTGGCCTGGCCGGGTTCTCGGTGGGCTAGACTGTCGTCCCGAAACGCCGCGGTTGTGAGTTCAGTCCCTGCTCGGGGCACATCCAAGACTCAACCCGTGAGCGCGTGGAGGAGCGGCATAAACCGCAACGTCCCAGGTCTAGATTCAACCGTGGAAAGACTCTCGGGCCGGTCAGTGAAACACAGAGACGATTTACTGGGTGAGGTTGTTAGCTTCCCACACGACAGGGTTTTAGGTGGACCCTGAGCAGTCACTGGGAAACACCCATTTAAGTTGGACTTACAGATAAGTGTTCCATCCAGTGGCCTTGGTGGCTCGGTTTCCTTGTCTGTAGAAGCATCTACCTCAAGAGGCTGTCGTAACCATCGGATGGCTAATCTAACGCACCTGGTGGAGGTGAGCCTTCCAGGAATCGCTGCTGCCACCGTCACTGCCTGTCTCGCATTTCACGTCTTTTCAGGACGAAATGCCTTGTTTATATTCATTGTCTTTCAAATATTTTTCCCAAGGTTTTACTTATTTGTTTTTAGAGAGAGGGGAGGGGAGGGAGAAAGAAAGGGAGAGAAACATCGAGGGCGGCTGGTTGCCTCTCGCACGCCCTGATCTGGGGGCCTGGCCCACAACCCAGGCCTGTGCCCTCACTGGGAATCGAACTGGGGACCCTGTGGTTCACAGCATGACGCCCAACCCACTGAGCCCCACCAGGCAGGGCTATATCTGACTTTCTTACCGACTTTATAGATGTACCCTGCTGTGGAAACCTGGCATAAAGGCAAAGACAGATGGATTATTAAGTACCATTATTCCTCATTTATTCACTCACTGTAGGCGTTCATTCACTCATTCGTTACAGCCGGGGCAAAGGAGTGTTGACTAAGGCACCGCAGACAACGGGGCGTTTAAGTTGCCTCCTGAAAGAAGAGTGAGAGCCTTCAATGCAAAAGTGCCTTTGTAATCATAAAGATTCATACTGATGAGTAAATATGCATACACGTGTGTGTGTGTGTGTGTGTGTACACATACACACGCTGCGGAACCCTGCGGACACAGAAGCAAACACACTCCCTCAGCACCGACGAGCGTCATGACACTGAAGCACATCAATGCCACAGGCTCTGCGGGGGAGGCTGGACAGGGCCCAGGGCGGTCGGGGGAGGGGACGCAGAACTGCACCCCCAGAAGGACGAGCAGCCCCGCTGGGGCCGGGCACTGGCTCTGAGGACAGAGCACGCGGGGCAGGGGCCCGGGAGCAGCCTCGCCGGTGGGCCGAGGCCCCGCAGCGGGAGCGGACGGACCCAGCGGCGCTGACTCATCCACACGCCCGGCACAGCGGCGGGAGAGGCAGCAGCGGCCCAGCGGGAAGGGAGGAGGAGGAGACCGGCCCACAGGCTCAGGAAGTGAAGCGGGAGATACGACGCAGACGAGACCGGCCGGTCTGGCGACGCAGCAGCCCCGGCTGGGGTGGGCGCCTCGCAGGGAACCCGGGCGGGAAGGGGGCGGGGCGCCGCGCTCCGGCCCACACTCGGCCCGGCCCTTCTGTGGACCGGGAACTGGAAACTCCGCCCCGAAAGCCTGGAGTGCGGCCAGGAGTCCGCCAGCTGCCTGGGGCCTGGGCTGGGGAGGGCAGGGTGGGGGGAGCTGGAAACCCCAACCAAGGCACAGGCACGAAAGGGTCCGGTTGGCTCCCCGCCCCCCTCCCTCCCTGGTATCCCAAACCCTAATCAAAAGCAAAGACATCAACACAAAGCCGGTCCAGGACCCATGAAACCACTGGGAACTGGCGAAACTGGTATTTCCACGGCCTGAAGCAGAATCAACCCCCATGGAGCGGATCCCACAAGAAAGGAGATCGGTGAAAGTAACACACACAGAAGAGGCACGCTGGGGCACAAGCCGCCTGTCAAACACTAGCGAAGGCAGGCGTGCGGTGCACACCACACCGGGATGAAAGGAGGAGCGGAAACGGCGGGACAGCAGAGCTGGGTGCGCAGGGCCGGGAGGGGGGCGCGGGTGCGGGCACTTGTGGGCGGTGAGCGTGGGCGGGGACCCACAGAAGGTTGGCATTGAAACTGGACCCTGAGAGGCAGGCAGGACCACGCACGTGGGGTCTTGGAGGCCACACTGAGAGTGCAACTTCATCCCCTGCCTCCACCGTCTGACCCTCAGGTCTCAGGAGGGAGCAGCCTTGGGAAACCCCTGGCCCGGGGAGGGATGAGCAGCTGTGTTCCGGAACATTCCTGGGGCCGAGACTGCCGGCGATCGCAAGGCGACAGACGCAGCGGAACGAGAATGCTCAGGTCTCTGCAGTGGGCCCGACGCCTCTCGTTCCGGCCAAGCATTGGGCGTGTGTACCCACCAGAGGCCTCGGCGGCTCCTGGCTTCCACGCTGCGCATGTATGCTGTGCTGTGAGCTGGTGTGCGTGCTGGGTACACACACGGAGGTGGGGCCGGGCACGGGCTCGTGCTTCTCCCCTCCAAGTGCTCGTGGAGCAGCAGGAGAGGCAGCCGTGCGACAAACACCACCACACAGCGTGATGCACGGATGTGGGCGGATGTGGGAGCCCGGGGCAGAGGCGTGGTGGCAGAGGCGTCGCAGAACCAGGGACGTCTGAGTGGGATCGTGCAGGAAGAGCAAGAACACGCAGTGTGGGAGGAGTGTGGTCACTGCAAGGACTCATAAAAGTGACAGCACGATGATGAAATTTCGGGAAAGACTTCCCATAAACTCCGTTTCTTGGTATGGTCACGAGTCCCTGTGCGTGTGGAGTAAACAAAGACTAAAACTTGATTGATCCTCACGGAGCTTTTAACGTAACAAAACTAAGTAGGACTCTGATGAGTATCTGGGGTGCCCCTGGGTTCAAGTGCAGGTAAGACACGGAGGAGAGGGGATCACAGGAATCAGGTCGATGGTCAGGGTGGCCCTGCGAGTGTGCCGGAGCCTGAGAGTCCAGGAGGGAGCGGCTGGTTACACTCAGGCAGTGTGTGCGCCAGGGCACAGCTGGGCAGGTGGGAGGGGGCACGTGGGGAGGGCAGAGAAGCCTGTGACTTCAAGGACCAGATGGGACCCCAGGAATTCTGGAGTCTGTCCCCCCACCACCCCCGCATCTCCATCCCGGCAGGAGCCGAGTGAGCACAGACTCCGCCTGGGCCCCTGGAGCCAGCCCGCCAGGGAGCCGTTCGAGTCGGGAGATGCGGGAGAAACACACATCTGTGAACCCTGGACGTGCGGAGCCCGCGTCAGGGTTTTATGAAGGACACAACTCCTGCTCCCGGGAGTCAGTCCTCCGCTGGCCAGGGGACCCCAGGGCAGCAGGGGGTTCTCAGCACGCGCTGTTTCCTGGAACAGCTGGTGTCGATGGCGCCTCCCCACTCAGGAGTGCAGGACGGTTAGTGGGGCTCACACTGCTTCGTCTCTGGGAGGGGGCTGCCTCCCGGCTGTAAACTGCACATCTCTGCACAGCAAATCTTTTTTTTTTAAGATTTTATTTATTTATTTTTAGGGAGGGAAGGGGGGGAGGGAGAGGGAGAGAGAGAGAGAGAGAGAGAGAGAGAGAGAGAAACATCAATGTGCGGTTGCTGGGGATATGTACCCTGGCTGGGAATCGAACCTGGGACACTTTGGTTCCTAGCCCGTGCTCAATCCACTGAGCTACGCCAGCCAGGGCTTTGCACAGCAAACCTTAGGCCACTGGCAAACCACTGACAACATGGCTAGTCCACCCAACTCTATCACCATTCAAATCTGCAAAGACGCTCTGTGTTCCGAGGAAGAGAGCCACAGAGAAATAAACTCGGGGTTTGGAATGAAGTCAAGTCTGTAAACCAGCCTTAGCTCAGGGCGGGAATGGGGCCCCCGCTCGGGCCAACGCTCGCTGCCACCTGCTTTGTGATCACGTCACCCCCGGACACAGCACACCCAGCGTCCCTGTGTGGTCTGGAACCCCATCCTGCCGCGCCGGCCAAGCCAAGTGGTTGTGAAAGAGACCGGATGGCCTGAAAAGCATAAAATACTTACTCTCTGGCCACCCACCAAGAGAGCTTGCCAAGCGCTGGCTACTCTGAGTTTCTCCACCTTCCACATGTGATTAGGGACACTCCCTCCCCACTCCTGCCCATTCCCTTCAGCCCAGCAGACCCACTGGGCTCCCACCACGTGGTGAGTACTGAAGGAGTCACGGGGCCAGGGGGTCAACACGAGGAAGACAAGGCTCCTGCCAAGAAAGAGGTGACACAGTCATTTCGAGCTATGTTCAAATCCAAGAAAGAAGTACCCTGCGATGTCGTGAAGGCAAAATAGGAGAACTTACTGGAAATGAGAAGGCTTTTGAGAGACATCAGACCGCAGCCAAGGGGCAGAGGACCAGCAGCAGCTGCCCGGTGAAGGAGCTGGAAGAGTTCCGGACTGACCTGGGTGGTCAGCAGCCACCGCCGGACTCTCTCTCTGTCCCTCCGCCCGACAGCCTTGGCGGAGCTAACAGAGGCTGAGAGAGGCTGGGGCAGTTCAGACATTCCCGAGTCCACAGGGTCACTTCACGGCACTGCTAGTTAAAGACTAATGAAGAAGGAAAGAGTGAGTAACTTTAATATTCAACTTATGTAAAATGAAGCTTTTGTTATCATGAAACTCCAGTCGTGTTTTTAAAGCCAGTTAGAATTTTTCGATAAATAATTCTACTTGCAAGCCCTGGCTGGCGTAGCTCAGTGGATTGAGCACTGGCTGCGAACCAAAGCATCGCAGGTTCAATTCCCAGCTAGGGCACATGCCTGGGTTGCAAGCCACAGCCCCCAGCAATCACATATTGATATTTCTCTCTCTCTCTCTTCCTCTGTCCCTTCCCTCTCTAAAAATAAATAAGTAAAATCTTTTAAAAATACTTCTACTTGCAAAAAATGTAAACAACATGATTTTTAATGTGCAAAAATCTGGACAATATCCATTATGTAACAGGATATGAAGTAAAACTTTTTCTCATTTCTGACTGAGCCCCCAAAACCACTTCAACAGGAGACAAATAACCTCCTAAAAAACTCTTTGTAGCCCTAGCCAGGTGGCTCAGTTGGTTAGGGCATTATCCATCCATGCCACGGTTGCAGGTTCAATCCCCCATCTGGGCTCGAACAGGATCTCTCTCCCACCAGCCACGGAATGCGTTCAGTCCCGGCCATTAGAGACACCCCGTGGGTGAGCCCATTGTCTCCCAAGGCCACTCACCCTTCAGGTGTGCACATGTGGCACCTGAGAGCTACCCCACATCAGGGTCGTCCTTTTCACCAAGATCACTGCTGGGATTTTGCTTCCTGATTAGCAAGTGAAAAGTAAACCCTAACGGCCTCAGACAGACAACTCCCAGTGCGGTCAGGGGGGTTGGGGAGGCAGGAAAGATCCAGAGCCTCAGATTCCGCAGATCTAACGAATCACACGGTGTGGAAAAGGCCAGAGAATGAAGGGAACATGCGTGGAGCGTACTGATGGAGGGGTTGTTTTTCCACCCGTAGGATCCATAACTGGGTGTGTCTGCGTGCGCGCGCCCGCATCTGCGTCTGTGTACGTGCGTATTTGAGTCTGTATGCGTCAGCACCTGTGTCTGTGTGCGTGCACCTGCGTCTGTGTGCGTGTATCTGCGTCTGTGTGCGTCCGCACCTGCGTCTGTGTGCGTACATCTGCGTCTGTGTACATGCATATCTGCGTCTGTATGCGTCCGCACCTGCGTCTGTGTACGTGCGTATTTGAGCCTGTATGCGTCAGTACCTGTGTCTGTGTGCGTGCACCTGCGTCTGTGTGCGTGTATCTGCGTCTGTGTGCGTCCGCACCTGCGTCTGTGTGCGTACATCTGCGTCTGTGTACATGCATATCTGCGTCTGTATGCGTCCTCACCTGCGTCTGTGTACGTGCGTATTTGAGTCTGTATGCGTCAGCACCCGCCTCTGTGTGCGTGTATCTGCGTCTGTATGTATCCGTACCTGCGTCTGTGTGCGTGCACTTGCGTCTGTGTGCGTGTATCTGCGTCTGTGTGCGTCCGCACCTGCGTCTGTGTGCATGCATCTGCGTCTGTGTGCGTGCGTATCTGCGTCTGTATGCGTCCGCACCTGCGTCTGTGTGCGTGCATCTGCGTCTGTGTACATGCGTATCTGCGTCTGTGTGCGTCCGCACCTGCGTCTGTGTGCGTGCACCTGCGTCTGTGTGCGTGCATCTGCGTCTGTATGCATCCGCACCTGCGTCCATGTGCGTCCGCGCCTGCGTCTGTGTGCGTGCATCTGCGTCTGTATGCGTCCGCATCTGCATCTGTACGCGTCTGCACCTGCGTCTGTGTATGTGTATCTGCGTCTGTGTGTGTGCATCTGCGTCTGTGTACGTCTGCACCTGCGTCTGTGTGCGTGCACCTGCGTCTGTGTGCGTGCACCTGCGTCTGTGTGCGTGCATCTGCGTCTGTATGCATCCGCACCTGCGTCCATGTGCGTCCGCACCTGCGTCCATGTGCGTCCGCACCTGCGTCTGTGTGCGTGCATCTGCGTCTGTATGCATCCGCACCTGCGTCCATGTGCGTCCGCACCTGCGTCTGTGTGCGTGCATCTGCGTCTGTATGCGTCCACACCTGCGTCTGCGTGCTTGCGTACCACTGAGCTGGTTCGCTGTGTGGAGTCCCTGCCGGGAGGTGGCAGGTGCGCAGTGCGCACAGCTGAGAACGGTGATCCTCAGTCCAACCCCAAATTTGAATGCCAGTCGGAACGGACAGACTAGATCAAGGGCTCGATCAAGTCCCTGAAAAGTAACGCGACAGAGAAGCGAGAGAGCAACCCGGGCCGGCAGCGACTGCAGGCCGCTGGGCTCGACCCTTTTCCGAGACCGGCAGGGCCCCCTGACCGCAGTGTCGCGTGGCTCTGGCTCCCTGTGCAGCGGCTCTATCACGGAGCACCATCTGGGGGACCACTTACGTCGCTGTTCCCCAGAAAATAATCTCTAAGCAATGGCGCTACAAATATTATAAAGTACGTAGTCATCTAAGGTGCAAAGGTGTTTTTTTCTATATTCTTAAAAATGTAAAAAGAAAGTGCTCTCGATTTTAAGTTAATAATGTGAAGAAAACATTCTTAGGGCTGCCTTGTCAACAAAGTAGCCACTGGTCCCATGGAGCCGCTGGCCATATTTAAATTTAAGTCAATTAAAGTTTTAAAATTTAAATGAAATAGAACTGCCACATGATCCAGCAATTCCATTTCTGAGTATTTATCCCCCAAAACTAAATTGCTGTCTCCAAAAGATACGTGTGCCACATGTTCCTGCGTTTTATTCACAGTGGCCGAGACACAGAAACAACCCCGCGTCCTGGACAGGTGACCAGGGGAGGAGACGCGGGCCAGACGCACAGCGGGGGGTTCTGCAGCCGCAGGAAGGAAGGAGACCCTCACGTTTGTGACGACAGGCATGGATCTCGAGGGCTTTGTGTTGAAGTGAAATAAGTCAGACAGAGAAAGACGAGTGATCCCTGATGTCACTGAAATGTGGGATCTTTAAAAACTCAGGAGACTGCGAACCAAAGCGTCGCAGGTTGGATTCCCAGTCAGGGTACATGCCTGGGTTGCAGGCCACAGCCCCCAGCAACCGCACATGGATGTTTCTCTCTCTCTCTTCCTCCCTCCCTTCCCTCTCTAAAAATAAATAAATAAAATCTAAAAAAAAAAACCTCAGGAGAATGGAGTGTGGTTGCCTGAGGTGGGGGTGCGGGGGCGGGGGATGGGCACAGTGGGTGACGGGGCTGGAGCTTTCAGTTACAAGACAAGTCAGTCCTGGGATGCAACATGCCACGTGACTCCGGCTGACAAGACTGTTTTGTGTGTTTTAAAGTTGCTGTGAAAGTAGGTCCTAAGTGTTCTCATCACAGAGAAGAGGTGTAACTGTGTATCAGTGGGTGCTAACTAAACTTGCCGTGGTGGTTTCACAACAGGAACATGTGTCAGGTCATCGTGTGATATACCTGAAACTCATGATGCTATGTGCCAGTTATATTTCATATTTAAAAAATTAAATACTCAGTTTTCCCACCACTCTAGCCGAGGTCTGAGTGTTAAGGAGCCCCGTGCGGCCAAGGGCTCCCCCACTGGATTCGCACTGGATTGCGCAAACATGGAACATTTTAATTTTTATAGAAAGTGCAGTTGGACGATACCACCCCAGCGTTTCAGGGCCAGTCATTCCAACCCTGAGAAAACACCTCCTGTTTCTTCTGCAAGACTCGGTTCGCAACACTTTAATCCTCAGTGAATGTGAGCTTCCTAAAGTGTAACGATACATGATACCAGAAGCTTGTTAGGACAGAGTATTGTTCCTCATTATAGAGGCGGGCCACATTCTTTCGATAAGTTTATTTTTAAACAGTGTTTTGAGCAAAAAGGTGGGCAGAAATCCAGAGTTGCAAAACTTTTTCCTAGAAGCCTGAATGCCTTTTGCATTCCTTGTAAACCATAAAAATTCAGCACTGGGGGATTTATCATGTCGAGTGAGTGACTTCATGCATTTAGCTTCTCCTCAGAAGTTTTCATGATTTCTCCACCAAACACAATGTACTTCTTTATATCACATTCTTTCCCCATATTTGTAATTTTCACTTCCCTTTTGGATACACATATGTTACTATGTTTTGGCTACATTGTTTGCTGACATGGATAGATTCTTGTGTAAGTACTGAGGGAGAGAATGTTATGGAGTATTTTTAGCATTCTGTTGTCTTAGAGACTAAAAAACTTAGAGACTTGTTAGTTGCTTGGAGCAAAAAAAAAATGAGTTTTGAATACTTCACAGTTCAGTACATGGCTCTCCCTCCCCCACTGGAGAACAAGCTGAATGAATCTCTGCATGAATTTAGGTTTTCCCGCCCTGCTCCCTGGGAACAGTTGGAAGACTGAGGCATCGAAACCACATCATCGCCTAGAAAAGACGCATTCAAATCTCAGAAATTGTATCTGATGTCAAGTCAAAAACTGTTCTTTAATTTGCTTGGAGGAGAAAAAGCCTGTATTTAACCTGTAGGTTCTCATTATGACTTTTTTTAACCTTTCAGTGAATTACAGGGAGACTGAAAGGAACTTGTCCCTAACAAGCCACGTGGCCACCAACGGGCCTCCCCCCACCCCAGCAGAGCAGACACAGGGAGGCCCCCCGCCCCCACTGAGGACCCTGGGTCTGGCTCATGCGAAGTTCACGGTGGCCCCTGTTGCCCTGTCCTGGCAGCCAGGCTTCTGGGAGTAAACTGCTGGGTGATAAGGAATGTTATTTTTCGTACGTGCAGACTTTGCATTTTAACCCTTAGAAAACTTTTTTTAAACGGAAAGGGGTCATTTACACACCCCACCCCTCCCTACGATGGAAGAAAGACTCAGAGAGGCTCTGGAAAACCGACAGGTTCCACAGCTTAGGAAATGCGATGCCTGTTCTCAGGTCTGCTAAATCCTCCTAGAGTGCTCCCAGGCCCAACCATGCTGTTGGCACAAAATAAACCACACAGGCTCTTAGAATCCAGGAGAGGGAGAGAGGAGAAACAACCTGGGTAAAATTGGACGGTAAAGGCTGGAATTTCCCCGGAAGACGCAGCACAGGAATTAGAGCCGGAGCAGGCGGTGGGAGGGGAGGTGGGAAGCAGCTGCGTGGGGGGGCCACGCGGGCCGGAGTCGGACGCACCAGGCCGGGAGTCACGGCCTGCACGGGTGCGGCTTCTGTATATGCTCCTTGGTCGGGGCCTGAGTCACCGGGCTCCCAGGCTCCCAGGCCACGCACCACCGTGGGGACTCAACCGCAGCCGCCGGTCAGCAGCTCCCAGGGGTGACTCCGGTTCACACCGGTGCTTGGTTACCTGAGGCTGCCCCCCCCCCCCCCGCACCTCACTTCATTTGGTCACAAACAACCACGGCAGGATTCTGTGACCTATTCGGCGTCAGGATCCGCTCGCATCTTCCGCACCTGTCTTTCCCAGGCCAGAGGGGGGTAGACGGGCCTGCAGTGAGAGCGTTCCGTGCTGGGAGACGTTGGGAAATGCTGAGATAAACACGGTTAGACGAGTTTCTTTATCACAAGACAGCCAGAGCCTTCGAGAGAACTGACCACCCGGAATGCTGTGTCCCCAGTAACCCTTCCACTGCTCCTGGAGAAGCTGCCGGGCCCTGTGAATGTAGGCTCATAGGGTGGTGGTTCCTAAGTCCACAGATACCACTTGGGTCAGTGTATCAGGTCGGCCAAAAAAGTCTGTTACATTTTTTCCCTATGATGGCTCTATTAATGGTTAATTGTCTTTAGCTTCATTCAAAACAATTTTGTTAGTGTCCTGGCTGGTGTGGCTCAGTGGACAGGGTGGCGGCCTGCAAATCAAAGGGTTGCCAGTTTGATTCCCAGTCAGGGCCTGCGCCTGGATTACAGGCCAGGTCCCCAGTAGGGGGCGCACAAGAGGCAACCACACATTGATGTTTCCCTTTCTTTCTCCTTCCATCCCCCCTCTAAAAAATAAATAAAATCTTTTAAAAAACAATTATGTTAGATTGTATTGTGACAGGTGTCACATTAGCATGCATTTAAAAAAAACATCAAAACTGGTGAATTTTTGTGTAGCCATTTTAATATTGAACACACAAGGAGATACACATTATTTCAAGGAAGGTAAAAGCGAAACTGAGCCGTGGAAAAAGGATCCGTGCCGTGTGTGGGGGAGGTGCCGCGGTGGATCAAACGTGTCGGAAGCGGTTTGCGAAGCTCTGAGCTGGAGGTTTCCCGCAGGACGATGCGCGGTGGCCAGGCCCAGCCGCCGACGCTGGCAGCGGCCACACCGAGACATTCATTGGGAGCAATCAGCGTTCCAACTCAAGGGTGACAGCGCCACACTCAAGACACCCGAATCAGTAAGGTTACCAGTAAAAGTGAAAAGTGTGTCTTGGGCAAGGGGGCTATAAGGGGACCAAATGGTAATGGAAAAAACATAATAAAGATCATATATATATATATATTTTTAATGTGTCTTGTATTTTACAGAGGAAAACTGAAGGAACTTTTTGGCCAGCCCAACAACTGGTGACCTGAGCTGCAGCGCCCGGCACGTGTCGGAGTCCCCGAGGACGGTCAGGCGTCGGGTTAGGGCGGATGCGCGCCTTCACGTCAGGTGGCCGGTGGGGGGCTGGGGGGGCGGGGCGCACAGAAAGCGCTGGGAACACCCCGTTTCCTGGACAGACGGCCCCTCCCCCACCGAGGCATCTCGGCTCCCTCTGCGCCGTTATTTCTGGGGTCTCCCCTCCGCCCCGCAGAGCTGCTGGTCGGGTTTCACGTCCCCCAACCCCCCACCAGGCCGCACTGGTCCCCGCAGCTCGGCCCCGGAGTCCGAAATCGGGAAGCGGGGCGTGCCCAGCTTTTTCTTTCCCAGGACTATTGGCTATGCAAGTCTTTTTTGGATTCCTCAATTTTTGGATTTTTTTTCTATTTCTGTGGGGGAAAATGCCAATGAAATTTTGATAGGGATTCCCTGAATCTTAGGTGGCTTTGGGCAGTAAGAACACTTGGACATATTGACTCTTCCGATCTGTCAATGTGGATCTTGGTCAGGTGCCCCCGTCACCTGTCCCCACAGCCGGAATCCGGGGCGCCCCCCCCCCGCCCCCGCCGCGCCCCGTCTCTGTGGCAAGCATCCCACTCCCGGGGTCAGGCGGGACCTGCCGTGTGCCAGGGGGTCTCCCAGCAGCTGCCAGGGCCATGGGGAAGGGCCGCAGACCCAACCGCCCTCAGGCCGGGCCAGCGGATGGGGGGCCACGCCCGGGGACGGATCCAAGGGTCCTCCCGCCGACCCCACAGCACGGCGGCCGCCTCCCACTTCCAAACTCCCGCTGCGGGACGGGCGCGGGGCCAGGGCCTGCGTCTCTGCGGCCCAACTCGCTGTGCGCGTGTCCGTTTTCCGAGTGCTGCCCGCCGTCGCGTGGACGCTGCAGCCCCACGGAGCGCGCCGAGCGCGCGGGGCGGGGGGGCCTGGTGGCCACGACACAGGGGAAGGAGCGAGCGGGGCTCGCTGGGGGTCCCCTCCTGTCCCCGCCATCTGCAGGTGAGGGGCCTGCCGTCCTCACGGAGGGGGTGTCCTCGCTCTGGGGGCGGCTTTCCGGTTTTTTGTTCTGTTTCCTTGATCGTTTTTCACCGCAGAGCAGAGCAGGAAAACTAACACAGAGCAAGACACAGTCTAGAGCTGTGGCTGCAGCACCAGGAAGAGGCATGCGCGTCCCTCCCAGCGCGGGCCAAGGAGCAGGACAGACCGGCGGGGGGGGGGGGGGGGGGGGGGGGGGGGCGGGGGGGTCTCTCTCCTTTTCTTCTTTTCTTTCCCCTGTGCTCAGGCACTAAATGGCTGTCGCTGGGAGCCGGGGCAGAGAACAGAGGAGGGAAGGAAGGGAGCCTGTGGGAGCGCACCGTCCGCTTCCCCCCTCCCCCGCTGGGGGCCCACACCGCGGCTCCGGCTCTGCTGCCGCACGGTTTGCTTCGTAATCTCTTTGCGTCGCGCTCCGTGACGACTTCTCTAGGAATGGCTGGGAGTCGGCGGTTCCAGACTCTAAATCTGCCTGCCATGACGAAACACTCCAGTCCCTCCCGGTCTCTCCACTCCTAACACGGGGAATAGCCCGGGCGTGTAGGCCTTGAGAAATTTCCAGAAGCGTTGCTTGGAGGCGGAACCAGCCCTGCAGGCCGCACTGACACCCAGGGGGCGGGCAGGCTGTGGAGGAGGGGGGCCCTCGGAGGGGTCGCCGCCCCGCTCCACCGCGCTGCTCTCGAGACACTCTGGGTCACATCAGTCAGTAAAACACTGAATGCCATTTCCTTTCTTTATTGGAAACAGGAAGTCGGACTGGGGAAGGCAGGAACTGCTATTCCGTGAAATAGGTATAACTGTGCACCGTACATGGTGTCATGAAAATCAAGTGTGCAATGTGACAGGTGAAACGCGGTGCGCGGCACAGGTGAGGGGCTGGTGAGAACCGCCTGCCAGGGTTTGCACTATCGTGGCTCTCACTGGAACCGTCGGCAGGGCAGACACGGGGGGACCCGTGAGTGACAGGCAGGGTTGCCGGCAGGGGGACCCCTGCTCCAAGTCATTTAGGGGGTTCATGGGGTGTGCACAGAAAACAGAATGACATTTCGGCACCTGTGCCAAAGTACAATTGGGTATTGCCAGACCCTCAGAAGCATCCTCAAGCTTTATATTATTATCCCAAAGCGAATTTCAGTGCCCAAATTCCTGTACGCTCATCTTCAATCCCCACCAGCTCATTTTGTCCACCAGCTCATTTCTGAGTCTTGAATTATTTACGGATACATAGATGTCGGGTGCATCGGAAGTGCCCTTTGGAAAAACAGTGCAGGAGAAACGCGTGGAAGACTCTGGTGTTTGCCCCGCGTCCCGTCCGGCTCGTCCCATCCGGCTCGTCCCTCTGGGTCTCCTCTGCCCTCGGCTGCCTCTAAGCTGCCTCACGGCCTGTTGGGTCCGGAGATGAGGGAGAACTGGACTGTGGTGTAACTACCTCCTGTCCATAAAAACGGAAATGACGCTCCTCTGAGTATGGGCCGGCTTGACCAGTTCTGCATCTGTTTGTGAGCCACTTCCCATTCGCTGACTATAAATGTGCAATGCTCTTTGGAACTGGTTGTAACGTCTATTGGTCCCTCATTAATTCATTGAGGTAAATAAAATCTTTGATACACACTGCTTTTGTACTGTATAAAAATCATAATTCTATCCTCACTGAAAGTTTCTCCTTGAATACGTACATACAAGCTTCAAATATCCGTGACTCCCTGAGGAACACATCTGAACTTCAAACACGTTACCTCCCTGGCCAATTTTCCAGCCCGGGCTGAGTGACGGCACCCCCCCCCCCCCCGCCCCCACACTCTCCCCACCCCCCTGTGGCTCCGGAACCGCTGGAACCATGAGTTCCAGAAATCGATCCATCGTTGACAGCTGCCTGAGCCCTCTGAGGACAGAGACGTGCCTGGGGCATTTCTGAGGAGCATTGTCTGTGCTAGAAAAACTGGCAAACCCTGTGAGGCAACAAGTAAGTTGACCTGAAGGAGTCAGGATCGGCCTGGGCTCCAGCCTCCCAGAAGCCCGGTCTGGGTTACAAGAGGCTGGCCGTGTTAGTGCACCTCAGAGGGGTGTGTTCAAGACTAACACTTGGATGTTTTTACTTAACATTTGGTTCGTGTCTTAAAAAACATTTTAAACCTGGCTGGCATAGCTCAGTGGATTGAGCGCGGGCTGTGAACCAAAGTGTCCCAGGTTCGATTCCCAGTCAGGGTACACGCCTGGGTTGCAGGCCACGGCCCTCAGCAACCGCACATTGATGTTTCTCTCTCTCTCTCTCTCTCCCTCCCTTCCCTCTCTAAAAATAAATAAATAAAATAAAATATTTTAAAACATTTTGCTTTCATGTTTTATCCTGTATTTTTAAAAATATAGAAATAGAATTATTGAGCTTTTCTCTATGGATAATGTTGCCAAAATTTCAGGCCTTTCTTTTTACTTTCCTCATGTAACTACGGGATTGACTATTTTACAGCTATAATGCTATTCCAGTTCTGTAAGTAACATTTTACATAATTGAAATAATGACTTGGGGCAATTTAGTCAGCCCGGCTAGGTACCATTCATGTGGGTTATGGAATTACGCAGACATTTTAAACATGTTTCTGTGTAAACGTGTAGTGTTCTCACAAAGGAGGTACCAAACTATAACCACATAAGGAACTGAAAATGATAAATAGTGACAGTTTAATAAGTGTGACTAATGATACCAGTGGGTGTTTAACAGAAGAGGGAGCAAGTGTGAGAATTTAAGTGTGTCATCCATGTGGAATATTTCATAAAAGATTGCATAAACCTAATGAGAGCTTTCCAGAATGAGCTACATTGTTTGTAACAACTAGTCGCGCTCCATTGACTGGGGAGTATTCTGCATGTACTGCCTGTCATCAGTCTCCTTGGGAGGTGAGATAACTTCTTCAGTCACCCTCGGGCGCCCCCCCCCCCCCGGCACCCCCAGAGCCGTCCTCGCCCACAAGCCAGAGCAGACGCCCTCCTGGCTGGGCCGCAGGGCAGGGGCCGCAGGTGCTCAGCGACCCTTGTTACCTGTGGGTCTGCGTCTGTAAGTGTGGCATTGGGGAGACCACACAGGCGGTGGGGTCAGATCGGATGTGAGTTTCAAAGTAACTAATTGCTACACGAGGGATCACAGATGAGCAAATGAACACTGTGAACCTCAGCAAGATGCCCCTCACTGTCCAGCGCTACCGCGTCCACCCGAGTGCACGACAGCATTGCTGCGTTGTCCAGGTGAAGGGAACCTGCAGGTGGAGCCCAGTCCGGGCTCAGTGGGTTAGAGGAGCGTTTCCATCGCTTTGGTGTCAGTAACACATTCTTGTCCGTTTCATTCCGTGTTTGCTACACGGCTTTATCCGGGCTCTGGCAGAAGCGGGCCGCTCGAGTGAGGGTGGCAGGGCAATAACGTGGGTGTAATAATCTGCAGTTTTGATGCGAACACTTCCCTGAAGATGTCACATGGTGTGCTTGCGTGTGACACTGTTACGTCACAGAATTGCATGCTGAGGGTTTTGTAATGAAAGTCTGCAATAAAAGGGGCATTATCTGTGCAGACCCCTGCACACGCACAACGTTTACCAGATAGTGGTGACCAGAGGGTCGGAAAGGACTGAACCCACAGACGCCGCGGGAGCTGCACCCTCTCCCGCACCCCCCCCCCCCCGGGTTTTGATGAGTCCTCATTCGTTTTCACGGTTTGCTGTTTTGACACCAGTGCGTGTTTGGGAAACAACACGAATGGTTGAGCAATTCCTGCCCCTTGCAACACGCTCCTGGCGTTTCCTCCTCACTATTTACCGGGAGACTAAGGTCCAGCCCCGCCCAGCGGGGCAAACGACGCTGGTGCCCAGACAGAGCCCCCGTCCGGCCTGATCGCGGAGCCGAAGGGTGGGCAGCAGCGGGGACTGTGGGGGCTGCAGGGGCTGCGGGGGCTGCGGCCCGGCCCCTGGCTCTGACCCAGCTCACCGGCCGCACCGGGTCTTTTCTAGAAAATCTTCCCAGAATCATCTCCTGTCATCGCGGCCGCCCCCACCCCCCATCCCCGCCCGCGTGGAAACAGAAGCGATTCCTGCAGGCCGTGTTCCACGTTCCGCTCCGTGGGCCCCACACTCCGCAGGCGGCCCCGTCCCATCCCGGTGTTAACTCGCGACATAGCTCCCGGTGCTGCGGCATCCCCGGTTCCCACGACAGGGGCCTGTGCAGCCGGCTGTTTGCCCGAAACCCGGGTCCGTGGGGCGCCCTGTGCTGTTCCGTCTGTGGAATCCGGCCGCTGCGGCGGCCCGAGTCGCCCGTCCCGGGTCACACCAGGGTCACGGGTGCTGCCTCCGCAGCGGCCCCCAAGGCCAGAGCAGCGTCCCGGCCGCCGACCCCCACCCACTGCACCCCAAACGCCCCTGGGAGCGGGAGCAGGGTTCCCGCTCCGTCCACCCGTCTGTCCCTCACGTGGGAAATCACCGCGAAGCTCCCACCTGCTGCGAAGTCCGCTGTGAGATGCGGGGTCAGAGGAGACACCACCCTCGGCGCCAGGAAGCCCCGGCGCGTGGGGAGTCCCGCCGTGGGGACCGTCCCCGGGGAGGGGGCGGGGGGACGGGGGGTGCAGGACGGCCAGGCTCGGACACCCAGAGGCTGTTCTGTAACCGTCGCTGCACACCGAATGGCAACACCGTGACCGTTACCACCGCTGTGGACACTCGTGCCCCCCCCACCGGGGCCACCATCCGGAGTCCGCCCGCTGCGGGCAGGGAGCGGCGGGAGCAAACGCGGGCGCTGCGGCGGCACCGGCACCGACGTTCGATCCGCGGACCAGATCGGCCTCCGGCTCTGCGCTCGCTCGGATCCACGGCCACCGCCGCACCACCCCGGCCCCCCACACCCTACCCCGCAGCCCTCCGCGCAGCGCGCCGTCCCGGGTCCACCCCCCTCTCTCCGCTCCATCCGAGCTTCTCTCTCCCCGTTCGCCCCGTCCAGCCCTCGCTGCCACCCCCCGAAGTAACGCCCCACTCGCCCTTCTCCACGGGACACCCGGCAGCCAGCGCCGCGACCAGGGCCTGGCCGGGCAGCCGCGGGGCCAGCGCTCGGGAGAGAACCAGCTGTGGCCGGTCAGCGGGGCGGAGAGAGAGGCGGGAGGGTCCCAGGTGGAGCCCGTTTACCTGAAGCTGCTTCGTAACCGGTGTCGTTTGCGTCCACCCGCGGATCCTGCGCGTTTCCGCTGCGTCTCCCGCGCCGCGCCCGAAGCAAGCGCTCGGAGGGCCGCCGCCGCGCCGCGGGGGGCAGAGGGTGGGACGGTCAGCTGTGCGTCAGCTTGTCCCGGCCACAGGGCGCCCGCCACTGGGAGACTCATCGTTCTGGCTGCCACTGCGGGGTGTCTGCAGAGGAGGCCCGAATCCAAGTCCGTAGAGCGGATGGAGCGGTAGCTCTCCCTGACCTGGGCGGGGAGGGGGGGGGCTGTCTCCAGCCCCTGGGGGCCCGAAGGGCACGAAAAGGCCGCCCCGCCCCTCCCCCGCACGGAGTAGGGGGGAGTCTCCGGACCGCAGGCGGGCGCAGAGCAACAGCAGCGGGGTCAGGCCTTGGGAGGGAAACCCGCTCCGCCTCCTGAGCCCCGGGCTGACGACGCCTTTACATCGCAGGACAGACACTTGTCTTGTAGAAGCACGGCTCGCGGTGCGGCTCAGTGGACTGGGCGCCTGTCTGTGAAAGATGGGGGATCGCCGGTTCGATTCCCGGTCAGGCGCGTGAGAGGCGGCAGCGCATGGATGTTTCTCTCTCTCTCTTTCTCCCTCCCTCCCCTTCCTCTAACAGTAAGTGCATAAAGGTGAAAAACCAGCACACGAGCTGCGCGCCCGGGGTCTGTGCGCGGCGCTTGAGGAGCCCTGCGGGTTCCTGGCAGCAGTTCCCCCACAGGTGGGCGCCCCTGGGTGACATCAGGACTCAGCCCCCGGCGGAGGGGTGACGTCCGCACTGAGCCTTGGAATGGCCTCCACACCCCGACCCGGGAAGCAAGAGAGGTATCTGGTCGTCCTTCCCCCTGGACAGGTGGCACCTGCGTAAGGAGCAGAAAAGGTGAGTGGGGGGCGGGGCACTTGCGCGGGTTTCTGGTTCCGGCAGACCCGACGCGCCTCCCGCGGTTCAGACGCAGCAGTTTCCGCAATGACCCGCGCGCACCGCCGCGCGCGCGCGCAGGGAGGGGCGTCCTGTCGGGAGACACCTGCGTGAACCCCCTCTGGGCAGAGACAGAACGAAGAGCCTGCATCTGCCTGAGTCTTTCCAGGACTTGGGTCCGCTGGTTCGGACGAAGGCCCGCTACCCGATTCCACGCGTGGCGGGCCCGCCCTGCGGTCAGGGTCTCAGCCTGGAGCCTGCACCCGGCCCCCTGCGGACGCAGCGCCCGCTGGAGGGCGTGGGATCCGCCCGTCGCCAGGTCTCCACTGCACCCGGCTCTCACCCCGCGGACCTGCCCCCCTGCCCCCGCTGCGCTCCAGGCCGTCAGATGGGCCCCGAGAAGCGCGGACGGAACAGGAGACGAAGATGTGTGGCGCGGACACGGAGGCTGACGAGTCCCCAAGACCCGCCCTCCGAGGCCCCCGGGCTGCTGGCCCAGAACGAGGCCACGCTGCTGCCCGAGGCTAAAAGCAGGAAGAGACGGCGGGGTCCCCCCTCGAGGCCTGTGCGGCGGCCTGGCCTTGGTGGTGGACAGGGCCCCCACGAGCGGAGAGCAGACGGCTTCGCTGCGCCCGCCTGTGCGAACGCAGGTCTCAGGCACAGGCGCCCACACACCCCGCGCGGGGTTTGCCCTCGTGTCCCGCACCCCGTGGCCAGTCCCGCTGGCGCACGAGGTTCACCGTCCCGGGGATGTGACGCGGCGTCTGCTGCGGCCCCGGTCAGCCAGCCTCCGCCCCCCTCTGCCGCGGTGCCCCCTCGGCCCACATCGGCGAGCACAGCCCTCCATTGTGGCGGAAAACCGGGGACCCTGACAGTCACAGAGAAGCTTCCTGTTGCGGTAACGGAGTCGGCCCGGACTCCCTTCTTCAGAGTCAGAGAAGAAACTTCCAGTGTGTTGGGGCCGCCGACAGGGGCGCGGTGGTTCCCGGGCAGCGGGACCAGATTGTGGGTCAGGCAGCGGAGGAGCAAAACCGCCAGGAACTGGAAGGGGAACCCTCAGACCTGTGGGGCCCCTGCTCTGGGGCGGGGGGTGGCTGTTGATAAAACCTTGCGCAGCCTTTCATGACGTCATGGCATCAGTTCTTTCCCAGACCAACCTTCTGAGACAGTCGAGCTGGTGACCCCCCCCCCCCCCCCCCCCATGTTTCTCTCTGAGGAAAGGCAGGGCTGTCCCCTGGGGCTGGTAACTCAGTGTGGACGGCTTCCTCACGCTGGACTGTGCAAACCTGTGCAGGGCAAGTGGACGAGCCAATGTTCTTAGTGAACACCAGGCTTTAAAACGTCGTTATAGATGCGAAGTAGGCCTTAAGGCAAGACACGATGGTAAAACTGTTGTAACGTGATGGGCAGGAAAACGAGCTTGCTAAGTTCAAGCCGGTTTCAGGGGAAACGTGGGGTCGCTGTGGAGCACAGAGGTCAAAGGTCTCGGGCGCCGCCGGCCTGAGCTCCGCTGGGTTTGGGGTAACGCGCGCGCGTTGTGCCAAAGGCCGGGAGAGGCCCCGAGGCCGGGAGAGCTCTGCTCTCCGTCCCGCCGGTCCCGCCTTTGACCACGGACCTGCTTTCTTCTCGGAAACACGTGACGTTTCAAACACCACGTCACAGGAGCACACGGAGGGAAAGGCGCGGGCCATTCTGCTCCCCCCCCCCCCCCCCCGGCCCTTTCTTCTGAAGAAGCAAACCGCTGGAGTTCAGGGGTGCAGGGGTGCACCGGGGAGCCTTCTCCACACCACCCCCCCTAACTTGCATTCCCAGATTTCTCCCATAGAAACACAGGATTCTCAGTTAAAACAACTTCAGATAAAAAGCATTTTTTTACTATGAGTATGTACCATGCAGTGTTTGGGACGTACTACACCAAAAAAAAAAAAAAATCCTTCTTTATCTGATTTCTGAAATTTAATTTTAACGGGATACCGTGCATTTTGTCTAATGACCCGCGCCTGACCCCGCCGGGGAGGACGGGCTCCTGGCCCCCGTCCACATTTCCAGACGGGGAACGGGGCTTCGGGCCCGGAAGGGGCACGGGACCCACAGCCCAGCCTGGCCACCCGCTTTCCGTCCTGGTTTCTGCGCACACCCTCCTCCTCAGCTTGGTCTGTGCTGGGGCCTCTCCACCCCCTCCGGCCCTGCTCTGTGCCCGGGAGACCCGCTGTCTGGCCTCAGACCGGAGAGTCCTTGTCCCCTGGCTTTCGGTTCAGTGTGGCCAGTGCCAGCCTCCAGCAGAGGACGGAAGGACGGGCGGAGAAAAAGACAGGTGTTCATCCATGGGCCCCACCTGCCGGCCCTGGGTGGGCCATGGCCTCACTGCCCCCAAGGACAAGTTCTTGGGGGTGCAGTGGGGAAGCCGCTCCTGACCCAGTTCCCACCAGGCCCCCACTGCTCCCTCCCTTCCTGCCCTCGGAGCCACCGGGGGAACTTCCTGGGGGCCGCACACCCACCCCAACACTGCACCGGCCTTCCAGATCTCCCTTAACTCCGCCCCCAACTGTGTAAAGGGACATGTTAGGTTCTCAGTCACTGGCCCCTCTGGAGGGACACCTCTTCCCTGCCAGGACCCTGATCAGCACGGGGCAAGACTGGGATTTCGGGGAGACAAAGATTCCCGGCCTGAACCTTCACCCAAAATCTCAAACCAAACCTTGGCTCCCGGTCTTGCTCTGGGGGTCTTGGCACCAACGTGAAAGTTCCTTGTTCCCCACATCTGATCAGACGGACAAATGCCACCTGTAGGCGTCCTGTCGGCTGGCACCTGAGCACCTGCGTTGGGCACATCTCACTGGTTGTGGTCCATTTGGGGGTCAGCGTATTCAAGTGCCAGCAGCGCCTGTCTCCCTGCACCTCACCGAAAACGAGCGGGGGCCTCGTTTCCCCCCCCAGGTCAGCGACCTGACCGGCGTGTTTGCCACACGAGCTCCCAGAAACCAGAAAACCCTGGAGTCTGCTGGGCAGAGCAGATGTTCTCAGGATACTACCCACGGCACAGTAACGAGTTAACATTTTAAAAATACATAAAATGTCTTTAAAAAGAAAAGAAGCCACCCCAACTCACCCCTGACCACTTTCTTGCCTTTTTCCAGCTAATTTTAACTGATCCAATCACCACAGCGCCCGTGGTGCTGGGGAGCCTCGGGGCCGTGAGTCACATCCTCCGTTACGGGAACGGCGGGACAGTCGGCACACTCAGCTTTTGCTCCGTGTCTGAGAAGTGAGTGGGCGGTCAGGAGGCTGGGACAGAGCCGTTTCGCAGGGAGTTTCTCCCGACCTCTTCACCTTTCCGTTTTCGGGACTCAGGCCCGAGAGAACAGCCAGGCCACGTTCAAGGGCAGAGAAGTGCAGTGAGGGCAGCAGGTCGCAAATGCAGCCTCCTCCCCAAGGCCGTTGGAAGCTTGGCTCAGTCCTTCCGCTCCGAGGTCTCGTCCTGAGTGCTTGTGTCCAAAGGCCGCAAGTGGAAGGTTAACTCCCAGACTCACTAGGGAAAGACTTGTTTCCCTGCTTGTGTGACACGGGCCATACTCACTGTCTGTCATTCCCATGGCCTCGATACTCCGCACGGAAAATAATCCACACGTAAAATCATCGGGCCCAAGCCCCCCATCCCCCACCTGTCCCCGAGCTGCCTGAGATGTGAGTGGCCATGAGGACCGAATAGGACATCTGTGGAGTTTCAGAGAACAAACAGAAGGGATGTGATTTTAACCCTGTAAGTTACAATTCCTTGAGTGTAAGGTGTTTTTCCTTCAGGGAGCATGTGTGGGGAACCATGAGAAAGAATACATCCCAGGTCCTTACAGCGTGGACGCCAGAATGGGAAGGGCCTTCACAAGGCCTGAGCATGAATGCCGTGACCCCGCAGGTCAGCTCAGCTCAGCTCTGCCCGCGACACCACACCTTCTGTGTTCTTCCTCGGTGTGACTGCACCCTCATCTCTGGTCACCATTCCCTAGAGTGACAACGAGAGGTGCAGCTATTATCTGAAGAGTTCTAGTTGCTTAAGCATATTCTCCATCCTCTTACCAGCTCTGGAAACAGGTAGGTCAGACTTGCCCGAGTTATCCTGAGGACACATGATGATTGCTGAGAAATCAAAGCCATCAATGAATTAAGTCTGTAACTTGGGCCAAATAATTTCAAAAGCAAAAGTAATAAATTCCTTTTGCATTTTTATAGGAAGAAGCAGCAAGGAAAGGAAGGAGGAGGAGGAGGAGGAAAGCAGTCACCACTGGTTTGACCCAAGAGCTGGGCCAGGGCAGGGCTGCTGGAGGCCCCCCACCTTCCACCCTTGGAACGTGACTTCCGCTGGCCTTCCCAGCTCCCAGAAGCACCCCCAGAACTCAGCCTTTGAGTAGAAATGCAGTCGGGACTCTTTGTCCTGGGTATGACCCAGCTGAAGCCCCTTGGGTGCGTGACTGCGCCCACCTAGAGCCTCCACGTAAACTTGTAAGATTTGGAGGGGGTGGGGAAAACTAGTCCTCTTGTCGTCGCCCACGACAAGCCTCGTGAGTAAGTTCCCTGGCTTACCTCACCTGCCACCTGCCACCTGGAGTGTCCGCCTTCCTGTTAGGTCTCTGCCTGCCCCCGGCCTATGGAGGAATCCCCCTAGAAGACTGTGACCCCATACGAGTGTGTGAGAAAGTTTACGATTTGAATTCCACATCCTTTCGGCCCTGTGTGGTCCCGCGCCAGCGATGCGTCCAAGCTCAGGGACCAGAATGAGCCAGAGGAGCCCCGCCAGCACCAGCGCATAGAGGTTTGACTTCTGGCCCCAGGTAACCACATTCTCTCGCGTCTGCATCCAGCCAATGGCCCACAAATACCAGAGTCTGTGGAAAAGCTATTGCAGAAGGTAACGCGGGTCAGGTTTTCCTTTCACTCCAGCCCTAAGGCAAGAAGCACATTTACGTAATACCGGCAGGGCCTCGGTGCCCACTGGGGATGTCCTCCCACATTCTCACCACGGTGAACAGCAGGACTATCGTAAGGGTGTCTGAAGGCCAAGAACCCCTGCGTGATTGTGCGTCACATAAATACTGTGCCGTGGGAGAAAAGACCAAGGGAAACGTGTCAGGTACGTGAATGAGAAGGTGAAACTGGTAAGAATTCGGCTCCTAGGTTTCTTTTTGCTGCAGAAGTGAGTGATGTTTTCGTATTATTAATGAATAAAAGTCGGCTTGAAACACTCCCCCTGAAATGCTTGCTTTTCAGCCATGAATAGTTATCTTCTAGAGACAGAAAAGTTTCGGGCTAAGACGAGCAGGGACAGGGACCCATTTACCCAGCACCTCCCTCACACAACGCGAGGAGTGTCCAAATATTTTGACCCTGTTAAGTCCTTTTGATTCCGGCAGAATAAAGAGATGTTGGGACTTGTTTACCTGCCCCACCCCCACAATCTTCTGTGAGGGGCCATCCCTGCCGGAGACACTAACGCATCGTGGTCAGTTCAGAGCTGAGCTGTTTATCTAGAAGCTGCGGTCTGTCCAGGGAAAGGGCTCTCGCTGCTCTTCCGCACACGCAGCCCCGGCCAAGAACCACCTCTGGGAGGGTCGGCCAGCTCCGACTCTTGGCACCACGGAGGTTAACACGAGGACAAAGTGCGGACTGACAGTATCGATCATGTTTAATGAAAAAGAAGTTACATGAATAGAAATGGACACAAAACAAAAAGATCAAATTGGGGAAATACGGTGATAAGTAAAACAAGGGAAAATCACTTTAATCCTGAATTTGCTCACATAGTTCCATTAATTATTACCCAAAACACCCTCTTAAACCTCAGACAAAGCAGTAGTTGCAATGTTGCTGATGTTTTCATGGGAGCTCACCAAAGTAGTGTCTAAACAACCCCTTTCCGTTCCCCCCACCCCACCCCACGGCGCAGGCAGGTGGTTCCCGGGACGCAGCCCCGGAAAACATGAGGCCTTGTCCGCTTCTCGCTGTTGCAACCGCATGTCGGCCCGCGCGAGGGCGCTTCGGGCACAGACCGGCTTTCTGCGCGCACCTCCGCCTCCGAGACAAAGCTCCTGTGCCGTGCGGCCGCGCAGCCTCAGCACGACCCACCGCCGAGGGCAGCCCTGACTGGCGGACGTGGACAGGTAGACACGGCGGGGACGTTCTGAGGGCTCAGATCTGAGCCCAGGGGGACCGTGACGATATGACATTTAATGCACAGCTGTGGGCCCGCCGTGAGCATCCTGCTGGTCTGTTCTGTGGCTTGATTCTGTTTGAGGATCTTAGCGGAGCCAATACGCTGCTTCTGTCATTTCCTGCCCTGATGTACAGGAGGGTCCTATCTTCCTAAATAAGAAGACAACACCTTGGAAACTAATTACAATCTCTGAAAACAGGTAAGGGTAACAGGTTTGCTTTAATCATCTTACTCAAAGTATAATATCCCCTCCCACCCCCATGAGACTGGGCAGCAAGTGCTGGGCTCCAGCGCCGCCGGCCACGTGGGGCGCCAGCTGCGCGGGGGCAGCACCCAGCGGCCGGGTGCGCACCGAGCTAGGACGAGCCCTGTCGCTTCTGGTACTGGACCCTGAGTTTTTCCAGCTGCTCCACGCACTGGGACTGGGCCAGCTTCAGGGCGCGGTTCTCCTCGGTCAGCGCCTCGAATTCGCGGGCCAGCTGAGCCGCGTCCACCTTCTCCTTCTCCGCCTGCGCCAGCTTGGCCATGAGCTCCTTCCTGCAGACGAGGCAGAAGAGCACACGCTGTAATGCGCATGCGCGGGTGCAGGGCTGGGAGCCTGCCCGTTTGCGCCTGCGCACCACACTGTCCGCACCTGCGCACCCCACCCTCCGCACCTGCACGCCCCACTGTCTGCGCCTGCCTCCTTTCTTTCTCTCCAGCACGGCTGCTGAGACATCCCATAGTACCAACCGTTGTCCGGGAAACGCTCAACAAATCCTTCCACAGTCAAACAGCTGATCCTTTTAAGGGCACGACGACGAACAGTAAAAACTGCAGGTAGTTGACGGGAAAGCCCCCAAAAGCCTCTAGAACTTAAGACGCGCTCTCTCGCGTTCCGGGTGGGGGAACCGTTCCCCGGCCACCCTTCGCCCTCCCCGGTCAGGGTCAGGTGTCTTCCTTTGTGTTCCGTCTCCGAGATTAACTGGCCCCTCGAACGAACGAAGAATTCCACTCCTCCCGCGGGCACCGCTGTCCCTGCCTCCCCTAACGCACGCGAGACGAGCCCCGGCACTGCACTGCGGTGCCGACGGAGCCCCGGGCACAGGCCGAGGTGGTGGCGGGGACGGGCCGCAGCAAACTCGCGCAGTTCTCGGCCCCCCCCCCCCTCCAACAACCGCATTGCTGTAACCACCATGGGG
Organism: Phyllostomus discolor; assembly: GCF_004126475.2. NCBI lineage: Eukaryota > Metazoa > Chordata > Mammalia > Chiroptera > Phyllostomidae > Phyllostomus > Phyllostomus discolor. Next base: position 192,260 of record NC_040904.2, on the reverse strand, counting down.
AGGCGCTCGAGACTCACGGCCCCCGTTTAGATTTGATAAACACGACGACCCCAAACTGGGCCATTCCCCTGCGCCGGTCAGTGAACCCCTAGTGGAATGCCTTTTTGCCGCAGTATAAGCGCACAGGGCATTTCCTCCTCCGCCGGGAAACGTGCAGAGACGCCTGAAGGCCGCTGAGTCCAGTGCTCCGACCGGACGTCCCCGGGGGCGGGACGGGGAGACCTCACGGAGCGCGTCATCCTTTCCGGGGTACTCCTGCGCCAGACGCAGGCAGCACGCAACTTGGGACTGAGAGATTGCTCGCTTACACTTCTCAAGAGGTAAAGAACGTATTTAAAGAAACTAAAGAGAAATGACAACTGAATGAAATGTGCGATTGTGGCCTGAAAAGAAAAATAGCTGTGAAGGACAGGACTGGGAAATAGTTGCAACCTAAATACGGACTGTGCATTGGATAATAGTTACTGGTATCGGTGCTAAAATTCCTCCTTTTAACGACTGTGTTGTGGTTCGGCAAGAGAGTGTCCTTGTTCTCAGAAGACAGTCCCTGGAGTATTTAGGGCAACGGCGCACGAAGGTCACGCAACAGGGGCAGTGGGACGCTGTGTCAAAGGGGACGTGTGCAGCACAGAGTTCCTTCGGACTCTTAATGATCTTTGCATCCTCGACGGAGCTTAGAATGTAAAGGCTCCTGATGAATACTGGCTGAATGAACACTGAGGAGTCAGCTACCCCAGAGACAAATGATATATCTTTTAAAGTCGAGGAAAGAGAAATTCAAGGTGCTTAATTTAATTGAAAAACTCATACAGCTAATAAGAAGGAGCCAGCATCAAGCTATTCTCATTTATGGCTCTTTACCTCTAAGCACATTGAAGCAATAAATGTCACTAATTAAGCACTAGTAAAGATCCTTATGTAGCTATCTTAAAGACATTGATTAGTACAGCATAGGAAATATAGTCCATAATATTATAATAACTCTGTATGGTGCCAATTGGGTACTGGAAGTATTGAGGGGAAACTTTGTAAAGTATAGGATTGTCTAACCACTATGCTGTATGCCCGAAACTCATACAAAATAATATTGAATGTAAATTGTAATTCAAAAAAGATTTTCAAGAAATTGATTAGTAAAACTTACATAAGTAAAAGAGAGAGGTGCCTCTACATTCTCCACCCACCAGATCTTCTATATCCGTTTCTTCCCCTTTCAAATCAACTGTATCACACACATAGTTCAGGTTAAAATAGAGTTTGCTCTCAAATCGTGGTGGAAGGGTTGGAAATGCTGGGTACGACCATGGCTGCCCCCCTGGATCCATGAGGTCTGACCTCATCTAAAACTCCTGGGGACGTGTTAATAGTTTTGATGGACAGAGAAAATAAATCAAACATCACAGATTTTACAGTGTCTCCAAAAGGACTGGTCATGATCGTCTGGTCAAATCTTCTTAGTTCAGAGAAAGTCAGTAATAATTTCTTCCTTGTCAGAATTAAGAAGACTTAATTGATAGGTTTCTGAATTAGTTCCATGTATTTGAAAGCAATTATCCATACATATATTCAATGAATACTGTCAAAACGTCCATCATCTCGAAGACCTATTTATGCAGACATATTTGTGCTCATCCATTAGCAATTCATGATTACTGCTGGCACATCAGGCTGCAGAGACCACCTTATAAATAGATGCTAAGGAACAAATCAGTCTCCCTAGCTGGCTAGAACGTGGTCCTGCCCTTCCGTTCCCATTTATCATTTCTGTCAGCCCCCTCAGTGGAGTGGGTGCGGGGCCGAAAACCACCGTCACCAGAAGGCAAGACCTGTGACAGTTTCCACACGCTGTAACTGCCAGAGAAAAGACCGTGACCTTGGGTCTGCCGTAAATAGGCTAGACCGTCCTAGACCACATTCCTGAAAAAGCTTCTATTTGCTAAAACAAATGGGAGAAGAGAAACTCCAAGTGACTTGATAAAGGGAACACTGAAACTTCGTGGCAACTGAGTCGAAAGTTAAGGCGATTCTTCATGTTGCAGGAAGTTGGGATGTGGATTCATCATTAGGCATTTATTTCTCTGTGTCTAGAAAGACTAACACGGTGGTTGTGGAGACTTTCAAAATTGAGTAACAACTTTTACTTGGAAAAGACAAAATCCTAGGGAGTTTGGCCCCAGTGAGCTAAAGAGTTTGGGGCAACATAATAACATACTATCTTGAGGACAGGATTTTTATTTTAATTAGTGATTTAGATGACACTGTTGTTCCTTCTTGACACACATGTGTTGCAGGACAAGCATTTATACACAGAGAGAAGGAGCAGACGCCTGGAAATGACACCAGGGGTAGGACGCCTGTCTTCATTTCCTGCAGGTGGAGGAACAGCGCGTGCGACCGGAGTGGAATGTCCACAGCACCGTCTGGACGGTGGTGCCGAAGGCCCCCGACTGAGAAATGCGCGAGGCAGACAGGAATCTGTCTCCCGGAAGCCACAGGCACCACAGCACCTGTGCGGGGCGGGGCGGCAGGGAGTGCTGTCGAGTTTCTGCGTCTCAGCACCGTCGACCTCTCGGCCGGACCGTCTTGCCGTGGGGGCTGGCCTGTGTGCTGGCCTCGTGGGAGGTGCAGCAGCACCCTTGGCTGGCACCCAGCAGATGCCAGTGTTACCGGTTATCTCAGCAAAAACACCTCCAGACCTTGCCAGTGTCCTGGGGGTGAGGGACTGAAATTTTGGCCCAGTTACGAACCACTGTTCTAAAGAAAATAGATTTTCCCACTACCACCTCCAAAAGAGTTAATTTGGGGGCAGGAATAAGGTGAAAGGTGAAATATTTCCTCACTCGGCTCCCCCGGAAACTGGAGCCTTCTCCCTCAGCAGAGGAGGCACATGTTTTGTCCCCTTCAACGTGGCTTCGGGGGAGGATCAGGCGAGACACGCCGGTCAAACGGGTGGACTGCCTGTAGTCGGGCGATGGGAGACGCCCACACCGCTACGATGGGGGCCTGGATGGGAGTGTAATCTCACAGCCCGGTAAACTCTGCGATGCCGGGGTCTCACACAAAACTAAACCCTGCAATGAGGGAATCCCGTGACTCTCTCTCGCCCGCTGGAGCACAGCGAGGAGCCAAGACAGTTCTTCAGCTCTTTTTCCATTCACGCGGCAAGTGCTTATTGAAACCCTGTTGCAAACCAGGACCTGCCCTCGAGTCTTGAGGCTCGATACGCATGACACTCTCAGGAAGCCCCTCTCCGTGGGGCGCAGAAGGACGCAAACCCTGCGCCCCACCCAGAGGCCTCGTGCCCACATCAGACATCTCGGGAGGGAAGACAAAAGGTTCTCCCCACATACCACCAGCCCTGCAAACACCTGAGGGGCGATGGGTCCAGGCACTGTTTCTTTAAGACAGTGAAGCCCCCTTCTGGGGTCTGTCTCAGTAACTACTTGACAGATGTGCTTAGCCTGTGACAGTGATGTTTGGTTTTCAATAGTTTAGAGCTGTGGGGTCCGTTTTGCAAAGAACTGAAGCAAGTAAAACAGATAAAATCGGACCTTCTCTGCTTGGCCCTGGTCCAGTCTCCGACCGACACCCACCCACCCCCCATTCCCAATCTGGAGGGGTTCTCGAGAATGCCGTTTAAAATCCTCTGCCTTTGGGGCCCTAAAGAAATAAATGTTTCCAGCTAAACATTTGAAAATTTCAGAATAAGGTAAGTACTACACTATCAACCAAAACAGGGCCCCTTTCGACTACACTTTGACAAATCACATCTGCTCCCTCTCCCTCCCTCTGGACAGGTTCCCTTCCAGGAGACCGTCGTTCCCCCATCACCCTTTTCTGTGTTTAAAAAGGCCATGAAACATGCCTGGCATTGACTGTGGTTAACTCTGTATGAAAACCCTGTTCTACTGTTTTGCATGAACCCGCGAAAATTCTATAACTTGTTTCAATAATAAGACAATTTTAAAAAATGGTCAAAGGAGCTGAATGGACATTTCACGAAGAAGACACAGAAATGCCATAAGCACAAGAAAAAGGAGTCGATATTTTCCGCCAAGGGGGGGAATGTGAATGAAAACCACGAGACTTCCTTTAGCACCCACCGGAATGGCTATGGTCTCGAAGACGCTGTGAGTGTCAGCAATGACGCAAGCAATGAGAACACACGGATGTTCCTGCTGGAAACATAAAGGGGTGCGGCCGCTTCAGCCACCGGCAGCCCCTCAGAAGGTGACACGCTGAGCTGTCGTGTGTCTCAGTGGCCCCACTCCTAGGCACACAACACATGGGAATTAGAAGCTCATGTCCACACACAACGTTGTGCACGGGCATTGCAGCTGCATCACTCACAACAGCCAAAGGGGCAAACCGCTCAGCGGTCCATCAGCTGATGACACGGATTACTAAAACCCGGTATGTCCATCCCAGGGGACACCATTCTACAACAAAAAGGCATGAAGTGCCGACACATGCTACATGGATAAACCTTGCAGACACCGCACCCCATAAACGAAGCCGTTCTCAGAAGAACACGGCCCATGCGGACGCATTTGACAACCCACAGTCGCAGCGAGCAGGTGGGCGGGGGCTGGGGGCGCTGCTGGCTGCCCAGGGGACAAGCGTGCTCTCCGGGACAACAATGCCCTGAAGTCGTGGTGGTGGCTGCACAATCCTGTGAGTGCACGCAAAGCTGCTGAGTCACTTTCTTCAACTCGGTGGCAGTTGTCAGCCTGACATTTCTAGGAGTGTGCCAGTGTTCTGGCATTCTAAGCCTACCGTTTGATGCAGTAGCAGCTAGCACACTTTCTCACATGGGACAGTCGAGAGGTTAACCCCTTGAACAAGACAAAGCACGTACCTGGGGAAGAGCCACTTTCCCTCGGTGCAAATCGAACAGTGCCTCTAACCGCTGTTTAATGGTGTATATTAAACACTTTCCATCAGACGGTTTAGTCACAAGTTTCAAACGTCATGAAAGGTCCACATCTCACTCCCATGTACTTCCATTACATGCATAAAACTACATGTGTTATATAATATATAACTGAAAAAACCTGTACATATTTCATGTTACTAGATATGTAATTATATAAAAATATTCACCTGCAAAAGGCCTAGACAGAAATGACAGCAGGAATTCTGTAAAGATGTGAGACCTCTTGGTAACTTTTATAAAGCTTTCAATAAAACTGCCATTTTTTTCAACTGAGAAGAAAAAAAGATCCAATAAAAGTATGAACAGGCTTTTCTTACATTATTAGTCAATAGGTCAGAAGTGATCCTTTAAGTTAAATTCATTCTATGCTGAATTTATAATCCCAGAAAAAACCATCTAACACCATGATTTGACATAATGCAGCCAACGCTTCTCCTTGCTCCGCTGTGGTCCCGGAACGTGATCCAGGGAGACCTCCTCTGGAGATGCCGGAGAAGTTCAGGCTGCATCAGGCCAGAGACCGAACTCTCCTAAGGAGGCACCCTCGGGTGCGTCTGCGTCTCCCTTGGCGCCAAGCTGACACGAACTGATCACGGGGGGCAATGCGATCATCCATACTTTAGGAAAAGATCAGGGAGAAACTTCCATCCAAATCATCAAAAAATGGGCCGCCAATTACTGAGGTCAAACCCATGTGGCCCAGTTTCTGTTGCTTGGAAACAAGATCTGTTTAGGAAAATACCTGTTGCAAAGCGAATTTCTGCTTCATGGAAGTGTTCAGGAAAACGTTGATCACCGATAATCCTTGGAAGACAACCCTCACTGTAATTACAATATAACCATACTTTCTATCTTGACGATTTATCTTAGACTTTATCGCGGATGCTGACTCCATATTTAAATACGGGCCACAGGAATTACAAATAAAGCGTCTGCACGGAGGGCGTCACAAACCCCCCCCCCCCCCATCAACGCCACTCTCGGCCACTCTCAGCCACCCTCACTTGTGTCGGACCCTCCACACAGCTCCCCGCTCGGGGGTGGGACCAGAATGTGACAGGGCATCCGTGTCTGCACACAGTCAGCAGGGGCAGCACCCGGGTGGGTGACCGCCGACGGCACCAGCCCGCAGAAAGGGCTGGCGCGGTCATTCCAGGGAGCCCCGTGGTGCTCCGGAAAAGTGTGCGCCCCTGTGGGACAGCTGGGGTGGGCGGGGAGCAGGGGGAGGGGCGGTGAGGTCTGCCTTGAAATCCAGGCCAAGCTCAGGGTGTCCCCTTCGAGCGACGGAAACCACAGGCAGGACAACCAAGGGCAACAACAGGACGCCGACCCAGATCTGGAGCCCCCGAGTCCCCTTCCCAAATGGCAGAAGCGGAAATAATGAAAAACAAGTTTGGGAGACTATGAAGAAGACAGGAAAAAATAACAAAAGAATTTGGCTTCTGCCTCCCAGTTAGACAGCTGTTTAGAAAGGCCCGTGAGCAGCTAATCGGGGGTCCGGCCAACATTTCTGTGGTTTGGCGGGTTAGGTGGAGCCACCTTCCCTCCAGAGTCGGCTCTGCCTTCCTGCCCGCAGCCGCCACCGCTCCCAACAGCGCAGGGGCCCGTCCCCACCGCACACCAGGTGGGCGGCCCTCGACCGGTGTCCCGCGTGTTCTGTAAAGGCGGCAGACAAGAACGTGAGCCCACGGACCCTGTAATGTAGCAGGCAAGTCTCCCACCGCCCCCGAATAGAGCCTCGCGTCGGCGGAGGTGACGAAGTGCCCCGGCAAGTCCATCAGAGGAGCTTACAGGTAAATTTACAGAGCCACCTGTTCCTCCGTTAGGACCTCACAGTCCGCGCACGCACTCTCACACTCACCCTCACTCTCACCTGCACGCCGGAACCACGCCCTGGTCACACTACTAACCCGCTTCCTGCGTTCCTTTACGAAACTTCTTCGCTCGGGACTCGGACTGCAGGTCCGTGTTCCGCCTGCACACTCCAGTCAACGGGTGAAAACCCCCAAACACGGGAGTCTCAGGCGCCTGGGGAGGAAGCTGGGTTTCTGATCTCGCAAACACCCTTCGCCTTCTGTCACCAAAACCAGGTACAACGTCACGTCTTCAGCGCCACGGAGCGAGGAGGTAAGGGAAGGTCTGCCCCCGCCCCTGCCGCCGGGACCTCGCGGTGCGCGCGGGGGTCCGGTCTGTGCAACTGCCGCGCGGGGCTCGCCAACTCCCGACAACGTCATAAACTTCTCAAAACAATGTATTTCACTTGCTTCGGTTTTAAAACGAAGTAATAAATAAATATGTGACGTGCCTCTCCAGCAAGGGGAAGGGGAGGAGCAGACCAGAACAGTCTGTTTGGGCTCCGTACAGGGTCACGTTCAATGCGCGTCGCTCGTCTAGCCGCATGCGCATGCGTCGCTCGTCCAGCACGCATGCGTCACCATCCGGCCGGCACACGTCACCTCAACCTTGAACCGAACCGAACCGAACCCTCTGCGGCGGGAACTCTTCCGGGTAAGCGTTCGGTAGGATCCGCCTGCAGCCGGAGTGCTGGGGCCCGTGGGCACGCTCACGGGCAACGGAGAACGCTCTGGGTGGCATTTTGGCGTGTTTCACTTCCTGAGCTCAAATGCTCATTAAAAACTTCAGTTTTTAATGGAGGAAGGGCGCACCCCCGTCCCTCTCACCGCTCGTGAAACGAAACATCGGACCCACGGGGTGCCCTCTGGGTCACGTCTCCGCCGAGCGGAATAGACCACACGTTTCCTAGCGACCCCGATCCCCTCCGCGCCCCCCCCCCCCCCCCCCCGGCTCCGGGCACTTACTTCCGCTCCTCGAGCAGCGCGATCTCCTTGCGCACCTCGTGGTATTCCTCCGCGATCTGGCAGTGCTGCCGGAAGACCTGCATGGACTCCAGGGAGTCCTGGCAAGGCGGCAGAGGCTTCGGGAACAACAAGAAGTCGGTCATTTTCCTGTATCAATGCGTCGCCAAGCCCTTTGCGCCCCTGGGGCCTCGGTCCTGCCCCGGTCCTGCCCCGCAGGCACAGCCCTGTGTTGGGGGGCCGCGCAGGGGTGGGTCAGGCTCCGTGCCCATGGCCCGGGCGCTCTGGTCCTGCTACCCAGGCTTCTAATCACTGGCGAGAGCAGCCCTACCAGGAGGGCGCCCTTCTGGTGCGTGCCCCCAAGCTGAAGGACGGGCGCTGGGCCCCTTGACGAGTGAGGCCCGAAGAGCCCGGCTTCCTGTGCCCTCCGACCCCAGCGAGGGACTGAGACCCCCGGGCAACCCTTCCCGACCGCCACGTGTCGAAAAGCCTACGTCCGGAAATTAGTTTCTAAAGAACTAGCTTTCCTGAGTTTATCACTCTAATTTCTAGTTAGCAACACATTATTAAAACCATTGCTTTTAGAACCACTAGTTAATAGCCTTTTAAAGAGTTTTTTAATCACTTTTCAATTATTTGCAGAGAATGTTACATAATATCTGAGAAAGAGGATTTCACTGTTCAACGGGCTTTTCAGTCTGCCCCTCCCTTCACCCTGGTCCAATCGGGTAGGCTGTGTGTCTGCTCAGATTCTCGGTTTTTCATGTTGGTAACCTGAGAACTAGTGGACGCTGCCCTGCTCGCTCCTCTCCTTGCGTTCCACAGAGACACAGCAGCTCTCTGGGTGTCAGGTGCGGACTCCATCCAGGAAGCAGTAGGGAAATCCTATAGTTCATTGTCTGATCGATGGATGCGGTGAACCTCCTCATTTGCCATCAGGCCTCTGCATAGAGGTCTTTTAAAAGAAGTAAAATTCAAAATTGATTTGGAGGAACTTTGCCTCCCTGTGGAACATCGGTGTCCTGCGTCATGGAAAATCGAATAGAAACCGTGTGATGTAGCACCCTTCCCTAGGGCCCTGGAACACACGCAGCCTGTGCTCAGCCTGTTGGGACTGTCGCCCCTTTCCGCACAGCAGCGCGCTGGGAGGCGGCGCCAGTCAGCTCGCCGCGGGAGAGGGAGCTCCTGCCAGGGGAATGCAGAGCTCCTGGCTCCTGCAAGTGTGTCCTCGAACTCCCCACCTCACCAGCTCTCACCTGTTCCCCTGGCAGAGCGCCAGGTGTAACGGCAAGGCGAGGGAAACTCACTCACTCTGGGCAGCCTCTGCTAGTCAGTCACCCAGGCCCCGCCACCCGGGCCTTGCGACTTGGCGCGTCTGTGTCCACCCGATGGACACGCAGCCCACGCCTGGGGCTCAGTCCGTAACTGCCGTGTGGTGGCAGGGCCTGCACCACAGATTCAGCACAGTCACGCCTGTGACGGTCCAGAGCTTCCCGGACTCTCTGGAAGAATTCGTGTGTGTTAGGGCACAGACGAGAGCAGCCACAGTCGAGGGGGGACTTTCCTTTGCTGCCGTCATTAAAAAGGAAAACTGAAAATCAGGTGCATGATTGTCCTAAAAAGAGGAAGGCCTCTTCCCCCCCTTACCTTTTTATTAAGTGGGAATTTTTTTTCATGGGTTCTTTTTTTTAATTGGCACTTTTTAATAGTGGCAAATTTGAAGACATCATTATGTGTCGGTAGCAGGCCCCTGCTGCCAAGGGCAGTTCAGGGTAGGGGTAGTTCCGGCTGTATTCCACATCCTCCTGTGCTCTTAGCAGGATGACCATGCTACACGGTCACATTTTCAAGGTTCCCCACAAGGAAGGAGTAATTCCGGTTTTTAAAGAACAAGCCAAAGCTGCTGAGTGCTCAGTGTTTGGGGGAGGAAAGGTGCCAGGTGTCCTCGGCCCCTGGGCCCTGCAAGCTCTGCCCTCACCCACCCTGGCACCGAGGGTCAGCACCGCGTCAGGGTCTCCCCGTGTGCATCAAAGTTAACAGCTAGGGTTTTTTTTTTTAAAGCAAGGACGGAAGTGATCTTACACAACCCACCACAACACTGTGAGGTTGTCGTGTTGGTTGCCAGGGGCTGGGGGAGGGGAATGAGGAGTTGCTGCTTAATCAGTAGAGTTTCAGTTCTGCAAGACGGAGAAGTTCCACAGATGGTTGCTCAGCACTGTGAATGCACTTAACCCTGCTGACTGCACTCTTACAGATGATTAAGATGGCAACATTCATGTCGTGTGTTTTTTACCACAGTAAAAAAAAAGTTAGTGCAACAAAAGAGTGGTCCTTAACCCTTTCGGCTGCCCCGGCCCATCTTCTGAACTCTCTAAGGCTCCCGGCACTGGCATGCTGCCTTTCTCCCCAGGGAGCTTAGAGCCTCTCGCCACTTCGTCACCTGGTGCCTCTGACCCCGGCACCACTGGACAAATGGAAGCACCCTCTGCCCAGCAGGACCCCCCTCCTTCAAGGGCCTCTGATGACATCACCGGACATTTTCTCCAGCCAAGGGGGCTCACCACATCATTTTTTAAACATATGTTCTTATCCCAGTAGGAATTCTGGTAAATTAGAGTATTAAAAAATTTAGATTTCAGACACAAAAACTCAAGATGAGCCCTGGCTGGCGTAGCTCAGTGGATTGAGCGCGGGCTGGGAACCAAAGTGTCCCAGGTTCGATTCCCAGCCAGGGTACATTCCTGGGTTGCAGGCCATAACCCCCAGCAACCGCACATTGATGTTTCTCTCTCTCTTTCTCCCTCTCTCTCTCTCTCTCTCTCTCTCCCTTCCCTCTCTGAAAATAAATAAATAAAATATTAAAAAAAAAACTCAAGATGGATGTGTGGGTAGATATGTTTCACCTCCTCACACAACCAGAAGGAGGATAACAATCAATTTAAAAACAAAAACCAACCAGGGCTGCCAGAAAACCAAACTGTATGGGAGCCCAGCAACCAAGGAGACAAAGAAGAAACATTCACTCAGACTGGTAGGAGGGGTGGAGACGGGCAGCTGGGGCAGAGAGGACTCACAGCGAGGCAGCAGCTAGCGGACCGGACAGTCCCACGTTCGCATGTAAATATTCGTAGATAAATGGAGGAACAACTGGGGAGCAAGACAGACCAGGCAACCCAGGGTTCCAGCGTGGGGAAGTAAAGTTTCAAAAACTCTGGCTGTAAAAACCTATGGGGGTTGCAGCGGCAGAAGAAACTGCCAGTTTTTCAGGAGAGTCCTTTGGAGGAACCCACGGGGTCCTAGAACATGCACAGCTGACCCTCTCAGGAATCAGCTCCAGGGCAGCACCTGGAAGGGTGCAGTTCACGTGGGGGAAGCAGAGGAAGTGGCTGAAAGCAGGGCAAGAGCTGAGCAAGTGGCATTGTTCCCTCCCTGACCCTCGCCCACACACAGGACCACAACACAGGGACGTGGGTTGCCCCACCCTGGCACATACCCAGGGTGGGTTGCCCCACCCTGGGGAGAAAGGCTCCCGGCACTGGCATGCCAAGGCTCTGCCCCTTATTACGTAACAGGCATGCCAAGACAAAGAAATATGGCCCAAATGAAAGAATAGATCAAAACTTCAGAAAAAGTACTAAGCAACAAGTAGATAGCCAGCCTATCAGATGCAAAGGTCAAAACACTGGTAATTGGGATGCTCACAGAAATGATTGAGTATGGTTGCAAAATGGAGGAAGAAATGAAGGCTATGCAAAGTGAAATAAAGAAAAATATACAGGGAACCAACAGTGACAGGAAGGAAATTGAGACTCAAATGAGTGATTTGGAACAACAGGAAGAAATAAACACTCAACTGGAAGAGAATAAAGAAACAAGGATTCAAAAAAGTGAGAAGAGACTTAGGAGCCTCTGGGATAACTTTAAATGTTCCCACATCCGAATCATGGGGGTGCCAGAAGGAACAGAGGAAGAGCGGGAAATTGAAAACTTATTTGAAAAATAGTGAAAGAAAACTTCCCCAATTTGGCAAAGGAAATAGACATACAAGTCCAGGAAACACAGAGTCCCAAACAAGTTAGACCCAAAGAGAGCCACACCAAGACATATCATAATTCAATTGCCAAAGATTAAAGATAAAGATAGAATCTTAAAAGAAGAAGAAAAGAAAACAGTTATCTATGAAGGAGTTCCCATAAGACTATCAGCTGATCTCTCAAAAGAAACCTTACAGGCAAGAAGGAGTTGGAAAGAAGTATTTGAAGTCATGAAAGGCAAGGACCTACACCCAAGATGACTCCATCCAGCAAAGGTATCACTTAGAATGGAAGGGCAGATAAAGGAGTCCGTCATCACCAAGCCCTTACTATATGAAACGTTAAAGGGACTTATCTAACAAAAAGAAGATGATCAAAACAATGAAGAATAAAATGACAACAAACAAATATCAACAACTGACCCTAAAAAACAAAAAGAAAAACAAACTAAGCAAACAACTAGAACAGGAACAGAATCACAGGAATGGAGATCACATGGAGGGTTATCAGTGGGGAGGAGAGGAGGAGAGAGGGGGAAAAAAGTACAGGTAATGAGAAGCATAAACGGTCAGTACAAAGTAGACAGGGGGAGGTTAAGAATAGGATAGGAAATGTAGAAGTCAAAAAACTTACATGCACGACCCGTGGACATGAACTAAGACCGGGGAATGCTGGTGGGAGGGGGTACAGGACAGACGGAGATAAAGGGGAGAAAAAAATGGGAGAACTGTAATAGCAGAATCGATAAAACATACTTAAAAATATTTAGATTTCATTCCTGATATAAAAAGTAGTGCTATAGAGAGGTGACCTGGGATGTTGTGTATGACACAGAACAGTCCCACGGCTTGGTGATGGACTGTGTGTGCATGTCTGCGTGTCTGTGTGTGTGTGTGTGTGTGTGCGCACAGTGTCTCCAGGCCACCGCTGAGAGTGGCTGTCTTACCCTCTCACAGCCTCTCACAACGAGAGACAGCGTGTGGCCCACAGTGCCCATTGATGTTCTTGCCTGAGGAAAGATTCCTGGCATTGGAGGGCAAGAATCGGGTTTCCAGTGCAAAAATGGAGCTCTGTCACGTGACGTTTAGAAACACTGGTACTCATGAATTAACTGGCCTCACATGCGTTTAAGCTACTAACACATGTTCACCCCAATAACTACAAAATCTCCTAAAAGAAAGCCTGTGGTAACTGAATGAAACAGTCTGTTAACTCCTTGGAATAAGAATTAACACTTTTATTTTTGTTTCTGTTCTCGTTGCTTAATTTTAACTATTCTTGTCCAAGAGACCTTTGTAGTTAGAATCCAGTCTGGGAATGAACCAGCAATCAATAAGCTTTTCGTGTTGATGGTGAATTTCCTTTTGCTTCAGGAGGAGAAAATTTTCTTATTTCCTCCATAATTATGCTCCATCCTCCCACACGTTGGATGCATTTATTGCACACTCTTGTTTAAGAGTGAAGCATTGCATTCCGAGGAAAAGCAATGCAAAGACATTCTGTTTGAAAGGGCGAGGCGAAGCTGTCCGAGCGCACAGATTTGCGGGCCGTGGAAGCCTTCCCAGGCGCGGCCAGCACCGTGGCATCTGCTCTGCGCGCAGCCTGGCCAGTTCCGAGGTTAAATTGAGACATCCTCCCAACGGTGTCTCAAGCCAGCTCTGAACCACTTTTCCAAGACACCGACGGGGGTTTGCATGAGGTCAGAGCCCGGGGGGGGGGGCACTTCCTCCTGCCCCCCTTCCCCCTCCGCCTCCTCCAGCTGCTGGGGACGAGGCTTCCAAGGGCTTTAAATTACAGGGCAGCACAGCGAGCCTCTGCTGCCCCGGTCCCCACCCCACTCATCAGGACCGATTTATCAGGATGAAGTAACAGAGAAGCCACAGGCTCCGGTCCCGAGAATGCCAGCGCGAGCCAGGCCGCCCCCCCCCACCTCCACTGTCTGCCCGGCCGCCAGCGTGTGGCAGGGGCCTGGCCGTGCGCCTCTGCGAGTGGCAAAGCCAGCTTAAGCGTTTCCGTTTTCTGCCTGGCGTCTTCTGATGCCGCTGGCCCCGGCCACTTCGAAAATGTAAGAAGTTAATTTTCCTCTCCCAGCTTCCCACACACCAGATATATTTAGGGAGCTAAATATTCTACAGTTGCTGAGCAGACTTTGTATTTATTCCTGAAGTCTCGATGTGACCTTTACATCGGGGGGTAGTCGGGGGTGTCCGGTTTAAATTTATGTTGCACTTCAATGCCCCCAAACTAACGAGTACAATTTGTTAAAACTAAGTGGATAAACGTATTCAGGACTGATTGTGATGTTTGAGAATGCTGTTATCTTAGAATTTTAAATATTTTTAAAACACTTTAAGAACTGACATTTCTATAGTATCTATTACGGTCAGGTAGGAACTAGTAAACATACAGCATATTTTGTACATTATGTGATGGTTCCATGAATAATGTTTGTCATTTCTGTTGACATAGCCCATAGTACAGGCAGAGGTAACTCGGGAGTGTCTCAAAAGTTTCCTACAAGGCGTGTCCTAATGACCACTGGGTCCCCCAGCCCCCCAAAATTAAAGGTATCGTTGTAAAGCTCCAGGGAACTGTGTGTATTTTCTCTCTGGTCACAGCAGCCAAAAAACACTGCGAGATACTTTTCAACATGTTGAGAGACAAAAAAAGCAGCCGCTTCCCGCTGGATGCTCAGGAACTCTGGGATGCTGAGACCGCTCCATTCTCTCTATCTTCCCTCCTGAGCTCCCAAGTGGTGCGTTGATGCAAGACCTAAAAGAGGTGTCTGGAGAAGCTGCTCGGATAACAAGACATTCTAGCACACACCTCCAGCCACGCACTGTTTATTTGTGGAGGTGACCTCAGTTTCTGGCCCTGCCAGACACTGTCTGAGAAAAGGCGAGGTCAGTGTGTGCCACAGAGACACCTGTCACTGTCCCCTCAGATCAGATAGAGGACTTCAGGGTGGACGGGGTGAGACTTGCTCAACTTGCTTAAAACGTTAGAAGCCATGTTGTCTTCCAAGTGCCTTAACTCCCTGAAACACAGAGGGCGTCAGAGCCTCTCTCCTGAACTCGGTGTTCCAGGGAGGTGCTCCCCTTGTCTAACTGGACGGATCGTTACAGCTCCCTCAGCGCCTCACTCTGAGCGTCTCACAGGGGAAGGGGTTAACATGTCCACGGAGGGGTGTTTCGTGTCGCCGAGCACCATGCTGTCCCTGCTCCTCATCAGCTCCCCCAGCCTCGCGAGCACGGCATTGTCTCCACTCCGCAGCTCAGGAAAGCGGGGTTCATAGCGAGGACGCAGCCCTCCCCACATCACAAAACCAGCAGCTGCGGCACTGAGCCCCCGGTCCTGGCAGCCAGCCGTCCTTGTAATTCCCAACAGGAAGTTTATCAGCGCCCTCTCATTAGCGTGCTCTTTACCTGACTATAGAAGCACCTTCCTTTCTCTGACTGGCTCATTTCACCTAGCGTGATGCTCTCCAAGTCCACCCACGCTGTCGCAAAAAAAGTAAGAATTCCTTCTTTCTTTCTGCTGCGTAGTATTCCACTGTGTAAGCGTGCCACAGCTTTTTCATCCACTCATCTACTCGTGGGCACCTGGGCTGTTTCCAAACTGTGGCTGTTGTAAATAATGCTGCTGTGAACATAGGGGTGCATGTGATCTTTAGAATTAGTGTTTCATTTCTATGTGGAATCTAATAAACAAAATAGGAACTGACTCATCGACAGAGAGCAGACTGACAGCTGTCAGAGGGGAGCGGTGTTGGGAGGACTAGGTGAAAAAGGTGAAGGGACTGAGCAAAAACCAAAACCAAAAACAAAACAAAGAACAACCCCATTGACACAGACAACAGTGTGGGGGTGACCAGAGGGAAGGGGCGGGGAGGGGAAGACAGGGATGGATGGTGAGGGAAGGAGGCTGCTTGGGGTGGTGAGCATGCAGGACAGTGTACAGATGATGTGTTAGAGAATGTACACCTGAAACCTATATAATTTTATTGTCACCCCAATAAATTCAATTTAAAGAAGATTTTTAGAAAAACCTTTTCCTCGTTCCAATGCTAATAATTAGATCACATCGCGGCTTAGCTCTGAACCATCTGTAGGCCAAACCATGACCTCCAAACGCAGCTGCAGCACTCAGTTCGAGAACAAGCCTGCCTCTGACGGAGACCCAGGGCCTGTTAACGGGCCGCACGCCCTTCGGAGCCCAGAGGGGCCGGTCACTGCCACCGGGAAGAAAAGGAAGCAGGCCTGAAGAAGAGGGATGATGTTTCACTCGGTCTGGGAAGTGGACATAAAATTGGGCCCCCGTCCGGTGTGAAGTAGTGTCACCCGGACATGCCACTCGGGGGCACGGAGACGCGAAAGCCCTTTTCAGGAAAGAAGCCGGCAGGAATAGAACCGGCCTGCCACCCCACCCGGTCGAGGAAGGAGATGTCTCTGCAGACTGCTACCTGCCCCGCGGCCTCTTGCCCAGCGGTCTGCGCGAATAGAGACATCAAGAGCCACGTCTGTCACTGCTATTCTTGCATGGGCTTTTTTTGGCTTCTGTGGAAATAGAAGCACTGGGAATTACATGCTCAAACATGTCCACATTCTTGGCAAAGCAACAGAAAAATCCCGGGGGTCAAGTTGGTGATAGAGTGTCCACCAAATAGCTATTTTGTGGCTGCGTCTTATCAGTGACAAAAGCCTGTGCAGTGGACACCGAAAGCCGGAGCAGATTTCACCAGGCGGCTTTGGGACCGCACTGTGGCCACCTCGCAAACCAGAGACGACACAGCCCACGCCTGCTGGAGCCGCGTGAGCTGCCCCGGGCTCCGCAGGAGGTGTCCGGGAAGGAAGGCTGCCTGGACTCAAGGCCACGGGCCATCTGAGCTGGCAAATGTGTCTGGACCAAAGTCTGACCCTGGTTTCTCATCTCAAACAGGCGGGCAGGGCTGGCGTCATGCCTGTTCCATGGGCCAGGTGTTTGGGCCCCGGCGAGGTCATTGGGGTCGGTTTGCTCCAAGAGAAAGGACTGTGCACAGGCATCCGCCGGCCCTCGTGACCCGGCTCTGGCCCTTCCTCAGGGCAGCGCGGTGGCCGGTGACCCCGAGCGCCCTGGCCAGGGAGGGAGGGGGGAGTGGACTGCCCTTGTGAGCAGCCAGCCCGTGCACGGATTTCAGCGCGGACACCGCTGCTGCAGAACAGCCGACATCCACGGGCTCGGGTGCACGCGGAAATAGAGTCCTGCCCTGAGGTCCAGTGCCCTGTCTCAGCCTTTCCCTCCCAGCCCCCACCGTCCGGTGTCCAGGTGTCGGCACAGTAGCAGGGCAGCCTCAGGCAGAGACGGCCCTCACCCAGGGGCCTGACAGCGGGCAAAGGCTTGTCTCAGACGCCGTGCCAGCCTCCTCCCGGCAAGCCACTGCCCACGTGCCAGGCGTCCTGTCCGTCCACGGAGAGGCGCAGCGAGCCTGTTGAAGGCCCCGGATGCCCACGGCCACGAGAGCGGCCGCGAGCCGGACACGGCCTCTCAACGGCCGGGCTCATCAAGGGCCCATAAGGATGAAACAGCCTTGTTGGATTGAAATAATTAAATAAGAGTTGATTTGTGAAACAGGTCAAGTGGGATTAAAGCCATGAAACGGAGTGCTTTTTCAGAGAAGTGACGTGGGCGATGGCAGGGGGCTGTGGCTCCCGCGGAGAAGGACCCCCGAGTGGGGGGAGGGGGGACCGTCCGTGTCCCCAGGGGGAACAGCGCTGGTGCCAGCGCCGCCCGCAGAGCGAGCGCCCCCTGCCGGGCGGGGGCGGCGCCGGGACCCGACGGTGCCGCTGCTGCTGCTGCTGCTGCTGCTGTGTGGGCTGCAGAGCCGCTGGCTCACGGCTTCCTCGTAACCCCAGGGAGCGAGACGGCTTCGAGGTGACCGTGAAATGCAGCAGGAAAACCGTGGGCACAGACACACAGTTACCGTCTCACAGTCCCACTCACCCGCCTGAGACACAGACACGGCCCTTCCGCGAAGCCGGGGCCCGAGCCAGCACGCCGTGCTGCGGAGCGGACGGAACCGCAGGCACCGCGCAGGGGGCGGTCCCTGTGCGGAGGGGAACCGGGGCCTGTGGTGGGGCCCGGGACGCAGGGCAGCGGGCCAAAGAGCCTTCCGGGACACGGGGACACGGGGAGGGGAGACGGGGCGGCTGGAGGTGCCGAGGACCCCGCGGAGGCAGAGCTGTCTGCGCCGGCTGAGTGCGCCGGCCTGCCCCCCCCCCCCCCCCCCAGCCTGGACAGTCTCCGGGACCTGTACCTCGCTGCTCCGCTGGGCGGGCTTCCGGCTGGGGGGGGGGGGGGGTGACGGTGCCCGGACTGTGGCAGCCGTGAGAATGGGGGCCCTCCAGGGGCCGCCCAGCAGGCTTTCAGCTCTGGACACAGGCGCTGGGGTAAGAACTGGCCGAGACAAAGGGACACCACCAGCCTGGGTGACACAGGACCCACTCCTGGTTCTTCCCACCCGCGAGGGCTGTTCAGGACCAGGGGCCCCAGCTCCGGGGTCTCAGGGGGACCAGGCACAGCCCTGGACAGAAACTGTGGGTGTAAGGGGCATCGGGCCTGGGGGGGACTGGAGGTTGCAGACCCTCCGGAAGGCTTGCTGACGCAGCAATCAGGGAAAACGGGGGTGGCTGAACCCGGGGTCCGAGCCCCCGTGAGACCCGGGCACTGTGTGTGCAGCATGGACGGTGGACCGAGGCCAGGGCCCAGGCAGAACTGCCCCCGAGAGCTGTGGGTGCTGCAGTCACCATCTGTCCCTCACGGAGAAGGGGCGTCACTGGGGTGTGTGACAGTGGGACATCCCTGGCACACCATCCACGGCCCCCCACACGACACACGGTCCCCAAGGGTCAAACCGGGCGGTTCCCAAGAGGTTTCACACAGACTAACCACGTCCACCCTGGCTGGTGTGGGTCGGGGGTCGTCCTGCACAGCAGGGGCTCGCCAGTCGGGTTCCGGGTCAGGGCCCAGGTCTGGGTGGCGGGGCCTGGTCCCCGCGTGGGGCGCATCCGAGAGGTAACCAATCCATGTTTCTCCCCCTCTCTCTCCCTCCCCTCCTCTCTCTCAATACATAAAATCTTCAAAAATTGTACTTAAAACATAAAATAATCATGTTCTATTAACAGCTGACAGAACCAGGGAGGGTGGGGGTGGAGCAGAGAAAGGGAGATTATTCGGACGTCGCCTTGCATGACACCCCCCCACGTGTGGGTTTTTCCCAAACCCCTGAGCCCCCAGGCCCCGTGGGGCGGTGCAGAGACTCGAGCAGCAGCGCAGGGGGCAGAGCCGCCCGCCCAGGCCCTGGGGCTCCCGCCCGCCTGGGGCTGAGGAGATGGGGTCTGTGTGCACCAGCCCGCAGACCTGCGCTCCCTCCGGCTCTGCCCCCCACCCCCCCGGGCCGGGCTGCTCCCCGGTTTACCCGAGCCGACCAGACTGAGACGGAAGGAAGGGAGACAAGAAGACCCTCACCTGCAGCTGCTGGTCTAGCTCGGGGAAGGCCGGCGGGGCGGCGTCTTCGGGAGGCGAGTCATCTGAAACAGCGAAAGGAGGCGGTTTTCACTGCGAGCCCTTGGGCGCTCGGGAGCCTCCCCGAGGTTCAGCCCCCGCATCCCCGGCCCCGTGACCCCGTCACTCTGGTTGCACACACCGAGAACGCAGGAGACGGTCCTGCTCCTTTTCGGTGCAAACCGAGGGATCGGGAGCTCCGCCCGCCAGGCCGAGATCTCGCAAACGGTCCCGGGTGGTTCTCCAGCTCAGAAGTGCTGCCCAGCCGCCAGCACTCCTGTGTCGGCCGAGAGCAAACACGCGAGGTCCAGGGAAATGCTTCAACGGGCGCCAGTGGGGTGGGCGGGCCACCCTCGGGTCAGAGGGCGTGCATGAGCCACCACGAGGGCCTCACTCGGAAGGGCCAGGGCGGCTCTGCCCTCTGCCCATACGGCACCCCCCCACCCACGAGCAGCTAACCAGCGCGTGGCTCTGGGTCCCCGGGGACAGGGCAGCCACCCGGCCAGGGCCCCGCCCACTGCCGGGGTCCAGGAGAGAGGGGCACCCCTGTCTCTGGCCCATGGCCTGGCAGGTGTTTCTGGGTGAACAGAGGCAGATCCCATGAGTGTCAGAGGGAGCCTGAGAGGAGTTTGGCCTAAAATGCCGCCCCAGTCGCCCCCGACCCCTTCAAGAATGTCCTGCAGACAGGCCGTGGCAGGAGGGGCCCGCTGCCCCGCCAGCAGGACCTCGCAGCCCAGGGGACGTGGCCTGCGGCGGTGACCCCGCTCGCGCTCCCCCCTGCTGACAGCCCCTCGGCGGAGCACGGGACGAGGAGACTCAGGCGGGTCTCAGGCTAAAGGGTGACGGAAACCCAGAGGGTCGTCAGTGCGGTGAGGAAAAGGCAGGCGTCCTTGCTCTCTCACCGCCACAGTCCGGCCTCTCTGTGCCAACAGCTGAAGCTCAGCGTGAACCAGAGGGGCGGCGGGCCGTGGGCGCGGCTCCGGCTGCAGCCGGCGCTGAAAACGATCACCGGGAAGACGACCGTGATCGTCTGGGCCGCAGCCTCGCCACCGGGCGAACAGCCTGAGCTATGCATGCGCAAAGAGCAGCGGCCTGACAGCCACCCACCGACGGTGGCTTGGGGCAGGGATGGCGGGTCCCAGTGGGGACCCTGCCCACAGGTTGGGGGACAGCCTCCAGAGGAAACACGTCCCTGGGCCCTTCCAAGGCTCCCTTCCCGCTCAGGGTGGAGGGGGCAGCTTCTGCCCGGTGCTGGGGGCCTCAACCCCGCCCCTCCCCCCCGTTGTTTGCCAGGAGTCGACCGAGGACAGAGATACTTGCTTCTTGCCACCACCCTGTTAGAGGTGGCCTTCATGATCAAACCTCCAGTCTTTTCAACCGATCTGGGCCGAAGGTACATTTAAATACGCTTCAATAAATTATCAACTTCCCAGACATCATGATTATTTCAGCTCAGTGAGTTCAAGGCCAGAACAATGTGGGCAAACGGGAACGCCTTATACTTTGGTGTCTGAACCCCAACAACACTCACAGGGGAGCAGGCGCGTGGGGGCAGAAGCCAGCTGTGTGAGGAGCAGCATGGGCAGCGAGGGTGCCGAGGGCTGGCAGGGAGCGGCGCTGGGGCTCCCGGGACTCCGTCCACCCTGCGCCCCAAGAAGCCACGCTCCTTCCTCCTCCGTTATGGACAAGAATTCATACGCTTTGCCCCAGCAAGGGAGATAGCAAAGACCTGGCCTGACCCCGAATTAAGGAGGCCCGTGCGTCGTCACGGATGGTCACAGCGTGTGCGGGCACATGCGTGAGGCCACGCCGACAATCTGCAGGTCAGCGAAGGCTCCCCATGGGACCCCCCGGCTGCTAAAATGCCCTGCTTGCCTGACAGAGAAGCAAGTGTGTGATTCCTGGTTTGCAAGGACAAGCAAGATAAACGCAGGAGTCTTACTAAAAACGAATCGAGCTGGATTAATCCACGGCAGCGGAAACAAGGGACCAAGAGACTGACGTCAGACGCCGGCTGAGCCTGCGGCCAGCCTGGCCCATCCCCGCCCGGCCACCTGCTGCGGCCAGCACCCCCGCCCCATCCGCCAAGCGGCTCTTGAAGCTGCTGGCCACGCGGCCCACGCAGATGTGCGGTGTGCTTGCCTTTACGTGGTGGCTGCCTTCCGTGGCGGGCTTTAAAAATAGGCGAATGCGCTAAAAGCAGAACAGTGAATCACAGGATTGGGCCAAGAGGAGAGGAGGGGGTGGGTCAGGCCACGAGGACCACAGCTGGGCCGTGAGCGGCCAGGGCGCCGCCGGACGTGCGGTCGGTGACACAGGGTCGGCCCCCGAGAGC
Source organism: Phyllostomus discolor (assembly GCF_004126475.2). Lineage (NCBI taxonomy): Eukaryota > Metazoa > Chordata > Mammalia > Chiroptera > Phyllostomidae > Phyllostomus > Phyllostomus discolor. The sequence goes on along the minus strand of NC_040904.2, from coordinate 170,600 downwards.
CGTGAGGTCCGCTCCGGCGCTTCCAGAAGCACAGAGCAGCCTGTGCAGCTGCCGTGTGGGAGACACCCCCCACCCCCCCCCAAGCCTGCCCCTTTTTAAAAAGAAGAGCAGCTGCCAGATGGGTTTATGATGTGACAAAAGCAGATGCAGGTGCGTTTTATTAAAATGCACTTATTTTCCGAAGTGTGCTGAAGGCGCTGACAGAGGCTCTGTGCTGAGCCGGTGGACCCTTCGTCCTGTCTGCAGTGTGTCAAGGCAGTAACTGGTCGGCGTCCTTCTCACAGGGGCGCCTCAGGCTTGACGGGCTCTGCAAACGGAGCCCAAGGGACTGTCTGAAGGGTGGACGTAAAGGCAGGAATTGAGGACCGATGCGGAAACTGCTCCCGCGGGTCATCCGTGTCTCTTCATGGCAGGGAGAACACTTTCCTACTTGAGCCTCGCCTGGGGGCCGTGTTGTCATTGCTGTGCTTTTGTGGACAGGGAGGGGGAGAGGGTTTCCAGGGGGGGAAGGGAGGGAGGGAGGGAGAGAATCATGGGTCGGTGGCTTCTCGTACGGGCCATGACCAGGGACCCCGCCCGTAGCCCAGGCCTGTGCCCTGACCAGGGATCGAACCGGCGACCTTCCGCTTTGCGAGACAATGTCCAACCCACTGGCCCATACAGCCGAGGTGACAGAGAACATTTAACACCAAAACCAGAAGACAAATGTCATCTTAGACCAGAAGAGTGTCCACTGCAGTGGGTCCATTTAGCTTTATGAACAGAACAAACCCTGAGAAGCCCTCACCGCCGTGTCCTTGTTCCTTCCACTCCGCAGTGGACAGGTGACACCTTCCCAGAGCCAGACCAGGGGTGTGAGCCAGCGTCCGGCAGCCACTGCTCCGGCGGCGTCCTGGCTGGACTCCCGCCCCACGGGGTCTCCATCCCAGACGCAGCTGGGGGCTGGGCGGGACGACCGAATCCACACGGAGGGGCTCCTCAGGCTCCTCCCCCTCCCCGGCCAGGGACCCGAGAGGCCACCTGCTCAGACTCTGTGCCATCCGTCTGCACGTCCGGCAGTCGGGGCCAGCCTCCTGGTCACATGCCTGCGCAGGTGCACGGAGCTCCTGGCCAGGCCTCTCAGGCGGGAGACAGGCGGTCCCCAGAGGGTCTGCAGAGCCGACGTCATCTCTGAACAGGGGCCCGAGTGCCGCACGGCCCCTCCACAAGCGGCGAGCCGGTCCTGTCTGTGGTCTGACCCCGGGGTGCTCGTGTCCCACAGCCCACCCTCCAGGGTGGCAGGGGTGAGCACACAGAGGGGGCAGGTGGGCTGGGGCTGCGGCCGCAGCGCCCAGGGTCATGCACCAGCTGTCCCTGAACTGTCTCTTCCCACTGAGGACACTGGGGGGCCGGGGAGCGTTCTGTGGGACGGACCTGCACTGGAAGCTTGGGGAATGGGGACAGTCTGCATAACCTCTCCGAGACTCAGTTTGTCCTCTGCAAAATGGGTGTGACGTTCGCTGTCTCAGAAGGTAGGGATCAGTAAAGGAAGGCATCTGTCAGTCAGCTCTCCTAAAGCCTGGCACCTAGGAAGCAGTCAGTGATAATAACAACTGTTTGATACAGTCATGTCTGATTTCCATTCCTTTTCACCATGAATCACACGGAAAGGGTGATGGGGAGGCAAAGCGTCTGTCTGTGTGAGTGTGTCTGTGTGTGTATGCATACGAATGCACTTGTGTGTGTGAGTGTCTAGTGCATAAGCCTGTGTGTGTATGTGCATGGGTGTGTTTGTGAATGTGTGTATGAGTATGTATGTGTGTGAGTGTGAATGTGTACGAGTATGTGCATGTATGAGTGTGCATGAACGTGTGTGTGCGTGCGTGTGTGCGTGCATGTGTGTGTGCACGCAGGAACCACGACAGAGGCTGCCGGCACCTCTGCTCTTCGCCCGAAGGACGCAGGGAAGCACCGGCCCCTGACCGCGGCTCCTGGTGCCCGTCCCGGGAGGCCGCCTGGTGCGGCCACCAGCTCGGGGCCGGCCCCGTCCATTCAAATCTCCACATAAAGGTCGTTCCCTTGGACCTTCCTGCCCAAGCAAACTCTCCCTTGACGCACGAAGGGGCCTGGAGCACTCGCACTGCAAATCTAAACGCAGGTTAATGTTTCATTCACAGAAATGCAGTAAGCGATATAAGGCTGCTTGCTAATCCATGTTAACAGTTTGTCCGAGAGCTCTTTGAGGAAGCGTCTGGATCCCCAGCTCCTCGTAGAACACCACGTCGTTTTGAATCACCAGAAGCGTTTTTTTAACTGTTTCCTGCTCACTAAGCGTTGGAGATGTGACCCTCTAATTCGCACTAGGCTTTCTCGGCCATAGAATTAAAAGCATAGAAACGGGTATAAATGTGGACACAGGCAGAGATTTGGTGTGACCCCGGGCAAGCAGTCAGCTCTTCATGATCAATATTAGTTGATTACGAATGTTAATCACCTCGTCGCCCGGACCTGCACCACAGGCTGCCCGGAAGCGAGACCGTCCACCCTGCAGCCCGGACGGTGCTTCTCCGCACAGAGTGTGAGGCCGTGCGAGGGCGGCGGGGGTTTATGCTCCTTAGAGCCACTCATCTGGTCGCCACTCTCGTAGCGACCCAGATCCTGTGCGTCTTACCGGCTTTCCTTCCGTAAGGGCGTTTTTACTTACTCAGCTTACAACGCCCCCCGGAAACATCTGCTTCAGAACGAGCCCCGAGGAAGCCCATTTTCCACCCGACAACACTGACCCCACTGTCCTTCCTCCTGCTCCCCACAGACGTGCCGGCGCTCACTGTCCCATCGCTCCCGCGGCCGCGGGAAGCTCAGCTCTCTCAGGAAGTCCCCGCATCTCCTCCTTCCCCCGTGGGCCCTGCCTCCAGAGGGGGGACAAAGGGCCTGGCTTTGGACCCCGTCTCGGCACTGTTCACGACGGGCCGTGGGGGCACCATGGAACCTCCCCCGGCCGGGGGTCCCACCGGTGAAACGGGCACGACCACACTCCCCCCTGAGGCGCTGCCAGGACTGAGCGGATAAAACGACACGACTCGAAGCACCTGCCTCCTCACTGGCCTTCTCCAAGGCCTCAGGCAACAGACTCCAACCAATAGATGCGGCTGTGTTCCACAGAATCTGCACCTGAAAAGGAAGGTGGTTGCCCGTACTGAGTCCCAGATTTCACAGCATTTGGTAGCTGAGTTCACGGCTGGCACCTGGCCCTGCTCTGGAGAGGGTCAGGGGTTTCCTCAGATGACGGCCGCCATGCGCTGAGCTGCGCTGCAGACACAGGGTCGGAGTGGGGACAGGGCACAACTCGAGAGAGGCCCGGCGCCCAGAGGCCACCCCACAAGCTGGCTGACAGCGTCCAGTGGGGACTTGATCCCTTAACTCCTACTGACACCTCCCTACTCGTTTTTGCGAGGTGAGAATGCGGTTTCCCGGGGTCCCAGACGAAGGAGTCCTGGATCCTGGGGCCCAGGGGAGGAGGTGGAAACACAGCCGAAGGGCTCCAAGGGCAGGAGGAGGTGAAGGGAGGGGTCAATGGCAAGAGACCCAGCACCTGCTTCCCAGTCTCGCCAGGAGCCCGTTTGGCACGTGACACAGAGAGACATTCACACAGACCCGGTTAAATCAGACTCAAGGGCAGCCCTCGCAGCTACACCACACGGTTGCCATGGCCACACACGCAGCTACCCTGGCGTGGGAGGAGAAAATAGTATTTCTTAAAACAGACACCAACCGAATGGGTCTTGGGTTTTTTTAAGCTGAATGCCTTGTGATTAATTTATGCCTAACTATGAAAAATCCTGACAGCTTGCAAGATTTTTTTTTAAAACAAAATGTTGAAAGCCACCCGCTTGGGCTCATATCAGTATCCTTGACTTTTTCTAGATAAAAACCGAAAACTTTCAAAAAAAAGAACCCCAGCGTGAAGGTGTACATTTACACGGGAGTGTGCCAGGTTTCAGCTACAATGGAGACAGAGAAAACTCAAGCGATAAGCGTGAAACCCTCAGGCCAGCGCAACCCTCAGCGCTCCCCGGCTGGAGAAGGGACCCAGGAGGCGGGATCCCATTTCTCTGCTGCACGTTTTCCGTTGGGAAAACTAACCCATCGAGGTCCCAGCTCAGAAAGTGAACTCCTGAGAGTTCCCAGTGTGGACGCCGCACCCCTGGTTTACCACAGATGCGGGTTTCTGGCCACGGGCTAGTCCTCACGAAGGACTCCGCTCTGCCTCCTGACAGCCTCCTCCCTTCCTCATCTCAGCCCCCCCGAGACCTGTGGTCTGTCTGCAGCCTTGGGGCTCCTGCTGCTGTCCTGACCAGGGACCGACCCCCGTCTCCGAGGGACGGCCTGAGCCTGGGGCCTTCCTGCCCATCCGGAGCACGCTCCGAGTCCAGCCCCGAGTCCAGCCGTGGCCTCCTCGGCCCCAGGCCGCCCCACGCCGGCCCTGCACCACCGCAGAAAGCCTCTGCCACCCCTTCTCTCCACCTTCCGGAACTCTCCGCCGACTGAGCACCCCCCCCCCGCCCCGCTTTCGTCACACGGCTCCCTCGCCCACGAGCTCGCACCCTTTGCTGCTCTGATCAGGTCCCAGCTCCTCTGCGGAACTTCTGCGATCGGCTTGGTAGCCGCAGCCCACTGCCGTCTGGGCAGCCTCGGGTCCCCGGCGAGGCCGCGGGGCCGATGCCCAGCTCAGAGCGCGGCCGGGCAGCTGCCTCTTCGTCCAGACCCCGCCCCAGGGGAGGAGGCCGTGCGCACGTACGGACCACACCTATACCGAGCTCCTCCGGACGCAGGAGGTGCTCCTGCCTTGTGTTTGGAGGGAAGGGTGCCACCAGCAACCGCACCAGATCTGCACTGCCTTCCCATTCCCCGCCCGCCCTCAGGCCCCGGCTGACGGCCACGTCTGCCGAGAGGCTGTGGCGTCTGCTCCGCACGTCACGGCCCCCCCAATACTCTCTGCCTCAGGAACCCGCAGCAGGAGTCCCACCGTGCCCCCCTTTGCGCACCTCGCCCACCTCGGGCAAGAGGAGTCTGGGGGCACAGAGGCTGAGCCGAGGTCAGAGCACGATGTGAGAGGAGAAGCCGGGACACCCACACCCACACCCACCGGCTGCACGGCCAGTCCCCGACTCCTCGCCGGCCCCTGGACGGCAAAGTCTGTGTCGGTGGAGGAGACGTGAGAGGTGTGGAGGGCCCAGGTGCCCGCTGAGCGCTCGGTCCGGGTCGAGCGCTGTGCTTGACGCCTGGACGACCCTGGGGACGACCCTGGGGACGACCTTCCCCATCTTGTGGGGAACCGCAGCTCGGCAGAGTCGGCAACTCACCCAAGGTCGTACAAACAAGCCCTGGCTGGCGCAGCTCAGTGGATGGAGCATGGACTGCGAACCAGAGTGTCGCAGGTTCGATTCCCAGCCAGGACACATGCCTGGGTTGCAGGCCATGACCCCCAGCAACCGCACATTGATGTTCCTCCCTCTCTCTCTCTCTCCCCCTCCCTTCCCTCTCTAAAAATAAATAAATAAAATCTTTAAAAAAACACACAGAAAACTGGCTAAAAAAAAAGATCGTACAAACAGTGATGGAAACGGGAGTAAAGACCGTGCCTTCCCGACGCTACAGGACCTGTTCACCTCCGCCCCGCACCGTCGCGGAGGAGCCCGCAGGAGCGGAAAGAACTGGCGCTAACCCGACTGGGGGCGCACCTCGCGTCAGGCCCCTGGGACGCGAACAGGCCGACATCCACGGGCAAAAAACGGGCCCCGTTCTCGTGGACGCCACTCAACCACACATGCGGCACCACGGAGCCCCCCCCAAGCGTGCACCTCAGCGGCCCCGTTTCCCGTGGGCGTCTGGGGGGTTTCCCGGGAGCGCACGGCCTGCGCCCGCACAGCGCACCACACGCTCCCGACCCGAGCCTCCGCCTCCGTCTCTGCGAGGCGGGAACGCGGACACCCGCCCAGAAGAACCGGGGCCTGAGGCCAGGACAAGCGCAGCTGAGGCCAGTCGTCATTTCCGCGTGGTGACAGGGAGGGTCCCCTTCACTCCTGTCCTTGGAGGGGACACCCTGGGGACGCACACGGGGCGGGAGTGGGCGGGTGGGGTGCGAGCAGCTGTGGGAAGGCCAGATGGGGCCAAGGCAGGCGGTGTCCCCACTGTCGCCACCGCGATCCCTGGCACAGCCCAGCCCGGTCCCCTCGGGCTTCCCGGGCCCCGGCCCCGCCGTGCTGTGCTGGCGCGGGAACCTGCCCCTTCCCGGCCCGGCTGCTAAAGCAGCGCCCGCACGGCGCGGTGCGGCGGGAGGAAAAGGCAGAGGACAGATGACGGACACAGACGACTGACAGATGTCAGGTCAGCCCTGGGGAGCCCCGAGGTCCCCGCGGCAATGCTGTTGGAGCGCCTGCCGGCGGGACGTTCCCAGACGACCTCAGGCCAGGGAAGAGGTCCCCCCCCGCCCAGGGCCCGGTCAAAGCGGCTGCGACTCGGCGCCTGCGGGCGGAAGAGGCGGTGAGGGCCCTGGCGCCTCTGGCCCTGCCACCCCCGCAGGCGGCCTCCCGTCCCCGCTGCACCGCCCGCAGCGCAGCCGGGCCGCAGGAGCCGCTGCCGGTCCCAAGCCCCGCGGCTCCCACCCCGGCGGGCGGGCGGCGGCGGCTCTCCGCACGGTCTCCTCCTGACGTTCTAACCGCGGCCGCTTCGCCGTCGTTAGACGCGGGGGCGGCCCACGGGCTCTAGAACAAACGCTGAAATGGGCTGAAACGACCAGCGAGGGGGGCGGGGGGCGGCGGCAGAGGCGCGTCTGGAAGCCCCGGGCCGGCGCCGAGTCCCCGCAGGCCCCCCGGGCGCCCCCCTGCCCGCCCCGCACAAGGTACCTGGGGCGCCGTCGAGGCTGAAGGCGATGCGCACCGGCCGGTCCGCAGGGACCCTGGCGGCTCTGATCATGTGGGCGCCGGGGCGGCGGCCGTCCCCCGGGGCTTCCAGCTGCGGGGACAAGAGGCAGCGCGTGTCACTACCGGCGTCGCCCGCCCCGCGCCCCGCCCCCGCCCCCGCCCCGCGGGCCTGGAACCCTCGGTTACACGGTTCTCCCTGCGCCCCAGGCGCTCTCCGCCGGGTTAAGGTCCTTACTCTGACTTACACAGCTTGCTTTGGAAATATACGCCCGGAATGGCAGGGACCGGATTTTTGGGCGACCCTGGCCCTTCGGGGTCCAGTCTCTGGCGGAGCGGGGGAAGGAAGCAGTCACGGTTCGCCAGGCCGCCTCCCTCCCACGCGCCCGCTGCGTGCTCGGAACTCTGCGCTGGACGTGAGCTCCCGGTCCGGGTGGTCACCGACCAGGACCACGGAGTCACTTGAAGACCACGTCAGAGCATCCCACAGTCACAGCACCAATACCACGGGCCTCACGAATCTGACCAACTACCTGCAAGTCTGCCGCCACCCCTGAGGCCGCTCGTCTTAAGAACCAGAGATACAAGCAACAGACAAACTCGGAAACGTGCTTTCGATGCTCACCCTGCTCTGTTAAATTATCGTTTAACAAATAAACAAGGTTAGAGTGAGCGGGAACATGCCTGTGGATGACACGGGTCGAGGCGTGCAAAAACTCAACTGTTTCTCTGCTACAGTAAGGGGGTTTAGCCCAAATACGTTTACCGAGATATATGACCGTTTTTGTTCACTCGGAAAAGATATTGTTATAAATACATCTTTGTTGTTTAAATACATCTGTTTAAATTCTCTATTTTTAGTCATGTTTTCCCTAAACCCTCTACTTTCCTTCTCGTGTAGACAGTAAACCAAAAACTCCGAACAATATTTTAAGGAAAACATCTCTAAAAATGGCAAAACTCGGATCATCTGTTCCGCCGTCTCTAGCGAGACCCTGGGAACGGCCTCGGGGGGACGTGTTCTCACAAGAAGGTCCCCGCGTCTTTCCCACAGCTCCTCTCGCTCTAAAAATAGTGGGCAGAACACTGGGTTTTGTTTGCACAGTTATTTATAGCCGCGGGGCCGACGCATGTATGTGCACATGTGTGTTCAGGCAGAGCGCATACGGGCTCATCTCCCGCGGCGGGCAGCAATCGGGCTCCCGTCGGACGCCTGGCTGGGCTTTGGGGGGCGGCAGCTGTTCGGGGCCCCGTTAGAACCTCGGTCGGCCGCTCACTCCGCACTGCGGACGGCCGGCCGCCGCCCCCCGCGCCCCGAGGTGCATCGTCCTGAGCGAGGAAGGGTGGGGGCGCGGCACCTCCAACCGAGGGGCAGGGTGCACCAAACTGCGGCTGCTCGCCCCGGGACTGGCTCCTCCCGGCCGCCCCGGGAGCATTTCAGTGCAGCCCCATCTGCTCAGAACCACCTGTCCCCGGGGAACAGAAGAGACTGTCTCAAATCTAGCAAAGCAAACAACAAAAATCCCTTAATGTTGTAGCAAAAAGAAAATATTGGCACACACGGTGCCATCAGCAAGCTGTGTTACCAACGGTCTGAGGGCACGGAGCCGGGCTCCAGCTCTGGCAGAGGCTGGCGGCTCCCCGGCCCCGGGAAACGGGGCGCAGAGGGGCCACCTGCCCCCTGGGCTCTGGGAGGTCCCCGGAGACAGACAGCGAAGGGGGTGCCGGACGTGGGCACAGGCAGCAGCGCGGCTCCCCGGTGCCCTGCGACGTCTGTGTGCCTGGACAGGGCGGCGGGGGCCGAGGCGGGTGCAGCTGGAGTCCCCCCGCCCCGGGGCGCCGACTGCAGAGCCCAGCAGCCGTGAGCCCTCCCGCCCTCCCCGGGCCGCGGCGGAGCCCTGGGGCAGCGCCTGCCGCCCCAGCAGCGAGCCGGGCGCACCTGTTCCTTACCTCACTCGGTGGAGTGTGCGCCCGTGAGTGATCGGGGCCAGCAGGGCCTTGGCCGGGCGTCCTCGCCGCGAGGCAGAGGCTCAGTCGGAGGCGGCTGCACCTGCCGCGTGGCGGCCGCCGACCGTCTGAGGGGCAGTGACAGCTGTCAGGCCGGCTCCGCTACCTGCTGTCCCCAGACCCGCGTCCCACGGGCCTCCTGTGCCGCGTCCCGCTGCCACCCTCTCCTGCCCTCGCCTCTGCAACAGCCGGGATGTGGTCATGCTTCTAGAAAAAGCAGGAGCGAGAGCAGCCCTCCTCCTGTCAGAGGCATTGATAAACAGCGAGCCGCGGGGAGTCCAAGCACTCTAATTCATCAGTCCTGGCAAACCGAAAATACGAGCAGGCTTGCTTCACACGGCAGGAATGTCTTCGGCGTGACCCGGCCAGCGTCTGGCCATTCCAGCGACTGGCACCCACAGCTGACCCCAGTCAGCAGAAATGCCGCGCGGGCGGCTCCGGGACACCCGGCCAGCTCCACGGGCCGCAGGCCGGGGGGCCGATGACAGCAGCAACAACCCCCCAGGAAGGACTCGAGGTCTGGGGTTGAGCACCGGTGACTGGCTCACATCTGGAGACGCCACCAGCTGCAGGACGCACCCGTGGTGCACGGGAAGGGGGTGTCAGCGCCTTGACAGCCGTGAACCCGAACGTCCACAGTGCTCCAGCCCAGCTGGAGGGGGCGGTGAGGTCGAACAAGGAGAGATGCACACGCATTGAGAGAACGCAAAGGCAAGCCCCAGGCTGGGAGGCAACCTGTGCAAGAGCTGTGTCAGACAGAAGCCGGGCTCCCAGAGTCCAGGCTCCTGAGCACCCACCACCAGGAAAGCAGACCGCCCACCCGTTCGATGGGCAAAAGCTCTAACAGGAGCCCCATCGTCGGGTGCAGGGATGGCAAGCACCATGTGTCCTTAGGTGACTGCAAATTAGAACAGGGAGGCGCTGCCACACACCTGCCGGAACGGACACCTCCCGGCACTGGGAGGACGCGGGGAGGCTGGCGACCCCAAAGACAGTCTGGCAGCTCCTCGCTCCACTGGCAGTCCAGGGTTTGCACTGGGGGCACGGACACCCGTGTCCACACACACACACACACACACACGCACCCTGCGTGTGCAGCACCATGTGGTGACGGAGACAGCGCCCAAGCCACAGACAGACACGGAGGAGACGGCGGGTGTGTCACTTCCTGAAGGAAGCCAACACCAGAGGCTGCGTGCCGCATGGCTCCAACCGCGTGGCATTCTGCAAAAGGCACGAGCTCAGAGACGGTGCAAAGACCCGAGGCCGCCAGGATCCAGGGGGAGGGGCCAGGCCGGGGAGGTGGGGGCAGGGCCCTGCAGGGCAGTGACACTCCTGGTGTGATACTGTCCGTCGGTCACAGCCCAGAGGGTGCACAACCCAAGAGTGAGCCCTCGTGTAAACTGTGACATTCAGTTCGTGGTGATGTGTCGGCATTGGCCCAACTGTAACAAAAGGGAAGGTGTCGATGACAGGAGACGTTATGGGGGAGGGACTATGTGGAAACTCCATGCTTCTGACTCATTTTTTAAACCAGTCAGCCTAAAACGGCTCAAACAGATGTCAAATAAATAAGTAAAAGAACTTAGCAGGCCCCGGCTGGTGTGGCTCCGTGGACTGAGTGCCAGCCTGTGAACCACAGGGTCACCGGTTCGATTCCCAGTCAGGGCACATGCCTGGGTTGCAGGCTGGGTCCCCAGTAGGGGGCGCGCAAGAGGCAACCACACATTGGTGTTTCTTTCCCTCTCTTTCTCCCTCCCTTTGCCTCTGTTAATAAATAAATAAATAAAAATCTTTAAAAAAAAGAACTTAGGTTTCCGAGAGCCAGAACGGAAAGCGAACACATGATGTGCAACCCAGTCAGTGCGTACATCTAGGAGACTGATGACTCGCAGGTGAGCCTCTGTGCATCCTGACAGGAAGCCTTTCCGGAAATTATGACCGTTATGACTTTATTTGACAGCTGACGATATCCCCTCACATACGCATCACAGTTTAACAAAGGGGTCGCCCCACGGCCCCGTCTCCAGTTTCCCAGCGCCCTGGCGGGGGGCGTGGCCCACACCGTCTGCCCCCCCCCCCCCCCCACCGCACAGACGAGAAGCCGAGATGCAGACGACGCAGGGGCAGGCTCGAGCTACCCCCGCTGCACTGGGATGCCGTCTGCGGGAAGAGCGCATCCGTGTCTTTCCCGAACAGCAGCCAGGCTCCCGGCTCCCGGCTCCCGGCTCAGAGCAGAGCCGGGGCGCCTCCCTCGGTGTCTGGCCTCCAGGGTCATCTGGCCCCAGCCATCTTCAGGACAGGGCCCCGAGCAGCCGCACAGGCGTCCTGGGTGTGGGGACAGCAGCGTGCAGCCCCGTGGCCCCAGCTCCCAGGTCGTCGGCCCCTGGGACCGCTTCAGAAGAGCTGGTGGTGACCCTGACGTTGCCAAGACACACGGCAGTAGCTGGGAGCGTCTGGAGTCCGGTGAAACTGACCCCTCGGAACAGGAAGGACCAGACAGAAGGGGGCAGCCCTTCCCTCCACCTCCCAGACCCCCAACGCCCTTGGGGACCCCTGAGGTGGAGAGGGGCCCCGCACACAGAGCACAGGGGGGGCCAGCACCTCTCAGGGGGAGACCCAGGAAAGCGCTGACTGACTCAGCCCGGGTCCTGACGGCCCGGGACGGCCTGGGGCACAGGCTGCGGGGCCGATGGTGCTGCGTCCTCGTGACAGCGAGGGTGACAGCGAGGGTGACACTGAGGGTGGCAGTGAGGGTGGCAGCGAGGGTGGCAGCGAGGGTGGCAGCGAGGGTGACACTGAGGGTGGCAGTGAGGGTGGCAGCGAGGGTGGCAGCGAGGGTGGCAGCGAGGGTGACACTGAGGGTGGCAGCGAGGGTGGCAGCGAGGGTGACATTGACGCAGGCTCCGCTGGGGCAGGGCTCCGAAGGAAAAGGCTCCACTCAAGGGCCACTGGGCAGCAACAGGACCGAGAGGACACGTCTAGACGGGCCGTGTGTGCCGGTCCAAGGGTGAGTGTGCGAGCTCCAGGTCTTCACACCGCACGTGGTGCTCACCAGCCCTCCTCCTCCGGTTCCCACGGGAGCAGCAGTGGATTTCCTGGGCTCCTTAGCTCGCCGTCCCCAACACAGCAACGAATCTGGGACGCAAGTGGAGCCCCTTCCAGAGCCGGGACCCACACAGCCACGCGGTATGTGGAGGATTCAGTAGAATCCCAGCGATCCGACCCAGAAAGAGCTGTGTGTGTCCGCCAGAACACTGACGGACTCACCCTGTGTCTCCCCCCACTCTGTCGTTCTCGGCAGGAAACGCAGTTTGACCGCCGTGCAGACGAGGTTCTTCCCGGGACCGAGGGTGATGCTGCCCCGACGATGCACCGCCGCCGTGCTCCCGCAGCACGGCCCGCAGGCCCCCAGCGGCTCAGGGCGCAGCCTGTGCTCGCCCCTGACCTGGCCTCGCTGGCCCGACGGGCATTCTGGGGAGACTCCGTTTGTTCTGCGCTGGTGCTCCCCAACTCCGCCTCCATCCTGGGTTCGCGCCCCCGGTCACACCAGGCTCTGCCGTGGCAGGGCCCCTGTCGGGCTGGGGGTCTGCCGGTTGGCGAATGCACAGGACACACCGATACCTGTGCTCGGCGCTCACAGAATGCACACAGACGTGGCCACCGGCTCCTCCCCCTTAGGCCCCTGCTCTGTGACGCACACGGCCTCCACACAGGGGCCCAGTCCACGGCGGTGAGCCGATCGGCCCTCCCTGCGGCCATCGGTCGGTTTTCCCTGGAAAGAGCCGGAAGACGCGTGTTTTGCACATCCGAGCCCGTTACCAGCTGTGCGGGGACCCCTCTGGTCTCCCAGGGCAGCACAGCAACGGGTGGGCTCCGACTCCATTTACAAACACGGGCAACGGGGGCGTGGCTGTGCAACGGTAAAACTTTCTTTACAAAAACCAACAGCTGCGTGGGTTCAGGCCCCGAGTCCTGCCGCACCTGCCGCACCTGCCGCACCTGCCGCACCTGCACACGGAGGTGGAAGGACCTGAGTCAACTGCTCGCAGCGATGCGGGAAGATGACGAAACCACGCAGGTAGGAGCGATTGTCCCAAGGGGCAAAATCAGAGGGAAAACCACACCCAAAGGTGTCACGAGAGCTAGAAAAAGCCGGATGTGGACTGGGATCCTGCCTCCCAACTCCACAGGCGTGCAGACCAGACCCCCCGACCCCCGAGCCTCGGTGTCTCCTCCGGGGCACCCCTCAGCACCTTCCGAGGAGCACTCGAGCCTTCCCAGGCCAGAGGCCTCGTCGCAGCCGCCCGTCGCTGCGCCTGCGGCTGAGGAACGAGCAGCCGGCAACGTACCAACAGGCGGATGGACTCATAGAAAGGGAGCGGTGGGGCAGGCACGGTGGCCGGGCCTCGTGGGACCGGCCGCTGGGACGCGCTTCAGCCCGTGGGTGACGGGCACCGCGACGTGGTCTCCACACAGCAGCCCCCCCGCCGGTGGTGGAGCCCCCGGTGGTGGAGCCCCCGTGGTGGAGCCCCCGGTGGTGAAGACAGGGCCCAGCGCCCAGGGTGCGTGGGTGCTGGTCTCTGACGCGTGCCTCCTCGTTCACCACGTGACCCCGACACACGCCTGTCAAAGTCAGGCCCAAGCACACGTGTCCTGAGTGCCTGTCAGACATTTCTCAACGAGCTTCAGTTTTCAGGCCCTAACGTTACTGAAATTATTAAGAAAACTCCTGGCACTGTTTCTCGAAGTCCCAAACACTGACCGGCGTGGTCTATCACGTGCCGTGGGCATCTGTCCTTCTGCTGCGTGTGTCTTTCCTGTGACACCTGCTGCGGGGGGGGGGGGGGGGCGGACGCCAGGCACACCTCCCCTGGGGACGAGGGGAGGGACAGTAAGTCTCATCTCTGAGCGAGGGTTCCTGTCACTGCAGGAGTCGCCCCGTGCACATCAGCTCGAATACCCCAGCGCATCTGTCCACTGGCCCCCGGAACTGTGTTACAGAACAACAAGGGGCCGAGGGGGGCTGAGGGCAACGTACTGCCACCAAAAGGAGCCCCCAAAGTCCGTTATGTCCACCGCCTTATAGGGAAGACGTCTCCCTAGAGATTCGTGAAAAGGAAATAAAATGTTTATTTACTGCTGTACAGACTTAAAGTCGGGACCTAATGTCTTCATCAAAATCCCCAAGTCCCTTAAAGCACCCACAAACACACACAGTCCTTCCTTCCTTCCCCCCTTTGCCCAGTCTGGGGTCCCATATCTCAGGAAAAGGAAATAGAAGTCCGTGGCTCAGGCAGCCCCCGGTTCCTCCCAGTGATCCATGCTCAGATGGTAGGCCTCCCTGGGTTCCCAGTGCCCTCAGCTGTGTCGCCGGGACCTCTGCTAAAGCCGGGTGGTGGTTCCCCCTTCTGAAGCTGCGGGGGTCCCCACTCTGGCACAGGCACGCGGTCCTCTCCCCACTGCCCCAGCCGCGTGGTCCTCTCTGCACAACGGCTGCAAGGAGGGGGGTTGCCACTCTGCTAAAGCCGAGTGCCGATTCCCTGCTAAAGCCGCGTGGTGATTCTCTCCCCCAGGGCCACGGGAGTCCCCACTCTGCCAAAACTGCGTGGTTCTTCCTCCCAGGGCCGCCCGGTCTGGGTTCAAATCCCTGCGCCAACCTTCCTCTGCAGCCTCCCACACTCGGCTACATTTGCCATCAGTCATATCCTTCCAGCTTCACTGGGCTGCCATCGTGAGTCTGTGCAGGGGTGGCCCCATGTCCTGGAGCCAATCTTCTCTGAGCTCCCACGCAGGCGCTGTAACTCGGGGGACCTGCCTCCCAGTTATGTCTTGGTGGGGAAGTTATTTCCATTCCCCTGGCTCAGAACATGGCCACAGCTATTTAACATATCTATGCAACCAGTTAAAGGTTACAGATATGTTAAATGACCACACCAGAGATTAGCTGCAAGGCTGTTGCTATACAAAACGGCTCTCAATGGCCCTGCTCCATGTGTGCCTTCCCCCAACCCACACCTGGTGGGGGGTGGTGAGGACATCCTAATATTTCCTGGACACCCTGAGTTCTGGGCCCCCCATTCCAAACCCCTATTTGGGGTCCCCTCTCTTGGCTGTACCCTGTTACAGAGCCACAAAGTCCAGGTGCCGCTGGTTCCGGAGTGGATCCACCCAGGGGCACAAAGACGTCAGGAGGTGGTCTTCCCGCACCTTCCGGGTCAGCAGTTCTCCGCTCTCAGATGGAGTCTCCCCGGGAGATGGTCACTCGCCGCCTGAACTCACAGGTCGCCGACTTTACAAGCCCAAAGCACGGAGAGCGGCTACCCCTCCGACTCCTGGACTGTGGCAGCCACTGGCCAAGCTGGAGCTGCAGGTCTGTGCTGTGAGCAGGACTGGGGAACATCTGGACAGTGAGACCTGCAAGGGCCACCCACGAAGTTGGGTCAGGGGTGCCGGGCCATCGGTCCTTGCACAGCATTCGAGTGTCCCAGAGAGCACCCGTGGGTGGGCAGCCTCCGTCTCCAGCAGCTCTGCAGAAGCTTCCGGCACTGCTAACCAAGCCCCCCACACCTGCTGCCAAAGAGCTTCCAGGTAAAGGTGGCGCTTCATCGTTGGCTGTTCCTAAAACCCTCCTAAGTGATGAGAAAGCTTTGCTGTTGTCATTGGTTTTTGTTTGTGTTGGTTTTGTTTTGCTTTTAGGCATAAACCCACATGGAGGGAGAAACTGGGAAAAGACCAGTTTCACGGCCTGGAAATCAGATGAAAGAGTGTGAAGAAGGGATTGCAGACCAGGGCGAGGAGAAGAACCGTGAAGCAGAGAAAGCCGAGAAGCAAAACGGACCACATGCCCCACGGGAGGAGAAAAAATAAAGGAACCGGCAGTCAGAAATGCGTTGGGAGTTCTCAAGAACCCACTGGATCCACAAGGACAGGGAGCTGGTCGTCATTATTCCAAAGGAAAAAGTATTTTCGACCTGGAATTCCCGACCAAACGATCAATCGAGGCTGAGAACCAAGGTCTTGGAAAGCATTTGCACCCTGCACACGTTCCTCGGAGAGCGACTGGAGCAAACCCAGAATCCTGGACACGGGAGACAGAGCAGTTGGCCAGGAGAGGCAAACCAGCCCTCGGACAACAGTGGAGGGGACCACAGGGTGGCCCTGGGCCACGAGGTGCAGCAGCCACCTCTGGTCCCCGAGGAAGCATGTCCACAGGCCACGCTCGGGGTGGGCGGCTCCTCAGGGACATGAGTGGGGAGACTTCGTTGGGCCGAACGAGAAGAGACTCAGACAGTCGGCAGCGGAGGGAGGACAAGTACGTGAGACAGAACGGCTAACGGACAACCAGGAGCGACTACGTCAGAGTAAATGTGACTACAGTGGGCTGTGTGCTTGGCCGTGACTGGCATTGCAGGGCCTCAGCAGTATAAATGCTGAGTGTGGATCTCACCACAACGCAGGGGTGCACAGCAGTGCCGTAGGAAGGGTGCTTGGGGGGGGGGGGTGCAGGCAGAATGGGCCGGGTCCCCACCCTCCACGGTGGGAGGCCAACAGGCAGTGGCCCAGACCAAGACCAGCGAGAAAGTCTAGTGCAGACGCATCTCGTAGGCGGGCAGGGCGAAGGCCTGCCCGATCATCCAGGAATGAGGGAGGCGGGCAGGGAGGCGGGCAGGGCCCCGCTGGGCATCCTGGTGACAAACCTCTGTGGGTGAGCGGGCACAGCTCCGGTCAGAAGAAAACACGTGCTGACCATTTGCTGGCCCCTCTGGTCTAGATGCTCGCGGTCACAGCCCCTCATGGCCGGTGCCCCGCTGCTGGCCCTCCCTGCAGGGGCCCACGCCGAGCTCCTCCCGGCGCCCCCACACCACCGCCCGGGGCAGCGGGTCCCTTCGCAGACCCAGGCCGCCTGGCGGCCCCCTCCTCGTGCAGCCGTCCCAAGTGTGGCGCTCCCAAAGGCCCTGCTCCCTCCCTGCCAGAGCTCCTCGCCTGAGGCGCTGCTTCTGCCTCATTCAGGTTGCCCCCCATCCAGCCACCTGGGCGGAGACAGGAGCCGCGGGCCTGGTCCATGGGAGGAGCCACTCAGTGTTTCTGGACGTGAACCGCGCCTGGACAGGGACGTGCGGCACGGAAGGACACGGGGAAGCCGGAAACACCGGCCAAGGCCGGAGACCTCGGTTTACTGCGCCGGCTTCCCTGACTGTGTCTACTGTGAGCTGGGGCTCCAGCGCAGCCTTCCGACTTTACACCTGCCTTTGTGGGGGGTCAGCAGCCACAGAGCCATGGTCCGACCGCAGGACCTGAGCCCCCACCCCGTCCTACAAGGCCTGTTTGCAGACCACCTGCACAGTGTCCAGCCCAGGCCGCTCTCCTGGGGTCCTGGGGGCCGGCCCCCTCCAGGCCGGAGCGGAGCGGCCCAGCCCGGAGAGGGGAGGGGGCTGATAAAGCTGTGTCCACCGGCGAGAGGAGGAAGTCAGGAAAGGGGCCCCCAGAGCCGTGAAATTCTACGGGACAGTCCGAGTTCTGTGCGGCTCGCCCCAGCCGCCAGGGAGACAGTGCAAACCACGTTGTGCCTGGATGCCTCTGGGGTCACGTGTTTGGAAGGTGCAAAGACGTGCTGACCCTGACCTCACAGCCGGTTGCGGGGACCACAGAGGTGACCCAGCGGGCACCACTGCTCCTCAACAGCCTCCCGGAGACCAGCGACAGGGAGGCCCGCAGCGTCCATCCAGGTCAGAAGGCGCCGGCGGGCACCAAGGGGACAGCCGGGCAACCTCAGCTCCTGGGGGGAGCCGCGTGGGGCGTGCGGGTCGCCGCAAACACCCCGGACGGAGCAGTGACGGAGGGAGTCACGTGCCAGGGCCCGTGCGACAGGCCGGTGTTTACCGTGAGCGAGCCCCGCCCACTGTCTTCAGGCGAACAGGATAACACACACCGTGGGGAGCGGCTCCCCTGTGGACCCCAAAGACACACAGCCCTGGGACCCAGCGTCCCTCCGGCAGCCGGTCACCCGCGTGTCTGCGTCACCGCGCACGGGGAATGCGCCCACCACACGCGCCGGCCCGCGTCTCCGTGGCACCGCTGACCCCGCGCTGCCGCTGCAGCCCCGCCTCGGGCCGCGGCACCCTAACACCCTGGGCCGCCTGCGCCTCCGACTCTGAGGTGTGAAACGACCCGCCCGCCGGGCTGCCCTTCCTGCGGCCGCGGCCGCGCTCCCGGCGGGGGGGGGGGGGGGGGGGGGGGGGTTGGGTTGCTGCCAGGACTTGCCCACCCCTCGACCTTGGCTCAAACTCTCCGAAACTCCCCTAAGGTTTGGAACTCCTTCCGCTGACGCTGGTGTGGGAGCTCGTAGGTGCTGACGGGCTGGTGTGTAACTAATCGAGTCACCGACGCACACTCGTCCGTTGGGTTGTCAGGCTGCAAATAGTGTTTCCAGGGGCTGGGTCAACAGCGCACACACACGGATGTGGGGACTGAGATGTTGCTTTCCAAGTCACCTTCCTGCGAACACGCCACCAACACGAGATCCCGGGGACGAGACCCCGCGCCCCACGCGGCGCCGGCCTGCCTGGCGCCCTCCCTGTCCGGTCGGCGCCTCTGGGCCGCGGCTGCCCGCGCTGCAAGGCGCAGGCCTCGGACTGACGCTCTCGAAGTCCTTTAGAGTCTAAAGCTTTTCGTTTTGGGGGGTGGAGCGGCCCCAGAATGAAAAAAAGTATCCCCGGGATCCTTCCCCAGTTTTGACTCAGTGGAGAGCCCACGGGTTTGTAATCGACCCAAAACACGCTTCACTGCACGTGGCGAGAAAGGAACAGAAGGAAGACGCTCCCTTCTCCCCACAGAGGCCGGTGCCCGCCGCGCCCATCGCTCCGCCGCCAGAGCCGCTCGGTCCCCGCGTCCTGCGCCCGAGTGAAGCCCGCTCAGCCCCTGGTTGTGCTATGGAGCCGGAGGGCGTCCAGAAAGGTGCCAGGAGAGCGTGTTTGGTTCACCGGGACGTTTTTCAAACTGAGCCATCACGCCCGGAAACAGCGGAACGGCGGAGGCACCGGGCGGGGCCTCTTCCTGCGGGGCGCAGCGCCGGTCCTCGGGGTGTGCCCCCCGCATGCGCGCGCAGAGGTGGCCGACTGCCCAGGCCTCCCGGGGCCCCGGTCCCGTCCCGTTTTCAGCTGAGGCGCTTCCGGCCCCCGGGAGCTGCCCGGCACGGAGAGCACTCCGCGGTGCTCGAGCCGCAGCCGAGCTGCACGGGTGCGCGCCCACCTCTTAAAAATACACCGTAAAAACCGCGGCGCGGACCACGAGCGGGCGGCCGCCCAGCCGCTCCACTGAGACACAGAAATAGGGCGTTGACTCCACCGTGGGGTGGACGCGGCTTCCCACCAGCGCCGCGGCTACGCGCGAGGGCAGGTTCCTAGAAGAGTCTGCAAATGGAAACTGCCCTTTTCCTGGAACCGAAGAATCCGCTGGAGGACGGGCAACTATCTCCTCCCCAGATCTGAGGCCACGTGAAATCCACCCATAGCTCGGGCAGAGGTCACGCGTGCTTCATCACGCAGCGAAGATGCGGGGGAACACGCTAGGATACTCCCTCGCTCGGGGGGGAACACGACGATCCAGGATCAGACAAGGTGAGACGGGCCGCCCGTTCGCAGACGCTGCCTGTCTGTCCGGGAGGAAAAGGCTCGCTGCTTGGGGAGGCCCTCCGGGCGAACCTGGCTCGTCGCCTCGCGGGCTGCAGTCATTTACATTCAGATCGTTACAGGACCCTCTGCAGAGCCTAATTAGCTGTTCTTCAGACTCTCCTTCCAAATCTAGAGTCTGAATTAACAATGAGCAAGAATGACATTCCTTTTCACTAAGAAGAAAGTAAATGAAGATTAATGAAAATATAGACCGAATAGTAGTTTGTGCTCCATCTGGGTCTTCAGACAAAGATTTCAAGAAAACTGTATCTGTCATCGGTCTGGGATGTTCAATGGTTTCCTGTGGGGGCACACAGAGGGGAACAGTTTCAAGTGGGCCTTTGCTGGCGTGCCCACCAGAGTGGCAACGAGGAGCTGCGGCACCTGTGGTCCGGCTGCTGACACCAAAACCAGGTTCTCTCAAATCGCCTAACTCATCCCCTAGTTTAACCCGAGGAAACTCGTGCACCAGTTATACTTACTTCTATCTTTTAAAAATAACAGAAGCCCCAGTGGCCTAATGGACAAGGCAGTGGCCTCCTAAAAATAATTTACACTTGTGCCCTGGCCGGGTGGCTCAGTTGATCGGAGCGTCATCTCGGACACCTGTGCTTGTACGTCTGCGTACCACTGCGGCTGCAGGTTCGAGTCCCGGTCAAGGCCAGTACAGGAGGGGAATGATGGGTGTCTCTCTCTCTCTCTCATATTAGTGTGTGTGTGTATGTGTGTGTCTCTCGCTAACAAAATCAATAAACATATCCTTGGGTGAGGATTTAAAAAAATTTTAATTAAAAAATAATTGACACTTGAAAGTTCTGTCATTTGTTTGACTCTCCTGAAGTCACAAGGCTGAGCGAGGTGAGAGCCTGTGGCCAGCCGACCAAGGGCGGGGCAGGGCGAGGGCAGGCGGAGGTCTCTGGGAGAGCACGGCAGGGCCGCAAAGGACGGGCAAGAGCAGATGGAGCTCGGTGCGGGGCTTTGACGCCACTCGGAGTGCTGACTGGCTGAGGGCCTTTCCTGGAGAAAGCTCGTCACGGAGACTCGCAGGTGCGCCGTGCAAGGGGCCACAGACACAGCCCTGCGTCCCCGAGCTGCTGGCAGCCTCTTCGGTTCCCAAGGACTTGTTTTGTTTTTTTTTTTTCACTAGTGTTCAGGTGGATCGCACCTGTGCCAGGGACCAGAGCCACTCGACCTTCAAACAATGCTCTGACCAAGGCCAGCGTCCTCGGCACCGAGCGACACTCACTCGGACCCCCCGCTGGCACCCAGGCTCTGGTGTCGTCATCCTGAACCGGAACAAGGCGCTCGGCATTTCCATTTCATCGGATCTGAACGAGGGGCCCACGCACTTTGTAACGGGTCCTGTCTGTGAGGTCAGAACTGTTCTCGCCCCCGTTTCACAGGTGTAGAAACTGAGACCAAGAGCAGTTAAATCACTTGCCAAGGTCCAAGCGCCGGACCCTGGAGCCGGGGTTTGCAGCTGCACCCATGGGAGACGTGGGAGCCACGGGCCCAGCCCCAGCTGGTTTGCAGCTCCAGCTGGGGTCATGGGCTGAAGGAATGTGGATTCCACTCCTTCCTCCTTCGGTCAGTGCTTTTTATAGATGCGGAGCTGCAGTGGATGAAGAAAAGGAGATTTTGCATTCACAAACAAGCCAAATGTGAAAAAAGAACTGCTTAGCCAAATGAAAGATGAGAGGTTTGAAACAGTCGTGGCCGGGGCTCAGCTATTTAAATGACAGGCAAGCAGGGCCCCTTTCGGGGCCGTTTCAGCTCTGGTCCCCGAATTAGAGCTCTTAGGGGTGGGCTCCAGAGGCCCACGCAGGGGCGACGGAGTCAGCAGCCTGGCGATGTCACAGCGGAAGGGCGACATCAAAGGCCCACTGCTTGCTCACTGCCTTTTATAGCCGCGAACGAGAGCGGACCCGTGTCCAGTGGGCCAACAGAAATAAAAGGCTTGCATCAGCTGAGGCTCAAGGACTAAGAAGAAGAGTAAAGACTTCCCGTGGGCTAGGAGTCAGAGGTCGAGCCCCCGTGGGGAGAGGTGGCTGTGCTGAGTTCCTGCCGGCACTTCCCCTCCGGCTTCCACCTAAGGGCCCGCAGTGTGTCCTGAGACTGGAACACAGGTGCAAGGGTGTCTGCTGCAGCGTCGTTGGACGAAGCCTTTGTGTTTCTGAGCTTCAGCCTACTTGTAACCAAAGAGAAATGACAGCAAGCCGCCCTGCACACAGTAGTTATGAGGATTACGAACTCTAGCTGCTCAGGGCCTGGCAAATGAGCGTTTCCCAGCAGCTGAGACAGTTTCATTGGCCGTTAGAGAACAATCAGTAGAAAATGTCTTAACCAATGGGCAGCTGTCTTCTCACAGAACAAAAAGTCCAGAGACAGGATGGGTTCCTTTTACAGCTCAATAAAGTCGGGGCTTTTTATTAGTTTCCCTGTTGTTCTCGTACTTTCATGTCCTCATGGTCTCAAGGTGGCTGCTGGAGCCCCACACCCCACGTCCCACCACGACACCTTCACAGGCGGGGACGGGGAGGGGGAAAGCCGCTTCCAGGAGCCCTCAGCAGATCGCACCACGGCTGGGTCACGTGCCTGCCCTCAATCACTGCAAAGAAAGTGGACTTTGGTGAGTAACTCAGACCACGGTGCAGTCTGGGCAGAGCAGTGACCGGAGAGGAAACCGCGGGTGCACCGGCCATCAGCACTTTCCACGCTGTTCCCTGCCCCTCCTGAGAGTTCACCCTCCGGGTCAGGCCAGTTTTCTGTAAGCAGAATTCATCCCATCCCAGAAGTTGAACACCAGCCACCTCCTCCTCTCGGCAGCCAGCCCGAAAGCCCCACACGGGCCTAGCTCCTTCCCCAGCCAGAGCCCCAGCCGGGGAGGCTTGGTCAGAGCAGTGAGGGAGAGCAGGAGGGTCCTGTGCTCCAAGGACGCGCAGTGTCTACGGGCCCTCCCGGCGGCTCAGGGGCGGACAGCAGGGGAGCCGGTGCCTGCAGCAGAAGGGCCACAGGAAGGGCCGGGGTCTCAGAACCAGCAGGAGGGGAAGTGGCCTGGGGCACGGAGCCAACCCCGGCTGGGCAGAGCTGAGTCATCTGGTGGCCACGGGGTTTCGGTTCCGGGATGTGGGGTTCTGGACTCTGCAGCCGGGGGTCACGGTCCAGGGCTGCCCCCGAGGCTGTGCAGAGGGTGTCTGTGTCCTGGACTGGAGTGGGCCGTCAGGGGACCCAGCTCAGCTCTGCTCTCCAAGCCCTGAGCCCACGGCTGAGCTCCACCTGCCGGAGCAGGGGTGCCTTTTTCTTCAGGAGGACCACGTTTGGGTGCTCACAGAGGAACCGGGGGGCTGCCCCTGCCCGGACCACCCACAGGAAGCTGCTTTTCTGGTTCACGTGGAGACCTGCAGCCTGTTGGCCACGTCCCAGACACCGGGCCTCGAGTGGCGAGAGGGTGGGGGGTCCGGAACCCAGGTGCAGGCAATGAAGGCCGAGAGCCAGGCAAAGACGGCCTGGGACCTGCTCTGGAAGTCAACTTCAGCAGCATTTTCTGGGGCAGAATCTCCCCCCGTCCCACCCTCTGTGGACCCTCTGGCAGCAGGCGAGCGTGCGGCCATGGGCGCCCCAGCCAAGGGGCGGCTCTGGACAGGATGCACGGGGCGGGAGGGGGGTGACAGGAAGCACCCTGGAAGGTCACCACCCCCAGTTCCCCTCTGAACTCATCATCACTGAGCTTCCCGAACAGGAGACGGGGGAGTGATGAACCCCCATCAGGGCTCTCCGCAGACACAGACCGTCCGCGCTCCCCCGATGCACGGAAGGAGACTTACTGAGAGAAACGGCCTTGCACGGCCGTGGAGGCTGCACGGGGCGGAGGTCCTGCCTCCCACCCCGATGACGGGCCGCGTGAGAGTTCGGAAACATCCGGAGCCCGTGGTGCCCGGCAAGGCCGCACCCAGATTCCCGACCCGTAGGAACTGAGATGAAAACGGTGGCTATTTTGAGCTGCTGCATCGTGGGGCTCCTTTGTCAGGCGGCCGTGGCTGGTGCGCTCTTCTCAGCGATCACACTGGATGTCTCCAAACCCGCAACAACCAGCAACCCTGCAGGCTGAGCATCAGCACCCCCCGCAGACGGACCCGGGGCAGCTCGGGGGGTTGAATGACTCTCCCGAGTTTAAAGTAGCTACTGGGTGACAGGGTGAGAATTTCAAGCCCAGCTTGGCTTCCCAGGTCACCCCGTTTTCCACAAACAAGTTATTCCCTTTTCCAGGCCTATGACCTTGGACTAACGACCTCAACGTCTGCTAGTCAGTTTCCCCGTCAGTGAAGTCAGGGGCTGAAACAAATTATCCATCTCTCATTCTATAACCCCATCCCGTCCTCTGCTTGATCCACAGCACAAGAAGCAAGTGTAAATGGTTTTTATTCCAAGGAATGCTGAGGATTTGGAGATTGCTCACTGCTGGGAACATTCATGAGCCACCCCGCCGCTGCCGGAGCCCCCGGGGCCGGGGGCTGTGCTCAGAGGCTACAGGGGCCCAGGAGTCTGGCCCAGGAGTCTGGCCCAGGAGTCTGGCCCGGGGACCGAGAGGCTCCACTCCCACCAGCTGCGGCGGGGCAGCCTCCTCGCAGGGCGGGCACGGCAGTGGTAACGCCGACTCTGCCGCGGCCCTGCACACACCCTCGACCCACAGTGACGAGGCAGGGAGCAAGGGGCCCCCAGCCACCCTCGAGATCAGCCTGGACGTGTTGCCATTTTACTTTACTGTCCTTTGTGGCCATAATGATTGGCTTTCTGTGTGTGCTGTTTTGAAATTCTCCATCCTTCAAGTGTGCCTTCAAAAATGCTAAGTTCAAGCTGCATCTCAGACCCAAAATCGTGGGAACCACTGCCCTAAACCGTAGTGCAGCGGCCCAACTTGGTGAGGGAGGGGACCCTTTTAGGAAAAGCCACGTCGAAACTCCCCCTGCCGCTTTGGCGCCTCGGGGTGAAGGGAGCAGAGACCTCCCACTGCACCCTGACGAGGCCACCCTCCTCCTCAGTGGCCACGAGCACGCAGACCGGGACGACCGGGGGGGGGGGGGGGGGGGGGGGGGCGCTCCTTTTCCACAGGAGGAAGCAACCCCCAAGGACAGGTGCCCTCGGGGTTTCGTGACGTCGGGCGAGGCAGCCTGGTTGGAGCTCACGGACTCTGCCGTCTGACCACTCCCTCACCCTCTTCTGCCTCAGCGGCTCTGCCACTTACCCGCTGGTGAACACCAGTGAGCCGCTTGCCTTCACTGAGCCTGGATCCCCCTGTTACTGTGAAGATCAGAGAAGATGGTTTATTTGGAAAAAAAAAAGTGCAGAGTGGTACAAATAGTGGGAATTCGATAAATGTTCAGTTTCCTTCTTTTACATTCTTTTTTTTTTCCTTAATAATTTACTCTGGCCTTGGCTGGTGTGGCTCAGTGGACTGAGTGCCGGCCTGCGTACCAGAGGGTCACCGGTTCGATTCCCAGTCAGGGCACAGGCCTGGGTTGCAGGCCGGGTCCCCAGTAGGGGGTACTTGAGAGGCAGCCACACACTGATGTTTCTCCCCCTCTTTCTCCTTCCCTTCCCCTGTAAAAATAAATAAATAAAATATTCAAAATAAATGTACTCTTGACCTGTGTGTTTAAAAGACCGCCCTGATGCTCAGTGGGGAATATACATAAATGGAAAAGAGAGCTGGTGACTGGGACCACAGCGGTTGCCCTGGTGAGGGCGGGGCCCAGGCGTGGGGGTGATAAGGCCCCCAGGGGACTGTCGAACTCCAGCATTGGAGAAACACGGCTCCTGGGGAGGGTGTCTCGAGCCCAGTGCTCATGACATTTGGGGACAAATAATTCTTTGTTTCGGGGTGTGTTGTGCACTGCGGGGTGTCTAGATGAGCCTCTGGCCTCAACCCACTGAGTTCTGGCGCCACCGAGGTAATGTGGCACCCCAAAAACATCTGGCTATCGCTGGATATCCCCTGGGGGGAAGGAGAACAAAGTGCCCCCAGCTGAGGACCACTGCCCTGAGGGCAGGAGAGGGCCGAGCCTGGCTCGGGGCCCCTGACCCGTCACGCTCACTAACACACACAGCCACGTGTTCACACGGCCGTGGCACATCCACGAAAGGAGGGCGGGGACAGTGCTTCCATTTCCAGAGCCCTTTCCCGTGAGCCATTCCCTCCTCTCGTTAATCCCGTGAGAAAGGTCCCTTCGTTCTCCCGTTTCCGGTCAGGAGCCTGAGGTCCAGAGTGGCTACTGCGCGTGTCCATGCCCGCTGCCCGCGAAGGAGCAGCTCAGGAGCCCATGTTCACCTCTTTGTTTCTCGTGGGGAAGAGAGTTGTCTTGCTAAGTGGGTGATGGAGGGGTGTTCCTAACCCTGAACAAAATTGTCGCTCTTGGAACCAATATTAGCTGGGAAGTCATAGTTGTAGGAATTCTTCAACAGAGCGTTCAGTAATGAAACACAGGTCACGAATCCAGGATTAGAGTGAGCCTGCCTGTGGCTGTGGCTGTGGCTGTGGCTGTGGCTGTGGCACGAGCTCCTGCTTGGAAATGAGCGCTGTGTGAGAGTCGTCCCGGCTCTGACGGGAAAGGGGAGCAGGGAAGGACGCCCGACCCCTGCAGGGCCCGGTCCCTCCGACCCGCGGCTCCCAGGGCGCAGGCGCAGGGCTCGCCGGGCTGGGCCGGGCTGGGCCGGGCCGGGGATTTCCGAGGCTCAGAGATAGACCGGATTCCGAGCGGCCACCCCAGCGCCAGCAGCCAGCTCGCTGACCTCTGATGGTCCTCCGACCTGGCCACGCTCGCTGCGGAGCCTAAAACTGAACCGCTAAGTATAGATCAAGGCCGAACCAAAGTCACGATGAGACAAGTGACCCCTTTTGATATCAGTTCTTTTTTGGCCTGGGAAGAATGTGAAACCTCTCGCTTCCTCTTTGGAGAGGATCGTTAATGGTCCCGTAAGCTGGGGTTTAAAACTGGAAACATCTCTACGCCCGGGTTTGGGGTCAGGAGGCCTGGGTTCCGGCCTGGGAATTCGGCTGGGCAGCCGCTCCTCCTGCCCTGGCCTCCGGGTTAGGTCTCGTTTTCCCTGTGAGACGCAGAGCGCCGATTCCAGGGACTCCGGGATTCCTTCCGCGAGGAGAATCCCGCTCGTACCCACATCCTGCACTGCAGGCAGTGCGCCCCCCACTCGGGACACCGTGCGGGAAGGTGAGGAGGCCGCAGTCCGGGGTCCCGCAGCGCAGCATGCACCCCCACTCCGTGGGCTCCGGCCGAGCCACGCCGCACAACGCCCGGGCCCTGCGCCCACTCCGCGTCGTCGTCTCTGAAGTACAAAGTGCGGGTGGAAATGCCGGTGCCCAGACCCAAGGGCTGTTTTGACTTAAGTGGAAACACGCAGATGAGCAATTACCGCACAGCCCTGGGCACACAGGAAGCGAGCGCTAGAGAGGGGGCCATTATCGCCATGTATTTGAAATTTATGGGCACAGAAATGAAATGGCAGGTTTTAACGCCTCTGCCGCCTCCTGAAACGTAGGGACCTAGAGCCACTTAAAAGCCGACGGCTCGGACCACCGGGCACATTGTGTTAGCAAGAGTCAGGCCAGCAGGAGACGGTCTCTCCAGGGCGCGCGCGCTCTTCCTCGGGTTTGCGCCCAGTCCAGGTCTGCGGATAATCGGACGTACAGGGTCTCTCCTTGCGGGCGCAGCGCCGTCTCGTGGCGCCCCGAAGTCTGTGTGCGGAGCTGGGGGCGGGGAACTGGGGGGGTGGGGGGGCGAAGGGGCGGAGCGCTGCCGTCCGGTCACGCGGGGCTGCGTTCGCTGAGACACAGGCCACAGGGGACCCCCACGCCAGACCGGGAAGACTTCGTGCCAAAAGGGAACGTAAAATATTTCACGACTGTTTTTCTTTTTGGCTGCATGTAAAAATGATGACAACTGGATAAACTGGAGTAAATGCATGTATTTTAAAATTAATTTCACCTGTTTGTGGACTACCAAAAAGCTTTGAAGTTACAGATGCAGTTCACAGTATATTTCTACTAGACAGAGAGGGGGGTGTAGAGAGAGGGAGGAAACGCACGCACGCACACGCGTGAGGAAGGAGGGGTCCCAAGGGTGCAGCCAGCCGAAACCCCGAGTCCCCGCGGCAGGACTCGGGGGCCCCAGCTCCGCCTAAAGAAGAAAAGTCATCGGATCGGCTTGTCTATCAGCGAAAGAGCGGGAGGAGGCCGCGTTCCCTGTGCCTTTTCCACCTCCCGTTCC
Organism: Phyllostomus discolor; assembly: GCF_004126475.2. Taxonomy (NCBI): domain Eukaryota; kingdom Metazoa; phylum Chordata; class Mammalia; order Chiroptera; family Phyllostomidae; genus Phyllostomus; species Phyllostomus discolor. The sequence goes on along the minus strand of NC_040904.2, from coordinate 142,742 downwards.
GTAGCCCTTGGGAGAGGAAAAACAGGGCCGACCGCACCCCCCTCCTCCTTGGGTAACAGTTTCAGGTCTTAGGAAACCCTCGTTCCCCTTTCGGTGGCTGGCTGGAAAGCCCAAGGCGAGGAAAGTGCGCCCTCTGCAGGCCCCGCGGGGGCACTGGGAAGGACGACGGGCGGCGGGCGGCGCGGGGAAGGAGGCGGAGCAGAAGGTACCCGTCCCCTTCCACGTGGCCGGGAGTGCAGCTGCCACTCGGTGACGCTGCAGCTAAAAGCAAGGAAACGGGTTTGGCAGCGTGGAACCTGCTTTTAGGTTAGATGAGCCCTTTCTTCTTCTCTCCCCCCTCCCCCTCCCTCCTCCCTTCTTCCTCCCTCCCTTCCTCCTTTCATTCTTTTTCTTTCTTCCTCTCTTCAAACTGCTGACACGCCCTTTAAAAAAATAATAAATCCTATATAAAGACAGAAGCCACAAGGTCAAATTCAACTTCAAGACGGATGCCGCTTTATTCTGTACAATGTCTTTCATGTCTCTCAGCCCCGCCTGGCAGACAGACGAGGTCAGAAACAGTGAGACCAGAGACACCCACAGACTCAACCACGCGCAGTGTGGTGCACAGCCCTCGGCCTCGGCACGGGCTGTCTCCCCAGGGGCAGTTTCTGTGCCGGTGTTCGGCCCCTGGAAACGGTCTCCTCCATTGCTCCCAGGCCAGTTTGCAAACGCACGAACACATGCTAGCCGCTGAGGTGGCGGGGACGGGACACTCCTGACAGCACTGTTTCCGCCCCACCGGATGCGTGGGGCAGCACCTAACAGTGTTTCCACGGGGAAGGACAGACGCCCGACTTGGATGCAGGCGCCTGCCCTCTGTCCGTGCCCAGCTTCCATCCGGAAAAGGAAGCCGGCCCCCTGGGGCAGCCGTACCCCACCCTTTCCGAACTGGAGAGCGAAGGGAAGTTCTCGTTACCATGAAATCAGAAAAAGCAGGTCCATGGGGTGGGGGGTTGTCCCTGCCTCCTCTGACACCCATGCACACTTCTACACACACACAAACCCACAGTCACACTCACACATGTTTACACTCACACTCACACACACACTCACACACATCTCCCTTTGTCGCCAAAGCCCGTGCCACATGGGTCGGGTGCAGGCGGAGATGGCGGGCGGTGGCGGTGAAACTGGGCTTCTGTGGCCTCCAGCATTGCTGTTATGGGACATGTTTCCTGTTGTCACTTCTATTATTTGCAGCATAATTTTTTAAAAACCAAGTTAATTCCTTTTAACCTACCAAATAAAACCAGCCTGGTTAAACTAAACTGCAGGGAGTGAAATAACTTCAGGCGAGCTTCTGAAAAGGAGCACGGAGGAGCTCAGAAGTTTTATTTTGTTCCTTATACATCATTCAAAATGTGATGAGGATGTAACGCAATCCTCAACCTGTGCTTTCTCTGCCAACTACGGGCCACGTGCTTTACAGTGAAAGCAGAAGAGCTCAGCACCGAGCGGTAGGATTTATTGGCTGCTGTGTCTTGTGCTCCCATTCACACTTCCTAGTCGAGGATGTGCACAGCAGCCTGGACGGTGTGTCCTCTGAAGCTTCGCTCCTTGTAGTTCCACTGCGGACAAAAACAAAAGCGTCGATCTTTACCCGAGTTATGAGAGTGTAAGTGAACTACTTTGCAGCTCTGCTCTCTCCCGACGGCAGTCTGGAAATTCAGCACTTTTGAGAAATATGGGCACAATTTGATGCACAACAGTTCAACAGAAGCTCTCTCCCACGCAATTAACTTAGGACATTAAAGCAAAACCAGAATGCCCCACCCGCTTTTTGCTGAGGTTTTCATGACAACCTTTACAGGAGCCCAGATTTGATGGGAAGAAATCTGTCAGTGCCCCTCAGCACGGTCACGACAGACACCACAGAAGGGCATAAGCAGCCCTATTGCCCCAGAGCATCCTTGGGCGGGGGAGGGGGGGGCGCAGGAGGGCAGGTGGCCATGCTGTCTCCCAGGCCTGGTGAGGAGCCGGCCTACTGCCCAGGGCGGTGGGCGGCAGACACAGACCAGGCTGCGCTGGGAGTGTCCGGGCCGGTCTCCCATCCCCGGTCAAAGCTCACAGGGACACTGGGGCGTTTCCGCCCCCTTCCCTGCCGGCACCTCCGTGTGCCCCCAGAGCACCATGGGAAGCAGGCCTCACTCTGTGGGTCATCCCGTTTACTAAATCATGGTTTATTTTTTCCCCAGGATATCACATGCTATTTTAGAGTCAGTTTTCAAAAGGCCTTAAGTGACTTGGCTTGAAGTTGGTTCTGTATTAAGGGAAAGAACTGGCGTCCCAGGGTTTCAATCAGCACCCTGAGCAACAGGCGGCTGCCCTTCTGCAGATGGCCCAGGGGTGCCAACAGCAAGCGTCCGCCAGGAGACGGCCAGGGTTTGTGTCTCTCTGCCGCTTTTGCACATTTTTCCCACACTGCTTTCCGTGGAAACAGGACTGCAGTCGATGGTCTCATAGGGAGGGGTAGAAGAGGGACGGGACGGTGAGACCCGCTACCACTCCCCACAGACCCACTGCGGGCACAGAGATCTGAGCCACGAGCCACCGGCTCGCCGTGAGGGAAGCTGCTCAACTGCCTCTGTTATCTTTCACTGCGTGAGAGTTCAGATTCTGCCTCGAGGCCATCACTAGCTGCTTCCAGTAACACAGCAACCGTGGGTTAGCGTCCGATGAATGTTAAATATAGTACAGTAGCACTGCAGTCCTCTGCAATATCAGGGGAATGAAGTTTTCTCTATAAATGGATTTTTCAGATTACTGAAGCACCCCCACTGTCAAGAACCAAGAGATGTTTTAAAAAATTAAATCATTTTTTAACTTTTTAATTTTGTTGATTATGGTATTACAATTGTCCTGATTTTCCCCCTTTGCCCCCCTCCACCCAACACCCCCCACTCCCTCAGGCAATGCCCCACCATTGTGCATGTCCAGGGTCCTGGGTATAAGCTCTTTGGCTGCTCCATTTCCTAGACCATCCTTTGCATCCACACGGCTGTTCTGTAACTACCTATTTGTACTTCTTAATCCCCTCACCTCTTCACCCGTTTCCCCCACACACCCCTCCCACCTGGCAACCTCCATACCTTCCATATGCCATACCCTCCATATCAAAACACACTCTCCATATCCATGATTCCACTTCTGTTCTTCTTGTTTGCTCAGTTTGGTTTTGGATTCAATTGCTGGTAGAAAAATGTATTTATTGCCATTTTATTGCTCACAGTTTTGATCTTCTCTTTCTTAAAGAAGTCCCTTTAATACTTCATATAATAATAATTTGGTGATGATGCACTCCTTTAGCTTTTTCTTGCCTGGGAAGTTCTTTATCTGCCCTTCATTTCTAAATGATATCTTTGTTGGACAGAGCAGTCTTGGTTGTAGGTCCCTGCTTTTCATGACTTTGAATATTTCTTGCCAATCCCTTGTATCCTACAAAGTTTCTTTAGAGAAATCAGCTGACAGTCTTATGGGAAGTCTTTTGCAGGCAACTAACTTCTTTACCCCTTGCTGCTTTTAAGATTCTCTATCTTTAACCTTTGGCATTTTAATTATGATGTGTCTTGGAGAAGGCTTCTTTCCATCCATCTTGTTTGGGACTCTCTGTGCTTCCAGGACTTGCATGTCTATTTCCTTCGCCAAGTTAGGGAAGTTTTCCTTCATTATTTTTTCAGATAGATTCCCAATTTCTTGCTCTTTCTCTTCTCCTTCTGGCAGCCCTCTGATGTGAATGCTGGGTTGCTTAAAATTCCACAGGCTACTTACATTACTCTCATTATTTTGGATTCTTTTTTCTTCTTGTTCTGATTGACTGTTTTTGCTTCCTTATGTTCCAAATCATTGATTTGATTCTCAGCTTCCTCTACTCTACTGTTCTTTCCCTATAAATTGTTCTTTATTTCAATTAGTGTCCCCTTCATTGCTAACTGGGTCTTCTTCATGCTGCTGAGGTCCTCGCTGAGCTCCTTGAGCATCCTTATATCTAGTGTTTTGAATTCTGCATTTGACAGATTGCTTAACTCCATTTCATTTAGCTCTCTTTCTAGAGTTTTGATCTGTTCTTTCATTTGGGTCATGGTTCTTTGTCTCCTCATTTTGGCAGTCTCCCTGTGTTTGTTTCTATGTGTTAGGTAGAGCTGTTTTGACTCTGTGTTTTGATAGTGTGGCCTAATGTAGTAGGTGTCCTGTGGGATCCAGTGGCACAGCCCCCCCCATCACCCAAGCTGGGTACTTGAGGTACCCCCTTTATGTAGGCTGAGTACACCCTCCTCTTGTGGTTGAGCCTTGGTTGCTGTTGGCAGGTCAATGGGAGGGATTTATCCAGACCAGTCAGACACAAGGACTGGTTGTAACCACTGACTACCAACCTCCACCTTCTGTGGAGGATCAGCAGTGCAGGGGCAGGGTGGTGATGATCCAGTGTGGTCTGTAGCTGTCCACTGGGTGGGCTGGCCCTGGGGTTTCCCAGGTGGTGCAGGCCAAGGTCAGCCCCCACCTGTGTTTTGCCCAGGGCCACCCTGCCTGAGCTATAACACCATCTGAGATGGCTGTTGCTTGTGCTGGGCTTGGAGATGCCCAGGTGAAACCAAGCTATGACTCTAGGCTGGCTTCTGCTGCTAGTGCTGGGCCTGGGGCTCACTGAAGCTAGCTGTTGCTGATTTGAGAGGATTTAGGAAGCTGCGTACCTGAGCCAAGACCAGCCATTCTTACAGAAAAGCAGCTTGGGTGGGCCTGTAAGTTGGGTGGGGTATAGTCTCTGGGGATCTCCAAGGCGGGTCTAACAGTGTTAGCCAGGTTGATGGAATCTCAGATACGGCACCAGTCTGCTGGCTCCGTGGGGGGAGGGTTTACAAAAGGGACAATGGCCTCTGCTCACCTTGATGCCAGACACTCCAGTCTCTTCCTATAGACCACTGGTGCCTTTCAAGCTGCTACCCCGATGCTGGTGCTCAGAGGGAGTGAGTCTGAATTAGTTCACGTGTGGGTTTGTTAAGGGGGACTGTTTAGGGTCCCAGAAGTTTCTCTCACCAACTCAATTCCTGCTGGTTTACGCAGCCAGAAGTTGTGGGGACTTATCTTCCTGGCACTAGAACCCTGGGCTGGGGGGCCGGGGACTCCTCCCTCCTAAGATGTTCCTCCCAAACTTGTATCCACCACACATGGATGTGGGACTAGGCCATTCCGCATCTGCACCCCTCCTGCCAGTGTGAATGGGTGTAGTTTCTTTCATTCCGTAGTTGTCAGACTTCCATCCAACTTGATTTCTGGCGGTTCTGAGTGACGTTCTGAGTGATAGTTCTGACGATTGTCCTATATTTTAGTTGTAATTTTGATGTGTCTGTGCAAAGACGTCAGCCATGTCTGCCTGTGCCGCCATCTTGTCCAGAAGTCAAAACATTATTTTTGATTGAATTTAAATATATTTGAATTCAACTATAGGTGGCCATGTTCAATGACCACCTAAAAAGATGCAAAAGCCATTATTATTTTACTCATAGCCAGTGATCACCGTACCTGCAATTCATGGATACAGGCGATGGCCATACTGAAGAGCCCCAATTATGCTTCTCCGGTTCTTCAAGTCCCTCGGAAGTGGGCGTGGCCCTTCTCCGTCTGGTTATCGTCTGTCACTTGCACTGCCAGTCGGCCTGACTGTTCTCATCTGGGCTGTGTGAGGAATCAGACATAAAGCTTCTGGGAACGTGTGGCGTTACCTTACAGCTCCCGGTCCGAAAGGCCCCACCAAGGGCCCCACCGTCTTCCCACGTCACCAGTGAGAAGAACGTGCATTGTCTGGAGACGGGCATTTTTCTTGCTAACTTCTTTTTTTCATTTTCCCTTTGTCATTTTTTGGCAAAGTTTGAGAGTCATCTTGAGATGAGTGACTGTGTACCATTACACTTTTCTAAACATATTTTTTGTATCTCTTATTTCTCGAATAAATATTCTTTTTCGTCTTAGAAAGTTAATTTCCAATTGTGGTTAGGTTACACGTTCCTACATGGTCCAAAGTCCCTGTATGATGAGGCAGGGGCAAAACGACCTTCTAGAAAGGGTTTTCCTGCCAGTACCTCCTCCCCCATCGGGATCCCGGGTGGGACTTTGCCCGCCGCAGTGGGGCAGCCAGAGAGGCAGAGAGGCAGAGCGGTGAGCATCTGTCACGGAAGAGAACAGCTAAACTGGATGGCAAAGAGGAGACGCAACTGCTCCAGCCAACCACCACATAAATAGATCCTTCCTTAATTTTATTCCCCTGAGACTAATGACTGATCCTCATGAAAATCCTAGTGGAAATCATTTTACCAAAAATAACCAAAACATCAAGAATAGGACAAGTGAGGGTGACAATGGCTGACAAGCATCTGAGCTGTCAAGCACCCTTACTAATCCAGCCAAAAATAAGTGCTGGCTCATGGGATGAGCACCTGAAAGAAGTCAGGAACTTCCTATATGCATCAAGTAGCGGTTTAATTTAAGGAGAAAAATTCTGCAATGATCTTTTATTCTCCCTTATTGTTTTTAATCCACTCAATATATAGTAACATAAGACAGCCTCAAGCTTGCTTCATATTTTGGTATTGTACTATTTGTCCTGTGGTTGTGTTTCTAGCAAAAATTACAAATTCCTCTTCCTAAATCAGTTTTAAAAAATCAATCAGCTCTAGGTAGTGTGGCTCAGTGCATTGAGTGCCGTCCTGTGAATCAAGTGGTCGCCAATTCGATTCCCAGCCAGGGCACATGTGTGGGCTGCAGGCCAGGTCCCTGGTAGGGGGTGTGCAAGAGGCACCCACACTTCCTCTTTCTCCTTCCCTTCCCCTCTCTAAAATAAATACCATAATTTTCACACTGTAAGACACACCTTTCGCCCCCCCCCCAAATTTGGGAGGAGGGGGGTGTCTTATAGTCTGAATGTAGCTTACTGCCATGGGGGGCTCGCTGTGGCGGTGGCGGTGGCAGCGGTGGAGCAGGGTCACAGGAGGCAGAGCAGGGAGCAGGGTCACTGCTGCAGGAAGCCAGCAGTGGCGGGAGTGGGGTGATGTGTCTTATAGTCCAAAAAATACGGTGAATAAAATCTTTTTTAAAAAGCAAGAAAATGACTTGCTGGTCATTATCGCTTTTTCAAAAATCACTGTGAAGTGAGGCTTCAAATCCCATTAATCATCCCCAAACCACCTGTAAATTTATAAACTAGAACTTTAAAAAAACATATTTACACCCCGCCTCATTCCCTGAAGGATTTGATGTGGCTTATAAAAACAAACAAAATCAATGAGGATTCTTTTTTAAGCTGAGAGAGTCTGGATGAAATGAGAAAGAACAAGCAAGAAAAATAATAAACCAAGTAGTGAGTACTATACAGAAATATCACCCCATTGTCCTGTGTAGTTGTTACAGCTGGGCTCCACATTTGGCTCAAAGTTTCTAGTAGTTTAAGAGAGAAACAGAAAAAAATTGTAAGAGCAGAGACACCTTCGAATAAAAACACTGGTTGAACGATGGGGCACGTTTTCCCCACAGGCCGTATAAAAAAGACTCCGTGCAAGGAAGCGTTTGACAGCCTAGAGCAGAGCCAGCAGTCCACTCCACTTGGCTGCTCCGCTCGCTGTCCCTTTATAAGCCGCTGGCACAATACCAACAGGCGTCTGTCAGGCTCGAGTCTGCAAAGGACTAGAGCACCCATTGCCTGACTTGATGCAGGGGCGACACCTATTACCTAAATGAGAGTGTACTGTGTGGCGTTGAGGCAGCTTCCCTCCAACATAAATTTTTCAATTAGGCTTCTGATTACGGTCGGATAAGAGATGGTTAAAAGTTATATTCTCAAAGTAGAATCCCTCCCTGACAGGCGTGGCTTAGTGGATTGGGCACCATGCTACAAAGTGAAAGGTCGCCGGTTTGATTGCCAGTTCGATTGCCAGTCAGGGCACATGCCTGGGTTGCCGGCCAGGTCCCTGGTTGGGGGCCAGTGGGGGGCAAATGATCGGTGTTTCTGTCCCTCACTTTCCCCCTTCTTGTGGAGAGCAGGACCAATAAGATGGCATTGGTCTGGTTTAGACAGCTTAAAGTATATAAAACAAAGTGGAGTCACTCATGTCAACCAACAGGGCCACCAGTCAGCCATGACACTTCGGTTCAAGAGGGAAACTACCTAAGTCAGAGCAGACACGCCTGACAAGGAAACACACCCAAGGTATCTGCCCACATGATCAGAGCAGCCGTGTCCGCAGAGCGGAACCCCCCACAGATAGGCTCCTGGGGAGACTGCCCACTTGGCATCAGGGGTGTCAAGACATTTACTGAAAAGTCCTAGAAGGATGGAGTCCACCACTCTCCAGGTACAACTGAGGCCGGCTCCAGACCCCTGCGGAGACAGCCGAGCCCCACACCCCAGAGGGCTGTCCCACGCCACACTGGCCTCCCTTGGCATCGGCTGCAGGAGGCTCTGCCTGCTGGACAGAGGACGTCGCCGGCCCTGCTGCCCCCCTGGCTCCAGAGACCCTTCCTCGCAAGACACTGACGACTCCCCTGCCCTCTGTGCTGTCTCCCCGAGACTCTGGGACTCGGGGTCACTGCCCCCCACGGAGTGCTCTGTGTGAGTGTGTGAGTGTGTGTGCGTGCGGGCGCGCGATATTCTCTTAGGTTGTCGGACTGTGAGTAGGATTTTAGTGTGTTGATGTTCTGCTCAGATGAAACTGCATTCGGTAAAAGCTGAGTGCCCAGCGTAGTTCCTGTGTGTGACTCTCATCTTTTCCTCGGTGCCGGGCTGCTCTGCGGGCAGCGAGCCAAGGGGCTGCCCGGCTGACTTACGGGAAACAGTGTGTCACGAACATACACTCGTGACACACGTTGGTGGAAAGTACAAGGGGGTTGGTGGCCGTGTTCAGGAACAGCCTTGGACGGCGGAGAGCAGTGCAGTTTCACACTTCTGCAGCCCTCACCAACCGCCTCCCCCCAGGCACCTCGTCGAGTGCGGGAGCCGGCCCAGGCACCACTGGCCACTCCAGGAGCAGAGGGAAGCAATTTCGACGGATTTCACTTCTTTCCGTTTCCCATTTATTAAAATTAACATAAGGTCCATTTTTATCACAAACTTTTCATGGGAATTTGATTTCTCGATTGTTGACTCTGGTTTAATTTCCCATGGTCCTTATCCAAGTTTCGTTCCTTAGTCATTTTTAGTTAAATCTTGTCAAGTGTCACCTTAACGCCTTTCACTTCCAGCTTGTGTTCGCCGTGACTGTCCCTCTGAGTCCGACGTTTTCACTCCCGTCAGTCACTCACGGGAGAAAGAAAACTCGGGTGCTCTGTTTGGGGCTGACCTGCCGTGGGTCGTGGTCTTCCCCCTCGGTCTCAGGACCCCTCTCCTGCCCAACACTGCTGAGGGTCTCGGAGGGCTTTTATGGGGGTCACAGCTAATATTATCCTATTGAAAATTGAAACTGATTTTTAAAAATATGTATTAACTTAAAAATACAGTAATAAGCCCACCACGCGAACATACTTTTCATTAAAAAACAACTCGACCTCTCAGAACAAATAAACGGGAAGCGGGCACTGGTGTTCTGCGTCCGCCTCACTGGAAGACAGCGGGCGTCTCTCGGCCCGCGCGCTTCAGCTGCGGGGTCCACACGCGTGGCGCGGCCTCTCCGAAGAACAGCAAGGAAACGCCTTTGCTTTGCCATGAAAACAGTCTGGTCCCGGTCAGCACGGCTCGGGGTCTGACCGCCCTGAGACCTGCTGACTTCTCCGTGGAGGCTTCCCAACAGGTGTCCACGGACCATTTGATTTGAGGTGGCAAGGAAGCATTTTTATTTTAATAGTTAGATATTTTTAAGGAGAAAAGGGAGAAAATGTTGTAAGTGATCATAGACACGACGCGTGGTTATTCCTTCAAGGACAGCAAGCCTGTCCCACGTAAAGAAAGTAACTCCCCTGGCTGGCATAGCTCAGTGGATTGAGCGCGGGCTGCGAACTGAAGTGTCACAGGTTCGATTCCCAGCCAGGGTACATGCCTGGGTTGCGGGCCATGACCCCCAGCAACCGCACATTGATGTTTCTCTCTATCTCCCTCCCTCCCCTCTCTAAAAATAAATAAATAAAATCTTAAAAAAAAAGAGTAAGTAACTGACGCCCGCCCGTCAAAGAACAAGAGGGGAGCCCAAGGTCCGGCTTCGTGGGCTGCGTCCCGCGGCGACGCTCCTCCGGAGAGGACTCTGCTGCCGTCCCGCCCGGCTAACCCAGCCCGCGGGCAGGAGGGCGACACGGGCCCCTGGGGGCTCGTTTCCAGACACAAGCAGAGAAGGCCGAGCGCGCGGTGCGCCCCGGGCGCCGGGCAGGTCCCCGCCGGCGGTCTCCGCTTCCACCGGAAGGAGGGCGCGTCGTCGGCGGCCGAGACCGTACCCCGCCCGGGGAGGCGCCGCGCTCAGCGGGGCCCTCGCCCAGTCGCGACCCGCACGGGCCCGCACCCTCCCGCGCCCAGCCCGAGAGCCCCCGCGACGGGCTCGGCACGTGTGAGGACAGAGAAGCATGCGTGGCCTTGCCGTGGGCCTGGAGCATCACGCGCAAACTACTCGGGAGGCGGGCATAGCTTCCGCCTCAGAAACGGCAAAAAGGACACGCGCCGACCCTCGCGCCTCCACCGCGAGGACGGTCGGGAGCGAGCCCGACTGCCCGGGCCGCCTGCGCGTGCGCAGCCCGAAGGCCGCAGGCGCGCTCTGCGATCGGCCGCCCCCCGCCCCCCGCCCCCATCGAGCTGACCCGCGATCCTCGGTGCGGTTCCGACTGCGAGAACTGTTCTATCTCGCGAGGCTTCAGGCCGGCGGCTGGGAAGGGGCGGGTCTAGCTGCAGAGAAAGGCGGAGCGTGAGGCCGCGCACGCTGCGTTCCCAGGAAGCTGTGCGACCCACGCTCCTTCTGGGGTGTTGCGGACGGCGCGCGAACGGCTTCCCCGGTGCAGCCATGGCGCTCCACGTACCCAAGGCCCCGGGCTTCGCGCAGATGCTCAAGGAGGGAGCGAAGGTGAGTGATGCGGGCCGGGGAGTGGTGCAGGAGCGGCGGCGTGGGCCCGACAGCGGGCCGGCGTGCTTCCCGACTCCGCGGTCGGAGGGACAGAAGGTTCCAGAAAGGGAGGTGGCCCGGGGCGGGGTGGGGGACGCGGCGATTTCTGTACTACCGCGACCCCGGATTCGCGTCCCGTGGGGGCCGGCCGGGGCGGCGTGGCGCCGCCGGATGCCTCCGGCTCGGGGCCCGGGGACCCGATGGAGGAGGGCGGGGCCCGGCGGGGCCCTCCGCGGAGGCGGCGCCCCGGCTGTCCACGTGGGTCCGCTCCCCTCCGTGAGCGGCCTCGTGCGCAACGCGGCCCTCCGGCCTCTCCTGTCTCTGATGGCGCCGGGGGCTGGGGGGGCGCGGAAGGTGGCACCTTTGAGTTGGGACCGGCAGGCTACCCGACACCCTGGCCGGAGTAAAAGCTTTCTGCCTAGGCCTGGGATGTCCTTTCGAGAGCATTGTTTTTAAAAATGTCTCAGTGCCCTGCCGAGGAGTGTGTCCGTTGGCTGTTGAGCAGCGGTGTCGGTTTTCGTCCCCTGCTTTCCTAGAACCAGCGAGGTTCAGCGTCAGGAGCTGGTTTCTTGCCGGCAGGAGCGCCTTTGGGACGGCACGACAATACCTGAGTAACTGTCTGGGTCGGATGTAAACGCTGATGGAGCAGCGTTGCTAAAAGTGACGCCAGGCTGAGCTCTTCACGGTGTTTATTCGGAGGCAGGAATGGTGGCCGGTCACCGGGAGGGTGGTGGCCTGTGATAAAGGAAACCGAGAGCGGGATGATGGGGAGTGACGGGGCAGGAAGCCCAGCCGGTGCGCGGCGGTGGGAGGTCCGCCGAGGTTAGAGGTGAGAGTGTCCAGGCTGAGGGGTCAGAGGGCACAGACCCCGAGGTGGGTCCACGTCGGGTCCTGAAGGGTCTCAGGGGTCTGGCTGGTGGTCAGAGGTGCGCGTCCTGCAGTGGGGAGGGGAGGGAGGCCTGAGGTGAGGCTGAAGACGAGAGGCCGAATCTGGGTGGTTGCTGTTCCGGTCACAGTTCAGCAGCAGCATCACCTGGGGCCTGGGACAGTGTTGTCTGAGGCTCTGTGGTGACAGCCACCCCGACAGCCACATCAGTGTCCCCTGCACACCCAGTTGCTGGGCGCACGGACTGTGGCCCTGCGTGCGGGGACTGCACTAGGCATTGCAGTTGCATGGAGTGGAGGCGGCCACCGTGGCTGCTGGGCTGGGCGGAGCAGCCCTAGAGAAACGGTGGTGTGGACGCTGCTCACGGAACGCGAGGCCCCAGTACGTCCCACGTCTGGAGCCCAGAGTAAAACAGTCCAGCTCTGTGCGCCACCCGGGAACTGTCAGCCGTGCGCACTGCAGTGGGTGTGCTCCGGCCCCTGAGCGTTGGGGGCAGGTGCGTGTGAGGGACTCCAGGTGACCTGCGTCGTTGGCCTCGCAGAGCCCAGGCGCCCACGTTTAGCTTGCGGCCAGAACGGTGCTTTCGCTGAAGCAGCATGTGCGCCTCCTCGGCGGCCCTCCCCGCTCCTCCCTTCACTCTCGCTGCACCGAGCCTGTGACGGGCCCTCTGGCCTGAGTGAGCAGGCTCCAGGGCTCCCCAGCAGTGCTGGGCTTTGTTCGCTGCACTGGGGAGCGGACATGTGGGTCACTTACGGACACGGGGCACTGTGCTTGACCCACGTGAGTCTCACCTGGTTCTCAGGACAGTCCCGGGGTCGGTGCTGAGGTCGCCGTTGTCACCGTGGTCCCTGCTGCTTACAGAGGCGGAAAACCCCTGCCCCGCTGTCCCGTCTAACCTGAAGGTCTGTTCACAGCACTTCTCAGGACTGGAGGAGGCCGTGTACAGGAACATCCAGGCCTGCAAGGAGTTAGCCCAGACCACGCGCACGGCGTACGGACCGAACGGTAATGTCCAGATCCCCGCTCAGAGGCACGGCTCCGAGCTGCGCCTGCTGCTCCCCCAGACGCCTTTGGGAGGGCCCTGGGCATGTTGGGTTTTAGCCAGCACAGCACGCAGGGTGGCTTTCCAAGTTACTTCCCAGCTCCCGACACCAGTCAAGGCTTCCAGTTTTTAATGAGAACTTAAGATCATCTTTAGAAACATGGGAATTAAAGTATTACTTTTGTTTATTCTATCAAGAGGATAGAAAAATCATGGGCCTTTCACCACCGAGACAGCCTGTTCGCTGTTACAAATGGCCCACGCCTCCTGAAAAGTAACGCTCTGATTTAAAGGGGACTTCCCTCTTGCCTCCTGCGTGAAGGGAGCTTAATACAGGTTTATGGAATAAGCAAAAACCAAGTTTACTTTTAAGTAGATTATTTTGTATTTGTTAGTGTAGTTTATGTTTATCCAGCAGAAAGGAGGCAGGACCGGCATCGTCCTGAGCAAACCAGGGAGACACACGCCCGCCCGGGTGTGCCACCGGGGGCCGTGGGGGAGAGGGCAGTGTGTGATGGGCTCTCCCAGAGTCACTGAAGACGTGCAGGGAAGCTCGTGTTTAGTAACTAGATTGTCCTGGGTGTTGGGAAGAGGATTTGAGTAATAGTGTCTGTCTGTCGTTTTGAGGAATGAACAAAATGGTGATCAACCACCTGGAGAAGCTGTTTGTGACGAATGATGCAGCGACTATTCTAAGAGAGCTGGAAGTAAGTCTTTCATTTTAAACAAATGTCAAGTGTTTTGGTGACATCAGAAATTAGTTTCAACATTTTAGCCACTCAGAAAAGTCTCCTAAGTTACTAACTTACAGGGGGGTCGATTGTGATAAATGTGTATTTGCTGATGATGACACCCATGGAAAGTGTTGTCTGGGTCTGTGGTGTGTGAGACTGAGGTGACTCAGTCCCAAATGCAGGGACAGCTGACACTCAGAACAGTGGCTTCAAGGAAAGAAAAACCATCGGTTTGACTGTGCAATGGTGAAGCCGCGGAGTTCTGATGCCACAGAGTCTGGGGCAGGAATATGCCTGCGCGTCAGCACCTGACCACACACAGGACCACCCTCGTGTCACCACCTGTCTGCGCGGGCTGTGTGACCCTGAGCACTGTGACCAGTCAGTCCTCCTCAGTGGAGCTCCCGCTGTGCTCGCGTGTTCCTGACGGTTAAGGACACACTGGGACTTGCCCTGTGAGTGGGGTGTGCTGTGCTGCCCGCCCTCCGACACAGCCGTCCTGCTGAGCCTCCCGTTTCCTTGCCGGCGCTTGTCAGTTGCCCTGCACTTGTCCCCAAAAGAGCATCTGACTCCCTGGGGGAAATGCGTAAAATCTCGATCTGCTATTTTGGAGGAAGTATTTTATGTTTCCTTTTTTTGAACCACAGTTGATAGCCTTACAATAAGAATATTCATACAAAGACTCGTGGCCAACTTAAGTGGTAGCGGTTGCAGCTCTCCCGAAGGCCACATTTTTAATGTCTGGATTTAGTGGTGGGGGTTACTTTGGTCTTAACTTATGGACATATCAGAGTGGTCTGAACCTGACCTGGGGAGGTGTCCGTGCTGGACGGCTGCACAGGGACAACATACGCACTTGGAGGTCGTCTCCCTTCGCCGTGGTCCCGTGTGCTTGTGGGCCCTGGGGGCTCGGTTGTCCCGTGCGACCACAGCGTCCTTGGTCCATCGTGGGCCGCAGTGTGACCAGGAGTCAGAGCCCGTTGACCAAGCAGAAAGGGGAGTGGCTGTTTTCATACTGCTGTAGAGGCCAGTGCTTTATTAACTCGGTGTTCAAACTCCCAACCCCCGCCCCGCCAGGTCCAGCACCCTGCTGCCAAGATGATCGTGATGGCTTCGCACATGCAAGAGCAGGAGGTCGGAGACGGCACCAACTTCGTGCTGGTGTTCGCGGGCGCCCTGCTGGAGGCGGCCGAGGAGCTCCTGAGGGTCGGCCTGTCGGTCTCAGAGGCAGGTGTTTGTGGTGGGGTGTCCTCCCACCTCACTTTCGTCTGTGTGTGTGTGCACACGCGCAGCCTCGCACACCTGCTCCAAATCAGAGGTGCCCTCACAGCGCCAGTGAGCGTGGTGCGTGTCCCCTGCGCTTGGCACCGGGTGTGTCTGGAGACGTGCCCTGCCGGGTCCCCCCTGCTGGAAGCCTGTCAGTGGGGCTTGTGAGCGTTACCCCCCGTTTTGTTCCACCTGGGGGGGTGAGGCCGGAGTTAGAGAAAGGGCGCTGGAGTCTTGCCCCCAGCAAGGGGTGGTTCCGACTCAGGTCAGGCCTGTCGCCCAGCCTGCACTCCCGACTGGTAGGTTCTGCCTCGAACGTTACTTGGACGTGTGCTTTGTCGTTCACGTTGAACACGTGTACCCGTGTTCACTGGGTTGTCACCGTCGTGTCCTTTAAAACATGTTTTTGCACTTCATATTTAAGGTCATCGAGGGTTACGAGATAGCCTGCAGAAAAGCCCATGAGATTCTTCCCAGCTTGGTGTGTTGTTCTGCAAAGAATCTCCGAGATGTGGATGAAGTCGCGTCTCTGCTGCACACGTCCGTGATGAGTAAGCAGTACGGTCACGAGGTCTTCCTGGCCAAGCTCATCGCGCAGGCGTGCGGTGAGTGGACACCCTAAGTGTGGGGACCCGCAGCAGAGCGTCTGGTCGTGGCCGAGGCATTGCCTCTGGTGTCCCATCTGTACCTCCCGATGTGTCTTGTTTTCTCAACAGTGTCGATTTTTCCTGATTCCGGCCACTTCAATGTTGATAATATCAGAGTTTGTAAGATTCTGGTAAGTTTAAAAAATGCATTGACGTTATCAAGATAGGTTGTTGGTTTTGGGAGGATACAGTTCGTGTTAATCACACTAGATCAGACTTCTGCCTTTTGAAGCATCGTTTATGTAATATTTTGGTTTTGCTGGGTTGTTACAAATGCTAAGTTTGAAAGAGGATTGACATCTTGTAAGTCACCGTCTTTCTTTGACAGTCCGAAGGGTGAGAATGGAACATAGGCAGAGTATTCCCTGCGAGTGTGTTTTTGATAAAAACGTCCACTTGGCAGAGTAAAACCTACAGTGGTAATGGTTTCCCACGGCACGTGACTCGACGTAGCTGGGTGTTGCCGACATTCGTCCGCGTGCTGGTTCTGTGTGTCCACGTGTGCACGTTTGTGTGTGGACCGGGTTTTCTGACTCGCTCCATGCACCGCCCTCCCTGTTAGATGGTAAACTTGTGAGATCTGAGACTGCCCATCCCAGAGCCTGGCCAGCCCTGGCGGCAGTGCTGCGTCCATCAGCAGCCTGCATGCGCGGGTGGGTGAGTGGGTGGCTCAGAGGGGTGGTTCTCGGTCTTTTGGTGCCCCCCCTCTGTGTGGGAGGGCCTCTCCCCTCCCCCACGTCAGTGGCTTGGTCCCAAAGTGGGCTCTTCCCTGCTCCGGCGGCCACCACCCCTCCCCCTAGGGGGGTCACTGCCTGGGGTGCACGCTGCTGTGGTCAGGGAGGGCGTTTTGGGGAAATTGCAGAATCGGCACTTCAGCCCAGGTGTCAACCTCGAGAACTCACGGATGGTTTTGCTGTCGCTCCTCAGGGCTCTGGCATCTGTTCCTCCTCAGTCTTGCACGGCATGGTTTTTAAGAAGGAAACAGAAGGCGATGTGACATCTGTCAAAGATGCGAAAATAGCAGTGTACTCTTGTCCTTTCGATGGCATGATAACAGAGACCAAGGCTGTGTGGACCTCGGGACCTTCGGCATCAGGGGTGAGGGGCAGAGGCTGGCCCCTCAGGCTGTCATGGGACCCTAAAAGTCTGAGGGGGGGTTCCTCTCAGTCGGAGACTCTGTGTGATTGTTAGACACTGTGGGTCTGTTCGGTGTTTGAAATCAGGGCTTATGTTCTTTGACTCAACAATTCAAATCTAAGTGCCAGACTGGAACTTCCACACGGGGGCACTGTGGCTCGCAGCCCTTGCTTCTGATGGAGCTTGTTGAGCAAGTCAAGGGCTCACTGAGGAGCGTTCCCGCACTCCTGTGCTGTTCATTCAACAACAACAACAACCAAAAAATGACGTTGAGATTCTGTGGAATGTAAAACAAAAATACTCTAATGTTATTTGAAATTGATGAGTTTGATTGTAAAGAAAAACAAGTTGTACGAAGTTTGGAGTTTATAGATTGCTGCTGACTTCTTCCTTAGAATTCTCGGAATCTGAGTTGTTGGTAGTTTCAAAAGTGAGATTTGTGGTGGGGGGATTGGTTATTTAGTTCACGTTTCAGAAAAAGTTTGAACTCCAACTTTGTTGTTTTGGTGACGCTACTTGACATTTGTCAAAAGTCACATGCCAGGTAGCTGCCTGGCATCTCTCAAACTGAGGTGTTTCTCCAGCTTCTCCACCAAGGTCCCTTCAGAGAGAAGGTGCGTCGGTTTTGGGAGTGGGCGAGTCCAGGAGTGCACTGAGTTCCCGTTACTTTTGTAAAGATTTTGTTTCCTGCCTCATGGTGCACTCATGTCTGTCTTTGTAGTTTCTCCCAAGTCTTTGTGTCTTCAGTAAAATGCTGTCCTGTGACTTTGAACACTCAGGTAAAATGGTTTTAAAGAGAATGCTTGCTTGCTTGCTAGGGAACAGTGCTGATAAAGACTGCTGAAGAACTGATGAATTTCAGTAAGGGAGAAGAAAATCTAATGGATGCACAAGTTAAAGCCATTGCTGACACTGGCGCAAATGTCATCGTCACGGGCGGCAAGGTGGCGGACATGGCCCTTCATTACGCAAACAAGTACAACATCATGCTGGTGAGGTGAGAGCCGCCTCACTCGGGTTGCCCGTGTTGGAAATGGCTTTTGTCAGTGACACACCAGACAAAGATTTAGAAGGGGCAGGGTGGGAGGTGAGGTGTTAGATCAAAGAGCAAAAGGACCTACTCAGTCTAGGCAGGCAGAAGAAACACCTCTAAGAAAACATTCGGCTCAGAGCTGCAGGACCACCCCTCAGCAGGCTCTGGCACTTGGGGAGGGGCAGTCTAGGCAGGCTCAGGGCCAGCCCTCGGGTGGGGTTGGGGATGCACTTGCAGTCCAGGAGGCCCTCCAGGCAGCCTATGGACCCTCTCCCACCCATTGTCACCCGACGAGACCTGCAGGCACGTCACCGTTCTCTTCCTCACACGACGTGTCTGCCCAGTGGACAGCAGAAGAGCCCTTGTGCCAGGGCTCCTGTCGCCATTCACAGCTCCAGGCCCTCGGCGTCTCCAGGAGACTTGAGCTCCCGTTCTGGAATGATGCTGTGGATGGACACCCCCCACCCCCGACCCCCCATCCGGGCTGCGTAGTGTGGTCTGGACCTTTTCTGAGCCTGACCCTTCAGGTCAAACCTTGTGACCTAGGGATCATTGTGCATTTTCCTGTTCAGTCTTTGCATTTTATTCTCTCTGATAGAGTTAAAGCTTCTATGAAGGTTTTGCTCCTGTTTTTGTTTTTTCTTTGAAGGCTGAACTCGAAGTGGGATCTCCGAAGGCTGTGTAAGACTGTGGGTGCTACGGCGCTGCCGAGGCTGGTGAGTGTCGTGGACGGTGCTAACAGGGACTGGCGCCTGGCTGTGGTTCCTGTTACAACAGTGCCTCTCTTGCAGACTCCTCCTGTTGTGGAGGAAATGGGACATTGTGACAGTGTGTACCTCTCAGAAGTCGGAGACACGCAGGTGGTGGTCTTCAAGCATGGTGGGTAGTGCTCGTGCGTGAGTGTGTGCACGCGCGGGGTTCGTTTTCCCCACTGACCCCCGTGTGCTTGCTGACAGAGAAGGAAGACGGCGCCATCTCGACCATAGTGCTCCGGGGCTCCACAGACATCTGATGGACGACGTGGAGAGGGCGGTGTGACGACGGTGTGAACACTTTCAAGGTTCCACGAGGGTCAGTATTAGGGTGACCTGGATGGTGGTGGCTTGCGAGGCCTCCGCAGCCAGTCGCCAGACTCCTGGACGTTCTAGAACTTCAAAATGGTGGTTCACATAATAAAGCAAAGCGCGTTTTTTACTTAAGGTGTCTATCTGTCTTGAAGGGATAGGTGTGAGCACTGTTTCAGTGCTACATCTAGAAAAGCAGGTAAGTTCCTGTTCACTTCCCTCCTCACTTTCCGTGTGCCAGATGCCCAAGTCACCTCATTTGCTCACCACTCGTACTTAGCATCTGACCGAGAAACTGGGCTGGAGTGCTGGCATCAGAGGTTAGAAAACGGGAAACCGCTCCTTAGTGACCTTCTGTCACTGCACATTGCAGGACAAGCGTCTCGTGCCTGGAGGTGGAGCCACGGAAATCGAGTTAGCCAAACAGATCACGTCGTATGGAGAGGTACAGCTTTCTCTCGTAAACTGACTTTCTTCTCGCCCCCTGAGTCAAGTAGAGTAACGAACTCGTTTCTGCTTTAGACGTGTCCTGGACTTGAGCAGTACGCCATTAAGAAGTTTGCAGAGGCGTTGGAAGCTATCCCCCGGGCCCTGGCAGAAAACTCGGGGGTTAAGGCCAATGAAGTCATCTCCAAACTCTATGCAGTGCATCAGGAAGGAAATAAAAATGTTGGATTAGACATTGAGGTATTTGGAAAAAACACTGTGAACTTAAATGTTTTGTGAATGCAAAACCTAAAAATAGAAGTGTAGAAAGAAAATGAGTGAGGATTTAGCAGTTCCCTTTTTTTTTTCCATAACCTTTTGTTGGGTGTATAGGGTATTACTTTCCCTGTTGCTTTTCTAGTGTAAACATGTTTGCATGAGAATTTGAAGCAAAAGTGAAAATCGCTGTGTTGACAGGCTGAAGTTCCTGCTGTGAAGGACATGCTGGAGGCTGGCGTCCTGGACACTTACCTGGGCAAGTACTGGGCCATCAAACTGGCTACGAACGCCGCCGTCACTGTCCTCAGGGTGGACCAGGTACGTGGCGGGGGGCGTCTGGCTCTTCGGAAACGTCGTTTTCATGGCTCAGTGGCGTGTCCACAGACTAGACAGCGCTGTGCTCCTTCGACTCAGAGTAGTGTCCCTCCCCCTCACCTGACAGGTGCTGCAGGGCCCTTCATGTTCTCATTTTTAGTCTGGAACCTGAGTGAAGATCCCAGTGTTCAGACTCATTTTAGCCTAAGAACCTCTTTGTGGGTGGTGGTGAGGCATCCGGGAGGGCAAGGCTCCTGCCGCTGGCCACTGGCCACTGGCTTACAAGAAACAGGCCCAGCCTGTGTTGTCCCTAGAGATGTGGGACCTGGGTGTGAGGGGTCATGTCTGCAGGCACTGCTGGGAGATTTAAAGGTATTAAAGATCAGCATTTCTGTGCTTTTCCTTCTTTTTAAAATTATGGCAAAGACTTGTTCTGGGTTAAGAGACAAACCGGAATTCTTAATTTTTCAAAGTGTTACTAGTAAACTGAATGAAACTCATTTTTCTACAAAATTCTAGAAATGACTGTTAAGCAATGAAGTATTTGTAAGTACATAAAAAATGTAAATCCTAGGAAAACACAGCATAAATGTGTTAAGTGGAAATCAAGTGGGACTAGCCAGTGAGGTGGCATTAGGCAGTCTGAGGGCGTGAGGACGGGCGGTGGCGTTGCCAGGGATACAGAATCCACCTCTTGAGAGGAAGTACTTCCCCGCTGCAGCAGGACCAAAAGCGGAGCTTGTGTTTGTGTGCTGAGTTTATTGACAGGGTGTTCTTGTGGTGGTGTGTTGGGTAGTTCCAGTGGAAGAATGTGTATTTTCCAGTTCTTAAGTAAAAAACAGATGCCTGCAGAAATGCTTGTTCTCAAAGGGAGGGCCAAAAACAGAAAGGGAAGGAGAGATGAACTGGCAGAGATTCTGATGGTGGAAGTTCCTTTTAACCCAGGTCCGTTGTGAACTTCCACTGTCCAGGGCCCTGCTGGTCCCAGGTGTGGGCGGGACACTGAGGCTTTGGGTATTCGATGCCGCCTGCCCCAGTCTGCACTTGGGAAGACGGTATCTGACAACCTGACGACTGTTACGTTAACCAGCTGGCGTTACTGTAGCGGACTCGTGCCTGATTGTGTAGCTTGTAATCTGGGACAGGACTTGCAAATCACGTTGTAAGCACTGGATAACATAGAAGGGCTGGATTGATTTTAGTCAGATGCTCATTTCACTAGGCCTCAGATTATGGTCCACAAGTCAGCAGCATCAACAGCATGTAAAACTTGTTAAAAATACAAATTCTCGGGCCCAGCCCAGACGCTCTGAAGCGGACACTCTGGAGGCAGGCCCAGCGACGTGCTTTAAATGAGCTGTGCAGGTGGTTCCGCTGCCCGGGAAGCCTGAGGACTGTTCTAGGTCTTTTTAAAAAATCAAGCTACATTTTGATTCTAAATTTATATCAAATGCCTTTAATTCGACCTGAACTTAACTCTCAATTAATGAGATGGTATTCCAAGAATTGAAGGTTTAGATTTCTTATGGAAGCTTACGAAAGGGGTGTGGAATCTGCCAGCGTGGGTAGCAGGGGAGGGTTTTACAGCTTGTGCACTTTAAATAGAAGCCAAGATACAGAAGCATTTCCAAGAATACTGTTTCCCATTGTGAGCTTCAAAATGCATGAGTTTGAGAGTTCTATTTTGAGGAAGCCCAACTAATTCAGTTTAATTTGGCTTCTCTCCCAGGTTTATCTGAGCCCAAAGCTGCTGCCACTTTTTTTTGTTTTCAATCATGAATCCTTTAAAAATGCTAGGTGGTTGTGCTCGAGAAATGCTGGGTTAGCATTTTGTAGACACATTGGAGGCTTCTGGTGGCTGGGTGTTCATGGACACACACTTCTGACACTTGAGTGGTTCTCGGGTACAGATTCTAGCGACTTTTGTGCTGAACTTTTTTTGTGTGTTTGTGCATCAACTGCTTCAGATGCTAATGGCAGAACTGGCTGTGGACCTAAAGTTCCTAGCCCTCAAGGAGGGGGGATAAAGGTGGTTGGCAAGACAAACCTCTTGTGTAAATAGCAAACTCGGTGCCAAATTGATTCATGCCAGCGGTGGGTGCATGTCCTCTTCTCTCACAGCTCCTTGCATTACTGCCACGGGTGGAAGGAGTGGATGCCCTTCACCAGCATGTGTGGATGTTGCTGCTGTCGGTGTCCAGAAAGCAGGAAACTCACTGCTGAGTGTTGACCTCTCTGCTAGTGTTTCTTACACTCTGCAGATCATTTGGTTCACTCCTAGATGATGTTTAATCCTCCATCAGGCTAATAGGAAAAAGTCCCTTTTCGTCGTCCTATGGGTTGTGTCTCTAAGTAGGTTCTTAACGTTTTGTTTTGCAGATTATCATGGCAAAACCAGCGGGGGGACCCAAGCCTCCCAGTGGGAAAAAGGACTGGGATGATGACCAGAATGACTGAGTGGGCGGCTCTCACGTGGGTGCTGGTGCTGTAAGAGTTGGCGGCTGGTTTCCTGTTGAATGGTCTCCTCGGCTGCATTATATATTAAACGTGTTGTTAGCAAAGCCTCGTTGTCTGGTGACTACTGTCCTGGGGTCTAAGTGATCTGACTCTGCCCTGTTCATGACACACAGGCAGGTCACCATGGCAATTAGGGACCTATTTCCAACGTGTGTCTGGCCTGCTGCCTGTTCTTGCGTGTTTCATGAGGACGTGGCTATGCTGTTTTCCACACTGAAGGCAGGGCTGAGAGGTTGTGACAGACACCAGGTGACCCACCCACACCACACAGCATTTACTGTCTGGCCTTTCCTGGGAGTCTGCTGATTCCTGGGGTACATTTTTCAGTGTTTGTTTTTCTTACAACTCAGGAAATCTAAGCGTCTGAGTAATTTATGAGCAATGAGCAATGAATACAAAGTACAAAGATGCAGTACAACTGAAACCGCACCTCCTGGCTTGTGCAAATTAAACAAGTCAGGATTCACAAAGCAGATCTTAAGATCCGTAAAACTGATTATAAGGACATAGAACACCATATGTTTTAGATAGCACTTTGAAACTTTATATTGGTATTCCAAAGGGATTTTGGAAGCACTACAGTGGACTGGGTTCAAGATGAGCTCGGCAAGTTGTGAAGGTGACAGGGGCTTGTTACCATCAAAGAGACCCTCTGACTTGGAGTCCACGGGCCTGGTGTCCTTGCAGCTCTCAGGCTGCGTTGGACTCAGAAGTGCTGGCTACCTGGTAAAAGGCGTTTCCTGGGAGAGCAGCTTGCAGGCTCTTTCTGGCACAGTGGCATTAAAGGGACCTGGTGCCCCATTAGTCTCACGAGTGTGGCCTTGGTCCAGCTCATCACACAGAGCCCTGCAGTCGGCCTGCGCCCAGCTGTGCACACAGGCCTCAGAACTGCAGGCGCACGCTTTCTGCCAGAGATACATCACTGCTGACATCCAACACCTGTGCTTGTAAAATTAACACGAGTGGTCAAGTACGATCAGCCAGTACAATGATACATGATAGGGTTAGTCTAAGTAATAAAGCAAGGTTTGGGGGTAAGTCAGTTTATTGATGCATGTTACCCACCACCACACACGTTACCCAGAGCACTTGATTCAGAGTCCACACAGGACCGGGAAGCAGGAGTGAGAAGCCACTGACAGAACTGTGGTCAACCTGCAGGTACTTGCCCTTCGGTATTTCAGCACGTACGACTGCTTCTGGCATGGACTCAATTCTAAGCGAACATGATCTAGTCTTTACTTTTTATTACTCTTACAGCTCTTGTAAAAACCTGAATGCGTTTCCAGAGAAAGCACTTCTCTGGAAGTGCTGAAACTCAGAGGATTCTCTCATAAAACAGGAGGTACGCCTGTGAGTTCAGCACTTTATCTGTAGACACAGCGTGTACGTGGGTGTCGCTGATGTGAAACCACTGCCCTTTGGTTGACTCCATTTCAAAATCTGCCAAGGAAATGGAAAATGAGGTGTAAATGGAGAAGTTCAGGTTCACTGTTGCTTGGTTTGCTGCTGGTGTGCTGAGTGCCAGAGCCCTGCAGGCCTCACCTTGTGGGACGTCCCCGTGGAGAACGAGATCACACAGGCGAGTGTTTGCCGCTCGCGCCTTACTGTAGGCGGTGTAGTGCCCGGACCGCATGGTGCCGCTGTGCTCCACGACTCCGTACAGGGAGTACAGCACCCTGGTGCTTTCCTCGGCAACATTCTGTAGGAACAAACAGGGTTCAATCGTTAGTTCTCGTCCCACTTATGCAGGAAACAAGGGCAAGACACGTTTACCCTACACAGTCTGACCTCCATGCCGAGGACCCGTGCGTCTGGACTTGACCTGCCTACCTTGTCTCCGCCTGCCGAGTCTCGTCCCTCGTTACTACCAGGCGGTTGTCACTTTTTCCAGAGGCCACCTGATCAATCTGTCTTAGTCTAGAAACTTCTGTAACAACCTCCCTGAATGTCTTGAGTGTCAGGCTCAGGTAATTTCAAAAGTCCTCAGCCATTCTGGCACCCTGGTTTCTGCTCAAAATGGAAGTTAAACTTGCTACAGCAGGGAGCCAGCACTCGGACTGCATCTCAGAACCCACCCTCGGGGTCTGTGAGGGGTGCTTGGCCTGGCCAGCCTCAGCCGTGCAGAGTGGAGGCAGCCTGCTCACCGCAGGACCGCGTGGGCGTGGACGGCCCTTCCCGACAGGCCCCCTGCCCCGCGGTGCTGCTGTGCCTCACCCTGCTCTGACCGCTGCCCCATTTGCTGAACTAGATGCTGCTTCACCCCAAACCCAGTCACCCTCCTCGGGGACCCCAGCGTCCACCAGCGACCCTCAGCACTGTCACTGCCATCCATTTCAGCCGAGTCACTCGGAACTGTTCCAAATGCCCACTGGTGTCCAGGCTCAGTTCACAACTCACCCGCCCCCCCAGCCCTCGGCCCCCCTCCCCGCAGCAGGACCTCCTGCCTTGTTGCCTCTCGGCCTCTCGGCCTCCTTCCCGGGTAACACCTGGGACTTCAACACTCAAAACAGAGTGCAACAGCAGCACCGGGGTGACCACACAGCCTGTCTTCTCCACCTCGAGCCCCTTGTTCTTTCTCGACAGCCGGCCCCAGCCCCCACTGCAGGGAACGAAGGCACAGCCTAACGACAGCAGGCGCCCGTTCTCCCGGTTCATGGACGATGCGCTGACCTGGGGTCATCAGGTCCTTCCCGCCTCCTCCCGGGTCTTCCTCAGTCAAGTATCTTCACCTTCTAGATTTCGTCTTGAACTCTAAACCCATGTAATATCTCTCAGACTTTAAAAACAAGTGTTCACGCATCTGCCACTTTTCCTTTTCAACAAAAACACTAACGGAGAAGTCCCCAGCCTCTGGGTCATGGTTAGAACCGTTAGAACCAGGCCGCACAGCGGGAGGGGAGCGGCAGGCAGGTGAGCAAGCAAAGCTTCCCTCCTGTTACTGCCTGAGCTCTGCCTTCTGTCTCCCCGCCTCCGCAGCCCGGAAAAGACCGTCTTCCAAGAAACTGCTCGTTGGCACCGAAAAGGCTGGGGACTGCTGCTCTAACCTGTGTTATTCCCAGTCCGTCACTCGTGTCTCCACCCGCAGAAGTAACCAGCACTTTCTGAAACATTTGCCACAACCTCTGTGCCGACTAATCCTAACTATTTTCTGGTCTTTTCTTCTAATATTCTGACACTGAGGGCTCTTGGCACTTTCTCTAGAGCCTGAACACAAGGTGTTGGCATTTTAGGCAAAAGATGGGTTCTTCGTGACTTGTTCTTCGTGACCTGGGACTCAACACTAGTGCCACCAAAAGCTGTTCACCAGCAAAGACGGCAGTAGCCTATGAACATACTGATTACAATTCGCTCTGCCCTCCAGCTCTCAATGCATCTCAGAAAACTTCAGATGGGGAGGAAGGAGGATTTCTATCATTTCAAGTTTCGTAAGTAAAGACTTAACATACTTATGCTGATGTACTCTGATTCTCCAGGTCCTCAACCTGGAGACCGCTGAGACGCCAGCATTTCCTGCTTTCACCGTGACCTGTGCGCTCGTGTCCAGACCCCACCTGCAGCCCAGCCTCTCTGCCCCGGGCCTCGGACATGTCTGCCCAAACGCCTCCCAAACACTGCCACATGAATGGCTCAAGAATGTCTGAGAGTCGATGTACCCCGAACTGAAGACCTCATCCTTTTTCTACCCACCCTTCTTCCCAGGCTTCCCTCCTCAACTCCAGACGTCCCCTCTGCCCACACGTCCAGTCACCCGCCCAGGCCCAGG
The DNA here is from genome assembly GCF_004126475.2 of Phyllostomus discolor. Classification (NCBI taxonomy): domain Eukaryota; kingdom Metazoa; phylum Chordata; class Mammalia; order Chiroptera; family Phyllostomidae; genus Phyllostomus; species Phyllostomus discolor. Next base: position 116,528 of record NC_040904.2, on the reverse strand, counting down.
GTCACACTCGACCCCCTTCCCGGGTCACCCTCCGCGTCTACGGAGAGGCTCCACCTCGTCTTCCAGACCAGAGGGCCGCTGTCTGGGCTCATCCGCAGCCTGAGCTCTCAACAGCCTCCCAACTAGCTCCCCTGCCTCCAGTCGACGCCACCACAGGTCTGCCGTGACACTCTCCTGTGGCTCCCCACCGAGGACACGGACCCGCAAGACCCGTCTCTGTGGCTCCCCACCGAGCACCTAGTAGAGCCTGGCTCCTCCAAACCCTCGTGCCTGGCCCCGTTCTCAGGCTTTGTTCCCCACGCTCCGCCAGCCCCGCACTGGGAGCGCCAGAGCTGCCCGCAGCCCCACACCACTTCCCACGGCTCTGTTCCTTCCACACCAGCTCCTGCTGCTGGGGCGCCGGCCGAGGCACGCCCACCCCGCAGAGCCTCTCCAGAACCACTCCCACCTTGTGCTCACACACTGACCATCAGCCACGTTAAACGGACATCACCCACTACTGTGTCTGCTTAGCTCCCAAGACGACGTCTGCCACAATAATGAGGGTTCAAACAAACGAAGTGAAATAATAAACCTAACATTCAAAACGGAAGGAACAGAAATCAAAGACCCACTACCCAGTGAATTCTCACCAACCTCACACTTATGCGAGTTGCTGTTGCAGTATTTGGTAAGACATGATTTCCCTTCAAAGGATTTTCTGAAAAGGACCACTTCTACCTACCTTACATTTAGCGGTACAAAAAGGAGCCAAATCTAATATTTCTGGAAATCTTATGTGTTTGTTAATTTTGCGCAGGTTAAAACCAGCCTAAAAAAGAGGGATAACAGATTAAGTTATTTTCCTGCAAAAGCAAGGCATGTTAAGTAAACTGGAGCCCCACTGCGGCGCCCAAAAGCACAATACCCAGCCCTAGTCCAGTCTTCTTCGCCCCTCCCTGACAGGAACCGTGTGAGAGCTGTTTGTCCTGCGAAGTGCCCCCCCCCCCCCACCACGTGCACATTCAGGAAGCTGCTCCTGCAAGAAAACCTCAGCGTTTCTGCTTTGGCCACCCGGCAAAGTCAGATTGTATCGATGTTTTGATGCTTAAAACTAAGCCATAGCAGAATACTTTTTGGGGAAGCACTCTGACCACACTGAGGGAGCTGTCCCCAGAGACCCAACCCATCTGATGAGCCCACAGCACCCACAGGAAGGGAACATTCCGGAGGCATTTGGGGAACTGGGAAGTGAAAGAGAAACTCGTACTACTCATGGCAGAAGTCTTCTGGAAGAGCCGGAGTAACTGAAGGATGAAGTCCAACGTCTGTTTATCAAATTACCACACACAAAACAGAAACACGTCACTTTCCTAGGTGTGGCATGTGACTAGTGAACTGGCCTTTTTCTCAAACCAAAAATTAAGGTGAGCGACAGATGCTAATGTTACTAAAAAGAGCAACATGAGTTCCAGTAAAACTGCAGAAGAATTGTGTCTAAATTTGTCCACCTTGACAGGCATCTCCATCAAAACATCTGCCTTAGCAGTATGAATTATGTTTTACTTTCCTACTTCTTTGAAGTTAGAATTGGGAAATAACAAAAACAAAGAAACAGTGGTAGTTTGAGACATTAACAAATAAAGCAGATGTTACGTGTTTAAGACAAATTTTTTAGGCAACAAACAAGAGGTACCTGCTGAAATCTCTTTAAATGAAGGGTGAGAACAGGAGGAGCGAGAGAAATGAGCATCTGCTTTTGGGCATTGGTGTAAACATGTTTCCTTTCACCTAAAAAAAGGAAAAAAATTTCAGCAGTGTGAAAACCAGTTTGGAACTCTAAAGCATTCAGCTCCTATAGAGTCATTTCAGAAATCAGAAGACAGGACAAGCATACTTTTGGAAGGACCAAGTAAACACTTCTGGCTTTGTGGACCAAGAGGCCCGATGAAGGGTATTTTGTAAGTATTTATATTTAAGACAAAAACTTCCATAAGTTTTTACTGATATAATTCAAAATATAATGCTAATCAAGTTTGACTGCTGTCTGCTGAAGAATGAAGTTATTTTTGGAGATAATATTTAATTGGGGTTCAAAGTTAGTGTTTTCTACCATAAAATCATTTTCAAAATCTGTAAGAACCGCTTTAGCGGTCTTTTAACAGGCAGCAAGCCCAAACTGGACCTGTGGACGACAGTTTGCCCACAGCAGCCCTAAGCACAACCGCTGTGAAATCAACAGTTCACTCTTCGTACTGACGTGTAAACATGTAAAAGCCAGACTTTAAAATGGTCAACAGGCAGCACCAGGCACCTGCCCATCAACAGGCAGCGCCTCTTGCTCCGTGTCTGAGGGAGATCACAGGAGAGCCTGTGCCCTGGACCCCGCAGTCCCTTTGGGGTTCCCTGAGGAACCCCAGGACGGCTTCCTGGGGGCCGGCAGGGCGGCCGTCCAGAAGCTGGCGGCAACTGCGGAAGCACAGGAGCCGCGCGGCCTGTCGGGACGCTGCTGTGAAGGCAGCACGCGGGCAGGCTGGCTCAAATGCAGGCGGCCCCCCCCACCCCCAGCAGACTATCTACGTGGAAGATGCCGTGCAGGTCCTGGCCCGGTTCGAACGGGACTGCCTACCGATGCCACGCAGACGTGCCCAAAACACCGAGGCTACTTCCTGCGAGGGGCCCAGTACCTTTCAGATTTGCCTTCGGGGCACTGAGCTGTCTCCGGGTGCACGCTTCGCACAGCAGCTGGTTGGCACCTCGGAGCTCCTCGTTCCGGGTGAACTGGTACAGGCAGTGCTGGATGCAGCCGTCGTCAGCGCCGACGGCCTGCCTGCTGGCGAGGGTGCAGAACGCAGTCGCCGGGTCTTGGTTCACCACCTCATACACCTTGGTCCCGGGAGCAGGGCTGCCGTTCATAATCTCTACGTGTATGTCGTCAGGGTGAAGAGCAGCATCCAAGTTCAGGTTCCTGAAACCCCTCAAAATGTCCTCTTCCCCAGGGCCCCCATCTTCCACACAGGCACCGTTTAAATTCTCAGGATGTTCGGCGGGAGATGGCGGAGCCTCCAGATCGTAATCCACATCCACTTCCTCTGTGCACTTCTGATTGTCAGTTACACTTTCTACCATATTTTCTTGGTCATTCAAGTCTTTCTGATTAACACAATATTCTTTATTGATAACTTCTTCCTGTGAGACATGGTCGGATCTAATACCCACTTCTCCCTGAACTGACATTTCAGCGTCACATTCATTGTCTTCAGGATGGTCAATAGTACAGATATCATTTAAATGAAGAACTTTTCCTTGAATTTTTTGTTGCCTTCGCTGGTTCTGTGTAAAAAGCATGAAACATTTTTTTAAAGAGAAAAAAAAATTTTAAGGATTTTATTTATTTATTTTTAGAGAAGGAAGGGAGGGAGAAAAACAGAGAGAGAAACATCAATGTGCAGTTGCTGGGGGCCGTGGCCTGCAACCCAGGCATGTGCCCTGACTGGGAATCGAACCTGCGACACTTTGGTTGGCATCCCGTGCTCAATCCACTGAGCCACACCAGCCAGGGCCATAAAACATTTTTTAAAGAAATAAAAGAGTGTACATATACCACATCAGGTTCTCTGGCTTATTAATAAAATATAACAATAAGAAAAAGCTCATTCCCAGAATTTATCCTAGAAGTTCCTTTACTCTCAGGAACCAAATACATTATGAAGAGGAGCCCTTTAACTGAAAGCAGGAATAAACCCTCCCTGACCATCACAGCGCTGCCACACGGGGGTGAAGGAGCACGTCCGGGGCATGGCGTCCGTCCTGAGGGCGATCTGGACAGGGGAGCAGACTGCAGCACCCTGCAGGGGCTCCGCCGCCACAAGCGGCCCAGGCCCACGTTCCCCAAGGAGACACGGCGGCAAGTGCTGCCTGGAACATGGCAGCTTCCTTCCCAGGACATGTTCTCTGATGCGCTTCGGTCAGAAATGGGTCCACGTGAAACAAAAAGGACACACAGGTGTATGACAGAACTATACCCCTGAAACCCGTGTCATTTTACTAGTCAATGTTCAATTTAAGAAATTCCCCAATAAGTTCAATTTTAAAAAATGGGAAAGAATATGAGTTACTACTTTAAAGAAAAGGAAAAATGACTTTTTAAAAGAATTTATTTAGTTATTTTTAAAGAAAGGGGAAAGGAGGGAAGAAGAGAGGAAGAGAAACATCAATGTATGGTTGCCTCTCACACGCCTCCTACTGGGGACCTGGCCCACAACCCAGGCATGTGCCCCGACTGGGAATCGAACCAGCAACCCTTTGGTTTACTGAATGACACCCAACCCACCGAGCCACATCAGCCAGAGCACAAATGACTTGCAAACATAAAAATATGGTTAACCTCATTTATATTAACATAAATGGAAAATAAATTTTACTAGGTTAACAATTTCCGTCCCTCACACTGGCAGAAATCAAGCAGTCTGATGACACACCACTGTCGAGGGTGAGGAGAAACGACGAGTCTCCCGTGTTGCTGGCAGTCATAAAAACTGGTACAGCCTTTGTGGAGGGCAACAGGGTCATATTTATCACATCTACAAATGCAATCCCTCTTCTCAAGATGGCCCCTACAGACGATATACGTGCTTTTAAGGACGTTTCCATGACAACTGGCCACTTATACAACGGTGGCCCTGGGAAATAAGGGAGCTGAAGCACCCCCAGCACGGCGGCCCCGAGCGAGGCGGGGAGCCACGCCGCCCCGGACACACAGGGAGCACACCGACGCGTCCTCGAGGAACTGGCCTACAGGCAGGTGTCAGAGGTGGCTCAGGGGCAGGCAGGTGTCAGAAGTGGCTCAGGGGCAGGCAGGTGTCAGAAGTGGCTCAGGGGCGCAAAGCTGCAGAAGAGGCAAGGAAAAAGGAAACCGCAGAAGCAAAGCAAGAATTCCCAAGGAAATTCACAGTGAAGGGCTTAGCAGAAGCTTTTGCAGAATTTAACGTGCTCCCTAGAAAGTCTGGAAACAGGGACCCCCACACAACAGGCTTCTGTTAGCCCAGCGGGATGTCCGCGGCGCCCTGTCTGCTCACGAGCAACTCTGTGATGAGAAAAAGGAACGAGCCACGCCAGCCCCCACGGACGTGTGTCTGAGCTGAGCGGCAGCCCCCGAAGGAGCCTTGGGCAGGAACCTCGGGAGGTGTCCCGAGGGAGGGCTGCGGTCCCAGGTGGTGACGGCTCCAGGTGCGTCACTGCCTGAAGCCCTTCCAGGGGCCAGGATGGGTGGGGGGGGGGGACGGAGACAACTGACCCTGGGACGTCCTGCCTGTGCACGCTTGAGTCTTAGTTTTTAACAAAAAAGGTCTTCAAAGTTTTTTAAATTTAAAAGTAGAAAAAGGTTCACAGGCCCTGGCCAGGTAGCTCAGTCAGAGTGTCTTCCCACTGCGCCACGGTCGCAGGCCCCGTCTCTGCACAGGGCACACGCGGGACGCAACCAATGAGCGCACACACCCGTGAGTGAAACAAGAACAAAATGATGTCTCTCTCTCTCTCTCTTCCTTCCTCTCTCCCTAAAATCAATTTTAAAAAGAAAAAAAGAAGCATACACAATAATAATATGAAAAAGTAAAATATTTTTGTGTAGCTTACAATGTGCTTTTAAGCTCATTGTTATTTAAAAATTCTTAAGGTTATTCTTTAGAGTAATTCTTTTTATCAACTAAAAAAGGTACAGTAGGCTAAGGTTAACCGATTACTGGAGAGAGAAACCACCTTTTATAAACTCAGTGGAGCCTGCACGGACTCCCAGTGCTTCTCGGGCCCACAGTCGTGCCCAGTCTTGCCCCCTGCTCCGTCCCGGACTTGCCCAGAGCACCTTCCAGTCCTGCCAGCTCCGCCCTGCCCCTGCCCCGTGTGGGCCACCACTTCTGTCTTTCACCCTGTGTTGTCATGGCCCCTTTTCTAGGACACAGATCCTGGAATGCACTTGCATGGCAATGTCTACAGGACTTGTCACAGTGACACGCTGCACAGACTTGTGGCCCGGGAGTGATCGGCTGCACCACACAGGGGTGTAAAGTGCACCCTGTGATATTCACACAACAAAGCAGCCCCAGAGCTCCTCTCTAAGACTGTCCCGTGCTGTTAAGCGACACAGAATGGTGCAGGGTTAGTCCTACAGCACTGGCCATGACAGCGAAGCAATGCAGACACCCTCAACCAACAAAGAAACGGTTCGATGAGCTGTGGTGCCTCTGTGAAATGCAATACCAGAGAGGTGTCAAAGAACTGACCTATGCCCTGAAATGGAAAGATCTCCAAGAATATAATTAAGTAGAAACAAATGAAAAACAAGGTCTAGAACTATACGCACAACTGGTAAAAGGAGGGAAAAAAACAAGACTACATGCTTGTACTTGACCATATTCTCCAAGAGACTCTAGAGGACAAGAGACTCTAGAGGACTCTAGTGAACTCATGGAGAGGTCGTCAGTGTCACAGAAGGACAGGGCTCGGGCAAGGGGCAAGGGGACTGGTACCATGTGCCTGAACTTTTATTTTTTGTTTATTTTTAAATATTAAAAATAATTAATGTTTTTAAAGTTTGAATGTTGTCCTGGCAGTGTGGCTGAGTGGAATGAGTGCTGGCCTGTGAACCAAAGGGTCCTGGGTTTGATTCCCAGTCAGGGAACATGTCTGTGTTACAGGCCAGGTCCCTGGTGGGGGGCGCACAAAAGGCAACCACACACTGATGTTTCTCTCCCTCTCTTTCTCCCTCCCTTCCCCCGTCTAAAAATAAATAAATAAAGTCTTTTTAAAAAACGCTTGAATGTGAATGAATAAAAAAAGCACATGGAGGCATAGGCAGATACACTGTGCCTCCTCACACAACTGAAAGAAGAACAACAATTTAAAAATAAAAAACAACCAGAACTGATAGAAAAATCGAACTGTAGGAAGTCTGACAACCAAGGAGTTAAAGAAGACACACCCATCCAAACTGGCAGGAGGGGTGGAGACGGATGCGAGGAGAGGGCTCGCACCAAGGTGGTGGCTGGAGGACAGGCAGGCAAGGCTGGGGCTGGCCAGCAAGGCCATGGTGGTAGTTGGTGGAGTGGGAGATCCCACATTCATGTGTAGATACACCGGGAGGAACAACTAGGGAGCGAGATAGATCGTGCAACCCAGAGCTCCAGCTCCTGGAAATAAAGCCTCAAACCTGTGATTGAAAACACCTGTGGGTGTTCAGGCGGCAGCGGGAGAAACTCCCAGCCTCACCGGAGAGTTCCTTGGAGAGACCCAGAGGGTCTTAGAATGTACACAAGCCAACTCACCTGGGAATCAGCACCCACTTTGGGCCCACTTTGCTTGTGGGTAGCGGGGGAAGTGACTGAAATCCAGCAGAGAGAGGAGCAAGTGCCACTGTTTCCTCCCAGACCCCACCCCCGCACACAGCATCACAGTGCAGCAGGGTGGGTTGTACCACCCAAGTGAATACCTAAGGCTCTGCCCCTCATATGTAACAAGTGCGCCGAGACACAAAAAAGATAACCAACCTATTAGATGCACAGTTCAAAGCACTGGTGATCAGGATGCTCACAGAATTGGTTCAATTTGGTCGCAAATTAGATGAAAAAATGAAGGCAAATGGAATAAGTGAAATGAAGGAAAATGCACAGGGAACCAACAGCGATGGGAAGAAAACTGGGACTCAAATCAATGGAGTGGACCAGAAGGAAGAAAGAAACAACCACGCAGAAAAGAATGAAGAAACAAGAATTCAGAAAAATGAAGAGAAGCTTAGGAACCTCCAGGACATCTTTAAACGTTCCAACATCCGAATTACAGGGGTACCAGAAAGAGAAGAAGAGCAATAAGTGGAAAAGTTATTTGAACAAATAATAAAGGAGAACTTCCCCATTCTAGCAAAGGAAACAGACTTCCAGGAAGTCCAGGAAGCCTAGAGAGCTCCAAAGAAGTTGGACCCAAGGAAGCACACACCAAGGCACATCATAATTACATCAGTCAAGATTAAAATGAAGGAGAGAATCCTAGAAGCAGCAAGAGAAAAGGAGACAGTCACCTACAAAGGAGATCCCATCAGACTGTCAGCTGATTTCTCAAAAGAGACCTTGCAGGCAAGAAGGGGCTGGAGAGAAGTATTCCAAGTCATGAAAGGCAAGGACCTACATCCAAGATTGCTCTATCCAGCAAAACTATTATTTAGAATGGAAGGGCAAGTAAAGTGCTTCTCAGATAAGGTCAAGTTAAATGAGTTCCTCGTCACCAAGCCCTTATTAAATGAAATGTTAAAGGGATTTATCTGAGAAAAAGGAGATAAAAAATATGAACAGTAAAATAACAGCAAACTCACAATTATTAACAACCACACCTGAAACAAAAGCAAAAACTAACTAAGCAAACAACTAGAACAGGAACAGAACCACAGAAATGGAGATCACATGGAGGGTTAGCAACAGGGGAGTGGGAGGAGGGGAGGGGGGAAAAGGTATGGAGAGTAAGTAGAATAGATGGTGGGTAGAAAATAGACAGGGGGAGGTTAAGAATAGTACGGGAAATGTAGAAGCCAAAAAACCTGTCTGTGTGACACATGGACATGAACTAAAGGGGGGGAATGTGGGTGGGAGGGGGTGTGCAGGGTGGAGGGGAGTGAAGGGGGGAAAATGGGACAACTATAATAGCATAATCAATAAAATATATTTTTAAAAATAAAATAAAAAATTTAAAAAAGATACAAAATCAGAGAGGCACCGCTTTCTGCCCAATGACTCACCTTGGCTTGCTTCTTGGCTTGCTTCTTGGCTTTCTTCTGCAAGTGCTTACTCGTTCCCGACAGAACATCCTTTCTCTGTTTCATGTAACTGTCGTTATCTTTTTCTTCCTCGCTGTCCTTATCTTCATTCTCCATTGTCTTTTTCAGATTTTTATCATTTATACTTTTCTTACCACTCTTAAAAATACGGAGAAAATATGGCCCGAAAATAAAATTTTACAACTACTATTTGGTGAACAGATTTCACATTAAGTATTTTTCTACTCCTATTGTACACTATTTTATTTACATAATGTTTGAAAATGTATCTAGGACAAAATCCATTCACCTCAAATACTAAGAAGCAATCTCCACATACTAACAAACAAGTAAACGAACAGTAAAAAAAGTAACTGCACACGGAAGTTGGATGGAAAAGAACAGCATAAGCCACGCCAGGCCCACGCTGCACCACAATGCAACTGTGCCCGTGTCCGAAGGCACTCTCTGTCCAAACACAGGCATCTCTTTTTATTCATTTCCTTCTGTGCATGCAAGTGGCAGTTTTAGACAAAGAGAAAATAAACTAGATTTGGTAAGACATTAATCACTAAGTTACAGTGATTAAAGGGACTCCTAGTCCATATTAAGTTGAACAATGATTTGTCCAAAATTCACAACATGTTCTCTTTTTTCCTACTACTACCAGCAACCAAATTAATATGGCTTACAACTGAGGTGTTCTGTATTAACACTTATGAACACTTACGACTGTAAGGGATTTGTGGTTAGTCTGAAATAACAAAAATAGTAAGTTTTAATATAAAGGAAACATGTCCCTAGATGTAAACTAATCAAGATAACTATCTACAAAGAATTCTAAACACTCTCCTCTTTTTTATGCATAAAAAAAGTACCCTGTTCTTTGTCCAACTATTTGAATTTCTTCTATCTCGAATACACTTAGAAAAACTCTCCACAGGCTGATAACGTACAAACTTGGAAAAGGTGACAAAGCTTCCCCATAAAACCTAACACAGGAAAAACATACTTAAATAAAATGAACTCTGGGGTCTTACCTGATCATCTAAAACTGGCAGAGACAAGTCAAGGAAAGACTCATGAACCAAGGAGACCTTAACCAACCAAAAAAGAAAACGTAAAAGGGAGGAAAAGATGCACTGTAAACATGACGTAGGGAGGTCATGGGGGCTGGGGCTCAGCTGCAACATACGGAGCAAAGAAGACGGGACGGGGAACACAGCCCTGAGGACCCGGGTCAGGGAACCAAAGCAACGTGTTACCTCACTGCTACCCGTGTCAGGAGTGCTCACAGGTTCCACAAGGAACTACGCACGTTTGGGGACTTAAACCAGGAAGAGCTTATGGAATGAGACCTTTCTGTTTCCGAAAGCCACAAGTGACAAACTACATCTACGTAGCAAATCTGTCGCACACGACCCCAACTTACCGTTCCACATTCATCACACATGATCGTGCTAGTCAGTTCACCCCCAAAGATGCGGTCCACGAAACTTGGTGCTGATGTTTTCTTTTCATAATCTGTAAGGGGAAAGAAAGTTCATCAAATGTATTTGTAGAATTAATTAAATAAGCTAAAACTACTTACTTAACCTCTCTAACCCTAAAATTGTATTTTTATTTTCCTATCTCAGACTTGTTTTTCTCTATTCATAATTACCATAATTTTTTTTTGCTAGTCAGTGGTGCACACAGCACTTTGGGGCATAACAGAATTTCACACCATCACATCTGGTGAGAAATAAAAAGTTCAGAGGAAGTTCCCATCCGAGATCCAGTCTGTGGGAAACACACTGTGCAAGTTGGTGAGGCTGCTGACCCACCTCCACTCGGAAAGCAAGCACACAGACGACTCTGGATGCTGCGCTAGCTCATCTCTACCTCTATGGCGGGTGGGTGGGGGGGTGCAAAAAATCCGAAGTTATCTTCTGGAGGGCAGGCCCTTGTAGGACAGGCTTCCCCTGCTAGGTGAGTGTTCTAGGAACCCATCTGGATCAGTGGATCACCTGGTGTTGTTGTGAGAGGCTGCGTTCGGCTTCGGTGAAATTTTTTTTAAGACTCTTTCACCGAGTTTGCCCATTTCATGATGGGTGATGATTTATGAGCGCACCTGCCCACCACACTGCGTTGAGTGTGCAGCAGTTTTCGACCAAAAACAGTGTGACCCCTGACCTTCACCCTCCCTATTCACCTGATCTCCCCCTGTGCGACTTTGTTTCCTCAGATGAAAAAATTCCTCAAAGGGAAACATTTTGCCGACATGGGCAAGGTGAAACAAAAAATGGCAGAAGTACTAAAAGGCATCAAAATTGATGAGTTCAAAAACTGTTTTTGAGCAGTGGGAAATGCATCTCGATAGGTGTATTGCATCAAATGGAGAGTACTTTGAAGATGACTTAGAATAAATACACAATTGTTTATAAATAAATTCTTTTTGGGGGTCCCCCCTCATAACATTCCAACATGCAACTTGCTTTGTGAATTCTAAGACTAACTCCATTTAAAAACAAAACAAGCAAGAAAAAAGTTCAGGAAAGTGCTTCAGACAAAATCTCCTTTTATTTCCCTTTGTTCCAAAAATAATCTCGATAAATTTAGCTTAAGGCATCATAACTTGATCACCTGATCACCTCTTTTACTAAATACATGAAATTCATGTGCTTTGTTCCAATGACAGAGGCCAGTTTCTATGGAAACACGTTTCCTGACAGACTGTGACAGCAAGAGAGAGTCTCTCTGTCCAGGCTGAGGTGCTATGTATTGATTTTAAATTGTGGTTCACAATACAGAAGCCACTAGTCACTTGTGGCCATTTAAATTTAAATTAATGAAAATTAAATAATAAAAATTTAGCTTCTTAGTTGCACTTCTCAGACTTGAAGGGCTCAACAGCCAACACATGGCTGTGGCATCGACAGGACACGGAGAGGCCTCCGTCACCACAAGCCCTGCTGGACACAGCGATGCTCGCCCCTGCCTGCCACGTGGTCATGAGAACAACGTGGCTCCACGCTTACTGAACCAACCACTGACGACTCCCACGGACAAGTGCAAGTCACTTATCACGCCAGTCAGAAGTCTAAGCTCTTCAGAAATGAAACTGTGATGTCATCTTCATTCTGTCTTTGTAAATTTCACTATACTATTGCACAAAAAGAATACACTAGAAGTTAAATTTTTCTAAAACATTCACCTTGAGTGTACTGAACGAATTTTTAACATCGATGGTGATAAAGAGAAGTTGCACATTAATAACTTTGGATGCAAAATAAAAGTGCCAGCACTCCTCTCCTACAGTGCAGGGGGATTCAACTATAGTAGTTTAGTTAAAAAAGTCAGACATTACCTTTAACTTTATTTTTTAGTTCTTCATCCAATTTTTCAGTAGAATTACCCAATGCTTTAAGAATTCCTTTACTCACTCTCTAAAAGTAATAAAATGAATACATGCATACTATTAAATTTAAAATTTTATAATTTTCTTAGAAAATATGTGATCAAGAGTTAGCTCCCCAAAGTTACTGAATAAAAATTAATACATCCAAAATCACATTTTCAAAATTAACTAAAGGAACTAAGAAGAACTATACTTACAAAACCACAAACCCATGAGTAAAGCCCGTCTTATCATTTCCTGATTTCCCCCGACTCGAACCTAAGCTTTCAGAACACGCCCCTCCCCCTCGGAGAGGCCGCTGACACAGTGTGTCCTGCAGGCAGCACGGTCAGGGACAGCGAAGGCTCAGCCTCCAGCAGTGACGGCCCAACTGCATCAGCACTGGGTGACCTTGAACTGGGCACTGAAGTTTCCTACATCTTAGCTCCAGAATCTACAAGGGGAGTAAACGGTTCCAGCATCTACCTCACAGAATGGCTGTGAGGTCTGAGTAAGGTCATTCACATAAAATACTAAGAACAGTGCTTGACATAAAATAAGGACAAAATAAATATTAGTTGTTACAACTACATTATTACTATTATTAATTATATTCCTATCCCCAAATATATTCCTTTCTACCCTGGGAATTAAAAACTTCAAAATGCAACAAATGTTCCCCTGACCTGAATGAATATACAGTACTTCCTCACTTATTGTCATCAACAGGTTCTGTGACTTTAAGCAAAATGACAAATAACGAAACCCACGCTACCAGTGACTAATCAATACAAAGAGTTGAGTCCTAAAGCGCCTCGTCGAGGTTCTGAGGTCAGAACATTGGGGGGGGGGGGGGGGGGGGCCAGGTTTCACTATCTGAGGGCCTCCTCACTGAGTCGCCCTCCGATCCGAGCTCTCAGGGGACAGGCCTGTAGGGCATTGTCCCTAAGGAACAACGATGCTGGAAATGTCACCCAAAACAGCAGCACAAAAAGGAGAGTCATTTCTAATTCTCCTCATTCATCCTCAGGACTAAAACACACTGGCCAAAAAGACTGGTGTCAAAAAGTTTTCCATCCAATGGCCTCAATAACAAGCTTTCATTGTTTTAATATTTAATACCCCTTCAAATATCAGATGACAGAGCAGCTAATGAGATGAAATTATGAAATACTCTGGTAAAATGTGCTAACTTGGTGTTCTTCCGCTCTCATGCCATCCAGCAAATACCGAAGCAGCTCCTGGCTGTCTTGCTGCTGATAGCCTTTAAAACGCACTGCTCTGCAGAAGAGGAAAAAAAAGAAAGAAAGAGAGAGAAAAGCAATGAAGAGTCTACTAAAACATGAAACCCATTTTACAAAATCTTAGGATCATATCCCAAATCTTTCTCAAGATTTCTGTGTAGTCCAACAACACCCTTGGCAGATTTTGTTTTCACACAAAGCACAGGCTTTTTAATCCAAATGAAATAAACAGCACTAAATGTAGGTACTGGGCTGCTTCTATGCCGAAAATTCCTCAGTGCCCGACCGCTGCACTGCAGCACAAGCCAGGCGGATACTCACTTTTTACAGACCTGGGCGAACAGCTCCTTGGGTGTCACAACGCCCTTCCTGGCCTCCTGCATCTCAGCGAGGAACTGGCTCATGGCCACCGTCAGAGGGCCTGGAGGCTCGAGGTGGATTTCCAAGGGCTCCTGAATTGGGCACAAAAAATCTTTGTTCCAGTTTTAGAATCATTTATTTTAGCAAAATGTAACTAGTCAACCCATAGTGCCAATGTTCCTGATAGAGCTATCCATTTAAAAGTTCAAAATGTGTATCAAAAGAGGTAGAAAGTTTCTGGTCATAGACTGTTTTATGAAGACTTCAGTTCTAATGTTTTAGTTTTAAATTATCAGGAACTTATACTACCTAAGATGAAAAGACCTAAAGCAAAACGTAAATATAAAAATGGATAAGGTAAAATTCATTTGCCTACATATTTGTCTGCCTAGCTTCACAAATACCAATAACATTCCTAAGAAGGATGCCAAACATGAGAGCACAGCAAAACATGGCAAAAACACAACAAATAAATGTAAAGTCCCCTGATAATTTCTGCCCTCGCTGGTGTGGCTCAGTGGATTGAGCGCTGGCATGTGAACTGAAAGGTCGCTGGTTTGAGTCTCTGTCAGGGCACATGCCTGGGTTGCAGGCCTAGTCCCCATTTGGGGGCATGCGAGAGGCAAATGATCCATGTATCTCTCACAGATCGATGTTTCTCTCCCTCTCTTTCTCCCTCCCTTCCCCTCTCTGAAAGTAAGTAAATAAAATCTAAAAAACAATTTTAAAAACATGTAAAGGCCCCTAATAATTTCTGTTAGTCTAATAATCTTTAACTTGGTAGCCTAAAGCAAGACAAACAAATAAGGTGCATGAAAATGAGTATCAATGCTGTAAAATAACTTAAAATATGGATACTCAGAGAAGAAAATCACTAATTATAACGAGAATTTTAAAGTACATACTGTTAGTGCCAAGTCAGGTGGTTCAATTTTTACAATGGCTCCAGACATTTTTACTTCTTTCAGTAGCTCTCTAAGCACTGGTGTTTGTGACAAATTCTGGAATATGAGGTGAAAAAGGAAAGTTATTTAAGAACAAAGCAATCCATTCTATCAAAACAGCAAGTCACTGCCAAAGCGGCAGATTCTCTTGTCTCTGTCTGGGAAGCAGAAGGCACTGGATGCTCCTTGGCCCATGCTCTGTGGCTGCTCAGCGCTCTCGCTCAGGCAGCTGGGCACCTGGGCAGGGCCCTGCCCCCGCCCCATACCCACCTGCACCCGGGGATTTGCTTCTCAGCTGGGCTAGCCTGTGCTCCCTGCATCTGAGGGGAAGTTCTCAGAGGGCAGAGGTCACTCTTGTTGCGAGACCCACTGCACCCTAGTGCTCAGCACAGTGTCTTACCGACACACAGCGTGAGCATTGCCTTGGGTTTTCTTTAAAACTGTAGAAATAAATCACTTAGGGGGAAAAACTCGACACTGTGGGTAACAAATATGGAAGCACAATTTGCAGAGAAAGAGCAGTAACACTGGTACCTGCATAACGGCATTGAAGAAGCACGTATTTCCCAGATTACTGAGACCCTTCACGGTGAGCTGGGAAGTAAAATTCGTGGGTGTTTCTTTAGCCATGTTTTCCTTTTTTTCTCTCTCTTGCTCATTTTTACTCTCTTTTTCTAATTTTTTATTTTCAAGTTCAATGTTACCATTATCTTTTGCTGCTTCAGAAAAAAAAGAGGAAACAATGATTTAGCAAAATGTGTGATACAGTCACACCAAGTGCAAAGCTATACTTGGGACAGTGCAGCAGGATTTGTGCATTTCACCTGCTATCATTATTTGCCACCTGTTTGATTTTAAACGTTTTCTAATAAATATAAATTATCGTCAAGAAAAACCAGTACATATATTCAAAACTGATATAAGCATTACCTGACAAATAAAACCAAAGAGGATATGCTTTTTAGCATAAGCCCCTTTTTAAATGCACTAAAATGTTTTACGAATGACTATCCATACCTCGTGAAATTGGAATATAAAGCAATCAAGTAAAAATGTGGACAAGAAAGAAATTTTTTAATGAATTCTGTGGGCCAAAGAATAATTCTGAAGTTAGGAATAAACAATTCTGGTTCTGCCAAAGATACATCTGTGATCATAAAAATCTAAACAAGCTTAAAGCTAGTAATGTATACCAGCCCAATTCATTATGTGTGGAAAACAGCTGAGAGTATCTGGTCTTTTGAAGGAATTACAAGCACTTCCCTTTTCTATCATCTGAGCAGAGGGAACTCGGGTCTGAAGCAGGTCTGCCTGCTGCCCCGTGCAGGGCGTGACTGCCTGTCTCTGGGCCTGAGTCCAGACTCTTCATCGCACCCGATTGGATTTCTCAGATTCCCTGCTAATCCTCATACCTCAGAATTACCTACACTCTCAGTTTCACACTCTTAAATCAAAAATAGTTTCACAGTTCAAAATCAACCATGATAAATGTTATTCAGCTACATGCAACGCTGGGTAATACGGTAAATTAAACATCAACGGATATATAAATCAACGTTGTAGTATAAATCAAGAAACGAGTGATTTTTTCTTACCTGATTCTGAAGTTGTAACACGGGCTTGTTTCCTCACATAATCAACCACTTGGCCCAACCGGTGTGAACTGCAGTACTGGACCTCATCGTCACACAGGTAACACCTGTGCCCCAAAAGACCACAGAGAGGAAGAGTGACAAACTGACAACCAAAATGAGGGACAGATTATATAATTCCTGGAATCCAAAGTGTGTAATCATCAAATTATTCCACTGGAGAAAATAAAACCTTGTATGTCTTCAGAAAACTATCCACATTATGGCTACATATAAATACTGTGAAAAAACAAACAAACATTTCACTGAAATGGCTATTTATGACATTAAAGTCATTTTTTCTATGCATACTTCAAAGTACAAACCTACATTATCAAAATTAACAAATTTTTATAACTGACAGATAATGTTCAGTGAACAGTGCTGTGTAAATGGTTTTCCAGCTAGTGTGGCTCAGTGGATTGAGTACAAGCCTGTGAACTAGAAGGTTCCGGGCTTGATCCCCAGTCAGGGCACATGCCTGGGTTTCGGGCCATGTCCCCAGTAGAAGCCGTGGGAGACGCAACCACACAGTGATGTTTCTCGATATTTCTCTCCCTTTCTTTCTTTTTCTCTCTCTCCCTCCCTCTCCCCCCGAAACTAAGTAAATAAATTTTTTTTTAATGTGAAAATGTTTTGATGTTAAAATATATGAAATACACAAAGCAGCCTGACATTTATTTTCATGCAAATTCATTTCCAAAGTTTTACAAGATTCTCAGTTTACTTGGAATTTGTTCTTAGCGTCTCAATTTTAAACTACCAATAAAAACTACCTACCATGTGCTTCACAGTGTCACAAGCAAGGAAAAAGGATGGAGCTCACTGAGCCTTCCACGTTACCACCACTTTCCTGTCTGTGCAACACTGAGCGAAAGCTTCTCAGAACATCACGCTCTCTAGCCTTCTGAAAGCGATGTTTAAACAAGTACAGACACTTTAACTTCCTTGCTCCTTAAACACTGCAAGTGCCTCGTTCTCCAGCACTTCCAACGATCCCCAGGCAGCGAGCGGGCCCCGGGGCTGCACTCACCACACACTCCAGCTGTCCAGGCTGAGGACCAGGCAGTGCGGGTCGGACCTGGGCGTCATGTAGTGCTTCAAAGCGTGCTGCTCCTGGGAGTCCCTGCCGCAGCCCTGCAGGATCACAGTCATGAACCTCAAGGCCACAGAAATCCGCCAGAAGGGGAGAGAATTCAAAGTCTATGATGAACAAGGAAGTGCCTCAAGAAATTCTGTCATTCTTATAGTCTCCAAAACAAGATGTTGGAGAGTCTGAAGAGAGTCTAGGTGCTGCTAAAACTCAGGCGCGGAGAAAACCACACGAGAACGAACTCTTCCCTCTAGTCTGCCCTCCCCCGCCCTGACCAGGCCATGCTGCCTCAGGCACTCACTGCGTCAAGCCGCTCAGACTCCAAACTGGCTTCCTAAATGGTGTTTCCTAACTTCTGCCTCTTTTGTCACATATAAATTCGGTTAGCCAAAACTCTGTTTACGTTTTTCCATGAAATAAAGGACACAATTTTCATTTTTACCAATAACTTTATTGATTTGGGCATTATGAGTATGTCAGCTCTCCCCTACTAGTGGTTTCCCACGCGTGAGACACCCCCGGCACAGAGGCGTCTGGACTGCCTGTGTGTCGGCACCAGGCCAAGCCCCCTGCACTGCAGGGCAGTGAGTGGTCCTGCTTCTGGAGCAGCTGGAATACACTCTGGAGGGGGATATCTCTCAATGGCTCATAACCCTTTAACTATGATATCAAACACTGCTGATTTAATTTATCCCACTCCACATTTAATTCTCAAATGAATTAAATTTGATGTTAATTTGCAGAATTAAAATACCATTGGAGAGCATTTGAAACATTCTTAAAACAAATTGAGAATACCTTGCTAAAAATGCAAAAGATAAACACAGAGGGACGAAAGGTAACAGTTACTATTGACACTAGGAATTTAAAGGGGAGCAAAATACATAAAATGTATAATAAGAAACATCTTCTGGAAAACTGAAGCAGCAAAATATACTCATGCTCACCGTATGAATGGAAGAGGTTCAATGAAAACCTTTCAAAGACAAATAAGTAAATACATTCTCTGCGAACAATTTTTAAAAAATTGTCTGACCAGGATGAGATTTCACTGTTCACGTATAATGGCAAACACACACACACACACACACACACACAAAACCCAAAACAACAAAAAACAAAAGGAAACAGGAACCCAGGGACAACGCCGACCGCTGCAGGGACGCAGAGGGCGCCGCATCACCGCCGGCAGGAGCGTGCAGCCGCACAGCCACTCTGGACAGCAGTTTGGGAGCGCGTCTTTGAAAACTAAACATTTAATTATCACATGATTCAACAGTTGCACTTCTGGGTATTTTTTCCAGAAAAGTGAAATCTTAAATTCACATAAATACTTGCGCAAAAATGTTCATAAGAGCTTTATTCAAAACTGCCAAAAAACGGGGTCGGCGCAGGCGTCCTGCAGAAGGGGACCAGTCGCACGCAGCAGCGGCACGGCTCTGGCAGGAAATGCTGCTCCCCGGGAAGAAAGGGCCGGCTGCCGGCACCCCGCCTGGACCGGTCTCTGGTCCGTGTGCGAGTGAGAAAGAGCCCGCCCGACTGCTGTGCGATGCGTGGTTCCTCGCACCCAACATTTCCTGAGGACACAGTTTAAGAAATAGCCGACGAGCGGCTGCCTGGGGCTGAGGGCAGGGATGGCCACACGAGGGCAGCAGAGAGGCCCACACGGTGTGGGGACCACTCGGCCTCAGCCGTGGTGGTGGTGGTGGTTATGGAGTCTCACACTCACACTCACACTCACACACACACACACACACACACACACACACGGACGCTCCAGGAAAAGGAAAACTCGGGAGACCCAAGACGCAGGGAGTGCGTCAGTGCTAAGGTACTGGTTGGGACGTATTCCAGTTTTGTACCCCATTACCACTGAGAGAGGCTGGGCAGCAGGTGCAGTGACATTTCCATGTTATTTCTTCCACTGCACATGATCTGTAATTATCTCAATAAAATTTCAACTTAAAAGCAAACTTTTAAACCATGGTCTCTGACTCATCTTCAGGCGTCATGGCCAGCAGCCCAGTTCCCTAACCCAAACCTGACTCGCCTCCTTGGAGGCGACTTAGAGGCGCTGGCCACCCACACCACAGCCTCTCCTGTCTGGGAGCCCCCCAGGGCCAGGGACTGCTTCCCTCAGCTGCCAGCTCACAGCTGTCTGTCCACCCCCAGGAATTATCCTCAAAGAAAGGGAGTGGCCTGGTCAAGGCCAGTCCCCCACCCCACCCCAGGGAACGCCCACTGAAGACTGCTCTGTGCCCAGGTGCCACGGCCAGAGGTCCTCAGACCCACGGAGGCCTGCAGCTCCACACAGCTCTCCCTCCCAGCTTCTGGGGGGGGGGGGGGTAGCAGCAGCACACACCCAGGTAAGGCACCCGAATCCCAGCAACCTCAGCCACAGCACCTGCCCCCAGGGAACACGGCAGGCGAGCTGGCACCCTACTTACCCTCCCTGTACCCAGGCGACACCTTCTAAAGGGCGGTCAGAGTAGAAAACCCCACACCAAGCAAAACCTAGGCATACCTGGTGGCCACATTTAAGACACAGCCAAACTGAAGGGCCTTCTTCCGTTGCTTCTTCCGATTTATCTTTTACTTTATTGTCCGTCTTACAGTCTTGGCAAATATTCCACTCCACGTTCACTAAGGCCTTTTTCAAACCACCTTGCTCCAGCCCTTTCCTAAGGTGTCTGCACACAGGTTCTGGTAAAACAGACAACACAGGAGCATGTGAGGCGACACGCGGCTGCCTTCGGAGAGTCTCAGAGCTCAGCGTTCGCGTGAACTTCCCAGGTGAGCTTACTCTGCACACAGATCGTCAGGTGATCTGATAACCCACATTTGTTTGACATCTGAATCAGTTGACTATGTGATAGACTTGACAGAAATTTGAAACTTTGCTGTTTTTTTGGTTCTGAGTATAACCACCACCACCAAAAGTTTACTTTAATTTATTTAACTATTTCCTTAAGTTCTAGTGTCATATTTATCATTCTCTTTATTTTAAAATGTTTGCAGAGCAGGCCTGTCCTTCAGGCAGCTGGCCCGGCGCTGAGGCAGGACCCAGGGAACCTAGAGTGATGGAGCCTCAGTGCATCTCGGGGAGGAGCTCACATTCCAGTAGGACGGACAGGGAAACAAACACATGTACAGCAACCTCCAAAACACGGTACAGCTGCATAAGGAGAGAAGGCTAAGTCCCCAAAAGTTTCACAACTGCATAGTACACTCAACAAAAGTTGCATCTGTTCAGCCTTAGAAAATACTAACCACAATTAAAATTTCCGGTACTAAGCCCCAGCTGGTGTGGCTCAGTGGACTGAGCGCTGGCCTGCAAACCAAAGGGTCGCTGGTTCAATTCCCAGTCAGGGCACATGCCTGGGTTGCAGCCAGGTCCCCAATGGGGGGGGGTGGGGTGCATGAGAGGCAACCACACCTTGATGTTTCTCTCCATCTCTTTTTCCCTCCTTTCCTCTCTCCCAAAATATAAATAAAATCTTTTTAAAAATTCTGATAGTAAATACTTACTATGAGCCTGAGACTGCGCTAAATGTTTTGCACACATTATCTCATTTAATTCTCACAACTATCCTGGCAGAAGTCACTGCAATCTCCAATGACAGATGAGAAAACTAAGATTTCCTGCCCAGTGTCACATAGCTACTAAGTGGCTAAGCCAGAATTTGGACTCAAGTCTTTTTTACTTCAAAGCTCACACTTTAAACTATGACCTCAGAGATTAAAAGCAATCTGAAAGGACATGTCCAAGGAGCAAAGGCACAGGGTATAGAATGTAGAAGTGTGTGCTGTCCCCTCGGAATGGCAGGCACACCTGTGTAGACACAAGCAGCTGGGGCTGGAAGTGCTTTTGGGAACAGGTCAGTAAAGGGCTCTGAGAACCACTCAAAAGGGCATCAGTTGTTTCAGAGACCCAGGAGGTTTGGAGATGAGTCAAGTGGCACGAAGAGCTTTATGTCCAAGGAGTTTGCACCACGAGACTATTAAGGCAAATGAGATCATAGAAAGGCTACTAAATCCCAGTAAGTAGTCAGAGACATGAACTAAAAAGAAGACAACGAGCCCTTTTCAACGAGCAAACCAGCAAAGAATTTTACAAATGATACTAATCAGGACTGATACGGGTTCAAGGAAAGGGGCCCTGCAGCATGCTCTGGGGGGCATGAGTTAGTGAGACATTTCTGGAAGGTAACTCGGCAACAGAACCAACAGAGCCTTGAAAATGTTTACGCCATTTAAGCCAGCGATTTTCCGTCTAAGGTCTGTACAAAGAAGATAGCTGGATATGCACAGAGATTTAGGGACAGAAATGTTTACGACTGCTTCATTAGTAACACTGAAAAGTTAAAAGTTACCTGAAATTACAACAACAGATTCCCTAAATAAATCACAAAATATGCATGCACCCATGATCTTTTTTTGTCAATAGAATAATCATGCCATTTAAACACTGAAGACTATTAAATGACATGTACTAGATATAAACATTAGCTTGAAAACAAGTTACAGAACAATAATGTAAACTTTTATCCCACTTTTACATATTAAAGTATGTCCACTTAGGGATATAAGCATCACTTTAAGGGTTCAATTGGTGAAATATACCTAAAGATTCAGAAGAATCATCATTTGGAACAGTTTTCCCCTTTGTCCGTTTCTTTCCCATGTTGGCACTTCATGGATTACTTACTGACACAAAATAACAATCTAGAAAACAAGATAAAGTTAGCTTGATTAAAAGAAAAAGTTTGTTCATACTTCTCAAAGAGACAGTAATAGAACCCAGCCAGAGGTAAAATTTTACATTCCTATCACACACTGTAATTGAAAAAAGACCATCCACATGTGTCATGACAATGAAAACTCCCCAAGTAGACAGAATAGATAGTCTCGCTCTTGCTTCATAGCCTAGGAAACAGAATCTTAGTAAGGTTAAGAAGTTTTCAATACAGGCAAAGGTCAGGAGAAAACCTAAGTCTTCTTGCCCGGACCATGGAAAATCTCAGCACTTGACCCTGACTGGAATGTGACTTCTCGCCACACACACATGGGATGCTGGAGACACTGGGATGATTTCCTTTCCCTCCAAGGTACCTTTCTTAGCTGTGCAGTCTATGCAAACTGAATTGACAATTTCTCTTAAAAAATTAAAAATGATTCTTACAACAAATGAACAAATATGGAAAGTGCTGAAAGTACAAACAGGTCCACCTAACTTTAAAACAACAGTAATGATTTTGAAAAGTTGTATTTAACATACATTACAATAACTTAGCATCAAAATCACTTAAGTGTCTATAATAGCTATTTGACCTGGGGTGCTTATTAAAATTCTGATCACATAAATCAGCAATTTTCAACTTTTTTCATCTCATAGTACACACAAACACTAATCACTAAAAATATGTGGCACACCAAAAACTACATTTTTTTTTTTGCCAACCTGACCAAAAAAAAAAAAACCCAACCAGGTATAATTTTGATTCACTCACACCAATAGCTACTGTGATGGCTGTTGCCATTTTTTTTACTTGATACTCCAAGGGAAAAGAGGTCAGTGCCCCTGACTAAATAGCCAGGTACTGCATGTTTTAAAAATTCTTGTAGCACACCAGTTGAAAATCACTGACATACGTGAAAAGTGAGACATGGAGCATATGTTTTTTGTGTTGTTCTGTTTTAATTACTGAGAGAGAGAGACAGAAGTATTGATCTGTTGTTCCACTTATTTACGGAGTCATTGGTTGATTCTTGCATGTGCCCCGACTGGGATCCAACCCACAACCTTGGTGTGCCGGAACAAAGCTCCAGCCAACTGAGCTACCCCACCAGGGCTGGAATGTATGTTTTGAATACACTTCCCAATTAATCCTGCTACTTAGCTGTCACCCTATCCTGTCTTAGAGACTTGCAAGTATTCCTCTTTTAGTCCTTAATGTGTCAGTGTACTTAAAGGTTATTCAAAAAGGTCTGTATGAAAATTAGTGCCACATCAAGTAATTGTTAACCTTTCCAAAGACAATCTAAAATGTAACAAGGTTCCATGTTTACAAAGTACATGGGTAAGATAACAAAAGAATACAAAGTATAGAGGTATATATAATTCAAGGTATACTTCGTGTACTTTTTCTCACCCTAAAGATAACATGTAACATAATTTATCTTATCTCGAATTGTAGATTTTACGGGGGGAAGCAGCACCGACTTCTTGCCTGCAGTCGAACTCTCTCTAACCAGCGCTGCACTCTGGCACCAGACGCGCCTCCCGACGAAGCCACTTCCATCACGCCCCCTCCGGAGGGGAGCACGGAACAGTCCCCCTCCCCCCACATTGCTGAGCCTTGCCCTCAGGGTCCTTTAAAAACTGTCCCCAGTGCTCTGGCAATCCTGCCTCTCATTGCTCCTCAAACAGAACCGCTGAAGTTTAATTACATGGAGCTTTGGGTCCTTCAAGTCCTTGCATGATCACCACCGCGACTGCTTTCACAACAACCCTCTAAAATTTAAAGTTTAAATGAAACATTTCACTAAAAGAGGAAACTGAGCAACGAGACGACGAAAGAGCTGAGAGTGCCAGCGATGAAACTAAGCGGCAGGTCTGTCTTTCGCATTTCCAATCAGTCTTTGCTAAGCGGCACTCCGAAACGCGCCCCCCCCCCCCCCCCCGGCCCCGGGCCCTCTGCCTCGCCCCGCTAGCTAGCGGGACATCCTTGCCCTGGGCACGTGCAATTCCTGCACTGGAAGCTACAGCCCTGGGAGAGAAAAGGCGGTTTCCGGCATTGCTTCCGAACTGCCTATAGCGAGGAAGGTGTCAGTAAGGTGGGGTCCTCAAGACACAGAAAAAGAGGGGGCTCCCGACGCACGAGGGAAGGCTGCAACGTGCCGAGGCACGCACGGAAGAACGCGGCGACCCCGTCCCCGCGGACAGAAGAAGAGGGGGCGGCGCGAGGGAGAGCGCAGCGCGGTGGCAGATCTGCCGTGAGAGCTGCGGCGGCCGGGGCTCCGGGGGACACCCGAAACGCTGCGCGGCGAGGGCCGGGGGGCGACTTCAATTCCGCGCGAAGAGCGCCACAAAATTTCTGGCAACTACGAAGGGCATCTAAAGAGACACGCCCAGAGAGTGCAGTGAGTGGTGCCGCCGGCTGTGGAGCGCCCCTAAGTCATACTCAGTTTTTCAGCCGAGTCTTCGGACGACGGCGGGATTCTTAGCCAAAAGACTCTGCGGGACTCCACGCAACGTTGAAAGGAAAGCCGGTCGCGCCGCCTCTCGCGTTAATGCAGCCCCGGCCCCGTCCGCCGCCCGCGGAGTCCCACGCGTGCGCGGTCGCATTAACCGCGAGAGGCTTGCACCGAGCGCAGCGAACCTGCGTCGCACCGACCCCGCCCAGTCGCGAACCACGCCCCTCCCCTGCCGCCGCCGCCTCGCTGCGGGAGCCGCCGGGGTCCCCCAGGTCGAGAGGGGAGCCAGCACCGAAAACTCATTGGCCAGCTCCTGGGAGTGACAGGACGTGAGGCCAATGAGGACGCGGTACCGGGCCGAGGCCGGGAACCGCCCCTAAAGCAGAGTGGCTGTGGAGAAGAGAGCGAGGCCGAGCGGGACCTTAATGTTCCCGGGGCGCAGGAGGGCGCGCGGGCGACGGCTGCGAGTCAGCGGAGCCGAACTCACCCACAGCAACAGCGCCCATAACTGCAGCTCCTCATGGGCCTCTGGTCAGCCAGCGTCGTCTTCCTCCCGGTGACGAGTAACAAGCGACAGAGCGGAAGCCAGAGTGGCCACCAGAAAACGGCAACTTCCGCTGCGCGGCATCGTGGGAAGTGGCGTTGGCCCCGAGTCCAGCAGCGCTGCCGCCTCTGCGCCTGCGCGCGGCTCGCGCCGGAAGTCCAGACGTGAGTGAGTTCCCCTGCTAGCTGGTGGGTTGGTTTCCTGTTCGTTGCTCGCAAGGGTGGGTTCCTGGCGGCCGTCGAAGGTGTGCAGCCTCCTTGACGGCGCCTTCGTCAGACAGAGGGCGTCGGAAGGCCCGCTGAGCGAGCGCCTTTAAATCTCGGCAGCTGCTAACTGCCGGGCGCGCACGACCCTGGGCGTGTGGACGGTCTGACTCCGCCCCGCCGGAACGCTCCGTCTGCGCGTGCAGGACTGCGGGCGCCACATCCCGTGCTCAGCTGACTCGAGGCAGAGAGCTGCAGGTGCCCACGGAGACTCAGGTCAGGGACAGAAGTAGCAACTCACAGCCAAACCAACGAATTTCATCCTTATCAGCCCCGGGAGGAAAGTGGCCTCCCGGCCTGCTGAATTGGCCGGAGTCCTGTTGGCTGACTCGAGGGTACTGGCCCTCCTGCCTGGTGCTGCTGACACTGTTGTACCGGCTCTCTTACTAAGCACGTAGGCTTTTGTTTCTGTTCTGAAACAGTCCTGTGGCCGTCCGCCCACCTGCCCCCCCCCCCCACACACAACCCTGTTCCCCTCGTGCTCCGTAGGAGGCATCTCGCTGTGGCTCTGCACAGCGCGAACGTCGCCGTGTCCCAGAAAAACGGCTGGGCGACGTAGGACACCGCTCCTTGCTCACTTGCTTCACCCTGCGCTACTTCTTTGCCCAGCAGTTACCACCATCTGGTATTTTTCTTTCATGTTTGGTTATGTATGTACGTCCCTCCCCCACCCGAACCCCATACGAACAGGTAATTGTGAACCCCTTGAGAGTTGGGACATCTTTGTCTTGTTCATTGCCGCACATCTAGTACCTAGAAGTGTCCAGAACATAGTGTTTAGTTCTTACTGAAGAAATAGTTATCAATGAGATGCTTGTACAAAAATGTTCATAGCAGCCACAAACAGCCGCGTTTCCATCAAAAGAATGGAAAAAGGTATAGTCACATGACATACCACTAAGCAATAAACAGAAACTACTACTGCGAGAACATGGATGAATTGTAAAACTGTGATACAATCCATACACCCAAGTACCTACTGTATGATTCCACCTTATGAAGTTCTAGGATAGGCCAGTCGAATTATGGCGAAAAACCAGGGCAGTGGCTGCCTTGAGGGGGGCTGGGCAGGGACTGACAAAGGGTTTGAGTTACACGGTTGTACAAAGGTGTCAAGACCCACGATATGCATTCCATTTTTACCTCAAAAGGAAAAAATACTAATTTGCATACTAATATTATTCATGCCGAAGTAGGGAGAAGTATACTAATGTCTGTAATTTACTTTGAGATGCATGAGAATGGACGGATTGGTAGATGGATTGGATGTATGAGGAAGCTGCTAAATAAAAATGTTAAAAGTGTTTAGGTCAGTTTCTTGACCTCAGCACCATGCACATTTTGGACCAGCAAAACTTATTATCTGTAGGGGAGTGTCATGTGTATTGTAGTAACTGGAGCAGCATCCCTGGGCCCTACCCATTAGGTGCCAAAAACACCCCTCCATTGTGACAACCCAAAATGTTCTCAGACTTTATTGAGTGTTCCCTGGGGAACAGAGTCACCCCCCCATTCCTTCCTTTGAAGATTGCTCCACTGTTTCACTGTAAAATTCTCAACTTTGCGATAAAACTTGGAGAAAAACTAGATTATTTAATGAAATTGAAAAATGCCTACAAAACACCAAGTAGAAGATGCACCTATGAAGATTTATGCACTAAACTTTAAAAAAATTATTTATTTTTAGGGGGGAAGGGAAGGAGAAAGGGAGAGAAACATCAATGTGTGGTTGCCTCTCGTGTGCCCCATACTGGGGAACCTAACCCGCAACCCAGGCCTGTGCCCTGACTGGGAATGGAGGCTGTGGTGACCCTTTGGTTCACAGTCAAGCACTCAGTCCACTGAGCCACGCTAGCCAGGGGTGACAACAGAGTTGTTTTGTTTTTGCTTCTGTTCATTGTTAAAATCTTGGTGCCAAGGACAGTGCTGGACACAATAGGCACTGAAGAAACCTTTGTGGAATGAGTGGCCAGCACCAGTAGTAGCAGCACTTTTCTAGCATTTCCTCTGTTGCCAAGCACTGGTTCACGCAGTTTGCCCACTTGCCTCAGCCAGTCCTCACTGCAATCCTGTCGTTCCATTTCGGAGACTGTGAGACTGCGGCACAGAGGAACCAACCACCTGCCTAGGGTCACAGTTGGTAAGTGGTGCTTTGGCAGTCTGGCAACAGTATATATAAACTGCTACAATCAAAAGACCACAGTGAATTCATTTCCTCTAATAACCACCCAATGAGTTGTTTCCTGGAGTCTTCAACTTCAAAAGAGGCTAGAAAAGATATTTGTAGAATTCAAATAAGTACAGAAAGTATAAATATTTATGGGGTTTTTTTTTAGTAACAGCAAATGCTTAAGCTACGATGCCAAGTGAAAATAGTAGGACATTGAAATTGTATGAAATCACTTGCTAGTGAAGAAAACACTGTGTTTAAAGGACTCTGTGAAGATAGTGGGTAGCTGTGGTAATCAACTACTTAAATTGAAGTGGCTAGATAACAACCAGGGATTCCTGATCTGTGTAGGGAAGAGCTAATGTCACTGTCTGGAAAAAATGACCTAGGGTCAAGTGAGTTTGGGATGCTATGCATATGAACTCCTCCTCTAAGAGATTCATGGTGCATATTGGGATCTAACAGTACAGCCACACACAAAAAATGTGCCCATATAATTTATTGTCCAAGTGTCCCTTTTGTCTAAGATAAATGCTAGATCAGTCAGGACAGTAGGATGGCCCGTGGTCACCCTAAAGAAACCTGTTGAACTTTGTGCCATTCTTCATTTCAGTAACTCACTTAAACAAAACACCAATTTTTTCCCTGGTGCGGCACTGGCATCCTGGACTTCAGATGGAAACACACTGGCATTAGGAATGAAGTGGCGTTGGCACCGATTTACACTCTGATGAGTGCAGCAGCCCAGCATGTGTGAGAGCACTTCATGTGTTCCTGATTCGTGTCCACTTACCCCTGATATCCAGTCCCGTGGCGCCACACCCACAGTCTTGGGCGTGTTTTTGATAGGACCCATGGCAGCTCATGATCTGCCACCTTGAGTAATTCACTTCCTTTTTTCAGTGAAAGTTCTTTTGCTCTTTAAAACGACCCTACAACGAACTAGCTAAATTGTTGGCCAAGTACCATTTTCTGATGTTAAAGAAATGATCCAAGCATATTGGATGAAACAAAGAAGACTTGATTAGAGAGACATGTTCCTAGAAGGCTTCGTAATGACCATGTGAGGCAGCTTGTCAGGAGCAGATCCGCTCTCAAGGTGTGGCATTTCCTGCTTCTGAGTCTGCGAAACTACCAGCTTCATTCGCCTGTGTAGCTGTAGGGTGGGTTAGCTTCTCCGCCCTCGGGAGACCCTAACATGCCATTCTTTCCCCTCGGATTGCAGCACTGTTGCCAAGCCACCAGTTAGGTTAACTTTTTTCTCTTACAGCCTCTTGCTCTGAATACATCTAGTAGACGCTATACTTAGTCACTGCAAGGACATTGTTGAGTGCAAGTTAAGAGGACTTGAATCTGGAAGAAAATAAACATATGCTCAACTATGAAACTTGGAAAAAATCTTAATAAAGAGGCTATTTACAGAACATGGCCAAGTTTAAAGGAAGCACACCTACCCCTAGGCCCGAGAGGTCTGCTGGAGTTGTGGAACAAGGGCTGCCTGCAGAAGATGTGGTCTATAGCTGGTCACCACCGTTGTCAAAATCCTACCAACGCAGAGAAGACCAGTGAAGAAGTACCGTGAATTCTTTCTTCTCCCATCCTCCCACTGCCTGCCAGCACATTGGCTGAACCCAACCGCAAGAAAGGCAGAAGGGTCTGGTGCTGTAGGCTGCAGAGGTCAACTGTCCAGAGGGAAAAGAAAGGCCAGAACAGGTCCCGGGGACAAACAGCAAGTAAGGAGCACAAGAGAAAATAGTCCAAACCGTGAGCCTCTGAATTACGCCTTGGCATGTGAGGAAGGACAGTTCAGGCCTATGCTACCCTCGGTGCCCCCTGCCTCACGGACCTTCCTGCTCCGTCCCCCTGGGGCTCCCGCTCCTCTCTTCCGAGTCTTCCCTTCCTCCAGTGCTCCACTCATCCTGCCACGTCACCAAATCTTTTCTGGTGGCCCACGTCCACGTCATTGTGCCCTCATTTGCATTCCCCAGATAATACCTGCACTGGTTACTTACCAGGTCTTTTTATCTTCATTGTTCTAGGTCTTGTTGGATTTATCTCCTGATCCTCACACTAAATAGAAAGCTCCAGGAAGGAAGGATGGGTGAGGCTCTGCATACAGTAGCAGCTCAGTGAACCTTTACCAAAGAGGAGAAAGGATTCCATGAACAGACCAAGACCCTAAATAATGGTGTTTGGTTTTACAGAGGAGGTAAGCATGTTTTCCTTTATAGCAATGGGATTGAGATCTTTCTTTTTCAGAAGTGTAACCTTTCTTCCTTCTGTATTTAGAAGAACTGCAGGCTAATCATGAAACTACAAGTAATATTGAAGCACATGAATTGGAAAGTTAAAGTCCTTTCCTTTTTCCTTTTACCCACATTTAGCCAACTGTTAGTAGTTGTTTCATTCCTCTTAGAATGTCTTGATTTCCCCTTCATTCCTGAAGGGTATTGTCACAGGATCTAGTATTGTAGGATGATCTTTCTTTACTTTCAGCAGTGGAAAAATATGTCTCTTCTTTCTGGCCTTCATAGTTTCTGATGAGAAGTGCCCTCTTAAATGAATTTTTTTCCCTCATAGCTAAGTTTTATTTCTCTCTTGCTGCTTTTAGTATATTGGCTTTGTTTTTAATTTTCAGAACTTTGACCATGATGTGTTTTGATATGGATTTATCTGGGTCCATTCTGCTTGAGATATGTTCAGCTTTTTGAATTTCTCTTCACCTTTTGACACAGTTGGAAGTTTTCAGCCATTATTTCTTCAAGTACTTTATCAGCTCTGCTGCCCTCTTTGTCTGTTGTTAGGAGTCCTACCTGGCCTGAAAACCTTGTTTGAATGTCACACACAGACACAAAACACCATTACAAGACGATGTGTTAATAATTTTTTAAAGGCGGGAACTACGTGAAAATTTTAAATTTCCACATGGTAACTTTCTAGAAGGCAACTCAGTGACATCTAGCAGAATTTACAATGTTGTGCCTGTTGTTTCGACAAGCCATCTCTACAAACTTACCCTTGAATAGAGTATTCACCAAACTAAATATATATGTTCATCACACTGTGCATATAAAAAGAACCCCCACACTGTGGAAACAACCCAAATGTCCAAGGCAGGGAATGCAGTAAATTACGAATTATCTGCATGACCCAGTAGGACAGCTGCCCACCAGAGAGACAGTGGTTGCCCTGTGCTGACGGCGTGTCGCTCTGCTGAGTGTGGTTTGGGGAGGTGGGGAGACATGGATGTATCATCCCCTTTGGAGACATTTCAATTATGTTTCTGTATCTCACTCTCTACATACATTTACATGTTATACCAGCATATGTTTTTATATGTTTACATATAATGCTTAAAACTTTTTCAGATACAACACACCAAAAACTCTTTGCCTTGGATTGGGGACTTAGGTAGGAGAGACTACCAGCAGAAAACGGTATCATTTTAAACTTTTCTTATTTATTGACTTCAGATTGGGGGAAGGGAGGGGGAGACAGACAGACAATTTGTTATTCCGCTTACTGATGCGTTCTTTGGTTGGCTCTCGTGTGTGCCCTGGCACGGGATGGAACGCACGACCTTGGCATAACGGGACAACACTCCCACCATTTGAGCTATTCGGCCAGGGCACATACCTTAATTTTAAATTTTTTCTCTACTACTTTAATTTTCTAGTCTTGTAATTTCTAATGTTAACAGTGGTTACTTGAGCTGTGGGATAATTAGCAGTCTTTATTTTCTCTTTCTTGGCCACTGATAGGGCTTTTGACTCCATAATTAGATTTCTTTCGTGAAATTACCTATTGTGGTAGCTCAAGAAGCCAGATCAACTATCTAGATACGTAGGAATTGGTTCCTGGTTATTATTAACGTTTTACTGTTCTCACTGGATTGTCCCACACTTTAGGTCCTTAACATATTACATCTATTACATACATATTACAACACATTATAAAGTAGAATAATGGGAAAGATATTCTGATTAAATTATACATTTTATAAAGAAGTCAAATGCATTTTAAATAACCTGTAAAGTTCTTCCAAGATTGTATATGTTATTTGTCTTATTCTTTTTTCTGTAGAAACCTATAGGTAGCTGGAAATGGTTGAGATGGAACAGGCTGAGGCCCAGCTCTCTGAGTTAGACCTGCTGGCCAGCATGTTCCCTGGTGAGAATGAGCTCATAGTGAATGACCAGCTGGCTGTTGCAGAACTGAAAGATTGCATTGAAAAGAGGTCAATGGAGGGGCGATCTTCGAAAGTGTACTTTACAATCAACATGAACCTAGATGTATCTGCAGGAGCAATGGTAATTCAGTTTTGCTTTTGGGAGAATTGAAACAGGTCAAGACTTAAAACAACGCTTAGGGCTTTTTTCTTCTCTTTGATCAGGTGGTGTTTTCTCTGGCCTGTATTCTTCCCTTTAAATACCCTGCAGTCCTGCCTGAAATCACTGTCAGGTGTGTCACAGGAGCTGGCTAACTTCAGAGTTCAAAATTAATTGGGTGATAAAAGCAATTCTTGAGTTTGTTTTCTGTTCCAAGAAAATTGATTTAATTTTTTTCTCCCATATATTTTGTACCAGGTCACTATCGTTAAGTAGATCCCAGCAGACTCAGCTGAACACAGATCTGACCGCACACCTGCAGAAGAATTGCCTCGGAGATGTCTGTGTGTTGCACGCCGCTGACTGGGTGAGAGAACACGCCCCTGGCTATGTCAGCAGAGACACCGCCCCTCTTCCCACTCCAGCAGGTGCAGTCCCGCCCACCCTTCTCGTTCTCACGAGACTCTGGATCTATAGCCATCACATCTACAACAAAGGCAAAAGGAAGCATATTCTGGAGTGGGCGAAGGAGCTTTCCCTGTCTGGGTTCAGCATGCCAGGGAAACCAGGTGTTGTCGGTGTGGAAGGCCTACAAAGTGCTTGTGAAGAATTCTGGTCCAGGTTTGCTTTCACAAATTTTGTGTGCTGTGTCCGTCATTTTAGTGCTGAACTAGAACTGGAGATCTAGGACTAAGTGTGACCCTGAGGGTGTATCTCATGGGAATTCAGCCTCAAGTCAGTGGATCAAATAGAACTCCCGTGTGGTCAACATCACATCCCTTACCTGACCCAGTGCACCTGGGAGATGTCCATAAGCAGATGCCAAACCAAGACCCTCCATCCCCGTGGAGCCGATCCTTCCCTCATCTTGAGCCGTGTATTCCCTGTGAAACACGGAAATGTCCAATTGTCTCATTTCTCCACAGACACCCTTGAGTGAGTTTCTGAGAAGTCCCTTTTCGGAGTTTGAGATTCAGCAATTTCCACATCAGTGATAATGGCAATAAATGAGTTTGGGGATAGGGTTATGACTAGAATCATATTTGATTAAAATACATCCCTGACATAAAACTGAAAAGGTTTCTTCACTTCTAGGGCAATATTTTCAGTGGCCTAGAATGCACAACATAATTTCAAATTTTCTACTTTGAAAATTTCTTTTCAGGCTCAGAAAATTAAACTGGAAGAGAATTTTGATTCGCCACCGAGAAGACATTCCTTTGGATGGCACAAATGATGAAATGGAAAGACAAAGAAAATTTTCAGGTTTTGAAGAAAAAGTGTTCAGTGTTAATGGAGCCAGAGGAAACCACATGGACTTTGGTCAGCTGTATCAGTTTTTAAATGCCAAAGGGTGTGGGGAGGTTTTCCAGATGTTCTTCGGTGTGGAAGGACAATAACTGAGTAGAGGAGCAGTTGGAAGTATTTTGTCACTGTTGGCCACTTGTTTTTTTTTTTACCCACTCTTTCTTGAAACATTAATTTTACTTCCATCCCATTCTAGAATGTTAGGAGTAAAAAAGAAAAAGTAGTACAGCGGAAGTGCATCTGTTAAAAATATGTCTTGGTCGAAAACAGAACTGAGTTTTAAGTTATAATCTTAAAATTATTGACAGGAATTTCTTGCTATATATACCATTTTGAAAGAGAAATTAATTTTACTTGAGTTAGATTGTGTTGGTGACCCACCCATTCTCCACCCCCTGCCCTTCCCCTTCCCCCGTGAGTTCTCCCGGCCTCTCGGGCAGCTCGGGTGACTTTGGCTGGGGGACGCCTGGGAAGACTTTTGCTTCCTGAGTGACACGATGGACACAGCGAGGGCACCTCTGCTCCCTCTTCCCGCAGCAACGCTGCGGCGGCTGCTGGAGCTGCAGTAGTCCCTTCAGCCATGAGGGCAGGAAGGGCCCAGAGAGCCGCTGAGATGCCACTGCATGTTGTCAAGCTGCGCCAGCCCCTGCCTATCTCTAGACAGCTTGTTGTGAAATAAAAACAATTTTACGTATACTTGTGTGCCTCCTTAAAGAAAATCAGTCCTCACCAAGAACATGCTTAGAGAGGGGAAGGGTGTGAGAGAAACATCGATGGGGTGCCTCTCATACACGCCCTGACCGGGGACTGAACCTGCCATCTAGGTATGTGCCCTGGCCAGGAATCAAACCCGCAACATTTGCGGTGACTGGACCACTCTCCAACAGAGCCACAGCTGCCAGGGCTGTTTGTGTGCCTCTTACTAGCAGTTGAAAGCTATTTTGCCAAACATTTTTTTCAAAGCTCTAGTTTTACATCTACCTCAAACATTTGATAAGTAGGTGAAGTTTTTCTTGTCTTGTTTAAAGATTTTATTCTTTTAAGAGAGGGGAAGAAGGAGAAAGAAGCATTGATGTGAGAGAGATAAATCAATCAGTTGCTTCATACATGGCCCCCACTGGGGACCTGGCCTGCAAGCCAGGCATGTGCCCTGACCGGGAATCAAACCAGTGATCTTTGTTTGCAGGCCAGAGTCACACCAGCCAGGATGAAGCTTCTCTTCAGTGGAGTTTGCCACTCACATCTGGTCTTACCTACTTCTGCTCCACTCGGGCTGGCCTCCCAGAAGGCTGCTGAGGCATGAGCAGAGCTCACACCTTTTAACAGGCCTCAACCGCGCCTCAAACTGGTAACGTAGAGAACTCGTTTTTGGCATAGTGGATTTTAACAATTTTTTTTCTTATTCGGAAATGGTTTTCTGTAAACTTAGTTTCCGCAAGTTGACCTGCAGACACACAGCCTGGTTCTGGAGGCCCTCCAACAGCTGGCTCCAAAAGTGCTTCCTAAGGGTTTCTTTGCTGGCTTGCTGGCACTCAGGTTGATGCTGTGTTGGGTGTTCCTTGACGTGTGAGACTCAGTTAGAAGAGTGGTGTTGGTGGGTAAGGGGGACACAACGCGTTGGTCATCTTAGTCGTGAGTTGCAGGCAACCTGTGTGCCCACCAGTGAAAGTCGGCAGGAATAAAGAACTAAGGAGGCAGTGGCGTAGCTGTTCCTGAAAGGCCAAGGGCACACTGACAGCACTCTGAGGGGTCTGGGGAGAGCCCTGTGCTCCTCCTTCCGGCCCCCGCCCCTCTGCCATATCCGTGGCCACCACCCTAACAGAAGGGCCAGCCCCTTGACTCTGGCTTCTGACTCCCCTGGGCCACTTGCAGATTCGGATGGACACCCACCATGCACGGGATCTGACACCCCGAAGGGCCACCAAAAGGGGCAGATGCTGCACCTACTACTTTCCGCAGGATTAAACTGCCAAAGCATTTTCATTTGTTACTTATTAATAACTTATTTTACAAAGATTTTATTTATTTTTAGAGAGAGGGGAAGGGTGGGAGAAAGAGGGAGAGAAATACCAAAGTGTGGTTGCACCTACTGGGGATGCGGCCTGCAACCCACGCATTTGCCCTGACCGGGAATCCAACGGGTGAGCCTTTCATTCTCAGGTCGGTGCTCAATGCACTGAACCACACCAGCTAGGGTTTTCTTTCTTTCTTTTCTTTTTTCTTTTTTAAAGAAAACTATTTCAGTATATCAGGGAAACCCAACGGAGTATGCCATTAGTGAGTTTCCGGAAAGACTACAAGGCAGCCGAGAGTTGACACACACGCCAGATTACACAAGTCAGCATAAACTGTGCACATCGAACCTGCCAAGGGGCACCAGGAGGCTCCCAGGGAAGCACAATCTGGCGACCCGATGCCATGGGTCCGGACAGGAAAATGAACTTCAGTACTTGTTTAAGGAGAAAAAAAACATTAATGTGGGGAATTGGTTAAAGGGGATTTTAAAAGCCAAAAGAGGTCAGGGAGGTCTTCACCGCAGCCGCAGCTCCTGTCCCTGGGGCGTGGTGAGGAGGGGAGGGGGGACGGGGGTGACCAGAGTAGTTTGCAGGAGGCCCCGGCAGCTGTAGCTCGGTCCCCGTCGTGAAGAGAGGGTGGTGCCTGGCTGTGGAGGGTGTCCCGGAGCTCAACAGAGGGACCTGCGGAGTCGGGTGCGGACCTCTGGGCAGAAGCCAGGCGGCTAGGACCCAGTCCACCTGGGGGCGGGTGCTGCCTGCTGCCCCTGGCTCCCCGAGGTGCGCGGTGAGGCCGGTGCCATGGTTTAAAGGGCAGGAGACTGAAACCCGCTGCTGCCTGACGCGGTTGGTGTGCCCGGGGCGAAGGCCGCTGCCGGGGCGACGCGGACAGAGAGGGGCTGTCCCAGCGCCTGCCGAGGAGCCAGCCGAGCAAAGGAGCTTGCGGAGCTCAGTGTCCTGCCGTGGAGTACCGGAGGGAGTGTGGACCTGCGAGGCCATCACCAGCATCTCGCCTGTTTGTCTAGTGATGCTCGGAAGCAAAATCCCCAACCACGAGATCCGTACGTTTCAAAATTAGGACTGCCACATTACGCTTGTTTAAAAAACTGCACGTTACCGTCACAATGTGAAAAGGTGTGAACTCGGGGGAATGCTGCCTAACAGAGCACTACTTCTCACATCTTAACGAGGCCTGGATATCTGGTTTCAAATGCAGAAGCTGATGGAACAGTCGCGAGCGGGCCCGAAAGCCTGCGTTTCCCTCCAACGCCCTGACGACACTCATGATTGCGTTCTAAAGGGCCCAACCGGTCCGCGTCTCCACGTCGCGGACTGCCACGTCGCGTCGTTCTGCCGCAAGCCGGGGTCGAAACGCCTCTCCGCCAAACGTGCAGGCCTCCCCTCCGCGGAGCCGGGAACCGACGTCGCCTCCCGCGATCGCGGAAGCACGGGTTCGACGCCGCGGTCCCACGCTCGGCCGCCTATTGGACAGAGTTGACGTCAGTCAGATAGGCGTGGCTCCAATTGTGACGCGATGCCGCCTGGGAGTCTAGGCCTCCGCGGGAGCCTAGAGCTGAAGCGGGGCTGCGGGAGGCGTGGGTAGGTGGCGGAAGGGGAGGGCCGGGGGAAGTTCTTCCGTGAACCACTTCCGGCGACGGAGCCGGAAGTTGTGGTCCAGCCGTTTCTACCGGGGGCTGCGGCTGAGAGTGCGGCGAGAACGCGGCCATGGGCGGGAAGAACAAGCAGCGGACCAAGGGGAACCTGAGGGTGAGCGCGAGGTGGCCGGGCCGAGCGGGGTCGTGCGCAGCGCGGCTGCGGGGCGGCGTGGGCGCGTGTGGGGCATGACCTCCCGGAGTGCGTCCCCGCTGGCAGGTGGAGTCCGAGCAGGTGGCCGCGCTGGCAGAGCGGAGGCGCTCCGCGCCGAGCTGCCCCCGCGCGCACACTTTTCGTTAACTGACGCTTCAGTGGCGGTTTCAGCGGGAGGCTGCCTGCGGGGCTCGGGCCGGGGCCTCGGACCCGGAGCCGGCGATCTCCGGGTCGCGGGGTCGCGGCGGGGCTCCGGGTCCTGGCTGAAGGCCCGGCCCTCCCCGCCGCCTCCGTCCATTCTGCGGCCACACGGACCCCTCACGGGACCTGGACTTCTTTATTTAACGCGCGTCCTCAATGTTTTGTCTTTGGAATAGTCCCAGTAAAGGCAAAAGAATATTAGAGAACACGCAAGAACACGACAGTGACAGCCCATCTAGTCTCTACCTGGAGTCACCAGCTGTTAATATTTGATCACATTTGCTTTCCCCGTATAAGGGTTGCATTTTGTTGAGCCTTATGAGAATTGCAGAAAGGACAACGACTTCTAAATCGGGTGTATTCTAAAAATATTGCCATTCTTCTACATAACCATGAACAGTTACAACGCCGCCGAAAATTTAACTTCAGTATAATACTGTTAGCTAATAATATGTATATACAGCATTGCATTAAGATTTCCGTAGTCATCTCAGTAATGTTTTCTATAACTTTATTTTTAGGAATAGCATTAAAAAAGCATGTAGTATCCAGTCTGGGATCGTTCATGCCTTTTACTTAGGTCTTGACAGTTTCCCAGCTCCCTGCCCATGCCGCCCCCCCGCCCCGGACTTCTATGGGGAAGAGTCTAGGCCAACTGTTATGCATAATTTAAAATTGTCTGTCTGTTTCTTACGATTAGAGTCAGGTTAGCAGTTTTTGACAGGAATGTGTCATAGATGCAGCACCTCAGTGCATCACTGTGGGGACACATGTTCTTGTTTGTCCTGGTGGTGGTGGTGTTGGTTTAATCACTTGGGGAAGTCAGCGTTGCCTTTCAGAATAATAGGTGGAGTGGTACCTTGAGCCTGGCAATGTCCTATTCTCACCCACAAGCTTTCATCTAATGGTGTTAGCATTCTTTGATGATAATTGCTGGAATCAGTTATTACTGCGCTGATTAAAAAACTTATGTTTAATCCTGACAACGATTATCTTGACAAATAATGATTTAGCTACAGTTATTTCATTTTAAATATGGTGAGTTTTAGAGAAATTTACCTGAGCTCATGAACCGGGAAGTTGCAGAGCTGGGATTTGAGTGGCAGTTGTTGATTTAGCAGACGACTTCAAGTCCTGAATGCAGTGTACTCAAGGGTGATAGACAGATGCCCCTTTTCTTGATGATACAAACAGGTAAGTATGCAGATAACTGTAATGTATCAGGAATGTTGATAGAGGTATGAGCAGAAAGGAAGTGGAAGAACAGAAAAGAAGGGGGGTTGACCTGCTAGAGGCAAGTGTTGAAAACACGACTATGTTTTGAAGGATGAATAGGAGTTTGTCAGACAATGAAAAGGAAGGAGAAGTTTTTAGGTGGAGAGACAAGATTGCGCAAAGACCAAACCGTGAAAAGGGCAGGGCATATTTCAGGGACCCTTTAATTCAACTTGGTACTGGAACATGAATCGTGGCAGCTCTTTTGGAGCAAGGGAGAAAGCAGGTGGTAGAAGAACGGAGTGGAAATGGCAGAGGTGAAGTGGTGAAAGATCTGTCCTGAGTTTGGGATTTAAACTGTAGACAGAACTGTGCCACCTCAAACACCTCTGGAAGTCAGGCACAGGAGAATGAAGCAGATGTGGTACAAGAAAATTAACTGCCAGAAATAGAATCAAGTTTCTTTTTGAACTGTGGGTATAATATCTAACACACAGTAGAGTAAATAATAAGAAACAGTAACTATATTTTAAACTCAAAGTAGACATTGCATAAAAGATATAACCAGTACTCAGTATTCAGAAAATAATTTGTTACTTTTAAATTGGAAACTTGAAGTTGGTACCTTCTGATCCTACTTACCACTGTCTAGCTGTGATAATTCAGGTCAGTTCAGAATTCAGTCTTGACCCCTTTCGCTTCCAGCAATTATTTCTTTTTTATACTACTTCATTGTTCTGTTTCCTCATAAAGAAGTTTACAAATGGGATTACAGATGAAATTCTGATGTACTAAGGTCATCATATTTAGTCTTCAGAATTGTAGTTCACTAACTTCCTTTGTAGCTCTTTGAATAATGTTCACTTTAATAAAGTTTTAAAATAGAGAACTATTTTTTTTTTGCAATTAGTCTTAAATGCTTTTGTTTTAGTAAAGAAATGTAATTCAAGCCATCATTTTCATTTCTGATCATTCATTTCAGTTTGGAACGTAGTCCAGATTTTTCCTTGACATCAGTTTTCCACACACAATTTTGCTAGGCTTGAGCAAATTGAATCATACATTTGGATAAACCTTTTTGAACATTCTCATAGAGAAATAAGAAACAGGTTTAGGTAGGTGGTAATGTCATCCTGGACATTGAACTGAGGCATTTTTTTCTTAGATGACAATATCTTAATTTCTTGAGCAGTTCAAATATTTTCTTTGTCACAACTAATCCCTTAATTTTTAGTACGAGGAGTCTGCTACTTTGTGTATCAGTCAGCAGACCACTGATTATGGTTCAAAACAAAGTAATGTATCTTATCATGCGGGTTTCTATGTCCATAATGATGTAATTTGTAACCATTTTAGCTCAAAAAAGTTTGAGTATGTGTCAGTGAGTGTGTCTGTCCTCAAGGAGTTCCTAGTCTGGAAACAGCTATAGTTAGACTTGTTCCATTTGGTTACTTAATGAATATTTGCTGAATGAATGGGTGATCCATTTCAGTTCATTGTATATCATTATGCAGTGCACATGCTATTTATACAGAAGTTGGAAATAAAACATTTTATAAAACAGTACTTAGGATTACCATACATGATGCTTTCTCTGATTTTTAATATTTTATTCTATGTCTTTAAAATGCTCTTGTGACTGATTAACTCGATACCATGAGCACCTAATGGATTGTACCCAGTTTAAAACCATTTTTCTGATGTTTAGAAAACCTGAAAATACCTCTTGGGATCATTATTGATAACTTCTTGCTGATAGAAACATTTATTTTGGGGAAACATTGTAGTACATGAAATCTTAGACTAAGAAAAAAACTCAGAAGCGTGTTCTGTCATGGGGATCATCAAGGAATTATACTCTGAAGAACTCAGAGTTAAATTTGGAACTCTTCTGGGACTCTGACATTTTTTTTTCTCTACTTTCTACCAGCCTTCAAACAGTGGCCGAGCTGCAGAACTTCTTGCAAAAGAACAGGGAACTGTGCCCGGGTTTATTGGTTTTGGGACGTTCCAGAGTGACCTGGGCTATGTTCCTGCTGTTCAAGGAGCTGAAGAAATTGATAGTCTTGTAGATTCTGACTTCCGAATGGTCCTACGGAAACTTTCTAAGAAAGATGTCACAACAAAATTAAAAGCAAGTTTTATTGTTTTCATAAATTTTCTTAATAACATAGTCCTTTTATTAAAATATCATTGCCGTATTTTGTGTAAAGGAAAATGAATCACCACACATAATTAATTTCTTTTACAGTTGTACTTTTTTCTGACACACAGGCTTACGCTGAGTTTTTACTTATCTTCTAGGTTATAAATTAATGTGTTATTCTGTTCATTTTGAACACTTTGGATTTCTGGCTGTATACTTTTACTTCCATTAGAGAATGTAATTTGACCCTATAATTTTAAATGGGATTTTTTGTTTGCATGTTTATTTATTTAAAAAAATTTTAAATTTGTTTTCAGAGAGAGGGGATGGGAGAGAGGGAGAGGAACATTGATGTGCAAGAGACACATCCATGTGCGGTTGCCTCTCGTGCACGCTCAACTGGGGACCTGGTCCACAGCCCAGGCGTATGTCCTGAGAGGGAATCGAACTGGCAACCTTTCAGTTTGTAGGCTGAAAGGCCTACGTGGATTGGTGTGCTCGATCCATTGAGCCACACCAGTCAGGGCCGCATGTATTTTATTTTTAAAAAATAGCTGAAAAGTTTATACCATACTAAGCATGTAAAGGAGCTCTTTAAATTTGTTGCATGTGGCACAAACAGAAACAGTGTATTCTCCCATTACATAAAACAGACAAAGCTTCCAGAGCAGAATAAATATAGACAATAGTCAATATGATGGCTGTCGATCCTTAACAATGTTAATAATTTACTTTCAGGCTATGCAAGAATTTGGAACCATGTGTATAGAGAGAGATGCAGAAATTGTAAAAGGGGTTCTTCCATACTGGCCAAGAATTTTTTGCAAAATTTCACTTGTAAGTATTAAGACTTGACTGGCTTATTTCTGTTGTATGTATTTGATTGAAATTATGGGGACTGTCAGATATAGATGACATTGGTGGTGAGGGTTATGAAATGTTATGTTGGTATTGTTACACAGATTGGATCATTGGGTTGTGTGAAGTGTGTAGGGAGTCTGTTGTGTTTTCCAAAATTAGGTCAGAGTTACCCAGATGCTTTTCAGTCACAATAAATTTTGGCAATTTAATTTCTTTGTATATTTGCTCCAGAAGAATGAGAACCAATTGCTTAATTGCTTAAGACCTAGTCTTAGCTCTAGCTTTAATATAGTTCTCATCTCATTGGGAAAAGGAAAAAGTAATCAATTTCTTTACATAGTTATTGATTTTTTTGTCCAGCTCTGTACATAATTGAATTCTTATTGATGGATTATCATAGCATATTCCAAAATATCTGTATTTGTTTCAATAGAGTGATTTTAAACCATATTATACTTGCAATAGGACCATGACCGCCGGGTGCGAGAAGCCACACAGCAAGCTTTTGAAAAACTTATCCTCAAAGTTAAGAAACACCTGGCTCCTTATTTAAAAAGTGTGATGGGCTATTGGCTCCTGGCTCAGTGTGACACTTACCCACCTGCTGCATCGGCAGCAAAGGATGCCTTCGCAGCCGCCTTCCCCCCCAGCAAGCAGCCTGAGGCCATAGCGTTCTGTAAGGATGAGATTGCAAGTGTAAGTCCTGGCAACTGTTCTCAGCTTTTCCTCAAGTGTTCAAGGGACAGCAGGCATGTCACAGTGGCAGCTGTTCTGCCGGGCAGTGTGAGGGAGGGTGTGAGTGAAGTGTTTCCAACCGGAGGTTGTCTTTTCAAAACAGTGTTTAACACAGTTGTTCATATTGCATTCTGTTTACTTTTTAAAAATACTTACTTACTTATTTATTTATTTATTTATTTATTTTAAGGAGTGGAGGGAGAAAGAGAGGGAGAGAAACACAATGCGCGAGGGATACATTGATCGGTTGTCTCACGCCCCCAGCTAACCCAGGCAGGCGTGCACCTGGACCATCCTTTGGCGACCCTTTGATCTGCAGGCCGGTGCTCAGTCCACTGAGCCCGTGTTGTATTTTAACTACAATTAACATGTTGTATTGCATTTTTCTAAATTGTTTAAATTTTCCCTCTTTAATTTATAAATCTTAATTTATCATATTACCTAAAAAATTTAGGTATATGCTTTATAGTATGTAATCTAAAAAAAGAACACATCTAAAAATTCATTCTAAACTTATTTTCCCCCATGTTTTCCCATTAATACATGTTTACAGATTTACTCTTTTTGCTGGCTCTCTGGTATTCCTTTGTATGAATATATAGCAGTTTAGTTAACTTTTTAAAACGTACATTTGTAGTTTTACCCCATGTCTTTATTACAAAGTTTAGCGGACTTTTTTGAATAGATCACTTCGTGCTCGGTGGGAGTGAAAAGCACCGGCACTTCTAGTCACCATTCGTTGGGTCAAAGAATAAGCACAGTTCGGTTTTCACAGGTGTTGGTAAAGTGCCCCTCAGATGGCCTTACCCATTTCTCCCACGAGCCTGTGTGGAAGTTTCTTCAGCTCTCGGCCCACACTTGGACCAGGCTGGTATCAGCCATAACTTCTGTGGCTTTTGGTTTTTGTGTATCTGGTTTTCCTAATTTCTTCCCTCCTTACTGTCCTTAAGATACGGACTGGCAACACCAGATGGCCAAGCTTCTTGACATTATGTGAGGAAACGGAGTAAGGAAGGAACTGAAGATTGCAACAATGTGTGCCTGCACTCGTTCCCTCTGGGGAGCCCCTGTGCACTCACAGCTCTGTGTCTGTCCCTCCCTCCGTCCTCCTTCCAGTGAGTTGGCCTTGCCGCGGGTTCCCGTTACCCGTGCCGGCTTGGACTCCTGGGCTCCTCCCCCGACACACACACACACACACACACACACACACGAAGTCCCCTTGCCCACTTGGTTCTCGGTTTTCCCGTCCTTCCTTGCTCAGGTGTACCAAGTTGTCTTTCTAAGGAGACGGTTTGTACCTTTAACCATCTTCTCAGAGGCAGTTCTCTAACCCAGCTACAGGTTACGAGTCATTGTCTTATTTAAATATCAAGTGGTAACTGTTACGAGAGTGAAGTGTCATGAGTTTAGACACTAAGAGCTTTAGAAAATGGATTTTGAGACAACTGATTTGGCTCTTCATAGTTTCTGTTTGTGTGTTGTTGTTTTTTAAGATTGTATTTATTTATTTTAGAGAAAGGGCAAGAGAGGGAGAAAGAGAAGGAGATAAACATCAATATGTTGTTTCCTCTCACACGCCCCCTACTGGGGACCTGGCCCACAACCCAGGTCTGTGCCCTGACTGGGAATTGAACCGTTGACTTTTCGGTCTGCAGGCTGGCATTCAGTCCACTGAGCTACACCAGCCAGGGTGAGGGGGACAGTTCTTCTTGATGGAAACTGCAGGTGCTTGGAGAAGTACCCTATCCTTCTTGCCTCAGTAGCAGCCAACCTTGGGGATGGTAGGGAAAGAAACATAGGTAAAGTTCAAACCTTTTAGTGTTGCTACTTAATTTAGTTTCTTTTGTTGGGAAAGGTTAAGAAACTTCTAGGTCAGATGAGGCTTATGCTCTCTCCAATCACATTGGCAATGCAGTGAAATCTCATGGCTTCGGATTTTCCCTCTGCAGGTGCTGCAGGATCATCTGATAAAAGAAACACCCGACTCCCTCAGTGACCCGCAGTAAGTTGTATCTGCGTAACTCCTGCAGGGATTTGTTTTACTTACGGTCATAACGTGGTCATCTTAACGTAGTGTTTTTAAAGGGGTGCCACATGTAGAGATGAAAATGCCTAATACGGTGTGGTGTGTGCCATGTGCCATTGTGAGAGCTTCTCCTTGCCAGTTGTCTTTCTGTTTAAGTTGAATTGTCTGGGAGCCACTTATTTGGTTCTTTTTCAAAGAGATGCTTTTAGGTTTTTCCTACATTCACCTTTTGATGGTCATAGCTGGGGACGTTTTAAGGTCTTGTTGAAAATAGTTGAAAAACTGTCAGTAGTTCTTCTGAAAAAGTAGTGAAATGTTCCCTTCACTTTTATTATGTTCTGATCAGACTCTTACGAGTCCACAGGGAAAGCCATCTCAGGCGCATTAACACCCATGCCGAGGCTCCTCTGTG
This sequence comes from Phyllostomus discolor, assembly GCF_004126475.2. Classification (NCBI taxonomy): domain Eukaryota; kingdom Metazoa; phylum Chordata; class Mammalia; order Chiroptera; family Phyllostomidae; genus Phyllostomus; species Phyllostomus discolor. Next base: position 71,877 of record NC_040904.2, on the reverse strand, counting down.
CACCCCGCCGCGAGCCGGGGGGTGCACGCTTACCTCGGCCGCGGCTCTCTGCGTGCTTTCACCTGGTATTCTGTGGGGGGGGTGCGACTGAAGTTCTGGGGGTGATCGTATTTTGAGGGGGGTTGGCACGGGAAGAATCGAATAGAGAAATAAAGCAACTTTGGTAGGCACTTAATGATAAAACATTTAAAATAGTGCCAAATATGTTGTTTTGCTTATAGTCAATCCTTATACATATTTCTCCTATTTTCACAATAAGAACTGTTCCAGAGGAAGAGAGAGAAGCTAAATTCCACCGGGTTGTGACGTGCTCCTTGTTGGCCTTGAAGAAGCTGCTCTGCCTCATCCCAGAGCACGAGCTTGGGTCTCTGGAGGAGAGGTTTCGGTCCCTGCTGTCCCAGAGCAAGTTTTGGAAGTACGGAAAGCACAGTGTGCCTCAGGTGGCTTCGTCTTTCTTTCCTAAGACACTTCTCTGACTCCTTTCTTTTCCTCCTGACTGTGTCAGTTTATATTTTTGCTTTATGTTTATTGTTCATGTTTAAAACTTTACAAATATATCTTCGTGACGGGACCTCATTGCCCCTCCTTCCGGAGTGTTACCGTATTTTCACTTTTGTATTTGTTAGGACTTCAGATTGAGAGTTGAATTGTCATGCTCCATTCCTGGCACCTTGATTGAAATTGTTGGCATGTGCAAGTCTGTTCTCATTGAATGTATTTATCTATTTTTCCCCTTTTGTTTCTGTTTTTGGTTTTCCTTTTAGATCCGCGCTGCTTATTTCGAGTTAGTTTCTGCTTTGTGCCAGCGCATTCCACACTTGATGAGGGACGAAGCATCACGAGTGAGCTCCTCTGTCCTACTCAGCATTGACGACAGCGACCCCATCGTGTGCCCAGCCCTCTGGGAGGCTGTGCTGTATACCCTGACGACTGTTGAGGTAGGTGTGGGAGGTACGCTCAGCGCGTCTGGGAATACCTGTCTTAGAGCCACGATTTTTCAGCCTTTGTCATCTCATGGCACATGTAAACTAATCACTGAAAATCTGCAGCACGTGCCCTGACTGGTGTGGCTCAGTGGATTGAGCACTGGCCTGTGAACCAAAAGGTCACCGGTTCAATTCCCAGTCAGGGCACATTGGGAGCGCATGAGAGGAAACCAGCTGTTGTTTCTCTCTCACCCTCCCTTCCCCTCTTTCTGAAAGTAAATGAATAAAGTATTTTTTAAAAATCTGTGACACACCAAAAAAATGTATTTTTTGCCAATCTGACCAAAAAGTAGATATAATTTTGCTTCATTCACAGCAGATGGCTACTGTTGTGATGGCTGTTGTCATTTTTTACACTGACTATCTAAGGGAAAAGAGGTTAGTGCTTTTGGCTAAATAGTCAAGCACTGCATGTTTTAAAAATTTTTGGCAGCACACGGGTTGAAAATCGCTATCTTAGAGCCTTTTAGGTTATACTGTCTAAAACTTAGCAGAAAAAATGCTTTCTTGGAAATAAAATACTTAATCCAAAACTTGATGTAAATCTAACCTGACTGTAAAACGGCAGAGGGCCTTATTTACTTTCCGTTTAGCTGGTTCTGCGTGTCCCGGTGCGGCCCACTGAAGCAGGCCCCCCGGACTCTCCGGCGTAGGGCCAGTGCTGCTGTCCCTTTGGAAGGCAGCTTTCGTGCGAACATTTTACGTTAGGTAACTGTTTCTGGTGACTGTGATCCCAGAAGCCTGTGGGATATGTGATTACTGTATATAATAAATGCCTTATCATTTCAGAGTTTTAGTTTCTTTTGTTTAGTATATTTTATTGATTACGCTATTACAGTTGTCCCATTACCCCCCTTCATTCCCCTCTGCCCTGCACACCCTCTCCCACCCACTTCCCCCCTTTTAGTCCATGTCCATGTGTCATAAGTTCTTTAGCTTCTGCTTTCCCGTACTGCTCTTGCCCTCCCCCTTTCTATTTTCTACCTCCACCATCTATGCTACTTACTCTCTGTACCTTTTCCCCCCTCTCCTCCTCCCACTCCCCTGTTGCTAACCCTCCATGTGTTCTCCATTTCTGGGGTTCTGTTCCTGTTCTAGTTGTTTGCTTAGTTTGTTTTTGTTTTTGTTTTAGGTGTGGTTGTTAATAATTGTGAGTTTGCTTTTATTTTACTATACATGTTTTTTATCTTCTTTTTCTTAGATAAGTCCCTTTAACATTTCAGAAAATAAGGGCTTGGTGATGATGAACTCCTTTAAGTTGACCTTATCTGGGAAGCACTTTATCTGTCCTTCCATTCTAAATGAAAGCTTTGCTGGATAGAGCAATCTTGGATGTAGATCCTTGCCTTTCATGACTTAGAATACTTCTTTCCAGACCCTTCTTGCCTGCAAGGTCTCTTTTGAGAAATCAGCTGACAGTCTGATGGGAACTCCTTTGTAGGTGACTGTCTCCTTTTCTCTTGCTGCTTCTAGGATTCTCTCCTTCATTTTTACCTTGGCTAATGTAATGATAATGTGCCCTGGTGTGTTCTCCTTGGGTCCAACTTCTTTGGGACTCTCTGAGCTTCCTGGACTTCCTGGAAGTCTATTTCCTTTGCCAGATTGGGGAAGTTCTCCTTTATTATTTGTTCAAATAACTTTTCCACTTATTGCTCTTCCTCTTCTCCTTCTGGTACCCCTATAATTCGGATTTTGGAATGTTTAAAGATGTCCTGGAGGTTCCTAAGCCTCTCCTCATTTTTTTTGAATTGTTTCTTCATTCTTTTCAGTGTGGTTATTTCTTTCTTCCTTCTGGTCCACTCCGTTGATTTGAGTCCCAGTTTTCTTCCTGTCACTATTGGTTCCCTGTGCATTTTCCTTCATTTCACTGAACGTAGCCTTAATTTTTTCATCTAGTTTGTGACCAGATTCACCCAATTCTGTGAGCATCCTGGTCACCAGTGATTTGAACTGTGCATATGATAGGCTGGCTGTCTCTCAGTCGCTTAGTTGTGTTTGCTGTGGAGCTTTGATCTGTTCTTCCTTTTGAGCCATTTTTTTTGTCTTGTCGCGCCTGTTACGTATGAGGGGCGTAGCCTTAGGTGTTCCTGAGGGCGGGAAAACCCAGTGGCTGGGTTGTGACGCTTAATGTGGTGGAGGGGTCCGAGAGGGAACAATGGCACTTGCTCTACTCTCTGTGGGACTTCAGTCCCTTCCGCTGCTTCCCCTAAGCAAACTGGGCCTTTCTGGTGCTGATTCCCGGGTGGGTGGGCTTGTGTACATTCTAGGACCCCGTGGGTCTCTCTGACACACACTCCTGTGTGGCCGGGGGTCTCTCCCTGTGCCTCAACCCCCACAGGTGTTTCCAGTCAGTGCCCGGAGGCTCTATTTCCCGGCTCTGGGGCCCTGGGTAGCGCGCAGTGCCCCGCTTCACAGTCACTGGGTCTGCCTCGCTGGGTCTGCGGGTTGCCACCTCTTGGCCGGGGTCCACCCGCTGCGCTCGAGATTCCTTCCCCGCCTGGTCCCACCGCTCTGTGCTGCGACCCCTCTCCGCCCGGCTGCCCGCCCCCACCCCTCCTGCCGGTCTGGATGAGCCTGTCTGTTTTAACTCCTCAGTTGTCCGGCTCCCGTACAGTTCGGTTTTCTGTCAGTTCTGGTGGTTACTCTGTCTCTCAATTGTTGGTGTCCCTGTCTTGGTTGTGCGAGGAGGCACAGTGTGTCTACCCACGCCTCCGTCGTAGCCGGAAGTCCCTCTCAGAGTTGTAGTTTCTAGTGGCCGTGAGAGACGTTAGTCCCGTAGGGTAGAATACTTGAGTTTTATTTTTGAGACTTGCAAGCCTTCTCAAGAGTGGGTTATGATCTTCATCGTTACACTCTTTCCCCCTGGCTAGGACTGTTGGCTTCACGTAAACGCCAGAAAAAGCGTGTTCCCCAAGCTGTCGGCCGTGATGCGTGACGGCGGCCGGGGCCTGGCCCCGGTCATACACCCCAACCTGCTGCCGTTCGTCAGCAAGCTCCCGCAGTCCGTCACCGACCCCAAGCTGGACTTCTTCAGAGACTTCCTCACCTCTCTGGTCGCGGGGTAAGGGGCGCGCCTCGTGGGTCTTTGCGGCCAGGAGATGTTTCTTGTTCTCACAGAGGGGTGGGATGACATATACCTAATTGTCTTTCTTATTTAAATTCCCCAAAATAGTTTTTTCCTGTTCATTAGACACTTTTCGGGTTTTCAGAGAATTAAAATGGAATTTTTTTCTTGGGTGCTTTGAAGGCCTCAGTGCTAGTATACAGCAGGCACTAAGGTGACTACAGTAAGGCCCTCGGGTGGCAGTAGGCCGTTTTCCAAATGAGTTATTTTTTATATGTTGATACAAATGCGTAAATGCAGAAAATGAACCTATAAAGTTTCTAAAAATTCCACAAACTTACAGAAGTTTGAAGTCACAATTAAAAATTACTTCAGTATTTGTTGAACTTAATAAATAAAAGGTATTTGATTTTATTTACTATTTAAACTTTTTTTCACAGTACTTTTTGTTTGGTTAAGTCCTGTCTTTCAGATTTGTAGCTGGATGGGTTCATGAATAGAAAGTAAACGTGTTATCTTCTGTTGACAAATTTTTTAAATAGGATTTTTTCACAGTTCTTCAAGTTCATGTTATAATTAGGAGATATTTTTATCATCTGTTCTTCGTTTTTAGTTTAAGAATTTTATTTTTTAGTCTTGGCTGGTGCAGCTCAGTGGATTGGGTGCCGACCTGTGAACCACAGGGTCGCGGTTTCCATTCCCAGGCAGGGCACAGGCCTGGGTTTCAGACCAGGTCCCCAGCAGGGGGCGTGTGAGAGGCAACCACACGTGGATGTTTATCTCCCTGTCTTTCTCCCTCCCTTCCCCTCTCTCTAAAAAAATAAATACTGAAAATCTTTAAAAAAAAATAAATGCACATTAAAAAAAAGAATTTTATTTTAAAAGGTCCTCGTCTTTTGGTATGATGCCTTTTCCATGACTTTGTTTTGGTGTTTCTGAGGTGCTCATATTCTTTTTCATGAAGGAGTAAGCCACAGTGATGTGTTATTTCTTAGGCTGTCAACAGAGAGAATCAAAACCAGCCTCTCCGAGTGCTCGGCAGTGATATCTGCGTTTTTTGATTGCTTGCGTTTTATAATGCAGCAGAACTTAGGAGAGAAGGAGATGGAGGAGATGCTCATCAGTGATCAGGTATTTATAGTGTAAAAATCACTAGTGTTTTCCACACTGACTGCAAAGGATCGAGTTCATCGTGTCTTGTTGCCATTGCCTTGTAAAGGTTCCATACGTGCTAGCGTGATTAGTGTAACACAGTAGTGACTGAGGACTAGCCTCTGGATGAACAGACCCTGATGGTTTCAGAGTTAAATGCAAAACGGAATTTAGAAGGTGTGGTTTTCGGTCTTTCGCATCACCGTATTTTGCCGTGTACGGTGTGCACCCATGTCTGTCCGCGTCGTACATGTGGGATTGTTACGCCCATCGTTATGCCCCGGTGAGTGATCATTATACTCCTGTTGTGTCGTCATTATACCCATGGGTAATGTGCACCCTTACTTTTCCCTCAGAAATTTGGGCAGAAAAGTGAGCACTACACACGGCAACATGTACTAAGTTCAGATACACATACTTGAGTATTTATTACTTCCGAAATATTCAAGCACATATACCCTTTTGTGAACAGTTGTGTTTGGTGGTGCTTAGAATCAATGATGAGGGTAGGCTCTAGAATATGGCTCCTGTGGTAGGAAATTAATTAATGAAATACAATACCAAATCCTAGTTGTTGCCTCAGATAGTTAACTTCTCTTGTCTTTGTAAATCAAGAAAAAGGATTCTGAATTCTGTGGATCCTCTTGTCTTTCATTTCGGCTTAGAAAAAAAAGCAAAAAACTTGAATAACCTCAGAAATTCTGAGAAAAGTATATCATTTGTTAATGACTAATAATCTCGGTCATTTATATCATAAAAATGAAGTCATTCAAGGGGAATATAGTAAAATCATTACATTCTTTCTATTGATAGGAAAATGATTTATCAGGTTAACTTTTCAGAGTTCTGGAGGGAAATCTTTATTTTTCATTTAAACGTGAACACTTATAATGTTATACAACTACCTTGTTTATATTTTATTTCTTCTGGAAACTGAACCATTCTATTTTACCTTCTCTTTTAGTTGATTCCTGTGATTGATGCAGTTCTCAAAGACCAAAGATTGCAGGATGGGCAGCCCTTTGACTGTTTAGCAGAAACTTTAAGTTCTTGGGAAGCCAAAGCAGATATGGAAAAAGATGATGAAACTGCTCACAGCTTGGAGAAAGTGCTCCTGAACTTCTGGGAAAGACTATCAGAGATGTGTTTTAAGAAAATGAATGAGCCAGAAGCTGATGTTAAGTCTGTTTTGGGTGTATCTAACCTATTACAGGTCCTTCAAAAGCCGAAGGGCTTGTTGAAGTCAAATAAAAAAAAAGTTGGTAAGGTCAGGTTCGCTGATGAGATGCCTGAAAGTCATTCAGCGAACGAAAAACACTTCCCCTCAGAAGGCGAGAGCAGTGAGGGCTGGGACCCGGTGGCTGAGCCTCTTCTCTCCCGTAACTGTTCAGACCTTGTGTCCCCGCTGCGGAAGAAGCCTTTGGAAGACCTAGTCTGCAGACTGGCAGGGATGAGCATTAGTTTTGTCAACAAACAAAAGTCAGAGCAACACCTGAGGTTTCTTTCCACTCTGCTCAGTTCCTTCTCTTCAACCCAAGTATTTCAGACGCTGCTTGGTGATGAAGGGCAGAGCACTGCCAAGTCCAGACCTCCTGAAATAGCCGAGCTTATACAGAAAAACCCTGCAGTGCAGTTTTTGTACCAGAAACTCCTCGGTTGGCTGAAGGAAGACCAGAGGCAGGACGCTGGTTTCCTGGTGGACATTCTGTACAGTGCCCTCCGTTGCTGTGAGGATGACAAGGAGAGAAAAGATGTCTTAGACGACCTGACCGAGGTATTCCTGCTGCGTCTCTTTGACCTGGAATGGCTCACACTGGCACCACGGTCACAGACGTGGAGGGGTCTCCTCGGGGGGACATGTGGATTGTCTCTTGATGGTGAATTTAAGATAAGCAGTATAGTGATCGTGAGTTGGGAAGTGTGTGAGACTTCCAGGTCGGTGTTCAGTAAATACGTATGTGGTCGTGACACCAGCTTGGTAGCGAAAGGGGGCGTTGGACCAGCCGAAACAGTTCTGTTTCTGTAGTGGTTACCTGGTTGCTTCATTTACTCGTAAATGTTTACTACTCCTTGCAGTGATTACCTGTGACTCCTTTTTCTCCTCCAGGTGGATCTGAAGTGGAATTCAGTCCTTCAGGTCATCGAAAAGGTATCTCAGGGATTTTTTTCTTCTCTTTCTTTTTGTGTTTATGGGTGTGGAAAAATTAAAACCACAGTCATAGTTCTACACGGGGATACAGTCAGATAGCTGTGTCAGAGGACTTCCTCATCGCTGTCAGTTCCCATAATTTGAGAAGACGTGTGGTGCTTGCCTTGTGCAGTATTTCTCAGGTTAGGGATATCAGGGAAGAATGAAGAGGCTCTGGAAATCCAGTGTTTCTTCCCCAGCAGGCAACAAAGGGAAAGTTAAACATTCTCATTTTTATTATTTTTTTTCAAATCATAAGAGAAAGTTTATTTAGAAAGCTGCAGAGGTAGAAGTGAGCCAGCTGGGCCGTGTAGGCTCAGGAAACAAATTACAGAGACAGAAGAAAGGCCCTTGCAGCTCCAGAGAGAGAAAGGCAGAGAGGGTGTGCTGGGGGGAGGGGGTGGGGGGGCGGAGCAGGACCGGTGTAGGCATGCTCCCCAGGGGGAGAACACAGACATTTTATTTTATTTTTTTTTAATGAAGGCTGCAGGTTTCTATTCTTATCCTGGTCACTCTTTCTTCCCTAGAAATGGGTTCAGTGGTTCTAGTTTTGTTGGGAACATGTCAGGAGATGATTGGCCCAGCTCTGGAATATTATACAGGCAGATTAAAGCCTTCCAGTGTTTGATGGCAACGTGACTGGATAAGAAAGTTAATGATGAGAATAATGAAAAGAAATCAAGGGACATAAAAAATGGGAAGGTTAAAAAAGTAGCCTAATTATTTCCTAATGAAGATGTAAATAATATAACAACACATTTCCAACCATCAAAATGTTATGACTACTTAAAATTGTATCTTAGCTTTTTTGTATTATTTTTAAGTTTTACACAGATAACTCTTTAACTTACAATTTTTTTTCTTTTAAAATTTTGGCATAAAACACAGCCCGATATTTCCCATCCTGACGCTCCTGCATGCACAGTCCAGTGGTGGCCCTGTGCTCACAGCACTCACTGGCAGCCAGTGTCCAGAGCGTTTTCACCCTGCAGAGCTGAGGCTGTGCCGGCCGAACAGCGACTCCCAGTTTCCTCCAGTGGTCATTTTCTTACAAAACAAACACACAATGTTACTGTTTTTCAATGAGAAATATAACGTATCGGCACATCTTTTGCAGTAGCTTATCCAGTACCTTCCCTCCCTATAGGCAACAGCCAAGCTGCTTAATGCATTTAGAGTCAGAGCTGAGGGAGTTAAAGGTTTGATAAGAAAATGCTCCCTCCATTTCCAGCTTAGAGATGTCTCTGCCAAGTGGTTTGGATACATGTGTTTGGGAGACTCCCCCACCAGGGCAGCGTCTGCAGCCCACTTGCCCGTGAGCAGCTAGCTTCCCGTCCTTAAAGCTGATCAGGTTCTGTCAGGACAGCACGTGGAGAAGTTGAACTTCGTGTCTTGCCAACCTGAGACCCATTTTATTCAGAGGATTGTTTTCTGGATTTTGTAGGAATATTATACAGGCAGATTAAAGTAGACTGTTTTTTTGTTTGGGTTTTTTTTGATAAATTGTATTAGGCAAGCCAATTTTATAGCCATCTAAAGTCTAGTTTTTCTCGTGTTCATACAACTTCGTACTTTATGAACAGATCCCTAAAGTTACCTTCTTTAAAAACAAACCTGGATTTTGAATGCAGAAAAGAACCTTAGAGATTTTTTTAGGTTAATCTTCATTTTTCAAATTAGGAAATAGGCCCAGGTTGATTATGAGATTTGTCCAAGGTCGCGAAGTCAGAATACTGGTAAAGCTTGGGCTAAAATAAAAGCTGTGGTTACTTACAATTTTTTATGTAAAAGGATAAAGTTTTTCAGGCATTACCCAATCCACACTTGGATTGTTTTTTTCTTTTTCCTAGATTGCTTTGAAATGAACCAAATTGCAAATTCCTTTCTTCTCAAGCCTTAAAACAAAAGAAGCTCTGGGGACGTGGATCAGCATGCTTTGGGGGGTGGATTTACAGTTTTTTTCTTGTTTCTCCACTCCATGAAAATAAACTAGCTGCTGTCACATATCTGGCCCTAGTAACTATTTTAAGGAATTAGTGGAGGTAATAAGATGTACCGTTATACATATTAAAGCAATTTACCATTATATATTAATTGTGCTTTAATTTTAGCAAAATTAATGAAAAATTGAATATCTATAGAGCATTTTTTAAAACTCTGTCCTCAAAGCTCAGCCATTCATTATCGAACAAATCCGCAGAGTTGGTAGCAGGTGTCCAAGAAGTTTTGGACTGTCTCTGCTCTCAAGGAACTTAGAGTCTCATTGGACACAAGACACACACACAGATGAAACATTTAAATAACAATGCAGTCCAGTAAGTGTTTTAGAAATTCAGAGAAAATCAGTGATGAGCATGGGCTGGAGAGGTGGGGAGACCTCGTAAAGCAGGTGGGGTTTGTACTGATTCTCGAAAAATGGATAGGACTTGGGGAGAGTAGATGAGCAAAGCATGGGGTGTGGTGAGATAGGCTTTGTGGGGACCTCGGAGTTGCCTGCCTCCGCACAAAGAGGAAGGGTGGGGAAGGGAGGGGCACAGGAGGTAAGACTCCAGGCTGATAGACTTTGTGGTCTTGCTTCTAACCCTTGCTTTACCTGTACGGTTTTAGGCATGTTCTAGTTCAGAGAAACATGCTTTAGTCATTTCTTGGCTGAAAGGAGACATCCTCGGAGAGAAATTGGTAACCTTGGCAGATCGTCTCTGCAATAAAGGCTTGGAATCCACAGTAACTTCTGAACCTTACCTCTCAGAAAGATGGGCTCTGTTAAGCTTGGTATTATCCCAACATGTTAAAAGTGGTAAGCAAAAATATGATTTCTTTTCAGTGGGGAAGTAATTCTGTCACTTTTGGAGGGATTTCATGCTGCTGAGAATATGACATAATTTACTAAAATATCTTAATTTTGTAAGTACCCTAAATATATATTATCTTTGTGGCATGACTTGGATGACATTTAACATTTTGTATTTTATTCTAAAGGGTTTTGAATTTAGCAAAGCTCTTCGCCCTAATTTTGTAGAGCGTAGCTTTTTAAATTTAATTTAAAACTGCTTTTTTTATGTGAGGCTTTTTTGTGTGTGAGAACATACTGATTTGTTCGTATGGTTTTCTTTTGTCTAATATACAAGCACCTTTTTAAACAAATATATTTTATTTTCAGACAGAGGGTAAGGGAAGGAGAAAGAGAGGGAAGGAAACATCAAAGTGTGGTTGCCTCCCATGCACCCCCTACTGGGGATCTGTCCTGCAACCCAGGCATGTGCCCTGACTGGGAATCGAACCGGTGACCCCCAAGTTCACAGGCCAACACTCATTCCACTGAGCTACACCAGTCAGGGCAGCACCCTTTTTTTAAAAAAAATAAGCACAAAGGCTCAAGTTGTAAAAGATTCAAAATTATACTGTTAATATTTTTTTTGTGTTTTGTCTGTGTTTTCTTTTTTTCTAGATTACTTGATAGGAGAAGTGTATGTTGAAAGAATTATTGTTAACCTTCATGAAACTTTATCCAAAGCAAAGAAATTGTCAGAAGCTGAAAATAATGACTCTTCAGTGTCTTTTGTCTGTGATGTGGCCTATGACTATTTTAGCTCAGCAAAAGGATGCTTGCTCATGCCATCATCTGAAGATTTGTTATTAACTCTCTTTCAGCTGTGTGCTCAGAGCAGAGGAAAAACACATTTGCCAGGTAGTAGCTTACCGTTCAAATGTCTTGCTGGGAATCTCTGGCTCTGACCTTCACAGTGTCAATGCCAAGGCTTTATCAGTTGCATCATATAATGTGTTTGAAAGTTGAAACCATTTGAGTAAAGGACTCAAATCTTGAACACTTTCTGCCTTAAAAACCAAGTTAAAGATGTATGTAGACATTATATCTTAAGTTCTTACTTGATATCAAGGAAATAGTTTTGAAACGTGCCATAGCTTATCTCTTTCCTTCTCTTAAATAGTTAAAAACATTCAGTCTTGGTGTATATCAAAATGAAATTGAGATGCCTTTTTAAGGACTGTATGCTTGATTTGTATGTTAATTTAGATATATTTATGAAAGAAATATTTTTAAAATACTCTTTATTTTAGAGGTAGCCCTCCTCTCCAACCCTTTCTTTAATAATAACGCCTCTATTTAGAAAAGGCATATATACTCTTGGGTTGGCCAAAATTGCTAAAATAAAAGACACATTTCTCATTTTCACCAATAACTTCATTGGTTTGGGTATTTTGAATGTGTCAGCTGTCTCCTGTGGGGTAGAACGTTAATTCTTAATTAATGTCTTAATTTGACCGCTGTCAACTTCAGTTGGTCTGCCCGACCCGTGGAGCATCCGTACAGCAAGATGCTCCTAGCACCAAACGTTGCAGATCACTTTTGACATGTTCAATCAGTCACAGCACCCTCTCCATACACTGTACTAATTATTTTTTGCATTTCAGTTGCATTTTTTAAAGATTTTATTTATTTATTTTTAGAGGGGAAGGGGAGGAGAAAGAGGGAAAGAAACACCAATGTGTGGTTGCCTCTCGCATGGGGCTTGGCCCACAGCCCAGGCATGTGTCCTGACAGGGAATCGAACCGGCGACCCTTTGGTTCACAGCCCACGCTGAATCCACTGAGCTACATCAGACAGGGCTCAGTTGCATTTTTACCTTTCTTGAAATAATAAAGCGTAATATGCCAAAAATGTTGCATCTCTTGTTCCATGTTAAATATTAAAATAGCTGTACAAATATTCACCAATTTTGATGTTTCTTTTAAATGCACATTGATATGGCAACTGTCACAATACAGTCTAACAAATTGTTTGGAATGAAGTTACAGACAAGTAAGCACTACTAGAGCCATCTTAAGGAAGAAAACAAATGAACCTTTTGGCTGACCCAATATTTTTCACGTCTCCAAAAGGACGGCTTTAATTTTACTATTGGATTTTTGTTTTCTTTTTGAATGTTACCTTAATAATGTGAGAGCGGCAATGAATTCTTTTAGATACTTTGTAATGATTGTAATTACTGTTGACATCTCGATTTTAGACATCCTCATCTGCAAACTGAAAAACACTTGGCTCTCGGGCATGAGTGTGCTGGTGCGTCAGACGGGCTGCGCAGGCCTGCAGAGTGCCTTCCTGCGCTCGTCTGCTCTGTGGCTGAAGGGCCAGGTCCAGTCCTCACCTCTGGACATCCCAAGGTAACCGTTTTGTGCTCTGCCGCACGGTATTAATACGTGATCACGTTCCTTAAATAAGACTCCATAATTAGTGTGAGTGCCTATGGAAAAGGGCTTGTTACGTGAGAACTCAGTGGGATTCCTATGAAGACTTTTCCAGAAGTATTTGTTTTAAACTCACTGAGCTGAGGACAACTGTCACAGCAGACCTGCTGCCCTCCTGCCTCACGCACGGTCAGCAAGGGGCCGCTGCTGCTCTTCTGCATCTCGCCTGGTGTGGCTTGCAGCCCCCGCCTCTCCTGGCCGGCGCACACAGCGACTGCTCTGTGTCGCTCCTCTTTTGGGGTCTGACAGCCCCTGTCTCCAGGTGTGTGAGTTGCAGATGCGTTTTGCGTCTCACACCCAGTCCACACATGAAAGGAGAATGAAGCAGATGTACCCAGAGGCTTGGGAGGTGAATCTCATCTGTTTCTGATCACCGTGCTCATTTTGTGGAACATGGGAGCTGTATTTAAGAAATATCTGATCAGAAATAGGTCAGATCCCCTTGGCGCTGAGATGGAAGTAGCACCTTCTTTTCAAATTATAAATGTGGGATTCGAGCCCCGTGTGACGGTGTGTGTTGGTGAGGGGGAAGATGAGGCATGGCAAAGCCACTCAGAGTTACTTTTGTCTTTTTGTTCAGGTAAGCTGTTACCTGCCACAGGGCATTCAGTGTGTACCTAGGTGTCATAACAGTACGTTCTTTGTGTTGTTTTAGTCTTCAGGGCCTCTTATCTACTGTGGATGATTTGCTCAATAAGCTTCTGGAGAGTGAAGACACCTCCCTCCTGGGAGTTTATATTGCAGGTGTCATGCCAGACGGCAGAGAGTGGGAAACGATGAGACAGTCCCTCCCTATGCAGGTACGTTTGAGGTGGGAGAATGTGCATCTCATTCTGATGTTTGGGTTCCATGGAAGCTTAAATATTTCTGTTTATTTTTGGTGAAGAAAAATAAGACAAGTAAGTATCTTACTTCGCCCTGATGCCTCTGAGTGCTCCTCTGTGTGTTTGCTGTTTGCATGGCCCCGGCCAGTACTGGGCCGCAGCAGGTGAGGTCCACGGGCACCTGTAGGGAGTGTGCACGTGAAGGTTTCTCATGCGGAAACCTGAAGCTCGCTTCAGGCTTCTGTGGCTGTGCCAATAAACCAGTAATAAACTCATTCTTACAATGACTTCAAAAACAATTAGAAGAGGCTCCAGTAACTGTGTTTTTGCACCCTGTCTTAGTTGTGCAGTTGGTGGCAGACAGACAGTCTGACGGTGGTGTGCCCGCTTTGTCGTTCTGCAGTGGCTGCACAGACCTCTGTTTGAAGGAAGACTGAGTTTGAATTATGAGTGTTTCACAACAGATTTTAGAGAACAAGATACAAAGACACTCCCTAGCCATTTGTGTACTTCAGCATTACTGAGCAAAATGATAATAGTTGCACTGAAAAAGGAAATAGTCCTAGAAAATAATGAGCTCGAGAAAATAAGTAAGTATATAAGCATTTAATGTAATATATATATGAATTTTGAAAGAATTTTGAAATACTTTTGATTATACTGTTACAGAACAGACGGGGGGGTGAGTGATATATTATTGCCAAAAAGACCCCCTTTTTTTTCCTCCGGGGGTTCCCTTCCCCATACTAGGTTCACTTTGCCCACCGCCAGAGGAAAGACGTCTCTCAGTGCCAGAGATTGATGAAAAGGAAGAGAATTATTTATCTAAAAGTTATGCAGACTTAGAATAATGACTTAATGTCTTCATTAAAATACTAAAGTTCTCTAGAATACCCACAAACACACACAGTCCTTCTCTCCTTTGCCCAGGCAGGGGCACCATATCTCAAGAAAAGAAGTAGAAGTCTGTGGTTCAGGCTCCCGGCACCATCAGCTGTGTTGCCACCATGATCTCCAGTTACTCCAAAGCCATGCGGCACCTTCTCATGGCCCACCAGCAAGAGTCCTTTTACCCCTTTTCTTCCAGGCAAAGTCTCTCCTGCTGCCTAAGCCACGTGGCAAAAGGGAGCACCCCAGAGCTGCGAGGTCCTAACTCTCGCCCAGGCTGCATGGTCCTGACCTGTATGGCTGCCGTGCCTGGGTTTAAATCCCGGCACCAGCCTTCCTCTGCAGCCCCATTTCTGACTCCTCCCACGATCACTTATATCTGCCAGCACTCCCATATTCTCCCAGCGTTACTGGGCTGCCATAGTGAGTCCAGGCAGGTGTGGCCCTGTGGTGTGGAGCCAGTCATCTCCAAGCTCTCAATGCAGGCCCTGTAACCAGGGGGAGTTGCTTCCCAGTTACATCCTGGGTTGAAGTCACTCCCATCCCCCTGGCTCAAAGCCTGGCCACAGCTATTTAACATATCTATGAAACCAGTTAAAGGCTGTAGATATATTAGACGATCATGCCAGAGGTTAGCTGCAAAGATGTTGCTATGCAAAACAGCTCTCAAGGATCCTGCTCCATGCGTCCCATCCCCCAGCTCAGGCTTGTGGGGGGTGAGGACATCACATATATTTTTTTCTCTGATATTTCCTGAACACCCTGAGTTTCAGACCTGAGTTCAAATTCCCATTTGGGCGCCCTCCCCCTAGCCCTGGCTGCACCCTGTTACAATACTGCAGTTTAAAGAATCAAGAAGTTGCAGCTCCTATTTATCATTTTAGTGATGAGAAACTTCAGGTTACTTAAATGATGAATGTTAAATTGTAAATCAGATGGAAACATACTGAAATCTTGCTACAGCCTTGTTGGGTATCCAGTAGATTGTGGTGTGAGATCCCTTTGTCAAACTGGATCACATCAGTGTGAGCAGATCCTGTGTCACATAACTGAGGAAGGAGTCTGGGTTTCATCAAGGAGTCTGAATTTTTAGTTAGTGTTTGAACCACCACCTTGGTCTTCTGGGCGAGCGGGGGTTGGAATGGTGTGGAGCTGCAGGTGGCAGTGCGGGCGGTGCAGATGGTGTTGGAAGGGGAGGGTGTGCACAGCTCCCGTGTCGGTCTGGTGTGTGAGCCCTCAGTGCTGACAGTCCCCAGTGTGGGAGGCAGTGCCGACAAGGATGTGGGGCCCTGTGGTCAGCCAGCTCCACATGCTTCTTCCGGGCAGGGCAAGGCGCCCCCCGACTGTGCTGCTGGCAGAGTGAGTCTGTCCAAAAGCCAGAGTGGAAAGTAGAGTCTCATTTCTCCAGTGTCTTACATGTATCACTAATTCCAAACGGACCACGTTGTGTATTTAATCTTCTCGTCCATACTATCAGTTAGATATCACTGTTTTTATCCTGACTTGCTTAGAATTACTTAACTTGGAAAGGGTAGGGTTAGATTTTAAACCAGGTCTCAAATCTTCTGACTTCAAAATCCAAACCATACATGGATTTATAAAAGAGTTGTGACTAAATGTATATTAAAATGTTAAAAGCCTCTGACATTCCAGGTTTGATGAAAGATGCTTGGCCGTTTAATTCTCACGGCAGTCACAGGAGTGGACTGTCCTGTCCTCACCAGTGACTGTGTGTGCAGCTCATTGAGGACAGACTTCTGCCGCGGGCCGTGCCCTCTCACGGTCTCCTGCTCCGTCTTGGACCTCGCGCCCCTTCGTTGTTTGTCCCGGGTGCGCCTTCTTGCCACTGAGACCAAAATAGTGGGAAGATTCTTCCCCTGTCTCTGGTCATTAAGGTCCTTGTCACTTGCTTACCTAATCAGAAAAGGAACCAAGGAAGATTTGGTAAAGGAGTGGTGTTTGGCGTCAGGCAGATGTTCTCGGCTGTCAGTCTCTCGGCAGTCTCCAAGCAGGTTGGAGGGTCAGTTCGCAGAGGTCGGAGAAGAGCAGACGGGGCGGGCCAGAGACTGGAGACGGGCAGAGGGGGAGGAGCCCGTGCCGCAGCCCTGCTAACTGCGCCCTCCTCTCAGCCGCAGAGCTTCTCTACTCCCTGCAGTGGTGCGCGGAGTTGGACAACCCGCCGGCTGCCCTCACTGGGTTTCAGGAAATGCTTGAGAAGATGAACATTACGTTCGATGACTTGTGTGGACTTGGTAATACCTCCGACCTTTTGCACCTGCTATTTAACAGGTAAAAATCCCTTTCAAATTCCATTTTTAAATGAGCATTTTACTACTTTATAGCTTTGTTTCTTTAAAATGTAAGCCCTCTTCATGCTAATTTTTCAGTCAGAGGGCTGATCTAAATCTGAATTCTTAATGATAAATTCTTTGTGGATACTAAGTACTTGATTTTATTTTTCTGGGGAGATAACTGGACTTTGTGTTACTAAATTCATAAGCATGTTCAAGGGGCAGGTGATGAAAGGAACAGCGCTGGTAGACATGGCTTTGACTTGTCATTTGTGACCCACTCCCCACCCTGTGGAGGTCAGCCTGTGTCCTGCACACTGTCCCTGCTGCGTCTGGCTGCAGGAACCACGGGCCCTCTCCCCTGGATGAGGAAGTGGGTGTGAAAACGGGCCATCGTGGGGATGGTCGCAGTGAGGGGTTCCACGGTGGAGATCACTGGGGGGGCCTGCCCTTTCTTAGAAGAGTCCAGGGTCTGGGCCCCGGCCGGACAAGTCTTCCTCTCTGGTGCTGTCGCACCCAGCAGCTGCCCAGAGCCCACTGCTGCCGTGGCCCCGTGGCCTCCACGACTCCGGGCCTGGTCTCCAAGCTCAGGGCTATGGTGCGCCCAGTCCCTCTAGTCCTGGGGGCAGAGGTCCTGTGTGAGGCTGACACCCTCACAGGGCGGCAGATTCCACTCTGTCACAGGAATCCAGGGAAACAGAGTTTAGAAATCGTAGGTAGTTTCAGAATCGACTTTTTCTTTCATTTTTTAGATCCATGGAACACGGCACTCTGTGGTCTCTTATTATTGCTAAATTGATCCTTTCCCAAAGCATTTCATCTGATGAAGTAAAACGGCATTATGAGGAAAAAGAAAGGTATGATTACTTAAAGCTTTCACTTTGCAATTTACTGTATTTGGACAGCTTGGCAACCTCCAACTAACCAATACTTTCTAATGAATTGAGCAGACGAAGTCTAGGAGATGACATTTAGTTAAAGGAAATGAGAATTAAAGACTAAAAATAATTTGAGTTGTTTTAGGTTTGGAACATATATTTTTGTGATGAGCATTTTTAACTTTATAACATTTTGTTGTAGAATTTCATACTGGTTTTAAACAAGTAGCGTTTCATAAACTTATTCTCTTTTCCCCCAAAACCTCTCTCGTGGATCTTTCTGTTACTTCCCATTCCTGACATCCTTCATCACCACATTGTTTGCTCCGTGGAAAGTGCTCCACTTTTCTCTTATAGGGGTCATCCTAGTGAGTGTGTCCTGGAAATTCAGTGAACGTGTTCTTAACCCAGAGAAACACCCTGTGGTTAGGCATGCGCGAGGCCTGCGGAGGTCGGTCACGCTGGGGAGACCGAGCATCCAGAGTGAACGCTCAGCTGAAAGTCACCGAGAGGCATCTTCAATTGATTGATTTACCAGGGAGCATTCAAGAATGACATGTTTATGTCCTGGCACAGTAGATTTGTAAATTTCTAAATTTCAGTTTTAAGAATCTTATTTAAAACTTTAAAAAGCATATTATTTTGAGATAGAGATTCACATGCAAATGTAAGAAATAATACAAAAAGATTCCCTACGTCTCGCATTTAGTTCACACTTGGGCACAACCCCAGCTCACTGTCACACCCCGAGAACGGCAGTGACACAGCGTATCGGTCAGGGTCACGTGCGGCCATTTGCGTGTGACCACGAACCACCAGTCTTCAGAGAGAGAGCGGCTTTGGCCGTAAGCATCACCCGTATTACGTTTCACACCCACAGCCACCTCCCTTCGTCCCGTTTCCTCGTCTCTGGCAACCACTAACCTGTTCTCCTTCTCTCTGATTGCCTCACCCAGGAGTGTGGTATCGGTGAGATTGTACAGTACGTGATCTTTTGATACTAGTTATTTTGTTCATCATAATTTAAAATTTTTCTAATTATAAAAGTAATGAGGAATTTATTCAAGAACTATTTGAACTGATTACTACTGAAATGGATAAATGCTTGACATGCAAAAATCAGTAACTTTATTATTTATCAATAATGAATTGAAAAAGTCACAGGAAAAGAGATTTCATTACAAATAACTAGACTATAAATACCTACAAATAAATTTAATAAAAAGCATAATTGTAAAACTTAGTAAAGATTACAAAAGACATTAGGAAGATATTAATCTATAATTTCACTGTAATCACAATAAAAATTTCAGCAACATTATTTGAAAAAGTTGACATACTATTGTAAACATAGTGTGCATTTGAAAGGAAAATGCTTAAGAATAGCTAGGAAATCTCTGAAAGACAAAAAGCAAACAGAACTTGCCCAGCTGAACACAGTCGTCAAGCTGTGTGAAAATGGCGAGTGGACAAACCAGTGGAGCTGAGCACGGAGTCCAGAAACCAAACTGCGCCCGTGTGAGAGTTTCATGTCCGATACAGTTGACCTTTCAGATCAGTGAAGAGAATCCGTAATAAATGAGGTTAGGAAAATTGGGTATGTGGTTTAAAAAATACAGCAAAAGCCCTGGCTGGCATAGCTCAGTGGATTGAGCGCGGGCTGCAAACCAAAGTGTCACAGGTTCGATTCCCAGTCAGGGCACATGCATGGGTTGCAGGCCACGGCCCCCAGCAACCGCACATTGATGTTTAAAAATACAGTGAGACCCCTTCCTGACATTATGTGTAAACATGAAGTGCAGGTAGAAGCTAAATGTAAAGAATAGACCTGTGAAGTTTTAAGGAAATAAGAGACTGGATTATCTTGCATGGAGATACTCTTAAGCAAGGCACAAAACCTAGAATCCATTAAAGAAATGATAGACATTTGATTATTTTAAAAATGAAAGCTCCTAGCAACCCAACTGTCTGTCGCATAAGCAGACAAAACACAGTACATGTACGATGGAACATTGTTCAGCCTTAAAGAGAAGGCTCAGACACCTCCTCAGCATAGGTGACCCTTGAGGACATGGTAGTGAGTGAAAGAAACCAGTCACAAAGAGACAAATCCTGTGTGATCCCACAATTTGAGGGACCTCGCTTAATCAAATTCATAGAGAAGGAAAGTAGACGGGGCTGTGGGGGGGGGGGGGGGCGGTGCATTTGTAGTTATCGGCTAGAGTTTCAGTTTTGTGAATGAAAGTTCTGGACTGTGTTTGCCCAGCAGTGTGAGTGTATGTAACACTGCTGGGCTATACACTCAGAAATAGTTAACATGAAAGAAAGATTCCATTATGCGTGTTTTACCACAATGAAATAAATACTTTAAAAAGAGAAAACCATGACAAAAATATAGTAAACAAAGCTAAAGACCCAGTGACAAAATGGAAGAACACATTTGCAAATTAATAAAGAATCAATGTCCATAATATATCAGTACCTTCTATTAATCACTAAAACAATCCGAATTGAAAAAAGTGTCAAGGACTTGAACAGGTCTTTCGCAGATGAAATGTAAAATATGAAAGGATTTGCCTTATCAGTAATGACGGTCAAGTGAAGCGTATCTGCCATACTGCCAGGGATTTAAAAGTCTCATTAAGTGTACAGAAAAACAGTGATGTGTACATTCTGTGAAAGTTTAAATGGGTTGCAGTTTTTTGGAAAGCAGTTTGAAATTCAAAGTCTAGTGCATTCAGAGACTTTGATCTTGCAGGTGCACGTCTGGGGATCGAGACTCTCGAGGGGGGTTTGCACTTGTGCTCGAGGACTTGCAGCCCTGTTTAGCAGAGCAGAAGGCTGGGGAGCAAACCCTAAACGTCCACTGACAGAGAAATAGTTAATTATGATGCACCCATCGTCTGGAGTATTTGTGTTTGTAATTATATAGCTTTAAAATGTCAGTACAGAAAATAATTTATACCTATATGTTCTGACACAGAAAAATCTACAAAGTATGTAAGTGACAATAACAACTTACATGCTTCGTGTTTCAGTAGAAAAGTGGCAGAAAACAGTATGTTTAGTGTGATGTGATTGTGTAAATGATCCCAGTTCTCTGTCTACACACACAACGAATACCAGCTCATAGAAGGGACACACAAATGGCACTGTGTAAACTGACTCAGTGGACTCTTTAGAAAACTTAACTATGTGTTATGTGTATAACACAAAATAATCATAAGTGGGAGAAAGTTAAATATGCTTATTTAAAAAATTAGAGACGTGTTAGAAAGAAGCAGCAAAACATAATTATTTGTAGTTCATCTAAAATCAGCAGTTATCAATCTCTTCGCATAGTTTCTTTTATTTTTTCTATATAATTATTTTATATAGTGGAATGACTAACCCTTTGGAAATAATCTGAATAAGGAATTATCTGAAATAACTGCATACTTAGGATGAGTGTAATTCATAGTTTTTCTTTTTTTAAACAGCTTTTTCCCACTGACAGAGGGGAATATGCACACTATTCAAAGTCTCTGTCCATTTCTATCAGAAGAAGACAATAGAGAACTGGTTGCTCGTTGTATACCTGCCCTTTTGGTCTGGACCAAGGAAGATCTTTACACTGTAAATGGTTAGTTCCTTGATAATAAATAGTCTGTTCATTTAATTATTGCTTGAGATGAACGAAGCGTCTTTTAATATCTGAATCCAAATCTAGGAGTTAAAATTAAGTTGAATTAAGTTATAGCTGATCTGTTGTTCCTGGTTTATACGTGTGCTCAGTAACAAGCTGACAGTCAGCAGGACGAGTGTCTTTGGGGAGTGCCCCTTACCGTGTTGCAGGACAGGAACACTGCAGTCTTCGGGGAGGATTTACAACCACAAATACCCTCTTTCTAATCATTTCCTTTTCATCTGTAGCTTTTAAAAAAAAAAATCCTCTCCCTCGGACATGCGGGGAGAAAGAGGGAAAGAAGCATCAGTTGGTAGCCTCTCATACGGGCCCCAAACAAGGGCTGGACCCGCTATTCCAGGCATGTGCCCTCACCAGGAATTGAACTCACAACCTTTTGGTTTCTGGGCAACACTCCAGCCAGCTGAGCTGAACCGTCCAGAGCCTCTCTGTAGCTTTTTGAGCTGTGCCTCCTCTCTCTCTTCCTAGTCAGCCAGTGATGGAACACAAAGTCAAATGAGGGAATAGCTTTTGTATTTTAAACTTGTTTGGACGCCTTTCTATCTGTTAGTTCATCTGTTTATTAATTTAATAAGCTCTATGGAACACTGGCTGTGTGTCCGCCTCTTTTGTAGAGAAGACAGACAGAAAATTATGTCGTGTGATAAATGATGTAACCTCTGTGTGGAAATGGCAGAAAAGGAGTTCTCGACTCTGCTTTTAGTGTCTGGCAATTTCACAAAGAGAAATGTTTCAGCTGAGTGTTCATTTTCCATAGGGCCTTAGTTTGGGAAGGACCGGGTACAGGTAGCTCAGTTTAGCCCACGAAGGTGGGTTCTGGGATGGAAGGAAACAGACCCTAAGGCCTAGTTTGTGGCTGAGTTTGGACTTGGAACTGTCAAAGTTATTGGCCCATGTCAGGTAGGAAAGCACACAGCTCCCTCAGAAAGCGCATATTGACCACCGCTGGGTGGGCACAAGAAGTGAGATGGGAGGAGACGGCTGTGTAGGAAGCTACTGGAGTAGTCCCAGAGACAAAGAGAGCTTAAATCAAGGCATAGATGAAAGAGAGGGTATGGAGATGCAAGAGATTTCAGACACAGAGTTGAAGGGGCTCTGGGATTATGTCCCGTATTGGGATGGAAGCACCACTGGCCCTTACAGAAAATCCATTAGGACATCTGAGGGTTAGGAGAATGGGGAAGGTGTATGCAGGGAGCTGATGCCACTTTTTAAATGCATGAGATGGAGATGCCTGTGGAATGAGTATTCAGATGGAGACTTCCAGGAAGCCGCAAGCCACTGACTGGGTAGCAGCAGTCCAGCCACCAAAGGCCACGGGCTGTGGGTAGCATGAAGTCTGTAAACGAGGGTGAGCTTGTTCAGACACACTGCCAAGAGAACACCAGTATGGAATTAAAGGATGGGGGAGGCAGGGCAGAGACTAGGCCAGAGACTAGACTTATTCTTTGAGAATAAGGACAAAAATGAAAGAGAAGCAAAGGAGAACTTTCAGGTAGTGCACACTGCCTGTGTTAAATGCCACAGAAGGTCGAATAAAATTAGGGACCAAGAGTGTAGGTTGGTGTTGTGGAGAGACTCGTTCTGAAAAGGTGTGGGCGGACCGCCTGGTTCAAGGGTTTGGTGAGAAGGTGGAAGCTGGAGGCAATGACAAGGTCAAAGGGAAAGTACTTGTGAGGAGGAGGAGGGATAGAAAATCAAGAGAACAATTGGGCAAGTTCCCAGGAGCAGAGGGGGAGGCGAGAGGGTGGGGTCTTGAGCACCATTGGAAGACGCCAGCCTCCTGGATGGTGGCTGTCCTCTGAGATGAGGTCAGGTAGGGGTGTGCAGATGCCAGTACAGCGTTGGGACCCTGGTGTGATCCTGACTGACGAGCTTCAGTCTCTTCAGCCTGGGTTGAAACGATGGAAGAAGCTACGCCATCAGCAAGCATTGGAGGCATGGCCACACTGACACCCAGGACCGGCCCGTGCCAACAATAATTTTCTGGGCGGTTCTGCAGCAGGAAGCAGTTGACCCAAGTGCACAGAGGAGAGGGGCACCTGGTGGGAGCAGGTGATGTCTCCAGTACAGGCTGCACCCAGGACGGCAGAGAGGTGGGGGCAGGGGTGGATGGCGGTGCCCCTGCCTGGAAGGTGTGCAGCCCTGCGCAGGCCAGGCATGGGGGGCACTGAAGGAGGACAGATGTTTCTGATGTTTGACAACCAGATTTGCTCTTTCAGCCCAACTGATGAGACAGAATTAGTTATTTCTGGTTATGCAGGGGAGGGCATGAGTAGGTTTACAGTTGTGAGTACGTGAAACAGTTTATTCTTGTATTATTATTATTGTCTTTTCCATACAAACAACTGTAAACTACCTTTGCCTACCCTGTACCATGAGTCTCTTCTATTTTGCGAGCCAGATTAAAAAAGAAAAAACGCCTTTCTCTGCCTCTAAAGGAAGAGTAAAGGCATTACACAGCCAGCCCTTGAACAGTACGGATTTGAGCTGCGCGGGTCCCCTCTTGCACAGGTTTTTTTCAGTACAGGTCCAGTTCCCCTGCGTGCACCCAGTGTTGTCTTTCTGCAGTGGGGAACCCGCAATGCAGAGGGCCTGACTCCACGTTGTTCCGGGCGATTTTGTGTGCGGGAGTTGAGCGTCTACAGATTTTGGTGTCATGGAGTGGGGTGTCTTGGAACCAGTTCCCCACAGATTCGGAGGGATGATGGAAGTTTTGGGAGAGGCAAAAGTTACATGCAGATTTTCAGCTGCATGGGGATTGGCACTTCTAACAGCCCTTCAACCCCCGGAACTTCAAGAGAGTTCTAATCTCTGTGAAAGTAGACTTTTTTAGTAGCAGTACAATTAAAAAAATTTTTTTTAAGATTTTACTTATTTACTTTTATAGAGAGGAAAAGGGAGGGAGAAAGAGAGGTAAACAGCAATGTGCAAGAGATACATTGATCAACCGATTTGAAATAGGTTGAATTCAAATCGGTTGATCAATGGGGACCCGGCCTGCAACCCAGGCATGTGCCCTGACAGGGAACTGAACCAGTGACCCTTTGGTTCACAGGCAGTCCACTGACCCACACCAGCAAGGGCAAAATTTTTGAATTTTGAATTTTGAATTTTTTATAGGAGGTTTTGGACATCTTGCCGTTTTAAATTCTTGTCTGCAAACCGGAAGCATAGATGATGCAGAGGTATTACATGGTATACTGAGAATCCTGATATGCTGGAAGGTAGACTATGAAGACCTTTTCCTTCTCAGTTGGTAGGTGATACTTTATACTATGTTTGCCTCCCTGTGTACAACCTGGACATAGAATATGTAGTTTATAGTCACAGCTTTGTAAGTAATAGGATGGTAGACACCTAAGTCAGTCTTATAAGAATATAAGATTTAAAATAGGATATTTCTAAGAGACTGTCTATATAATTCTTTCATGCTTTTTTGTTTACTTTGCTTTTGTCTCTATCCCAGTAACCTGTCTGAAGTGGGTCCGGAGGTCCTGACAGTGAACATAGAGATCATGCGGTTCCTCTCCCTGTTCGTCAAGTGCTGCTACCCCCCCGCTGTCTGAGAACGAGTGGGACTTCGTCCTGTGCTGCATGCTGGCCTGGCTTGAGGTGGGGTCACCTGCGTCCCGTGGGTCTGCATGCGGCTCTCGGTCCGAAACTGTCAGCCAGTCGTGTTACCCAGTGGCTGTCATCAGCGCCTTTGTGGCTGTGTGCTCCTCGCCCTCTGCAGTTTCACTGACAGTGAAACGACAGCTTTGATGTCGGCCAGTGTCATTCGGTGACCAGGCTCCGAGCTGCTGTCGGACGGTTCTCCCCATTGGCTCAGGTTAATGGAATAGCTGCCGCACAGCCCTTGCTGGCTTCGTCTTTCCGTGGCCAGCCTTTTGGACTTTCTGATTCTCACTGTTCTTGAGGCCCAGGTGTCACTGTGGCCAGAGTAACCCTCAAAGGCCAAACGGGTTCACAGGGAGCCAGTGTGGTCCTGGCCCAGAGCAGCCGGTTGCGTCCCTGCTGTGGGCTCCCTTGCAGCACACTGGGCGGGGTGGGTCGGCCTGGACCTCAGCTCCGCCTGCTCGTGGCTGGGTGCTATGTGGCTTGGGGTTCCTAATTTGACCTAGTTGAGCCTCAGTCTCCATATTTTAAAATAATTTAATAATGCCTAGTTAGTAGGGCTCCTGAGAAGATTATAGATGGTGTTTTTAATATGTTTCACTTGGTAACTGGTAATTGATATTATTTTCTTTTGTAGTTTTAGAAATAAAAAGCATTTCAAAATAAATGGGTTGATTCTAATTTGTACTACTTAGATTTGAAAAAAGTAATTTTGATGTAAACTGTATAATGTCTTCTGAGACTATACTTCAGTTGCTTTTGATTATAAAACGTAGAGAAATGAAAGGGACTTCTGTGTTGCCTTGATTTTTTATTTTCTGGAGGAGGTCTGCTGACCTGTGTACCTTCGGTTTTCTGCAGACCACGATCGAGAACCACGAGCTGTGCCACGTGCCCCTGGTCCAGTTGTTTGCCTGTGTCAGCTGCGATCTGGCCTGTGAGCTCAGTGCCTTTTTCGAGTCCACAATTCCAGAGTCCGAGGGCTACCTCCCTGAAAATCTGATCATTGAATGGAAAGAATTTTTTTCCCAAGGCATCCACAGTTTGCTCTTACCTCTTTTGGTTACTGTTACAGGCAAGTAAAAAAGGGAGATTCATTAAGAATGAATCACTTATCAAAAATTTCAAAATGTCTTTGGATGTTTAAGTCAAACAGTGCAAAATAGAGAAGAGACCAGAGAGAAAGCCAGGCCCCTCAGAAGTACCATGCGCTCAGTTCCTGATCCGATTTGAAAAATGACAAGGCATCCAAGGCCACTGCAGATTATAGTGACAGCAACTTGGACGACACAGAGAGGTCCTTTGTAACTTGAACCTCTCTGTCCTTTTTAAAAATGAGATGCTGGAAGTCATTGAACAGTTGAGATCATTTGATGTTATGTGTGTTTAGTTTACGTTTCCAGTTGCAAGGGGTTAATGTCTGTCAAGTTGTTATGTCATTTTCTCTAATAACATTTGATTATCTGTGAGTCATTCAAGCCCAAGCCGCATTGCTCCTTTTGTTTTGGGATGTACACTTTTTTCCTTTTTGTCATCAGAGCAGAGCAATGATACATCTGAAACATCCTATCAGAATGCGATGCTGAAGCCCATGTGTGAAACGTTGACGCACATCACAAAAGATCATCTGCTGAGTCACAAGCTCCCTGCAGTGTCACTTGCTGGGCAGAAAACGAACTTGCCGGAGCACCTCCAGACTCTGCTGGACACACTGGCCCCACTGCTCCTCTTCAGAGCTCGGCCCGTGCAGATTGCTGCCTATCACATGCTGTACAAGTAAGAGCTCTGAGTTGGTGTCATAGTGCTCTGAGAGAGAGAGTGTGTATTTGGTTTTAGTTCTTAGTCATTAAAAATTCAAAGTTGCCCTGACCAGTGTGACTCAGTGGGTTGAGCACCAGCCTTCGAACCAAAGGGTCACTGGTTCTATTTCCAGTTGGGGCACATGCCTGGGTTGTGGGATGGGTCCCCAGTGGGGGTTGCACAGGTGGCGTCTACACATTGATGTGTCTCTCCCTTTTCTCCCTCCCTTCCTCTCTCTAAAAATAAGTAAATAAAGACTTTTTTAAAAGTTTCAAAGTTAAAAAGAAAATGAAAACAAAGTAAACTTGACCACGCATTTTTTAATGACAGGCAATGCCAAGTTTTTGGTCTTTGGGTTCACTGTTCTCCATCCAGAGTTATCTTTAGATAGTCCTGGCCATAGGTAGTTATTTCAGAAAACATTAAAGAATATTTTTATTACTAGATAAGTATTGGTCTTTCTGCTCTTAAGCATAATTTTTAACAACGGACAATTTAAAATAAAATAATTTAAAATAATGTTCTAATTTACAGGTTGATGCCAGAATTACCACAGTATGATCAGGATAATCTAAAGTCAGATGGAGATGAAGAGGAAGAGCCAGCCCTGTAAGATTTTTAATAGTGTGTTTTGTTACATTCTCACAACCTGTCTCGCCTGTAGCAGCCTCTGAAGACGGAGGCTGTGCAGAAGCTCTCGGCACAGAGTGCCTGTCACTTCCTGGATCTGTCACAACCATCTGTAGACATCAGTGCAACCCAGCGTTCATCCAGGAAGGATCGGTCCTCTCGCATCTTAATTGCTCCTAAATCATATATTCAGTTTGCTACTATTTTAAACAAATATCTTTTTTTTAAACATTTTATTTATTTATTTTTAGAGAGGGAAGGGAGGGAGATAGAGAGAGAGAGAGAGAAACATCAATGTGCGGGTGCTGGGGGTTATGGCCTGCAACCCAGGAATGTACCCTGGCTGGGAATCGAACCTGGGACACTTTGGTTCCCAGCCCGTGCTCAATCCACTGAGCTATGCCAGCCAGGGCTTCAGTTTGCTACCATTTAGTAAAGAATTCTTTTTGGCCACGTGGTATCTTTTGTGGCCAAAAATATCAATGGAGCACCTGTTTTGTGGGAAGTATTGACCAAATGCTGAGAGAAGAATACAGCGTTTAATAGATGTTCTTGTTCTTAAGGAGCTTGCAGTCTGAGGCAGACAGTAGCACCTGTAGTAGAAGCCAGCATGTGTGACAGGTGCTGAAAAAAAGGAGGAGTGGCAAGTTATGGGGCCACGCTGCTGTGCACCAGGACGGGAAGACTGTCTTGCAGAAGAGATAGCTGTGCTGGGCCCTTCAGGGTGGGCAGCGTGCCGGCCGGGCAGGAGGGCCATGCAAGTGCAGGGAGCCCCCAGCACAAAGGTGGGGCAGTGCGAGTGCTCAGGGTGTGCTGGGAATGTCGAGCCGTCACCACGTAACTTATTTTTTTAT
Source organism: Phyllostomus discolor (assembly GCF_004126475.2). Taxonomy (NCBI): domain Eukaryota; kingdom Metazoa; phylum Chordata; class Mammalia; order Chiroptera; family Phyllostomidae; genus Phyllostomus; species Phyllostomus discolor. The sequence goes on along the minus strand of NC_040904.2, from coordinate 43,750 downwards.
TGTCTGTGTCTTCTTCCACGGGACTTAAGCTCAGGGAAGACAGGGATTTTTGTTTCTTCTCGGTTATTTGCATGACACCCAGAATGGCCCCTGGCCTAGAGCAGACTCGGGAGTGGTCTTCATTTGTGGAGGGAAAGAATAAACGAATGAGTGTGTGGAGTTGGGGGAGGCGGCGGTGTAGCGGAAGATGAAGCTGGAAGGGTACTTAAAAATGACATTTTTTTAGGATTTGGGCATTATTTGGTAGAAGATGGGATATCACCAGCTGATACTGGCACTAGTATGAAGCATAAAGTATACACAGAAGCAAGCAGGAATAGAGACCATCCCAGGAATCGTAACAGGTGCAGGCGGCGTGGAAAGGGAGAGGTAGCTGAGCCGGTGCTTGAGAAGCCTAGTGACTTGTCTCCTGGAAGAGAGAGAGGCTGGGGTGTGAGGGTGGTGTCAGTGGAGACACCCGCGTGCAGGAGCGGGGAGACCCAGGTGTGAGGGCAGGAGGAGGCAGCACGGGGACCGGGACATGGGTGAGAGGAGAGAGCAGCACTCGGCAGGGTTCCTGCCCTCCGCCAGGGTTTCGCTGGCTGCAAGTCTCTGAAGTTCACCTGGCAGTGGTGGTGAGTGCACACTTCCATGATGGCCATGCTTACCTGGCATGGGTGTGAATTGATGATGAACTTCCTGAGACAATGGAAGCTCGTGTGGTCTCCACACCGTTATAGTGTGAGAGGGCCTGGTGGGACTTGGCTGTCTGAGGGACTATGGTCATTTCAGCTTTTCTGGGTATGTGATTTTTTTTTTTTTCATCTACAAAACAGAATGTTGAAATAGGTGTTTTCTAAAAGGAATTTTAAGTGGTAACTTTTAGAGTCTATACTGTTACAGCATGTTACATGTTTTTTATATTTATAAGTATTTTATATGTAATATTTGTTACTTTAGTGTATTACATATATCTTTTACATTTACATATTTATAAATAAAAATATGTACAATACATACATTTTTATCTATAAATCATATATATTTGTATATTTTATATCTTTTAAGTTCTGTAATTACCATTATGTGAAATTAGGAGATAAAGCTGAGTTTGCAAAGGGAGACTTTGGTGTTCGGAAAATAGAGAAGGTTTTTCTAGACTGTGAGGGTTACATGTGTGGTTGTGTGTTAAGGGGGTGAGGTGTGAGGATGACTGTGCTGGCCCCTTGTTCACAGGTCCCCACCAGGGGTGCTGATGTCTCTGCTCAGCACTCAGGAGGACTTGCTGGATAGCGTCCTGGGGTCTGTTCCTGTGGGACAGATCGTCACGATCAAGCCACTGAGCGAAGACTTCTGCCATGTCCTGGGCTACCTCCTCACCTGGAAGTTAATACTGACTTTCTTCAAAGCGTCTTCCTCTCAGGTCAGTGAGTATGGGGCAGCTTTTGACCGTCCTGTCCTAAGGAAATTTACCTCGTTTAAAAATCAGGCTTTAGAGAAAGAGCTATAAAGCATTACCTATGTAGTTTTATCCCTAAATGCTGAAAGTAGCCTGTTGTAATTTGCTCAAACTGTTCTGCAGGCACCAGATGTCTCCATCACCTATGATTAGGAAGAAAGCTTGGAAAATCTACTCCTTTTTTTTTCTTAATTGTTTTAGGCAGATACTGACTTTAAAAATTTCTATCAAACTTTGATTGAATCACTGTAATCAAGCTTCTTTGACAGGTCAAGACTTCGTTTATCACTTCATTTTGAAAGTATGGTATTCATTTCCGATGTGATTTTTCAGAATGCGTAAATTACAGCTATGTTGTTGGAAATGACCCATGTCTCAGCACAAATGTGTCTGCATGTGCATATTAGCGTTTGCCTCTCTGAGGGGGAAACCACGGTACAGAGGCAGTGCAGACCGGGCTGTGGGGGCCCTGGCCTTCTCTCTAGGCCTGCAGAGTGCCCTGAGCTAGTTTTGTTTGCTGATGACAAACTGCAAGAGCTCACTGTTGGGCTTTAACATTGGTTTCTTTCTTTCTTTTTTTTTTTTTCAGTTATGTATGTATATATGTATGTATTCAGTTGTTCTATTACAGTTGTCCTGATTTTTCCCCCTTTGCCCTCCTCCACTCAGCCTACCCCTGCTCCCACAGTTAGTCCCCACACCACTGTCCATGTCGATGGGTTGTCATGCATGTTCCTTCACTAGACCCTTCCCCTTCTTTTCCCTGCTCCCCCCTCTCCTTCCCCTTTGGCCAGTGTCTGTCCCATGTTTCTGTGCCTCTGGTTTATTTTGCTCGTTAGTTTATTTTGCTCATTAGATTCCTCTTATAGGTGAGATCATATGGTATTTTTCTATCACCACCTGGCTTATTTCACTGAGCATTACGCTCTCCAGGTCCATCCATGCTGTCACGAAGGGTAGGAGCTCTTTCTTTCCACTACGTAGCATTCCATTGTGTAAATGTACCACCATTTTTTGATTCTAGTATTCCATTTATTTGTAAATATACCACTCATATACTGATGGGTGCTTAGGCTGTTTCTAGCACTTGGCTACTATAAATAATGCTGCTATGAACATTGGGGTGCACAGGTTCTTTTGAATTGGTGTTTCTGGATTCTTAGGGTGTAATCCCAGCAGTGGATCACTGGATCAAAAGGCAGTTCCATTTTTAGTTTTTGAGGAAATTCCATACTGTTCCATAGTGACTACACCAATGTGCTACGTTTGTTTCCTAAAATATTGTTGATGTCCAAAATACTGCAGAGAATTGAGGCCAGTATGTGTATGTGGGAGTTTTGGTCTTGTCATTTTACATATAAATCTGGACACTGGCCACGCTCCATCTTTCCCACTGAACTAGAGATGGAAGGGATGCAAGGAGTTAACGGGCGCCTGCGTGAGCCTGCAGCCTGCGCAGAGCTGTGGACAGATGAACCAGAGTGATGCCCTAAAAGCAGTGATTGGAAGGGTTCTATAAATAAATAAAATCTAGCCCTGGCTGGCATAGCTCAGTGCATTGAGCTCGGGCTGCAAACCAAAGCATCGCAGGTTCGATTCCCAGTCAGGGCACAGGCCTGGGTTATAGGCCACAGCCCCAAGCAAAAGCACAGTGATGTGTGTGTGTGTGTGTGTCTCTCTCTCTCTGTCTCTCTCTCTCTTCTCCCTCCCTTCCCTCTCTAAAAATAAATAAATAAAATCTGTAAGTAAGTAAGTAAATAAATAAATAAAATCTAGATGGATCCTATAACAGAATTTTAAAGAAATGAACCTTAATTGGTCCTAAACCTGGTCAAAAACTCCTAGTGAAGTCAGATTAAACTGAAACCACTATGTACCTTAGACCATTTTTAGCACTAGGAAAGGAGACCCTCACCCATCTGCAGTCACTTCCTATCGCCTCTCCAACCCTCCAGCCCCTGGCAACCCCCAGTCTGTGTCCGTCTCTGGATTTGCCAGCTGTGGACATTCCCACACATGGCCTTCTGCACCTGGCTTATTTCACATAGCATGTTTTCATGGTTCTTTCATGTTGCAGCATGTATCAGCGCCGGGTTCCTTTTTATATGGCTGGACAGTATTGTCCCATGTGATCTATAAACCACAGTGTGAGTGTGACACATTCATCGTTGGTGAGCACTCCTGCTTTCATGTGGGGCTGTTGTGAATGAAGCTTCTGCGAATGTTCATGTATGGATTTTTGTGTGGACATGTTTTCACTTCTCTTGTGTTGTACACCTAGGAGTGTGATTGTTAGGTAACATTTATGTTTTTAGAAGCCCATTTGATGTCTGATTAATTTTTTAAAAATATATTTTATTGATTACGCTATTACAGTTGTCCCATTACCCCCCCTTCATTCCCCTCCACCCTGCACACCCTCTCCCACCCGCATTCACCCCTTTAGTTCATGTCCATGTGTCAGAAGTTCTTTAGCTTCTACAGTTCCCATACTATTCTTGCCCTTCCCCTGTCTGTTTTCTACCCACCATCTATGCTACTTACTCTCTGTACCTTTTCCCCCTCTCTCCTCCTCCCACCCCCCTGTTGCTAACCCTCCACGTGACCTCCATTTCTGGGGTTCTGTTCCTGTTCTAATTGTTTGCTTAGTTTGTTTTTGTTTCAGGTGTGGTTGTTAATAGTTGTGAGTTTGCTGTCATTTTACTGTATATGTTTTTTTTATCTTCTTTTTCTTAGATAAGTCCCTTTCACATTTCAGAAAATAAGGGTTTGGTGATGATGAACTCCTTTAAGTTGACCTTATCTGAGAAACACTTTATCTGCCCTTCCATTCTAAATGATAGCTTTGCTGGATAGAGCAATCTTGGATGTAGGTCCTTGCCTTTCATGACTTGGAATACTTCTTTCCGGCCCCTTCTTGCCTGTAAGGTCTCTTTTGAGAAATCAGCTGACAGTCTGCTGGGAACTCCTTTGTAGGTGACTGTCTCCTTTTCTCTTGCTGCTTCTAGGATTCTCTCCTTCATTTTAACCTTGACTAATGTAATGATGATGTGCCTTGGTGTGTTCTCCTCGGGTCCAACTTCTTTGGGACTCTCTGAGCTTCCTGGACTTCCTGGAAGTCTGTTTCCTTTGCCAGATTGGGGAAGTTCTCCTTTATTATTTGTTCAAATAAGTTTTCCACTTGTTGCTCTTCCTCTTCTCCTTCTGGTACCCCTATAATTTGGATTTTGGAATGTTTAAAGATGTCCTGGAGGTTCCTAAGCCTCTCCTCATTTTTTTGAATTCTTATTTCTTCATTCTTTTCTGATCATATGTTTTTTTTCCTCCTTCTGGTCCACTCCATTGATATGAGACCCAGCTTTCATTCCATCACTATTGATTCCCTGTGCATTTTTCTTCATTTCACTTGCTGTAGTCTTCATTTTCTCATCTAGTTTGTGACCAAATTCAACCAATTCTAGGAGCATCCTAGTCACCAGTGATTTGAACTGTGCATCTGATAGGCTGGCTATCTCTTGGTCGCTTAGTTGTATTTGCTGTGGAGCTTTGATCTGCTCTTCCATTTGAGCCATCTTTTTTTTTTTTTTTTTTTTTTGCCTTGTCGTGCCTGTTACATATGAGGGGCGGAGCCTTAGGTGTTCCCCAGGGCGAGGCACCCCAGTGGCTGGGTTGTGACTCTGAATGTGGGGGCAGGGTCCAAGAGGGAACAATGGTGCTTGCTCCACTCTCCGTCGGACCTCAGTCCTTTCCGCCGCTCCCCTCAAGCAAACTGGGCCCCTCGTGCCAATTCCCATGTGGGTGGGCTTGTGCACCCTGTGCGACTTTTCTCCTGTGAGGCTGGGAGTCTCTTCTGGCACCTCAACCCCCACAGGTGTTTTCAGTCAGTGCCCAGAGGCTCTATTTCCCGGCGCTGGGACCCTGGGTTGCACACAGTGCCTTGCTTCACAATTGCTGCCTTGCTGGGTCTGCTGGTTGCCACCCCTCGGCCAGGGTCTGCCAGCTGCCGCCTGTGCACCCAGAGTCCACCCACTGCCGTCTTGTGCGCCCTGGATGCCTTTTGTGCTCCGTTCCAATGCTCTCTGCTGTCTGTGCCGAGACCCACGCCCAGCTTCCCGACTCCGCCCCTCCTGCCGGTCTGGATGAACGTGGCTATTTTAACTCCTTGGTTGTCCGACTTCCATACAGTTCAATTTTCTGTCAGTTCTGGTTGTTATTCTGTTTCTAAATTGTTATCCCTATCTTGGTTGTACGAAGAGGCACAGTGTGTCTACCTATGTCTCAATCTTTGTGATTAATTTTTTTTTAATTCTCCTTTCCTTTCTTTTTTTTTAAGATTTTATTTAGCTTTTAGTGAGAAGGGAAGGGAAGGAGAAAAAGAGGGAGAGAAATATCTGTGTGGTTACCTTTCATGTGCCCGCCCCCCCCCCCAAGAGACCTGACCCACAACTGAGGCATGTGCCTTGACTGGGAATTGAACCTGCAGCTTTTTGGTTGGCAGGCGCGTGCTCAATCCACTGAGCTACACCAGCCAGGGCTCCTTTCTACTTTGTATTTTGAAAAACTTCAGTTATAGAGAAATTAAAAGAATAATTCAATGAAGTCACATACATTTTTCCTACAGTCACAGATTTTTAACATTTGCATGATTTCTCCATATTTACTTTTTTCCTGCTAATCTGTTTGACGGTAAGTCAAAGATACCATGATGCTTTACCAAAAGTCTTTCAATACGCATACCCTAAGAACAAGGATACATTTACACATAAGTAATATAATTATTACCCTCAAACTTTTTGGATGCAATGGTACTGATTTGCATTCAAATTTCCTAGTCAGTGTCCATTACAGCTCTTTCCCCACCTCTGTGGAGGATGGAGTTGAGGGTTGTGGGTGCATTTGTTGCCGTATTTCCTTAGCCTGTAGCTCCCCACCTTTCTTCTCTTTGCTTTCATTCTGCAGGTAAGTGATTTAGTGGACTGTCTTACAGTTTGGATGTGTCTGATTGTTGCCTCATGATTAGATTCTGGTTAATTTTCCACCAGAGTGCCGACACCACCACTCCCCACCATGGTGACATGTCCTCATTTTCTCACCTCTGGGGGCGCAGAGTGTCGGTGTATCCTTCATTGGTGACACCGAATTTGGTTACTTGGTAACATTAGTGTCTGCCAGAATTCTCCATTGTAAAGGTACATCGATCAAGATATTTTAAGACTCCGTTCCACCCCTGGCTGGAGTGCTGGCCTGTGAACCAAAGGGTTGCCTTGTCGATCCCTAGTCAGGGCACATGCCAGGGTTGCAGGCCAGGTCCCCAGTGCTGGGCGCTCGAGAGGCAACCATGCACTGATGTCTGTCTCCCTCTCTTTCTCCTTCCCTTCCCCTCTCTAAAAATAAATAAAATCTTAAAAAAAAAAAAAAAGAATCAATTCCAAATCCCATGGCTTGATCCCTGTATTTGAGCACCCATGGTATTTGGAAAATGGGGCCTTTGTCCTGTGAGGAGCTGGAAGAAATCATTGTAAAACAGGTACAGAGAGCTGTGGTGTCTCCGTGAGCCCATGAAAACCATGGTGCCGCTGAGGGACAAGGAGCTCTAAAGCCTGGGCCTCCCAGGGACTGCAGCATGGTCCATGGGGCCAGGTTCTCCTAGTTTAAGAAACAGAAATCCATATTTTTGTGTGAAATTTCCTGATTTATGAAAGAAGACATGTTGAACTTCTGGTCCACACTCTCTGTCCTGAAGCGGGATGGAGTGTTTCGTATAGGGTGGGGTCGGCCGTGGAAATGGAATTAGTTTTAGGCACGATTTGGAAGGATGCAGGACTGTGGTGTGGAAGGAGTGTGGGGATGGTCAACGAGTCTCTGGGGAGGTGAAGGTGGGAACAGGAAGGTGGTTTCAGGAGGGTATTAGAAGCACATACCACACGATGAGGGGTGGTGATGACGTCTGCTCATGGATGTGGAGGGAAGGCGGTGGTGCGTCGGACGGCACACAGGGAGGGTCGGAACATGGCACCCCTTTGGTAGAATTCCTGGATGCAGTTCTGAGTGCTCACATTAATTGTTTTGTGTCGCGCTGTTTGGCAGTCTGTTGTACTTTGATTTGTTCTTATCTATCAATTATCTTGTTTTAATAGGTTTACTAACACATGTTTGCTTTCCCCCAGCTTCGGGCTCTGTATTCAATGTACCTCCGGAAAACAAAGAGTTTAAACAAACTGCTCTATCACCTGTTCAGGCTCATGCCAGAAAACCCGACCTGTGCAGAGGCAGCCTCTGAGCTCCCTAGCAAGGAACCTAAGACTTTCTTCACGGAAGAGCTGCAGTTGAGCATCAGGGGTCAGTGAGGGGTGAGGCGCGCGTGTGTGGTTCTCCTGAATCCCACGAGGTTCAGACCTGTGGGTGGGGCACGGCCCCAGTCTTGGGCCCAAGTGCAAGGATTTCCGTGCTTCTCTGAGTAGGACATATGGCAAGATTGGTGGGTGTGTTTTTGAAAATTTTACAAGTGTTTAAAGCCTAGTTTGCTGAGACTTATCTTTTACTCTATAAATAAGTATTTGTTGTGTGACAATGTTTTATAGGAGAAACAAAGATGAGTAAAATGCACTCCCTTCAGTGTGGGAGCTCAGATTTTAGCTAAGGTGACAGGCATCTGGCAGTACTAGTGTGTTGTCGTCGATTCTGAAGGACAATTTTGTAAATGCCTTCGAGCAGTGAGGGTGGGGCAGGGGGGCTGAGTGGGATCCCGGACCACCACAGGCGCAGCAGCGATGCGGGGAGCGAGGGGAGCCAGCTTGCTGTCGTCTTCCATTGTCCGTCCTGCATCACTCTGTGTGTTTCATGTATTTGTGACTTTTCATGTGAAATCTGAATGTTGTTTCTGGGCAGACTTTCCAGTGTCAGTTTGGATCATCTTTTACTTTTTGCCATCCTAAGGGTTCATTTTAGATACGTAGGGAAAAGCTAATACTGTAGAATTTTAGTTTCTTTGGTAATTTTTTATGAGCTGTAGCACTCATGTTGAGGAATTAGGGTTTTCTAAGGAAAAGACTCATATTAGTCTGTTACTGTATATACGAAATACACATCACTCGGAGTTTGCCGTTTTCTCAGAAATGACGACTCTCCCGTACCACATTCCACACTTGGCGTGCTCGGTCTACCACATGACCCTGAAGGACTTGCCTGCCATGGTCCGGCTGTGGTGGAACAGCAGCGAGAAGCGGGTTTTCAACATCGTGGACAGGTTCACGAGCAAGTACGTCAGCAGTGTGCTCTCTCTCCAGGAGATCTCTGCTGTGCAGACCAGCACGCAGCTGTTCAACGGCATGACGGTTAGTGTGCTTCTGAGTTCGCTCTGGGAAGGTAGTTTTTGTTTTTTTTTTTTTTTAGAAAGACATTTAGTTAATTTTTATTTTTTTTTATTTTTTTTAAGATTTTATTTATTTATTTGTAGGGAGGAAAGGAAGGGAGAGAGAGAGAGAGAGAAAAACATCAATGTGCGGTTGCTGGGGGTTATGGCCTGCAACCCAGGAATGTACCCTGGCTGGGAATCGAACCTGGGACACTTTGGTTCCCAGCCCGCACTCAATCCACTGAGCTACGCCAGCCAGGGCTTGGAAGGTAGTTTTAAATGTGGAGTCTGATGTTGGCCGCAGTGTGCCCACGGGACCAGGACCCGCAAGAACTGCCCACTGTACTTGCTGGTTCTCGTGTGGCAGGTCCCAGTGCTGACGCGTGGGCGGTACAGAGCCACCAGCCCAGTCCCCCAGTGCTCATTGGTTCATGGAAACTTGTCTTGTGGCATCCGGATGGACACCAGGGCCCGGTGCCAGCTGTGGGGTCAGGCCACCCAGTGCAAGGGAGGAGAAACACTGACTGTGGGTTTTGCACTGGAACTGGACAATGGCACGTGGGTAGGAAGGGTGCTCTGTGAGTGCGGTGGGGGGGTCATCGGCGGGGGGACTTCTTGGAGGAAGCCACTGTGAGGTGAGCAGGAGTTTGTTCTGGGAACACGTGTGGACAGGCATCCCATGTGGAGAACACAGTGCGGCAGCAGCACATGGCACGGCTGTGCCTGTCCCAGAAAGGAAGAGTCACCCAGCGCTCATGCAGAGCGGGTCTCCTGCGGGCGAAGGTCAGAGAACAGGCAGCCCCTGTGGTGAGTGAGGACCACATTGGGATTGGCCTCGGGCAGTATCCTTAAGTAGTTGTCCCTGTTTAATCTCTGAGAAGTTTCCTGAGGCTGTGGTGGGTCTGAGCTATCAGGCGACATTGCTGTGACTCTGTTAGGAAGCCGGGGTGGCAGGCCTGGGCCGCAGCATTGTGGGAAGACTGAGGTGGCTGCTGTGAGCACAGGGTGGCCTGAGCGAGGCAGTGTCAGTGGGGATGGAAGCTGGGTGGGGGTTCATTCAGACATGCGGCTGGTGGAGAGCAGAAGGGAGAATTGAAGACGGTAGGTCTTTAGCCTGGAAATAGGAAAATCTGAAGAATATATTTGTAAAGGGTGGTCACTTGTGTTTTATGTTGAGTTTGCAATACTATATACGAAGACCAAAACTGGGTATAAATGTTTGACTATAAATTCAGGAGAATTCTGTGGTACAGGAAGACGTGACAGACGTCCAAACACACCTCGCACCTGATATGTTGGAAGACAAGGAGTAATTATTATCATTTCTATTCAAAAACTACGAGTATTATGTGGTCAACCTTATATAATAAAATGCAATGTTTTATGAGCAATGTATTGTAAAACAAACTTTGAATGTCGTAAAATCTCTATAAAATACAGTTGGCTCTCCTTATCTGTGGGTTCTCCATCCACAGGTTTAGCCAGCCTTGGATGGAAAAGCAGAGTTGGTTTCCAGGGATTTAGACATGCAGAACCAGGGACTGGAGCCCTGTAGGTTGTGTTCTGGGGGGGCAAGAGGGGCGGGTCCTGCAGCTGGTCCTCGTGGATGCCAAAGGAAAACTGTATGTTAGGTATTTATTAAATATAGCAATCAGATACATGAATGTGTTTACCTGTGTTTTCTTTGAATGGAAATTTTCACTTCTCATAGTTAACCTATGGAAATGATTTTTGAATGAAGGGAAAAGAAGAAATTTGGAAAAACAAATATCACCATTCATGTGTTGCAGGTCAAAGCTCGAGCTGCTACTCGAGAGGTCATGGCCACTTACACCATCGAGGACATAGTCATTGAGCTGATAATACAGCTGCCTCCCAACTACCCGCTGGGCTCCATCGCTGTGGGGAGTGGGCGGCGTGTGGGTGTGGCGGTGCAGCAGTGGCGCAACTGGATGCTGCAGCTGAGCACCTACCTCACCCACCAGGTGGGTTTCCAGCTGCTGAGCTGCTGCGGGATGCGACAGCAGAACCTAGAATACACCTCTCTGCTTGAGGTGGAATGGGACCTTACAGGTTCTTGGATGAGCACAGATTCCATGCCTAAACAGCTTGTGCCTGTCAGCCTGGTGTCCTTGTTAAGGCTCTACAATTTTCTCTTTCTGGTGTTGGAGAAAAATTGGTTTGACTTCATTGACATTGTAGATGATGTAGAAAATGTGTGTTATTAAGGAATTAAGGACATTGTTGAGAGGGAATTTCTTTGTACGATGCTGGACAGATGAATGTCTTTTGACCTAGTCTAATGTTTCAGCTCTCCTGTGATTATTGAAATCCCAGTACTTTCAAAGACCTGTCAAATTTTTTAAAAGATTTTATTTATTTATTTTTAGAGAGGGGAACAGAGAGGGAGAAAGAGAGGGGGGGAGAAACATCCATGTGCGGTTGCCTCTCACGCACCCCCCTGCTGGGGACCTGGCCCGCAACCCAGGCATGTGCCCTGACTGGGAATCGAACCAGTGACCCTCTGGTTCACAGGCTGGCACTCAACCTGCTGAGCTGCACCAGCCAGGGTAGAATTTTTGAAGCCGAGTGAAAGTGACTAATTGGTTAAGTGTACATTTATTCTGTCTTTCTTCTTGTTAACAGAATGGAAGTATCATGGAGGGCTTAGCGCTGTGGAAAAATAATGTGGACAAGCGCTTCGAGGGCGTCGAAGACTGCATGATCTGCTTTTCAGTCATTCACGGTTTCAACTATTCTCTTCCCAAAAAGGCCTGTAGAACGTGCAAGAAGAAATTCCACTCAGCCTGCCTGGTGAGTCTGAAAAGAAATGAACATTTATTGTTGCACACATCATCTATCTGTGATGTCTGGCTTTGGACAAGAAGACGATGGAAGACAACCTCAGCTGTAGTTGATGGGAGCCTTGTAAGCATTGGGTGTTTCTAACGCAGCTCTCGGCACCGACACAACAGCTGGTCTTGTGGCACCTAGGAGCGGACAAAAAAGTGGGGCTGCGGGCCAGCTGGCATCCGAGCGCAGGGCTGTGCGCCCCTCTGCCCCTCGCGCTGACGCCAGTTGCTCTGCCCGCTCCGCCTCCGGGGCGGGGCCTCGGGGGGCGGGGCCCTCGGGGCGGGGCCAGGCGCTGCTCGGGACGCGCTGTTGCTGTGGACTTGAAGGGGAGCAGCGAGCCTTTCGAGTGTTCCCCGTGTTTTACGGTGGCGTTTTAAGGTTACTTTATGTAAAATGCAAGCTTTGAAAAGTTTTCACATTTAAAACTTTTTTTTCCCCCAGTATAAATGGTTTACCTCGAGCAACAAATCCACGTGTCCACTCTGTCGGGAGACCTTTCTCTGAGGTGTCTTTCCGGAAGCGGCCCCTGCGGGGCAGCGGGGGCGTGGCCTGGGCGCCGCCCTCCGGGGCTGCGGCCGGAAGTGACGCTGCGGCCGGAAGCCACGGCTGCTGCTCGGTGTGACGTCCGACCGCCGGCCCCTGACCTGTAGGTGGCTTTGTAAGTGTTTAGAGTTCTTTTCTTTTCCATGTGAATATTACATATTTCAGAGGAAATATTTATATTAATAGTCTAATCTCTTTGTATATTTAAAAATAAATACGGAGAACCCTAAATTACAGACCTGGACTTGGTGAGAGCGTTGTATTGATCCATGTTCTAGAACAGTCCAGTGAGGCAGGCGAATTGAGAGGGGTGATTTATACCTACGAGTGTTTTACCACTTGTTACGGCAACAAAATTAGTATTCTGATATTTGTAGATTATTTTAATGACAAAAGTGACACTAAGCTATTAATACAGTTTGACTTACGGTGTTGGAAGCGCGCTCTGAAATCCCAGCCGTGCGGGGCCCCCGTTTTTCGGGGCCGTGGCATTCGGAGGCTCCACCCGTGCCCCCAGCCGCGCGACGGCAGACCGTCCGCGCGCGTCTCACTGCCCCGAGTGAGCCCAGAGAGGGAGGCTTTGAGAGAACAGGCGTCCGTAGGAGGTTGTGTCCCGGAGGGTGGCGGCCCTCCGTGGACTGGGGCGGGGGCGGGGGGATGAGCGTTTATGAAACTTAAGACGGGTGGAAAAAACAAAAATATTTAAATGCTATAGACCACTTTCAATTTTGTAAGCGAATTTCGCTGTTTACTGGCCAAAGTCACATTAAATTAGATTTGAGGGAGCTAATTTTTCCAGCCACGTTAAGAATTTTAGCACCAAGTGAACTGTAAAGTGGAGTGTGACGGGCTGAAGTGCCGCAGGGGAGACCTGCCTTTTGCCTCGGCCTGTCCCCGCAGAAACTGTGCCCAAAACTCGCAGTGTGGGAGCCTGGGACTGGGGGAGCTTTGCTGCAGCCTCCCATGGTGTGGGCGACGACCGGCTCACCCAGCAGCAGGGTTTCGGGAAGGATCAGCCGATCACCTCTGTTGCAAACGTGCCACTGGCCAAAAGCCACTCCTGTCAAATGAAACAACTGGCTGCCATCACCTGGGTGCGTGGTTGCAGTCGGCACGGTGGGAGTGTGTCAGAAGTGTCCCGGGGGTCGCAGACCCTGGGGTTGCCTTCGCAGGCGCGGGGTCCTGCCCCCGCCGGATCCCGGGCTTTGTCTGCAGTTGTCACCCTGGCAGCCTCGAGGCTCAGAGAGCAGTAGGTGACGGACAGACCGCAGAATTCTTCTACCTCTTCTTAACCCCTTTCTTAAAGTACTCTCTCTCACTGTGTCTCTCTCTGCCATAGGGACTAACCCAAAGGATTGTGGTACTCCTGTGAAAGTTACACACTTTTTCTTTAATTGTTGTTCTGTAATAGGAGCCTGCCTTTAACTTTTGCAGCATTGCTACTTCCTGGCTCCTGACCCAAACCCCAAGTAGAAAAGAGAAGGGAACGGTGGAGCCTCAAAATGTTTGCCCCGGTGACATTCAGGCACCCGTGTTCTGTGAAACCTGTACTAGGTGGGGCACCCACTCCTCGAACTTAGGCCTTTGGACGCACATATTGGGGAGTTGTACACATACCTGTGAAGTGTGTTGCTATTTATACGCTAAAGAGAAAGCTTTCCAAAATAAGACTGAGATTCAGAATACCACAATAAAGTTTTATTTATATACCTTCAGTGGCTCTAGAGAGCATCTCTTGAAATTCTGGCATATGGACATTTTAAAATTGCATGAGATTCAAAACCCATTAGCAAATTATTAACTTAAAACCCCAATGTAAACTGCAAATTTCAGATTTTATTTTTAACTCTTATTTATCACATGCTCTAATGTATGTATTTGAGTTTTTGTGGCTTGAATAATTAATGTTATTACTAAAGTTTTTTGCTGTGAATAATTAATGTTATTTGATTGTTATATCATGTGCTCATAAATTTTTTTTAATTACAAAATATGTCAGATGTACAGAATAATACAACATAAATGCCCTTTTACTCTTCACAAACTATTTTGCCATTTTTATTTCACTTTATTTTAAAGATTTTCATATATTTTTAAAGAGAGGGGAAGGGAGGGAGAAAGGGAAGGAGAGAAACATCGACCGGTTGCCTCTTGTGCGCCCTGACCAGGACCAAACCCACAGCCCAGGCAGGTGCCCTGACCAGGAATGGGACTGGCACCCTTCCGCTCTGTGGAACGGCGCCCAGCCCACTGAGCCACACAGGTCAGGGCTTGCTTCTAAGTCTACAGAAATGAAATGTCCCTCTCTCGCACTCCTCCCTGAGGACACGTCTGTCCCTCCCTGGAGCCAGTCTGGTAACTTGAAGTTGGTTGGATTCCTTCCCGTTTAAGAGTTTATACTTGACCACTTCATATTTATGGGTACGTGTTTGTGCCCATAAATAATATATAGCAGTTTCTTACACATTTATATTGGTGATGTGCTGTTGTATGTTGTGTTTCGTCACTTGCTCTTTCACGCGCCATCACTGCCGTTGAGCATCGCACAGCACCAGCTCACTCACCAGTTCCCCCACGGACGGCCGTTCCAGCTGCTCGTGTCTGTCCTCCTTGCACCATTTTGGTTGGGGCTGCACACGAACATTCCTGATAATGTGTTCTCATGCAGATGGGCTGAGTGTTCTGGACACGTGCCCCAAGGTAGAATTGCTGGCAGGAGACTGCTGCTCTCTGGCCGTGGACGTTGTCACACTGCTCTCGAGTGGTCCGTGTGCAGGTCTGCCCCGGAGAGAACCCGGTTTCCCCCTCCTCCTCACCACCATGCCCGTCTCACCAGAGGTTTCAAGTTTCCTAGTCGGAGCTCTGAGACAGTAGGTCTTTGCTTTTACTTGCATTTACCTGGCTACCGACAGTATTAGCTTCATTTCATATATTTATTGGTCATTATTTTGTGAATTTCTTATCTATATGCTTATTTTTCTCTTGGACTACTTGTGTTTTTATTGATCATAATGCTTTATCTGTGACAGGGTTGCTTCCAGTACAGGGCTGGACTTGAACGTGGTCTGTAGCTGTCTTCAATTGTACAGAATTTCCAGTTAAATTTAGTCAGATTTATCATTCTTTTCTTGTAAAATTTCGTTTGTTCCCTGAGGTTTAAAAACTGTCTGTGCTAATTCCCCTGAAATTAAATGATGTGGCTGTTGTAAGGTAGCAGTTGTAACCCATGTTGATAGCCGACCCCATAGCATTGGCTCTTCAGCAGTGTGCCCGTCCCTGTGGTTGTGGGGCCTGGTCTCGCGTTCCCACACGTGTGTGTGTGTGTGTGTGTATGTATTGGTTTCTAGGCTCTGTATTCTATTCCATGGTTTCCTTTTTTTTTTTTTTTTTAAGTACTTTACAGTTAATCTTGAAGAGGAGGCCGAGTCCTCTGCTCTTGCTCTCCCGGATGTGCCTGGGACAGGTATTCCTGCCTCTCCGTACCCCCTGCTCGCCCCTTCGTTTCATGACCGATTTGTCCGATGCAACAAGTCGTCTTAGAGAAGAATTCGGCAGATTTCCCTCTTAGATGTTCTCTGGTATGACGGGGGGCTCTTCTACATTTACCAGGTCTTATCCTTGAGGCCTTACAACCCAGTTATCCTCACTTTGGTCATAAAATTAAAGGCAAAACATTAGCATATGTATTTGTGACAGGATCCTTGAACCTCTTCCTGAGTTTTTGTTTTATAAACTTCCTTGCAGAAGGACTTTGGGCTCAGCAGGGTGTGTAGCGTGGGGTGTGCTATTCGAGTAACTTGAATAATGTTTTTGTTACAATGGATTCTTAAGGACACCAGTGTCTTTGGGTAGCACCAAGACATCAGATAATTAGCATCATTGGTGTTAAAACAATGTTATAGTGATACCTGATGTGCTTAAGAAAACTCTGTTTCTATGGCATTCCAAATTAAGACACTAATTCAAAAATACACCGGCTGCAGTATGTTGACTTACTCTGTTAGTCTTAGCACTTTGAAGATAGCTTTCTGCTGGCTTCTGGCTCCATTCTGGCTGTTTGAGAAGTATTTTAATTGTCATTGATAATTGCTTTAATTGTCATTCCTTTATAGCAAGGGGTAGCAGAGTTACAGGGATGAGCAGTAGGTATTTGGTGGCTTGTGGGCCTCGTGGGCTCTGGTCTGTGGCGACTCTGCTCTGCATTGGAAACCAAAGCTGCCGTAGGCAGTACAGGGCTGATGGTGCTCCTGTGTTCTGAGATTGCAGTTGCAAAACGTTTGCCAGCCCTGCTGACCCGTGACTTGTCCCTTCCCTCTGACTGGCTTTTACAGTCACTGCCCCTGCGTCTGCAGTGCCACTGTCCATCCGGGTGAGGACCTCCCTGTATCCTGCTTACCCTTACAGGGTCAGTCTTCTTTTTAAACAGTCAATTCTGGAGAAATACTGGCTATTGTCTTTGCAAATATTGCCTCTCTTACATTCTTTTTGAGACTCTTGCTTTGCTAGACCTTTCCATTCTACCTGACATAATCATTCTCTTTGTGAAGATCTGTTACACTGTCCATGGTTGTTTTTTAATTCAGCGATTCTGTCTCATTATTTTTAAAGATTTTCATGTATTTTTAGAGAGGTTAAGGGAGGGAGAAAGAGGAGAGAAATGTAAGTGTGTGGTTGTCTCTCACATGCCCTCTACTGGGGACCTGGCCCACAACCCAGGCATGTGTCCTGACTGGGAATCAAACTGGCGACCCTTTGGTTCGCAGGCTGGCACTCAACCCACTGAGCCACACCAGCCAGGGCCTGTTTTTCATTTTTAAAAGTTGTCTTAAATTTCTTTCTAAATATATCTTGCGTGCTTTTCTTTGTGATGATGTTATATCCTCAAACATTCTGTAATCTGAATGTATCAGTTCCACTGTTTACATTCCTTATGTGTCCAGCTCTGTTGCGTCTTCCTGCTCTTACTGACTAGTTCAACTGCTTGGTGACTGATGGTCTGGACTCTTCCAATGTTGATTTTTTCATGTTGATGTTGCTACCCCACGTAGATAGCATAAATCCTACAACAGGGTAGCATAGACCTAGGGTTTGATTTCTCATAGATTATTACTATTTCTCTTTCCATCCAAGATCCAAAATTAATTTTTTGTTGCTTCCCTTGGGCCAAAGGATGTGATTTTATAAGTCCTCTTTTTTCCATGTTCAGAGGCTCTTTCAAGGGGCGAGGGCGCTGCACCTGCCTGCAGCCCCCTCCAGGTGGCCTAGGGCCAGTTCTCAGTGACCACCAGGACGTTAGCACCCCTCTTCACACCACGCTGCTGTCTCATCTGTGCGGTGTTGCCATCTCTCCATCTGCGGCCACCACACTGGTCCTCTAGGGCCGCCTTGACAGAACACCACAGGCTGGGCAGCGTGGGTAACAAGTCACCTTCTCATAGTCCTGGAGGCTGGAAGTCCAAGATTAAGGTTTTCGGCAAGTTCAGTACCTCCTGAGGCCGCTCCTTGATTGCAGGCAGCTTGCTGTCTCTGGTGGTCTTTTCTCCAAGTGCTGCCCTGCTGTGTCTCTCAGGACACCAGTCCCACTTGGGTCGGGCCCCCCCACATTGCCTCATTTTCCCTTCTCTCTTCAAAGGCCCTGTATCAGCCACAGTCACATTCCGGGGAACCAGGACTTCAACATACGAATGAGCGAGTCACATTCAGTTCATAATCGTTGTGTATGTGAAGTTTTGGGTCTACTTTTTGAAGCATTTAAGTTTCTTATGTTCGTGGAAGTCCTCTACGCTGATTTAAGTGCTTCAGACGTTATCTGAACACAGGTTTCAAGATGCCATTCCCCAAAATGATGACTAAAAGCCCATGGTACAATTCTAAGGTTATCTTTTTTTCTTCCTGGGACACAAGAGGTTATTTATTGTAAGATTTCTGATGGCATTGTTTCTAGGGAGGGAAACTGTTTGCAGATGCCAAAGCCAGGTCAAGCCCTGCTCTGACAGTTTGGCTGACTTCAGAGGACAGTTCCCCTCCTGACACAGGGCTGCCCTAGGGATTCTGGAGCAATGCTACCTAAACAAGTCCTGAAGTTGGGGGGCTTGTCCTAAGGAATGGTGGGCAGTATTTTTAAAAAGTTTTTAGGTCTGTGCAGCAGAAGATTCCACTGGTCTATGTTGGGGTTTAGGAATTTGTAACCTGTAAAACCTCCTGCAGGTCACCCTGATTCTCAGGTGGTCAGACTGGAAGTGGACACAGGGCAGACTCTGCCCCCTCCGGTGCCGCCATCTGGTGCTGCTCCCGGGCTGGGGTGGGAATGGCACAGACGGTGTGGAAGAAGGGGTTCCTGGATTCAGGAAAGGGAATCTGACGTTTCTTGACAGGACTGTATAAGCTTTTAAAAGTGTGATTAAGAGTGATGAGTTTATTTTCAATTCTCCTTGATTGAAAAGAAGTATATGATAAAGGATAAAAAGTAGGAAAAATCTTATCAGGGAGAATGAAGGCAGAAGGCATTCTAAGTAATAGAATGAATACAATAAGCAAGTGAAACTAAATTTTAAAATATTTTTAAATAAAAAAACTTTTGCCAAGAGGGGAGGGGGATAATGGGGAGAGAAGTGGAAAGGTCAAGGTAAGGAATGTGTATGAAGAACCATGGACAAGGACAACGAGGGGAGGGCCAGGGCCAGGGCCGGGGGAGAGTCATGGGGGGAGAAAGGGGACAACTGTAATTGAACAATAAAAAATTTTAAAAAGCAAAAAACTCTTTTAAATGACACAAGTAACGCATTCTCCTCGTGCAAATGCTACCACACAGAGGGGCAGTTCCTCCACTCCTACCTGCTGGCTCTGAGGCCTCCCCGGGACCACACACACCTGCCCTCTCCACTGGTTTAAACACACACAACACTGGTTAGTAACTTGCTGCTTGTTTATTCAGTGGTACATCCTGAGTACCCTGCCGGTTCAGGACCCACAGATCCGACTCACTGAACAGCTGGATGTGACTTGCGTGCAGTGTCATGGATGCACTGGGATGGATCTTACCAGCCCCTTAACTAATGATCAGATAGGTTGATCCCCTTCTTTTATCCTTATAGGTAATGCTGAAGTGCATATCCTTTCATATATAATGTAAATATCATTTATATATAGAAACAAGTTACATGTAACGTATATATTTCCTTGCACTTACACAAATGCTGTTGTAGGCTTGACTCCTGGGTGGAAGAAAGTGCCGTACCCTTCCCCCTTTCTCCCTGTGACCCATTTCTGACAATTTTACTTGTTAAGCAAGAAATGATTTCCATTTCAAAATATGGCAAATACATTCATCTTATAAATACATGTACACACATACGATAATTATATTCAGTATGATATGTAGTCATGTACATTAACTATAACAGATCAAGTATCATCTGGAGCAGACACGGTATCAGGACTTGGCGAACCTCAGGACTGAAAGCATTTCCCGGCCTGCGCGCCTGGAGAGGGCAGCGGTCCCCTGCAGGCCTTTCATCCTCATTGTTCTCAGAATTTCTTCTGGAATGAAAATTAAAGGGTAAAATCCCCTGGAGTCATTTGGTAAAGTGTATATAATCACTAAACAGTATAATAAGTAACAGACTATACATTATATCCATCTGAGAAAACAATGTGTATAAGTAAATTTCTATTAAAGTGAACTTGGACTTCAGACACGAGAACACTTTGCATTTCCAAGGTGTTGCTGAGAATTCTTATCACACTCTGGACTCAAAAGAAACGGTAATTAATTACACTTGTTATTACAGTAAGTCAAATGAAGTAACATTTCTTTTAGAAAAAGCAAAACCTTCCCTTTTATAAACAACACCAAAAAGACTAACCAAATGGAGTTAGCCAAAACAAAAACCCTCACCTAGCGATCATAATGTGATTTCAGGGGCTAAGAATAGCAGGTAGAACATGAAGTTTTCAAACTGAGGTGTACAGCAAAACGAAAGATTGTGGTCAGTTTAGTTACAAAGTAGTCTGCGAGCTGAGGTATAAAAATTCGTACCATGAAATGGCTTTCATGGTAAGACTCCAGGTGAACTAAAGGGCACACAGCAGAACTGACCCGGGCGGGTGTCTCGACCAGAGGAGGAAACATTCCCAGTGTTGAGGGTGCAGTGTTAGGAGAAAAAATTACAGATTTTGTATTTGAATATTAGTTTAGGAATTGGTTATCAATGATTACAGTCATAACATTCCCAGTTACTTTATAAATTAACAGTCTTTGACATCATTAACTTCTGAATTCAGCAAAGTCCATGGTTAACCAATAAATGCATCCGTGTTACCTGGATTGTTTTCCTTAATAGTAACCAAGTAGAATAACCCTCTTGGCGAGAGGAGATCTGGAACCACTGGAAAGAACCGGTCCATGACTTCGCGACCATTTCTGCCACCAGCCCAGGCCGCTTCTATTCCGTGACTTCCTACCTGTGACCAATTAGGAAGACTCTTGACTCAAGTCAAGTTACAGTTAAAGTCACAAATCTTTCTGACAACATTCACCGAAGAGTATGTTTTTTTTATTCTACTGCCTTGCCAGAGAATGATCAAGAATGAAACAGGCACCATAACCCACTGTTAAACTTCATCAGCCTCATGCATTCTCTCTTTGAACGGGGAAGTGGTTACTATGAGTCACCTCTTCATTACTACATTTCTAAGCTCATGTGTTTCAAGATACACCTTTCCACTCTGACCCTACTTCTTGACAATAACGCCTGTGGAAGGAGAAAACCTTTCAAACCTTTCAAAACACATTCCTATGTGAATTGAAGGGCGATTAAAAATATTTTGCAGATCTTTCATTCACAACAAAGGGTGAGTATAGGTGTGCACACACATGAATTAATTACCATAGCCTGATTGGAGCAGGGTTTTCAAAGATACATGTGAGCCCATTTGTATTTCCACCGTTTTTTTTGTTTTGTTTTTTTTTTTTGGTCTATCAATAATACCCAATCATTCACAGAAGCAAGTCAAAGCAGTTTGTTAATCAGCAGCTGGCGTCATATGATGAAATTTATCTGATTTTAGAAGCCAGCAGATAGCGCTAACAATTAAATTTTGTTACATGTCTTACCTCCTCAGATGGAGTCACTACATAGGGGGGATTAAACACCAGAAGATCAACTTTTTCCTTCATTCTTGGTAGTAAGCCTTGGACCTAAATGTTCAACAATTGTCAGACTTTGAAGCCAGATATAATATAAAGTAAATCAATTGTCTTTAAAAAATGTTTTTCACCTGGCTGGCGTAGCTCAGTGGATTGAGCACGGGCTGCGAACCAAAGTGTCACAGGTTCGATTCCCAGTCAGGGCACGTGCCTGGGTTGCAGGCCACGGCCCTCAGCAACTGCACATTGATGTTTCTCTCTCTCTCTTTCTCCCTCCCTTCCCTCTCTAAAAATAAGTAAATAAAAGTCTTTTAAAAATAAAAAAAATAAAAAATGTTTTTCTAAAAATACGTGTTAGAAGACTACTGTAATAAACAGAAATGGTGATGAATATTTTTACATTGTCATTCAGGTAAAGATCATATGGATTTATCTAAAAATAAGGAAACCGAACTCTCCAAATGAAGATGATGTTTAGGAGCTTTGGCTCTTCAGCAGCTCACCTGTCTACACTGCAGGCTCTCTTTCTGAAAACAAACTAAGGAGGGAGGTCTAATCCTGCACTTGTGTTCTAATAACCAAGAGAAAGGTTTTCTGAGAGGACAGAAGACAGCAGGTTGAGAGGCACGTGACCCAAGGGGTTCTTTCCTAGAGGCAGGTGTGCCTGAGGCCACCACTCTGCCGAAGCCAGTTTGAACCCTATTCTCCGTCACTGTGACAGGCAGATGCCTGATGCAGACAAGCCAACAGAAACTGCCTGTGAACTGTGGACAACAAGGGTTCCATCAGTCTAGAATTTACTTTGTAAACTAGGAGGTATACTGTTTAGTGGGTTAAAAATTAATCAAGTTTCCTTGACTTAAATCATCTTGACCTTATTTCAAAAGGAAATTATTATTGGGCAAGGACTACGTCTCACCAAATCTGTGATTATGGGCTGTATGTGAACTTTGTTGCAGCGTGCAGTCTCCAGGGTGCAAGCGGCCGCTCCAGGGTTGATGTCAGTGCACCTGCAAACAGAAAAGAAAACTACATTCTCTGTCCACGAGACAGGTCTGTTTCTGAAAAATTCAAGGAATACTCCATTCCTTTCACATGAAGCAGAAAAAGAACGACGATTTGTTATACTGATGAAATAGTATTACATTGATAAGATGTGCATGAGCAGAAAAACACACATAACTGCACACATCTGAAGGACTTCATTAAATTAGGAATCCAATGAAGGAATACTATGCGACCATCAGAAATGAAATTTAAAAGGAATTTTTTAAAGGAAAATGCTCATGAATGATGTTAATAAAAAACATAAGAAATGGAAATAAACAAGCCCTGGCTGGCGTAGCTCAGTGGATTGAGCGCAGGCTGGGAACCAAATGTCCCAGGTTCAATTCCCAGCCAGGGTACATTCCTGGGTTGCAGGCCATAACCCCCAGCAACCCCACACTGATGTTTCTCTCTCTCCCTCTCTCTCTCTCTGTCTCTATCTCCCTCCATTCCCTCCCTAAAAAAATAAATAAATAAATAAAATCTTAAAAAAAAAAGAAAGAAATGGAAATAAACAGAAGGAACAGTTGGACCACGTGTGGTACAATTTATGGGTAATTTTTATACTTTCTATATTCTCATTTTTTAAAAAAAGAAATTGATAACTTAAAGTTTTTTCTGATAATCATTATTTACCTAAAATTTTTTTCAAATTTAGAAATGACCTAAAATTCTTATGCTGCTTCTATAATTACATAGTCTGATGGAACAGATTTGAACATGCAGTTATAACTTTTAGGAAAGTTAATTTTCAATCTGAGTCCTTACTGAACTAAAATAGACACTATCAGATACTTATCTATGTACAAAAAATGACTTCATTCAAGCAACACTTATGGTCCTTAGAGTGAATCTCTCAGTGGAAGATGTGTGTGAATTGATTTTCTCACACTTACATGTACAAAGCTTGAGGACCTATCATGGAGGCTAGGAACGTGGATACCACTCCAGACCCTGACCCTACTTCAAGGCATATTTCCACTCTAAAAGAGAAAATATTAGTACAGTAGCATTAAAATACATGTTAAGAAAATACATGCTTTCATTTTTATTTTTAATAATTCTATTTTAATTATTGTTCAAGTACAATTTTCTATGTTTTACTCCCAGCCCACCCACCCATCCCTCCCCACCTCGTTCCCATTTGCACCCACTTACACTACTTTTAAATTATATTTCTCTAGCATTATCGGTCACCTGCAAATGTATGGAAATGTATAAATAAGGTAATTTCTGACAACTTTGTGCAGTATTATGAGCATAATACTGCAGAGCTCAAAGCTTAAAATTTGGGGTGTGTAATTTTAAGTCCATAAAATAGTAATACAATGGCTTTCAATTAATTTCTGCAAAACATTACATAAAATCTATGGAATAATGCTAGTTTAGGGTTTGAGATTTTAATATGAAAGACATCAGCCCTTTCCAGAAGGAGCTCCTAGTTTAGTATTTCCTAAAATGACGTTAGTACTATCACAGTATTTTTTTTTAGGTAGAAATATTTTATCAAATCATATCTGAGATACTTTACTTTGGTGGTATACAGTATTTATTTATGAAGGACATTTCACTATCATTTAAAAATACAGAACTTTCATAAATTTATCACCACATATTAGGGATAAAAACTTGCCTAATTGTACCGATAATATTAAAGCAGCAAAGAAATTTTATATTTGTACTACTAAACACTGAATTGGGAAAATACTGAAGTATGTGCTCTGGGAATATTAATAGTCTTAAGAATGCTACTGAACATATTCACCATTCTGTTACATTGTGTCCTTAAATTTACTTCCTTGCCTATAATCATATATGTCAAAATAACCAGTTATCCCCATTATGGAACTGTTTGATGGGATTTAGGGGTCTAATATTTAACTCCCCAGACAACAGCCCAAACTCGGGGCTGTTGGAACCCTCGGAACTCGGGGTTTCTAACTTTTGAACCCAGTCCACTTCTGGCAAACTGTTTTTATAATGCAGGAAGGTGTGTTGAATCTCACCAGGCGACTTTTATTCAAAAATAACTGTTTTGGTCTCATAAAGTTCCAAAAGCAGAATATCCAAGACACTAAGAAAATTAGCTCCCTTTTACAGCGCACTGTGCAACCTGATTCATGCTTCTAAATTGTTCTGGTATCCTGAGCTATAAAACAGTACCATTCTAGATTCCAACTGATGGAAAAGTTCCCTCGTTTAAACTAGTTAATCTGGGAAAACGAGTTAATCAGTTTCATACATGGAAAAAATCCAGCCGGGTTTAAAAGGGATAAACAAATACAGATCTTTAAAGCCTGACAGCTGTTTCGTCCTGCGCCAACCCATTTCAAGTCTTTATCTTCAAATACATCTAAACGCCCAAATTTTTCAATGAAAAAAATTACAATGTAGGTATTCTTTTTTTGTTATTAATTTGAAGTTTATGGTGAGCATTTCGACAGGTCAGTTTTATTGTTTATAAGGGGCTGGGTAAAACTGTGTAGGTTGCCTGCTGCACGTAACTAAACGTCCTGCAACTGAACACCAGATCCGCGGCCGCACCTGCAGCACCTTTCAGGCTAGAGCCACGCCCCACGCCAGCACCTCGTCCTCATCCGCCAATCCCGGACGCAGCGCGCCGCCCGGTCACCGTCTGACCTGAAAAGCAGGGTCTGGGCGCGTTCGCTGCCGAACGAGCCGTCAGAGCGCTGCAGTCGGGGGCTCGTGCGCGCTCGTCCTCGCCGCCTGGCGGGAAAGGACGCGCCGCCGCCGCAGTGGGAGCTTCGGCACCCACCGGCGGGACCCCTGCGCACTCGCCACTCTGTGACCCCGGGGTCAACCTTTGCCTGGGGGGTGATCCCGCCTCCAGACCGGGCGACGGGCGACAGTCCTTTCCTTGGCTCGGTGGACCCCTGACCCCTGTCCTGCGGGGACCCCCGTCTCCTCGCACCGCGTGAGCTCGGCTACCGCCGCCTCGAGAGCATCCAGGAGCAGGAACGTGTCCTCTGCAGGCTCGTACACGTCGGCGAAGGCGCCGCGGCCCACATGCCCGTGCAGCGGAGTGCAGACGCTGGGCGCCGCCATCTTTCTCCAGTGCGTCCCACGCACGAGCTCCGACACTGAGCATGCGCGGTAGCAGGAAGCCGGCGGGGGGGCGGGGCGCCGTGTGGTGGGTCGCCTCCTGGCTGGTGGCCTGTGGCCCGTTTTCAGCGGGTGGTCTTGGAACTGTAAGTGAACTGTGCGTTCCTGACCATTGCTTTATTCTCTAGGACTTTTGCATGTGTGTCCGCTTATGAATCAGCACCTGACAGTCCTCCTCACTTGTTTTCGAGTAAGAGGAGTATTTATAGTGCATTTACATGCTTTCTGTTCCTGGTTAGCAAAGGATTGACAAATACGCGGTGGTTAAGAAATTTTACTTTTTCCTTATTTTTACATCATTAAACTTTGAACTTTCAGTTTTAAGATTGGGATTTTTCTTTTGATGAGCCCACCTTATAATTCTGTTGGTGTTAAAATTGATCAGTTATCAATTTATTTTTATTTTGTTTTAGTTTGTGCACTTTTTATCTAACCAAAGAAATTTTTCGTTTAACCCAAGATCGTAGAAATAACCTCCAGTGGTTTTTTTCTAGAAAGCTGACACTTTTAATTTTTATATTTAGTCTGTGACCTCTCTAAAATTAATTTTAATGTACAGTGTGAAGTAGAGGTAGAGACTTATTTATCTTTGTAATTTTTTTGAAGATTATTTATTTATTTATAGAGCGAGGGGAAGGGAAGGAGACACATCAATGTGTGGTTGCTTCTCGTGCACCCCCTACTGGGGACCTGTCCCACAACCCAGGCATGTGCTCTGACTGGGAATGGAACCTGTGACCCTGTTGTTCACAGGCAGGCACTCAGTCCACTGACCCACACCATCCAGGATAAGGTATGTTTTCATGTGGACATGCAGTTGCTCTAGGGTAACTAACTGAATAGATATTCCTTTCCCTTTTGAATTGGTGTAGGGCTTTGTTGAAAATAAATTGATTGTATGTGAAAAAAGACTGAGTTTTTATCATTTAATTGTTTTACTTGTGTATTTAGCAAAAATCACCTTCCTCATGCTGAATCATGAATGTGCTCTTTTTACAATATAAACCTCCCCCAAGAAGATGCATTTTCTTGTAAGTACACCAAGGAACTGGAGCACGAATGAGCTTGTGGTCTGGTTTCTGGAGGGTGCTATCTTCACAGCTCCAGGTGGGACTTGGTTTCTGGGTAGAATTCAGCCTTAAAGCTGCCCGGGCTTCATGCGTTTTTAAACAGGTAGTTCTCTTATGTTTTAGGGCATCGACTAGTGGATATTTGACTATTCTGTATTTGCATTCTTTCTGTCAATTTTTTGAAATTTCCCAATAAAACATTTTTACACCTAGCTTATAAGAATTACATATGACAAATGAAGTGCATGCTCTTTCTGTAGTTCCTTCAGTTGTGTGTTGTAAGCCTCACTCCAAGATAATTTCTCTCATAGATTTAGTGTACCCACTGAATGCATGTTTTTATACTTCTACATTTACGTATTCATAAACAGCATCTACTTTATGTATAACTGGTACTAAGTTGGACATAACTGCTCTTCAAAGTTTTTCACTCAACATTGTAGGAGATTGATCTTTTGGTATTTGTACTTTTAATTATCATAGCACTGTATTCTTTGAAAATGTAAAACATTTTTATTTCTTGAATATTGGTAAAAATTTAGTTCTTTCCAGGTTTTCACTATTATGAGCAACTCTGTAACTGACTTCTTAAAACATGTGGGACCTGATCTCGTAGAAGGTTTTCTGGGCCCCAGCCTGGAGCGGAGCGGCCGGGTCGGAGCGTGCGCGCGCTCTCAGTTTCCCTGTTCTAACTGCTCGTTGAGGTTCGGCAGGTGTGTTCGTTATTTGAGTTTCTTCCTTTGTGAATTGTCTCTTCATTTAAAAAAATTTATTTTCATCAAAGTTGGTAACACTTAACAGTTCAGCAGACTAAACGCTTGTGCACTCTTTGTTTTGAACAAACGATCACTCCGGCAACCCAACACCCGGTTTCTTCAGTCTCATTCTCCAGTTGGCGACCCTTTCCAACTGCGGCTATTTCGCTGGCTGCCCGCAAGCCTGGAATAATACCGCTTCACCGCCGAACTTGGGCGTTATCCGCTGCGTTCCCAGGGCTGGAGTCAAGTCCTCCCGAGAGAAGGGAAGGACGTAATTCTCCCGGAGCGGCTGCCGCGCTCGAGCCGCGGGCCGACACCTGCCCTGGAAGCCCCGCCCGGAGCCCGCTGCTGGGCCGAGAGCCTGAGACGCCGCGGCGTCTGGGCGCCAGGCCGCGGGGCGAAGAGCCCGCCTGCCCCCCGTTGGAGGAGCAGGTAACCCGGCGCGGAGGGGTAACCGCGTTCCTGGAACCCGCCAGCACCTCGGAGCATTGGACGGCGGCTCGCCACCGAGAGATGCGGCCGGCGCGCTCCGGACCGGACCGCGTTCTGGTGCCTTCAGCTGGTGGCACAGGTCGCTGGAGCGTCTCAGGGGGCGGCACTGGGGACCCGACCGGCTTCCTGGGCCGGGGGACCCTCTTCAGGCCGGCTTTTCTCTGAATCTCTGCAAGGGCCTGCGGGGAGTCCTGGACTTGGGCAAGGGCCCCGCCCGAGACGTGCCGACAGTTCTGGCTGTGGTTCTGTTGGGCCGGTTTGCGGTGCACAGATGCTCTGAGTCAGGGCCCGCAGCAGGTCCTTCCGGGCGCCGCGGGCGAGGGCTGCGCTCGGGAGACAGGGAATCGCCACTGGCTCCGCGCCAGTAAAGATGTGTTCTCCACGACACCTGCGGGGGGCTGCGGTCCCCCCAGGGCTTTCCTGGGGCCAACGCTCTGGGGCCCGCACTGCTCCCTGCGGTGCTGCCCCCATGTCTCGCGGGGGCGGGGGTCCGCACCTCCATGCAGGGACCCTTTTCCGCGTCCCCGGGCGGTTCCCTGCCAGGCCAACCACTGCTCCTTCCTGGAGCCCTGGGCCCCGCCACACCGTCCAGACCAGCGGGCTACCCCGGCTTCTAGGCAGCCATCCCCACGCCCAGGGGGGAAGAAACCCTCAGAAACAGGGAGGTGCAGCCCCCCACGCTGGCCGGGAGCCACACTCGGGGATCCGGGGGCCCGCACGCCCTCCCTGGCTGGGGGCGGGGTGGGGGGCGCTGCTGCAAACGGCTGGGTTTCCTCCCACTCGTGGCGGGACCGCGTCCCCTCCCGGCCGCACGGAGAGCCCGCCCCCCCCTGCACTCACCGGTCGGCAGACCTGAGCTTGTTCCCGCATCGTGGCTGCTGCGGGCTCCGCGGCGATGAGGGCGGGGGCGTGAGGACGTGTTTCCGAGGGTGGAGCCCGTCGTGACTCCTGGACAACCCCGGGGCAAGGCCGGCATCTGAAGGAGAAAGCAGAAGACAGTGTCTGTTTTCTTTTAAAATACCCTGCTTTGAATCTCCCCGCATGGACTCTGCCAGCGGCACCCTGCCAGGAGGGCTGTGCGAAGGTCTGCTGCCTCCCGTTGGAAGATGCACCGAACTCACGCGCGTCCCACTGTGTTCTCACAGGAACGACAGTCCTGGTTCGGGCGTGGCTCTTGTCCCCTGCCCCCACAAGCACTTTCGCCACCCGGCTGGACACCTGCCCTTGCGCGTGTGTCCAGCGCTGGCGGCCCTGCTTGTGTTTACAGCGAGTTCCCCTCCCACGCACTCAAGTAGCGTCTGTCTTTGCCCACCTTTTCAGCTCGTCGTCCTATTTTTATCCCGCCACCCGATCCCCCACTTTAAGAGGGACCCTCCCCGTGAGTGTCTTCTTCACGTGTCCTCTCATGAACTCCGTGAGAGCCCCTGTCTACGCTTGTGCCCCAGCTAAAGCCTCGCTGTGGCAGAGCCTCCGGAGGCAGCTTGCCCTCGCCTGTTTGTGTGCTCGCCATGGCCCATCGCCTCCTCTCCCGGAAAGTCTCCCCTTTCCCGACGCCACACCAGCGAGACCTCCTGCTCTCTGTGCCTCCTCTGGCTGCAGGCACCCCCTGCCAGACGCCAACACACACACCAGCCAGCACTGGCCTTGACTGGACTCTCGTTCACACACACAAACCAACCAACCCGCCCCTGCCCTGACCCGAGCGGCTCAGTGGGTTGGGCATCGTCCAGCAAAGCGAAATGTCGCAGGTTTGGTTCCCGGTCGGGGCACATGCCTGGTTGCAGGTTCGGGCCCCTGTCAGGGTACCTACGAGAGGCAACCAGATCTGGGCTTCTCTCTCACATCGATGTTCCTTTCCCTCTCTTTCTCCGTCCCTTCCCCTCTTCCTAAAGATAAAAAAATAAAATCATTTATCAAATAAATATAAGTAAAAATAACCTTCCTTGGTCTGGCTGGGTAGCTCAGGTGTGTGGAGTGCTGTCCCCGGACCCCGAGGCTGCAGACTCGATCTCGGGTCAGGGCCCGTCCAAGAAACAGCCAATAAATGCACAGAGAAGTTGAACAACAAAATCGACGTTTGTTCTCTCTCTCTCTCTCTCTCTCTCTCCCCATTCCTCTCTAAAAAAATCAAGCAATCACAAAATTTAAAGCAGAAAACCCCTCCCTTTTGGTGGCCTGGTCTGTCTCCCATTGTCATGGTCTCAGATGTCACTTCCATTCCGCTAGCTTCTGTTTTGCAGCACCTGCTCACGAATCTTCACCACAGTTTATGTCCACAACTACATCTCATTCTTAGCTGTTTTCTTTTGAATGGACGCTAAAGCCTAAATGGATGATATCCCAACTGAGTTCATTGTCTTCCCTTTAAGTATCAGTTGGTGGCTTGTAACGTCGCAGAAGAAAAGCTGTGTTTGTGGAAGTTTTAGTCAACTTCTCTCTTGTTGTCTTTCATAATGGTCACTGGACCATCTGTCATCCACAGGGCTTTTGGTTTGCTCTTCTGCACATGTGAAGGAATAATTGGTTAATTATTCCTTTGTATTCAGCATTTCTCACCATCCCATTCCATTCGACCAGTCTCTGGCCTATTGTGGTCCCTGTGGGTTCAAAGCCCAGCAGTGGATCAGGGGACTCAGGAAGCTGACACTCCAATCAGAGCACAGACCACGATGAGTGCACTGCACGTACCTGAGACCACCCAGGGCCCGTCAACTGTCAGGGCTGAGTAACTTCTTGTGAACTTGAAAGATCTGGTTGATCTTACTTTGCACAGGCTGACGCTGCAGGCGGTCTGGCCGTTGGTGATGCAGGCAGAGCCTGCAGAGGACTGAGGACAGCGCACAGTCAGATAAACAGGTGCATGGTGTGGACAGAGAGACGGAGAATGCTGTGAGTGGGGCTGCAGGCGACATGAGGTCAAAGCAGAGGCGAGGCAGAGCCAGCCCCCGGGGGGCACTCTTGGTCGCTGTCACACCTCGTCAGAGGATGATGGGCAAGGACAGCGGCTCTGAGGCGACATCTGAGTTGTTCTCCGGTTGTCTAACGGCCGGGAGAGCGATTGGACTGTGCCGTTCACTTGCAGGCACCCGTTTGGACTCATTTTTGCCTCTGGTGCCTCTGTGGGCGTGAGCAGCTGGGTGGCAAGGTCTCTGTTGCAGGGGGTGAGGGGCTGGGGTGGCAGCCAGGCTGCAGCGCCATTGCTCAGAACCCCCGGATCCTTGTTTCCGTCGCTCCGGGCATGCTGCAGTTCCTTGACCACAAAGAGAGACTTGACTGAGGTTCGGGTCCGACCTCGAGCCTGTGAGCCGGCCCAGCGGCTGTGAGAGTCCGGCTGTGAGAGTCGCACGTCCCATCTCCTAGCCCCGTGGCCTGAGGGACCACAGGGCTGCCGGCGCCCGCTGAGGACCCCTGCTGGGGCGCTCCGGCTCCCACCGCACCTGGAGGTGGGCCTTGCAGTCTCCTCTTCACCTTCTGCTGCCCTCCGAGTGCCTTTGGGTCTGTGTCCGGCGTGTGCAGGGCTTGTTCATGCCAGGGAGTCCGTGTACCCACACTGTCA
The DNA here is from genome assembly GCF_004126475.2 of Phyllostomus discolor. Classification (NCBI taxonomy): domain Eukaryota; kingdom Metazoa; phylum Chordata; class Mammalia; order Chiroptera; family Phyllostomidae; genus Phyllostomus; species Phyllostomus discolor. The sequence continues at coordinate 12,368 of NC_040904.2, read as the reverse complement.
CCCCGCACACGTGTGCACCTACACCCGTGAGCCCTCGAGTCAGCCTGCGTCCCACAGGCCAGGGACTCGCCGGCCGTGCCGGGCTCTTCTCAGGGGTGTGAGAGCCGCTGGCGCGCCTTCAAGTGGAGAGAGCCCTGAGCTCGATGACACGGCAGTGCCTGTGGCCACGAAACGTCTTCCTGCCTGGCGCGGCTCGCTGTGCCTCCCCGCCCCTCTCTTCCTCCTCAGCATCCCGAGCCCACCGCCAGCCCTGGACACTCCCGTGGTGCCGCCGAGCGCCGTGCTCACCTGCTAGTGTCGCTTCTTGTGGGAACTTGCCACCTCTAGGTCCACCTGCTTTTGTAAACTTTCCCCAAGAAAACGGGCTCCAAACCATCGCCTGTGGGACGGTCACTGCCCAAGGTCCTCGGGCCCTGCGCCCGCCTGTCACACAGCAGGTGGCCCTGAAACTGCTCTGAACCTGAGCGGGTGGGCCTGCACGCTGGGCACGGCCCTCACCAGCGGGCAGCTCGTCCTCAGGTTTCAGAGATTCTCCCGTGTCTGCTGGCTTTTTAACAGTGTTAGTCAGCCCCAAATAATCCTCGCACCGAAGAAGCATATTTGGGGCCCAGGGCACATTAGGGGAGGGGTGGTGGAGGGGAGAGCTTGAGGTGAGCAGGGGTGGGGAGCAGAAAAGGCAGCCAATACTGTCCTGAGCCCAGTCTCAGATCTTAAATTAAGTGACCAGCTCCCCAGGGACCAGTTTTCCTGAGCACCTCGCCCAGATGGGATGCCCATCCGCGGTCAGCGGGCACCACTTCTGGTGTCAGGTCACTGAGCCCGGCGCCGTCCGGCCTCCCAGGCTCTTCGGAGGCAGAGCTGTCTCCTAAGCCGAGGTCCTTCAGCAGCGAAAGTTCTCAGCTACAGAAATGGGATTTCACGAGTGATAAAAGAAAGACTCTGCTAGGTTTGTTCTGTGTCTAGAAGAACATAGCTAGTAAATGGCAGACCCGGGCTCAGACGAAGTTTAAAGACGTGAAGGTCAAGAGTTCCCTCTGCCAGAGCCACGGCAACTGCACATGAAAGAGGGCAGATGGTGGCAGCAGGCACTGGGGCACAGCAATGGCAGGGAACATCCTCTGAACGCCGAGAGGCCAGGCTGGGCGAACAAAGGAAAGGGGTCGGTGTGGGGGAGGGGGGAGGGAGGGGGGATGAGCAGTGCTGGCGGAGACTTGCCTCCGGCTGGTGAGCACTGTGTACAGAGCATGTGCTGTGGAGTCGTGCACCTGAGAACTGGATAAGTTTGTTAACCAGGGTCACCCCGATGCATCCAATGAAAAGGAGAAAAGACTTGTGTTGCTGTCGGCACAGCAATTTCCATTATTATAATTTTAACTGTTCCATGTTTTCCTCTAGTACTTTTTTCTAAAATAAAAGTGGCTTTGTTTGCTTCAGTGTACATAAACAATGGCGAAAAATAAAGTTGATTTAAAATCCCACCCGAGAAGTAAAAACTGTTTTAGTTATACGTGTGTGCCCCTTCAGACACCGGTAAGTGGACATTTCCTAAGTGGACATGTTTATGAAGGTAAACTTGCTCTCATGCAATAATGATCAGTACGTGGTTGTAGCTGTAGGTGACCTAGAAATAGTTAAAGCTTGAAAGAAAGCAGGAAGTGAGGTAATGTGAGAAGCTAGAAAAATTATCTTCCTCAGTATATTGATGACTAAATAAAATAGTAACATCCTTGTTAGCATTTTAAATGAGTTTAGGGCCTAGAAGCACACAGTTCTAGAAATCAGAAGTGTGTTGTTACAGGAAATGTGCCTCCAGGTAGGTAATCTGAGCAACACAGAATGTAGCAAATGTCCACATTTTCAAAGAAAAAAACTTGAGATGGTGAAATGTGGAATCTAACAGAGTAAGACTCTTTGTTCTAAGTGACACTATGAATCAGTTATTAAAGTGATGTATGAGCAATGGAAAGAAGCAGGGATCCTCAGAGGACTACTGTGTTTAATCATAGTGGGATGTGGTCAGATCTTCCTTTGCCTCCTGAGGTATAGCCTAGGACACTTCTCCCCGACATTTGCAAGATGGCTGGCATTTTTTGTTCTTTAAGTTTCACCTTCAGGCTTTCTGTTCCAAGAAAGGCAGCATTTCAGATGTAGGGTGCAAAGGGACATGCTGTTTGTGTTCTAATGGAGTCTTCATGATACAGAGTAGGGTTTGTCATTCTCAGCACTATGGACCTTTTGGGCCAGAGAATTCATTCTCCTGGGGGATTGTCCTCTGCATTGTAGGTGCTCATTAGCACCCAATACCTCTGTTCACTGCCAGCAGCCTCGCTTCCAGTTACCTTTTGTTACTGAATTCTAGATTAACTGCAACAAGAGCAAGAAACGTTACTTTCTGTAAATTCCAATCCTTTGAAGTTTGTTGAAACTTGCTTCATAGTACCAGTGTGCTTCTCTGCTGCCATCTGGTGTTCAATTTGGGAATAACGCAGTGCAGGTTCGCAGGAAAAGTGAGTATAGTGGATCATCTAGGAATGTGGAATCCGATGTTTTAGATGTGTATTTCATTGCTTTTAAAACTAAGGACTTTTTAATAACCTTTTGTTACTGACTTGTAGATTAACTGCAATTAGTGCCAACAAAAAGCTTTACATAATTTCAATTACTTGAAGTTTGTTGAAACTTGCTTTACAGTACACCATGATCACTGAAAAAAATGTTCCCAGTGCACCTCTCTTCTGCCATCTGGTGTTCACGTTGGGAAAACACTTTGGTGCAGACCAGAAGGAAACGTTGGGTGTAGTGGATCATCCCTAAATGCTGAATCCAATTTTGATGCTCATGTTAAGGTTTTTTTTAAAGATTTTATTTATTTATTTTTAGAGAGAGGGGAGAGGAGGGGAGGGAGAAAGAGAGGGGAAGAAACATTGATGTGTCGAAATGTGTAAGAGATATATCGATTGGTTGCCTCACACACACCTCAAAATGAGAATCTGGCCCTCAACCCAGCCATGAGCCCTGGCTGGGAATCCAACTGTTACCATTCGGTTCGCAAGCCAGTGCTCAGTCTAATGATCCACACTAGCTAGGGCTCATGTGAAGTTTTTTATATCTCTACAGGTTTTTTTTTTGGGGGGGGGGGTTGGAAATGAGTTTGCAGGTTTGATCCCTGGTCAAGACACATGCAAGACTCGAGCAATGGCTCTGATTGGTGTGGCTCAGTGGGCTCGGTGTCCGCCTGCCAAGCAAAAGGTCTCCAATTCCACTACCAGTCACAGCACATGCCTGGATTTGAGGCAGGAAATAGTCAGGAGAAAACTCCAGAGGCGCTCCAGAGCTGAGATAAAGGACATTGATATAGGATAGAGACCCTGTTCTAGGACAGGTTGTTCCCGCTTTCAGGAAAAGTGCTGAATCATGGTGAATCATGAATGCAACTGTACAGATGTTACATGACCCCTGCTTCATTTTAATAGCACTACAATAAATCAGCATTCTGGGATCCCCTTCCCTGGTGGTCAGTCAAAGAAGATCATGGGAGACCGCATACATAGTAGCTTTAAAGGAATATAAGTAAACACCCAGCTCCTTGCACAAGGTGGTCTGAGACCATGTGAACTATGTGAGCAAGGCTGAAACAAAAGGGCCTGCTTATGACTTAGCTTTGAGGGCCACACACTATTTTCACAACACAGATCAGCTCGGTTGTGTGAAGGAGGGAGTGTACAAGGGCATGTGCATTTGGGGGACACCTTGGAGGCTGGCAGCTACACTAGGAATGTGGTTTGCTGCTGGAGGGGAGGGAGGCGGTACAGACCTCTCTACTCATCTTGGATCACAAAGCCTTCTGGGAGAGCTCCAGGGTCTGTCCTGGTGGGGTGTCATGGTGAGCATCACGTGGCAGTCTGTGGGTTCCCACCCCTACTGTATTTCAGTGCCAGCCCCTCTTCCAGCATTGTACCAGGACTCTGCCCCTCTCCCATGGCCCATGCTGAAAGCCACAGAATATTGAGTTTATGGTGTTCTCGCTGTGCTGTGCTGGTCAGGAGAGAAACAGGGAAGGGAAATGAAACCCGAGAAATAATACCTTCCTTTAAAAAAGTATAAAAGAACATAATAGTGGGTATTTATTATTGAAATCCACCTAGTTTATGTAGACACTCTTCTTCACAAGCCTGGCACTGGGAGGACAGAAAGGTCATTATTCCTGGTCATGGGGGTGGGTATCCCCCTTTGGCAAACCCACCTCAGCAGGAACAGGGTGGGTCATGTTTAGGTCTCCCTCATACAGGAGGGTACAATGGGGTCCTCGCTAATTGTTTGCCATCTTTGTGTATTGAACTCAGCTGGGGTTCTGAGAAAAGTGAGACCTCTGGGAGCTGTTAGTACCCTTCCTTATGCTTATGCAGATGTAATGTTTACCTGGTTCTCACCCTGAGTCTTGCTGGACTCCCACCATTGGGATCAGGGGAATTTTGTGCTCCTGGGCCATTGTGGACAATATCTGGGAATGGGTGGCCAGGAATGACCAACATTGTGCATCTCCATTATCCCATTAGACTTCACAAACAAAAGTTTAAAGATACAGCCCTGGCTGGCGTAGCTCAGTGGATTGAGTGCAGGCTGCGATCCAGTGTTGCAGGTTTGATTCCCAGTCAGGGTACATGCCTGGGTTGCAGGCCATGGCCCCCAGCAGCCACACATTGATGTTTCTCTCTCTCCCTCCCTTCTCTCTCTAAAAATAAACAAATAAAATCTTTAAAAAAAGATACAGAAAGTAATAATTTTGAGATGGTGTCAGTGGTGTATGAAGCCCTGTGGGGCCCAGGTACAAGGAGAGTGCATTACAGAAGTGGCCGTGTTGGGAGCTTCATGAATGCCATATGCAGATTGGGTGCACCCATCACAGGAGAAACTCGGTTCTTCTTGCCAACACAGGAAAAGATTACAGATCAGCAAGTGTATTAGTGTGCAAGCAGGGTTTATTAGTGATACGTTCTCATGGAAGAGGACAGGTGTTGCTGAGATGGGAGTGAAATGCAAGCAAGAACACCATGTCCTTTGCCCTGAGGACTTATATACCAGTAGTTGCTGGGATGGGGGAGAAGTTACATATCGATTGGTGGGTAAAAGTGGTGTCAGCTTCCACGGGGAATGTGACTACCCAAATATAGGTATGTGTGGGGGTCGTTAGCCCAAATCCTTATCTCGCTTCAGACCCCATTTGGTCATCTTGTAAAACAGATCTGTGACAGGAGAGCTAAAGTTGAGGCAGTTACCCAGTTACCAGTGGACTCTTTCTGTAAGCACTAGGGACCCTCTCGTAAGACACAGTGGCCAGAGGAAAGCTATTAGCCAAATTTGTTTTACGGGTCCTTTCCTTGAGTGCCATGGACCCCCTCCCATCTTCTAGGCCTTGGGACAAATACAGTTTGAAAGCCTCTCTCTGCCAGATACTGGAAATGATACCTAGAATTTCAATGTGTTAGCATGGTGTTTCTTCAGATGTTGGAACATCTGGCAATGGGATTGAACCAGCCTCAGGACTGCTGAGTTAGTGGGTGAGACCTGTCTTCCCTGTCCTCCCTGCCTTGGCTTATCATCTATTCTAACACCAGTGCAGGCAGGTGCTCTTCCTACTGTCAGTTCTCAGCAAGGGGTGGGTGAGGGTCTTGTTTCACAGGTCACTCTCAGTAGCACCTGCCTGTGTTGAGGAGGCTCTGAGGGTGTGCAGATCAGTGGGAGGGTGGTGACCTGGAGGGAAGTGAATCCCTGACCTCAGGCTCCTTTTCAGGGCACCTGAGTCTATGTGGGGAAAACAGTGGCATCTGCTCAAATTCTGAATTTGGTTACAGACCCCTACCCTGTCCTTATCTTTCTTTGTCCAGTGCTAAAGACCTGGAAGACATGGGCACTGAAGGCTGTTCAGCAGGACTTGTGATCTCAGCGATTCTCTTGCCAGATTCTGTCTGTGCTCACTCAACGTTGAATGTCAAACTGAAAGGCTGGAGTTCCCATTTCCAGTGTACAGACTAGGAAGCAGGCAGAGAGAAGTGGAGAATCTTGCCTTAGGTCACACAGCTGGAGGAGACAGAGCTGAGACTCACCCCCACTATGGACTGATGTGGAATCTGTATGCTGTGCACCAGGAAATGCTGACCCTGAAGGGGTAGCAAGGAGAGTGAGCAAGGCTCATGTACCTGCAGAAGCATACATCCCTCCCTGCCATTCACCTCTGAGGCTCCAGAAGTTGTAGGAAACTAGAAGAGCCAAGAGAAGCCAAGGGAGGAGGGTAGGGAGCCTATTAGGAGAAAAAGGCCCCTTTCCCAGGAGTCTGGGGAATTCCCTACTGTGGTGAGTCTGTTTCAAATCCCTCTCTGGGCAGTAACCAAATTAGAGTGACCCCAGATTTACACATTTGCAGGAGTTGAATTTCTGTGGCTGAGAGTATGGGGTTTTTGTGGCTCTTCAGGAACCTTCTGCTTTTAGTGATGGGTAGAATGAGGTATTGGGTTTCATATGTATACGGAGATAAAACATTTTAGAATAGGAGCTCAAAAATCCAGGAACGACATTGATGCTGACATCCCCGTATCAGTATGGAACTGTCTCATCTATTGTCATAAAACTGGAGGGTTTAACCAGTTACTTCTGTACTAATTACACTCTTGGGGAAAGTAAGGGACTGTAGACTACCTATGGCAATTGATATTCGACTTAATGCTAATAACTCACTCATTCCACCTGCAAACATAGGGCTTCTCCCCAGAGTGTGTCCTCTCGTGTCTGATGAGATATGACTTCTGTGTGAAGCCTCGCCCACACTCCCTGCAAACATAGGGCTTCTCCCCAGAGTGTGTCCTCTGGTGTGTGATGAGATATGATTTCTGTGTAAAGCCTCGACCACACTCCCTACAAACATAGGGCTTCTCCCCAGAGTGTGTCCTCTGGTGTATGATGAGATGTGACTTCCGTGTAAAGCCTCGCCCACACTCCCTGCAAACATAGGGCTTCTCTCCTGAGTGTGTCCTCTGGTGTGTGATGAGATATGACTTCCGTGTAAAGCCCCGACCACACTCCCTGCAAACATAGGGCTTCTCCCCAGAGTGTGTCCTCTGGTGTGTGATGAGACCTGACTTCCAGGAAAAGCCTCGCCCACACTCCCTGCAAACATAGGGCTTCTCCCCAGAATGTGTCCTCTGGTGTGTAATGAGATGTGATCGGTGTGTAAAGCCTCGCCCACACTCCCTGCAAACATAGGGCTTCTCCCCAGAGTGTGTCCTCTGGTGTGTGATGAGATGCGACTTCCGTGTAAAGCCCCGCCCACACTCCCTGCAAACATAGGGCTTCTCCCCAGAGTGTGTCCTCTGGTGTGTGATGAGATATGACTTCTGTGTAAAGCCTCGCCCACACTCCCTGCAAACATAGGGCTTCTCCCCTGAGTGTGTCCTCTGGTGTGTGATGAGAACTGACTTCCAGGTAAAGCCTCGCCCACACTCCCTGCAAACATAGGGCTTCTCCCCAGAGTGTGTCCCCTGGTGTGTGATGAGACCTGACTTGCCTGTAAATCCTCGCCCACACTCACTGCAAACATAGGGCTTCTCCCCAGAATGTGTCCTCTGGTGTGTGATGAGACCTGACTTGCCTGTAAAGCCTCGCCCACACTCCCTGCAAACATAGGGCTTCTCCCCAGAGTGTGTCCTCTGGTGTGTGATGAGATGTGACTTCCGTGTAAAGCCTCGACCACATTCCCTGCAAACATAGGGCTTCTCTCCTGAGTGTGTCCTCTGGTGTGTGATGAGATGTGACCGCTGTGTAAAGCCTCGCCCACATTCCCTGCAAATATAGGGCTTCTCCCCAGAGTGTGTCCTCTGGTGTGTGATAAGAACTGACTTGCATGTAAAGCCTCGCCCACACTCCCGGCAAACATAGGGCTTCTCCCCAGAGTGTGTCCTCTGGTGTGTGATGAGAACTGACTTCCAGGTAAAGCCCCGCCCACACTCCCTGCAAACATAGGGCTTCTCCCCAGAGTATGTCCCCTGGTGTGTGATGAGATGTGACCCATCATTGAAGTCTTGCCAACACCCTCCATGCTGGATTGTTACAATTTTTGACATTCCTACTTTCACAAATAACTTGCCTGTGTCCTGTGGACTCTCTTTCTGGGCTCTGCGGGGCTCTTCCTCCATCATCCTCTCATGCTCACTAGACCTCCTCATTTGTTCTTTGGAAGGTTGGAAAAAGGGTCTCAAGATTCTCCTCTGACTGATCCTTTTAAGCAAAGGTTTGGAACTTTCTTTGACATCTTGACCTTCGGTTTCATCATTCCAGCTGTGTGTACCATGTTGCTGCTGCTGATTCTGATCCTCTGGACAGGGGTCCTCTGCTTGGAGGTGTTTTCTTGCAGATGTTCCCGGGAGAATCTGAGAGGGATGATTGAGTTTCACATGCTGGCTGAGGAATTTCTGACTGGAGAAGGCCAGAGAGCAGGAGGGACATGGGTGCACCTCTGGCTTTGGTTCAGCTGAAAGAGAAACGTTTGGTCAGGGCAAATGTTGATGAGAATGCCTGGGCCACACAACTTGGCTCCTGGTAAGATCTGCCCCGTGAATTCTTCTTATTGTGGTGACAACACAAGCTCTGTCTCCCACAAAGTGTCCACTCACAATCCATCTTTCTTTTTATTTTTATGTAGTGCATTTTCTTCAGAACTCCAGAAAGTACACGTCAAGGGTCTTTGCTAACATTGCTCAGACTAGGGACTTTCAAGTAATAGGAGAGGCAATTTCACTCCCTGAACTGCAGTGACCTTTCCCCTCTACAGGTGTCCTCTAAATCACGTTAAAGAGGAAAACTAGGAATTGCTTCTCTTTCAGTTTTTCAAAACTACGAAATATTATTTTTCCTGCACTTGCTTGTGTGACTCAGTGGATTGAGTGCCTGCCTGTGAAGCAAGGGCTCACAGGTTAGATTCCCAGTCAGGGCACGTGCCTGGGTTGTGGGTCAGGTCCCCAGTAGGGGGCGTGTGAGAGGCAACTATGCATTGATGTTTCTGTCTTCCTCTTCCTCTCTAAAAGTAAATAAAATCTTAGAGTCATTCCTCAAGCCTCACACCAAATATTTATGCTTCATTTCATTCAGTGTTAGTCAATTTCAAATACACTGAGAAGTCCTGTTTCAAAATATTTCTCCAACCACATGTCTTACACGCCTGACTCCTGCTCCTCTCTGGCCAATGCACATGCTCTCACTTGCAGATGAAGTAATCTCTGAGGGGATTCCCCACTGGAGTTTATTTTCTAAAAATTAACAAAGCATGATCAGAACAGAGAACAGACCACTCTACAGCTCATGACTGTACACTTGCACTCAGAAAAGTCCCCAAGTGCCTCAACTCTGGTCATCGGCACTGCATTCTCGGGCTCTTAAGCATCCGTATGATCTCTGTTCTTACCCTCTAGGCTAAGATGAGACCTGAATGACCCTCAGCCAATTCAACGCCTGTTTTTCTTCCCTGCAGTAGCTGCTCCCTCTGCCCACAGGTATTTTTGTAAATGTTCTCTCCTGAGGAGCCCTTCCTGGACCACGTGCCACACCACACCTCCCCTCACACCGATCCATCCCTAGGCACCTGTCCTGGATTAGTTTTCTCCAAAGCACTAACCACTGTGTAGTGTTATGCACATGCAAGCACGTGTGCCTGGGTTTCCCTCCTTTATTGGTCAGCTCAAGAGCAGTGATTTCTCATCCTCATGTTAATCTGTATTTCCAGGTCTCAGGATTCTATGCACCACAGGGTAGGATCTCACATGATAATTCAGTAAAAAGATGAACGAATGTGTCCTACCTGAATGGTGTGGCTCAGTGGGTTGGGTGTTGTCCCAGAACTGGAGGGTTACAAGTTTATTCCCAGTCAGGGCACATGCTGGGATTGTGGGCCAGTTGGGGTCATGCTAGAGACAACCAATTAATGTTTCCCTTGCACGTTGGTTTTTCTTTCTACATCCTTTCCACTCTCTGAAAAAATAAATCAAATCTTGGTTTAAAAGATTTTATTTATATATTTATTTATTTTCAGAAAAAGGGTAAGGGAGGGCAGGAGAGGGAAACATCAATGTGTGGTTGCCTCTCACTTGCTCCATACTGGGGACCTGGCCTGAAACCCAGGCATGTGCCCTGACCAGGAATCAAACTGGCAACCCTTTGGTTCACAGGATGGCGCTCAATCCTCTGAGTCACAGCAGCCAGGGCAAAATCTTTAAAAAATAATGAATGCCTATAAACAAAAATGTTTTATTTAGAAGTATGGAGGAAAATTAAGAAGAAACAGCTATAAAAGTGTCAGGAATACTGCCTTGGTGAGAGAACTGGTTAGTACTTGAAAACTTTTTTTTTTTTTGCCTCTTAGTCTTTCAGTACTATATGCAGTTGTGTATTTTGTTCATGAAATATTTTAAAAATAAAAAATATAAAAATTTTACCTAAGAGTCAAAAGCATATGAATGAATTGTGAATTTCTGAAGCATCTGAGTTGAAACTTTACTGACTTTAGAGTGGATTTTACTCTACTTAGGAGTTGAATCATGAATATTTCTATGGAGAATTCTCTGTTTTCTTTCTGTTTTGAAGAGCAGTGGTGCCCACCTCTCCTGGCCGCAAGCTCTCTCTTCCACTTGCTGCCCCACTTGCTGCCCAGCTCCTGGCCATACTCATCCCCGAACCAGACCAGCAGCTCACAGCCTGGCCTGACGACCCGGCAGGTTCGATAGAAAATCTGCCCGTGGTATTGAAAGGCCACCAGGTTCTGCTCTTCATCATCCCGGGCACAGTTCACATACCTGGGATTGAGGCAGAGGAAGGGAAAGAAAACCACAGTGATGAGTTCCCAGTGCCTGTTACATCCATGTCCAGCTCCTCACTGATTCTTAAGGCCCATTAGGCTCTGGTATTGCCCACTGCCCCTCATGCTCCTGGGGAATCTGTGTTCAGTGTCTGAGTGTCTGTCAGCATGTCATGTGAATTCTTATCTCCAAGTCCTGCTTGCAGTGCGAATGCTGCCTAATACCATTTTCTAAAACACAGTGTAGACTTAACCTCCACCCTGACTGGCCGTAATATTTAGTGATCTCTGGCTTCTCCAAGCTCTAAATCAAGTTGTCTCACACTACAGTACCTGGTGCTTGATCTGGGGCTCTGCTTCTAAATTAGCTCAGTAATTACCCAGTACTCAGCCCACATGTGGGAGAGGCCTTTCTCCAACTCCCTTACACTTTACTTATAGAGTACCATTCACTTCCCCGACCAAGGTTACCATAGAAAATTGGAGGTCTTTTTGTCTTAGTAAAATAAAACAGAACAACAGTAGTTGATTCATATTCTGTTATCCCTGATAAAAGAGAGCCCCTCTCAGGAAAGGAGCCCATGACCGTTCCTCTGTAGGCCCCAGAGCCCAGCTCTAGTTAGAAGTGAGGCTGGGATGGTTTGCTGCCCTCACAGGTTTAGGCCACCCTTGGTTTGTGGTATCTTGACACTGTGCACCTCTTGGAAATTATAGTGAAACGCTTCTAAAAGCAACTGTTTTATGTCTGCCGGTGAGAAGTCCTCCATAAGGACATGGGTTGTGTGATCTATTTAAGTAATATATTCCTTCACCTAAACTGCAAATAGTAAGTGCTTAATTAATGTTGATTTGATAAATTAAAGTGTAATCTAGTGTCTCTGGTGAATCTAGGCTCTTCAAGGTCCTTTCCAGTGTCCACATTGTGTCTAGCAGAGAACTTTATATTTTGAGAACGTATGCTGTACTTTTTCCCTCAATGTCCCCTGAAATGAAAGAACAGTGTATGGAGAAAAAGAGGAAAAAAGGATTAAGGGAGAGCACTGACGGAGGCATGATGAGAGGGAAATTTATATATGGGCTGCTGGGGATGAGAGTCCCCTCTGGCACCCAGAGACCTGTTGACCTCACCTCATCCAGTTGGCCCAGGATCTGTCCTTCCCATCCACATACTCATAGCAGTTTCTCCCTTTGGCGACCTGTGTTTCAGAAAAGTTAAAGACCTTTTATTTTTTTGGTGGGGAGGTAAGAGTCAGAAGAATTATTTTACTCTACTGTCATCAAAGCTCTTTCAGCCTGCATGAGGATTCAACTGCCAGCTGTGACCACATGATATTTGTCTTACTCATCATCTACACATCTGAGTCTACCTGTCCAATCAGAGTGGGAGCCCCACAAGGAAGGAGCCACTCCTTTGCGTCTGTACCAGTTTACTCCCACTTACCGTCTGATCCTTAAACAGGAGCTCTGTGTTCATGTGAAGTCCAGTCAGTACACAGAGCTAACCATATTGTCCCCTTCATGTCTAGCATGT